>NC_036451.1:24237138-24932971 GCF_002775205.1 Xiphophorus maculatus | reverse complement strand
GCGAGAGCTGCAGATCACGATCTGATGAAGCCAAAAGGACCACATCGTCTGCGAAAAGCAGAGATGAGATCCTAAGGCCACCAAATCGGACCCCCTCAACACCTTGGCTGCGCCTAGAAATTCTGTCCATGAAAGTGATGAACAGAATCGGTGACAAAGGGCAGCCCTGGCGGAGTCCAACTCTCACCGGAAACGAGCCCGACTTACTGCCGGCAATGCGGACCAGACTCTGACACCGGTCATACAGGGACCTGACAGCCCGTATCAAAGGGCCCGGTACCCCATACTCCCGGAGAACCCCCCACAGGGCTCCCCGAGGGACACGGTCGAACGCCTTCTCCAAGTCCACAAAACACATGTAGACTGGTTGGGCGAACTCCCATGCACCCTCCAGTACCCTGCCGAGGGTGTAGAGCTGGTCCAGTGTTCCACGACCAGGACGAAAACCACACTGCTCTTCCTGGATCCGAGGTTCGACTATCCGACGGACCCTCCTCTCCAGGACCCCTGAATAGACCTTGCCAGGGAGGCTTAAGAGTGTGACCCCTCTATAATTGGAGCACACCCTCCGGTCCCCCTTTTTGAACAGGGGGACCACCACCCCAGTCTGCCAATCCAGGGGAACTGCCCCCGATGTCCATGCGACATTGCAGAGTCGCGTCAACCAACACAACCCCACAACATCCAGAGCCTTAAGGAACTCCGGGCGGATCTCATCCACCCCCGGGGCCTTGCCACCGAGGAGCTTTTTAACCACCTCGGTGACCTCGTCCCCAGAGATTGGAGAGCCCAACCCAGAGTCCCCAGGCTCCGCTTCCTCAGTGGAAGGCATGTTGGTGGGATTGAGGAGGTCTTCGAAGTACTCCGCCCACCGGCCCACAACGTCCCGAGTAGAGGTCAGCAGCACACCATCCCCACTATAAACAGTGTTGGTGCTGCACCGCTTCCCCCCCCTGAGACGCCGGATGGTGGACCAGAATCGCCTCGAAGCCGTATGGAAGTCTTTCTCCATGGCCTCTCCAAACTCCTCCCACGCCCGAGTTTTTGCCTCAGCAACCGCCCGAGCCGCATGCCGCTTCGCCCGCCGGTACCCATCAGCTGCTTCCGGAGTCCCACAGGCCAAAAAGGCCCGATAGGACTCCTTCTTCAGCCTGACGGCATCCCTCACCGAAGGTGTCCACCAGCGGGTTCGAGGGTTGCCGCCGCGACAGGCACCGACAACCTTGCGGCCACAGCTCCGATCGGCCGCCTCGACGATGGAGGCACGGAACACGGTCCACTCGGACTCCATGTCCCCCACCTCCCCCGGGACGTGTTCGAAGTTTTGCCGGAGATGGGAGTTAAAGCTCCGTCTCACAGGGGATTCCGCCAGACGTTCCCAGCAGACCCTCACAACACGTTTGGGCCTGCCAGGTCTGACCGGCTTTCGCCCCCACCACCGGAGCCAACTCACCACCAGGTAGTGGTCAGTGGACAGCTCCGCACCTCTCTTCACCCGAGTGTCCAAGACATACGGCCGCAGATCCGATGAAACGATGACAAAGTCGATCATCGAACTGCGGCCCAGGGTGTCCTGGTGCCAAGTGCACATATGGACACCCTTATGCTTGAACATGGTGTTCGTTATGGACAATCCATGGCGAGCACAGAAGTCCAGCAACAGAACACCGCTCGAGTTCAGGTCGGGCGGGCCGTTCCTCCCAACCACGCCCCTCCAGGTCTCACTGTCATTGCCCACGTGAGCGTTGAAGTCCCCCAGCAGAACAAGGGAGTCCCCAGGAGGAGCACTCTCCAGTACCCCCTCTAAGGACTCCAAAAAGGGTGGGTAATCTGAACTGTCGTTCGGCCCGTAAGCCCAAACGACAGTCAGAACCCGTCCCCCCACCCGTAGGCGGAGGGATGCTACCCTCTCGTTCACCGGGGTAAACCCCAACGTACAGGCGCCGAGATGGGGAGCAACAAGTATGCCCACTCCTGCCCGACGCCTCTCACCTTGGGCAACTCCAGAGTGGAAGTATGTCCAGCCCCTCTCAAGGAGACTGGTTCCAGAACCAGAGCCGTGCGTCGAGGTGAGACCGACTATTTCTAGCCGGAACCTCTCGACCTCACGCACTAGCTCCGGCTCCTTCCCCACCAGAGAGGTGACATTCCACGTCCCAAGAGCCTCGGTTGCAGAAATTATCAATCATCAAATCAAAATATAAAGTTAGGTGGAAATTTTAAATATTTTAAGGATGAATATGATAATTCATATAGGTAACAACAAAAAAAATAACAAAATCAGGCAAAAGAAAAAATTTTACAAACCAGTTTCTTTCAATAAAAAAATCTTATGAAACTAAGAAAAACTGCAAGTGTATTTTTGGTTGGAACATGTTTGTTCTTCATTCAGTGAAGTTATCCATCTTCAATTCTGTATTTATTTAATACACCCTAAGAAATGTGAAGAAGAGGATTAGGGCCACTAAAATCAGAATTCTGACTTTTTTTTAAGTTGAGAACTTAAGGACACACACAAAAGAAATTCACAAAATCAAACCGAAGGCCTGTGGGAGCCGCCGTGCCTCACCTTATGCCTGGGCTGATTAGGCGAGGTCACCACCACGGTGTTACAGATCGCGAGAGCGATGAAGAAATCTATGATATCAGAGAGGCTGGAGGGCAGGTGGGACACGGACTGGCGGTGGAAGCGCATGAAGTCCAGCTGACTGCTGCATTCATTGACTCTGTCCAGGAGCTGAGGATCAGGGGTGACATCCTTCTCCTACAGGACAGAGAAGGGAAATATTACGAGAGGACTGGAGTGGACAGGGACTGCGCTGAATGGAGCGCTGAGCTGACCATGGGGCTGCTGAAGGCCGTGTGCTTGGAGAGGATGCTAGCCCGCTTGGCCTCGGCCCTGCTGCCCGTCCTGCGATGGGACTTGGTGCTGTGGGAGCGCAGCACGACGCGTCCGCTCTGATGGCTGGTGACGCTGTCCCGTCTGGGCAGGGTGCCTCCGTGGGACATGAACTCCTCCTCCTCGGAATCGATTTCCTGATACATGGCAATCCTTCTAGCTGCGTCGCGCCAAGACACACAGTCGTTAGGAAGGCTCTTAAAGGGGAAACGAGCGTTGCGCGTCGGCCCGTTGAACTCACCATTGGCGTCGTGCGAGTACTCCACCCCGGCCACTGTGCAGCGCCGGAACACCATCTTGTTTTCCGTCAGCGTGCCTGTCTTATCAGAGAAGATGTATTGCATCTGGCCCAGATCCTCGGTGATATTAAGCGCCCTGCACTGCAGCTGGGAGTCCGTCTCCTCGTCGTACAGATCCATGTCCTGATGGATGAAGTACACTTGGCAGATCTTCACAATTTCAATCGACACGAAGAGTGAGATGGGTATCAGCACCTGGGAGAGGAAAGGAAAGTTACAGAGAGGATTCAGAGCACAAAATGCACAAGTGACCAGACAGCCTGAACCACTTCTCAGAGCTGAACATTTAAACTGCTGCCATCGGTATTCCCCCACTAATGCACTCCTTGAGTTTCCGTAGTTTGGAATGATGTCAGAAAGCCAAGGGCCGCCATCTTGTTTGACCAGCTAGTTTTACTGCTTCTATGCACAGTTCCTACAAATCTGAACCGGAAGTGAGCCGTGCCACTGAAGCCGCATCTTGGTAGGCAAGCACAGTGTAAAGCATAGATGAACCGTGGCTTCAAGACTTGACCAAGAGAAAGACATAAACAACATTTTTACTGCTTTCAGGATTGACCTGTATGAGACAGAGAATGTGGCTCATTTACTGTTGACATAACTCCATAGCAACTGTCATGACAGTTAGCTACGGATACCTACCAAGATGGCTGTCAGCTGCAAGGTTTGCGAAAGTGTGACGTCAAATAAGAACTATGATTTTTTTTTTTTTACTTTAAATTCAGGTCAGTTCTATAATGGAATATTAGGGCCAAGCTACAATAAAAAAAATGTAATTAGGAGAATAAAATAATATTACAAATAAATTTGTAATACTAGGAGAATGAAGTTGTAGTTTATGAGAACTTAAAACATGAAAAACAACACAATATTAAAATGCAGGATCCTGAGCATCTTGTTAAGTTGTACAGCTGATACTACAATAGAAATATTTAATCTTTTAACATATCAGCATCAAATTAATGTCATTGTGCAAACAATTGAGACCATTTCGAAGAGTCGCACAGATTGAGCTGGTCACATCAGCTCTAAATAACTTTATCAAAGCTTTTTTCTTGTACTATTAAGATGTTTCATCTGGTAAAATGGGATCTTGTACTAATATTAAGATAATATTCTCATAATAAAATAAAAATTCTTGTAGCCAGGCCCTGAAACTTTGTCATAAGACTCAGAATTTGTAACTTCTTTTGTTTCTTTTTTTTAAGAAAGGAAACCAGGGTGCTGATGTGGCACAGGGGTTAAGCACAACCCACATATGGGCTGTCGCAGGTTCGATTCCCGGCTTGCGACCTATGCTACATGTCTTCCCCCTTCTCTAATTATCCACTTGCCTGTCAATTTACTGTAAAATACAGGCCACTACAGGCAATAAAACCTTTATTAAGTTTTAACTTTTATAAAAGAAAAAAAACCGAGAGTAAATGGGAAAAAAATATATGGTATGAGTTTTTTAAGCCATTGATGTACATATAAATGAATGAAGAAAATATTTTAAAAATGACCTGACAGGCTTCGTCATTGCTTCATGGACTCGCATAAAGTTGATATCAGACTTTTAAATTGGTTGGGTTTTGTCGACTTTTCTTAAAAAAATTTAAAAAGTCAGAAAGTTTAAAAACATTTTTAAAAAAAGCTTTGCACAGTTTTATACACGAACAGAAGAGTACCGCATGGTCTTGGAGGAAGACTGTTTAAAAAATGTGCTCTGCATTTGCTCGATTGTTTCAGAAAAAGGCTCTGAGTCGTGATGGGACATTTCCATTAACGCTTTTGCAGAGAAGACTGAGTCATAACATCTGGGAAGGCAGTTACGTTTGCACGCTTTCCCCCCGCCGCTCTTCCCCCGCAAATGCAGCCACTGTTTACACAGCTAAAGCACATTACCGGCCACGCCGACTTTCATTCACCGTTTTCTACATAAACCCCGCAGATCAAAACCGGACCGCTGCTTATGACATGGAGCGGCGTGACACGTTCACCGATGATCCAGGTCACAAGCAAACAGATCAATAGATCTCCGTGACAACTTTTCCCTCCCCAACTTGATCCTGCACAGCAGAGAGGTTGTGTGAGGCATGAAGCGCATACATCCTCACTGCTTGCTGAGTTTTTTTGTTTTTTTTTTAAAGTGGAGATAAAGATTTAGAGGTCATATGCTCAGAGGTTGCAATAATGTCAGCTAACATTTTGATTTACAGCGCTGCCTGCGTACGGTGGAGAGAATCTTTTAGAAGTACTGATACGGTTTGTCCCTGTACGTTTGTCCCTGGGTTTCACTTGGTCTTTGTCCGTCCCCCTTGTCCCAGTTTCGTACCTGAAAGACGATGATCATGGTGAGGAAGAGATAAATGACTGACATCATGAGTGATAAGTCTGTCCCTTCAGGACCAAGAACGTCAAACATGGGTCTCTTATCTCCGTACTGAAACATCCACAGCCCGTGACCTGGAACAGCAACAGCAAAGGTCAGCAGAAAGATGGAGAGCATAAAAAAAAAAGTGTGTTGTGTATATATATATATATATATATATATATATATATATATATATATATAATTTTTTATTTATAAAAGTTACAAATTGCAGCTTTAATGGAAGTATTAATTTTGCTCCTTACTGGACAATCCTGACATACAATGTCCAGCCAGCAGTTTACGACTTTAAGTGCAACAAGGTGAAGGGGACAATAAGCCCAAGCAATTCTTTTTTCATTACGCTTAAAACAAAATGTGGTTGAAAGTTATCAAAAACACTGTATGTCGAAAAGCATCAAGTTTTTTTTTTTAACAACTAAGTCATCATTTGAAGTCTTCCATTTACTTTTCCTCAAGTTTTGTTTTCCATTTATAAACATTTGTTTGTTGAGCTAAAGACATTTAAATATGACAAAAAAGAAGCAAAGAATAAACTGGCCCCTGATGGGGTAAAGGTTTTTCACGGCGATGTGTGAAACTTGTGCATATGAAACAAAGTTCTTCATACCGATGGCAACAAACAGGCACATCACCAGCAGGATGACGACACACCAGCACACATCCACATTCATCTGTCTCTCCAGCTTGCTGCGTTTGTAACGCGGCCCGTTGTTGTTGAGCATGGCCTTGGTCTCGTGACCTGCACAGACAGAAGCGAGGCGCGTCGGTGGCAGGTCATAAGGGGAGCGTGACGCGGTCCGGCGGCGACGGGTCAGACTGACCTGCGTAGATGACGATGCCCACGGCTTCCTCCGTGTTGCGGACGGTGCAACCGCGCAGGAGGAGGTTCTCTTTGTGAAGTGCGTCTCTTCTGCCGTTTCGGTGGATTCTGGAAAGTTCAATTTAAGAAATGACTCGGATGAAAGAGAAATCATTATCGTTCAGGTGAAAAAAGTAATTATAGATTTGATTCCTTCCTGGATAATTAAACGGGAGTTCTTACAGGTTTCAGCAAGTACTATTTAACACATTTCACAACACATAACTCAACTTCTGATCACGAATGCTCAAAATTAAATATTAAGACTTGATGAAATTTCATTTCAGACCTTGAATGAAAATCTGGGCATTTAAGATTTTTAAGGCTTGAAATTTTGATTTTCAACTTTTAGACATTTTTTTTAAAGATGTATAAAGACCCTGCAGGAACCCTGATAAAAGACTACATGCATTTATTCTGCCAAGGTGCTGTGAACCATTACAGTAGGCCCTGATTAAGCCAAAATTCCCACCGATCCTAAATGAAACCTCTCAAATTTGGAATCAATGAGGCTTTTCACTTCTTGCCGCTTTCCCTCAGGTGTCACCTACATCTTGTCTGTTTTAAGTCTGAATGAAGGCAAGGCCTCACAGAAGTATCCACACCCCATTAACTTTTTCAAGTCCCATTTCAATTCCAGGTTTTTAACCGATTCTTATAGCCAAAAACAACATATTAAATATCTGAGTGTTGTCTGCATTTGTATTAATCAACCTTTAATCTGACACCACTACATATAACATATCCAGAATTTCATTAATAAGTAAATTCAGTTGAATCCAACAACAAATTCTAAATTACATTGTGATTTGTTTTTACTTGCTAAAATAAAGTATGAAATATTTTTGTCAGATATTTTATTAGAGAAGGGATGTCTAAATCATTGTCGATCCAAAGCTTATATAAAAAAAAGCTTTGCATGTTTACCTTATTAAAAGAAAAGTTTGACTGAAAAAAAGAGAAAAAGCTAAGCTATTATTAGCTTTCATGTAAGATTTAAATACACACACCAGATATGCGCTATGATTGCATAACCGAAGACCTAATCATTTTCAGACAAAAGCTGAAACAATTTTTAACAAATGTTTCATAAGGTTTCCTGTAGATCTTAGGAATTTGAAACATTACAGACACTGCGATGCTACTGTCAGAATGCTTACCAACAACAGAGGTCACGTTCTGACCTCTGACACCAAGCCAACGGACACATCACCACTGGTCTATAGATTAAGACGAGTTTCCCCGATCCCTAAGCAGTTAGCTCACACACACAGCTTAATGGAGTTCACAGCTAGCACTGCTAGAAAAGGAGATAACCCCCTCTGAGCTCGTTCTCTCTCCCTCAAAGGAAAGCCAGATTGGACCGGGTGTCACTGAACGTAATGTAATAAAGCACTGGTGAGCCTTGAGCTCCACTGTAGCCTGGCAACTGAATACCTGCAGCATCTGGTGTGCTTCTAAGCAAAGAATACGTGTCATAGTTTGAAGACGAGTCGCAATGGATCCTTTACAGGGAGCTCAGAAAATCCAGTGTGTTAATGTAGTGACATCATGAGAAGTGGCAGGGATCCAGGCAGGTCTGTCACACGAACACATTTTTACTGGATGATAAATTGTCCCAGATACCATAGTGCTGTTGTTTTGAGTCCATTTTCAAGTAATATGATGGTAAAAATGCACATTCTGAAAGATCACTAAACTTTAAATTCTAATGGACTACAGAAGCGACAAGTAAAATGAATGATCAAGTCTCTGTAAACAAAACTGTCATTCAAAAAAAAAAGAGCTGGTTAAGACTAGAGGGCAACTAACATCTAGGTGGCTGGTGGTCAACTGTTCAATTACCAAGTCTTGGCATATTACAGTTTTAAGATTCAAGCATTCGGGATCATAATAGAGCCATTGGTTTGACCCCAGTCAAGTCGCTCTCATATAAAAACTTACACAGGAAGTGAGACACCGTCAGAGGCGGAGTGGTGTGTAATAATGAAACAGGCAAAAATATGTTTGGAAACTGGGAAAGGATGAGTGCTTTTCTTTCTTTTTTTTAATATCAGAGCTGCAAGTGTCAACTGTGCAGCATCCAAAACCAAAGGGAAAAAACCCCAACTAACAAAACAATTCTTGTGTGTATTCCCATTGTTGAATGATTTGTAATATGAGACACGTTACATTTGTAATGATTTATATATAAATCATTTAGCAAATGACTTATATTGACTGAATTAAAGCTGGACATCCAAACCAGTCATTAACTAAGCAAAGAAAAGTGAAAGATCTCTATTTACTTTTACTGTAGCAAGCATGCCTTAGGAGAACAACCCTAATCATTTCCAGTACAAATACAGAAACTGGATGCACAACACAGCTACTCATAATCAAGGTATGTATTTTTTTGTTACATACCTTGAGGTTTGTGCAATTTGCACAGTCATAACTCACATCCAAACAAGGCTGACTATATCCTTTGCTAGGATATTCTGTTTCAGTTTTGAGCACAACCCAAGTTTAACTTTGAAACTCTTGACTTGTCTACAAACCACCATCTAAGATCATTTACAGAGAAAATGTAACAATTTAATAAAAGCAAACAAGTCAAAGACTTGACATTCTGAAAAAAATGAAGTTAGAACTTAGTGCCAGAAAAAAGTAACTAAAATTGAATGTATGACACAAATAAATCACAATGTGCCTTTGAGTGTTTTTCGAAGCAGATAAGTCACTCTTTCAGAAGAAAACATCATGACCATGCATTATATGAATAATGATGCAGCAAATTTAACAGCAGAGTGGGACTGCCAACAAGGTTGCACATATGGAAAACAACAAAACAAAACAGTACAGACGACTGGTTAACAAATCTGCAAAAAGAAGCCATAACTCATAATTTAAGAAATTTATAGAAATCCCCTGAAATGACAAGCTAAAGAGAGAAACACTGAAAACAGATGAAACGGAAGGTGATATATATATATATATATATATATGACTTACTTCATAATTTAACACCTTGAAATTGGGTCTCTGTCTCTTTAAAAAACTCCTGCTCTTTTTGAAACTCCACCTTCAGGAAGTCATCACAACATGGCTCCTCTATTAACTCTTTAACAATGTTTTACCAGCTTTGCACTGACTTATAGCTTGTATCATGAGCTCAGCAGATGTTTGCTAATTGCTACTGGCTAGTCTGAAGGAGCCAAGTGGAGGCATCACAGGGGAGGGGCGTTCTGTGAGGTGGAAGCTAGGACGCTAAACTACAACTCTCCAGCGTGTCCTTAAAGGCGGCGCTAGGACCAGCCAGGCGTTTTGCACAGCTGAATGGTTGCAATGGAGATTAAAGGATTTCTCAAACAATGCAACACTCCAGGTATGTTTTTGGTGAGTGGATAATATTGGAACACGATGTAAAAATCCTCAGTTTAGACACAGTAGGTGGCACAGAGTGCGATAAGTTGAATAAATTCATTTCACACAGCCTTCATCTGAGATGTGTGAAAGTAAATAGAAGAAGTTGTTCAAAAGCAGAACAACTTTTGGATGTTCCTCAACTCATAAAAGTTGTTCTTCTGTTGCAAAAAGTATAGTACAAAATAATTAATATGGAAGGAGATAAGAGGATAAACCCACCCTGAGGGACTTCGAGTGCTCAAAATGTTGAAGGTTACATTCCTGTAGTGCTGGTCTGTCGTCACAAGTAAAACACTTGATTGTGTTGAAATGTGGGATTTTCAGCTACTTCCATTCACAGTTGCTTGGATTGCAAGCGTAAACATCCTGGGACTGTTATTTTAAGTAAAGTGCTGCCACGCCCCCATGTGCTTTGGAGTAACAATACTGGTGAGAAAGAGAAGGAATATTATGGTAACCTTTTAACCCCCTGGGTATGGTGCCAGTTTGTAAGGTCTCTAATCTTCTTCCTCAAAGACAATTTTTTACATTTTCCTCCTCATCCAAGACAAATGGTAGTAAAAAAAAACTAAAAAAAAAAAACTGGAGGTGTTATTATCGGTACTTTTTTCTCAGATGTCAGTTTTATTGATTATTTTCTGCGAATTGCTTGACTTGGACATAGAAATTAATAGAGCAGCGATGAGGCACAAACACAATTGAATATCAAAAGTTCTAAAAATTATTAAGACAAGAAAAAGTAATACTCACACGTAGCCTCGAAATCGGTTCAGGTCATTGTTGGGCTTTTCACATTCAATTATGCTGCTGTACTTTAATGGGTCAAAGTCACAGTCCTGTGAAGACAAAAACACCCAATGAGAAAATATAGATGGAGCCCCACTTCACTTTGGTCATGGATGCTAAGACGTGTGTAAAATTTGCTCTAATCAAACTTCTGCTTTCAGTTGACCCAAGACAGAGAGCATATCTTGTTGCAGGGCAAAACATTTACAAAATATCATGAGAAAAGAACATTATGTGGAAATATTGATGCAACATCTCAAAACTTCAGCCAGAAAGCTGAAGGTTGGACACAAATGGGTCTTCCAAACCTAAACCTAAGCAGACAAATTAGTTAAGGTAAACATATTTTTTGGAGCGGCCATCGCAAAGCCCATTGAAATGTATAAACAGAGTTTAAAAGATGTATGTGAAAAAGCCAACTATTCTCAGGGGAAAGTTGCACGTTATGTAATTTATGCATTACATTAATATAATGGGTACATTGGCTTCACATCATATAGTATAAAAATCTGACTTTTGTCTGATTTTGTTCTTGCAGTTGAGTTCGACACCACAGTGCAAAATAGAAAGTGGCTGAGTGTGGTGGTGTGAGCAGCAAAATGCCTCTGTTCTTAAAATAAAACCTAGGAAAGTTATTAGCCATTGTTAAGGTTTTCATAAGTAATAGACCTCTGTAGGAATCAGCAACCTGCAAAGGAGAATACAGAGACTAATACAGCTCTTTAGCTGAATCTTCCTTTTTACGAAGTTCCTCACAGAGGGAGTTGGTTAATTCTGCCTCCACACTTCTACAAGTGAAACTTATAGAAGTGTACCCAAAATAAAGAAAACATTTGATCAAGTCATACACTTTAAAAGGCAGTTCAATCATGGAGGAAATGTATGAACATTTCTGGATGTGAATGTTTATAACATATATGTCGCTCATTATTTTTGCCATTTGTAATTACAATAAGTTTCATTATTAAACTGAGCTAAAAACATAAAAAAATATAGTCTCATTTAATAGAGTGTATGCAAGTATTTGCCTTAATCTGTATTTATTTGGTTAATATTTTTGCCCCTTTTTTATATTCAGATTGTTCTTCTCAAAAGCTGAAAATGATCTCCTTTTTATTTATCAGGTGGGTTTTGAAAAGAATCTCAGGAACGTCAACCGGAGAAAACCTTTTTTTTTTTTTTTTGTCCATAACTGAGATTCTTCACCCGAGTTTCCATCACAACCGCCTTTTGTACATTGTAAAGTCTTCAGAAGCCTTTCTATTACAACTTAGGCCACTGCTCACTGACAGGAGTGAGCAGTGATTGCTTCTTAATGCAATTTGTGATCAAATTTAGTTGTTAATTTAGTCATAAAGTTAGTCACAAAACCTGAAACTAAACTTGAAAACAAAAGGGATCATCATACGATACAGCAAGATGTAGCACCAAGCACATGAGGAAATGAGGTTGAGAACATTTGTTTCAGTCTCACCAGGTCGAAGAAGCTGCGGACGATCTGCCTCTGCTTCAGGTTGGTCTCTCCATCCAGCGTGGCGGTCTCGATGTGGCACAGGCGATCCGGGTCACTGGAGCTCAGCAGCAGGACGTCGGCGGGGAGAATCTCGTTACATCGCAGCTGGATAAAGTCCCCGACTCGCAACTCTTTCCAGTACTTCTCCACGTAGCGTTTGCCCTCTCTGCCGGAACAGCATACAGTCGGTGTGTGACTTCACACAGACTTTGTGCTACTTCTAAGAAAGCAAGCTGCAACTGCTGATTTGCCCAAACTGGGAGGTTGGGATTTGTTGTTCCTGTGATCGGCCTTCAACGTTAAGGTCTTCAAAAAGTTTAAGTACTGGATGTTTTTGATTTGATGACATTTTCCCCATGTATTATAGATCATGTTTACCTGCCAAAAAATGAAAACAAGCTATTTTTATAACGCTGCAAAATATGAATAGATATGGAGTTTAATTTCCAGTTGAAACCAGATATTTACATACACCGAAGGCAAAAAACTAAAGATTTTCTTACTGTATGAAGTGAAATCAGCCCAAACGTCTGTTAGGCCTGTTAAAAGCAACAAAATTATTTTTATTTGTTAAATGGCACAAAACGTAGCGCTAAGATTTTTTTTGTACCTTTCCTTGAATTTTGAAGCGGACATACATTTGGTCAGTATCAGGGATAACTCTCTTTTAAATGGTATGACTTGAGTCAAACCTTCTGGGTTTCCTTTCACAAACTTCTGATAGGCTAGCTAACTGAACCAATAGAGTGTTCATTGGAGTCAGACCTGCGTATGCATTTCAAGGTCAGATCTCAAACAAAGTGCTTTCTTGTTTGATACGATTTGAAAGTCAAAAGAAATGTATCGAGACATCAGGAAGAGAACTGTGACGCTTCACACAGCTGGTTCATCCTTGGGAACAATTTAGCAATGCTCGAAGGCCCGGCGTTCTTCTGTTCGAACACTTATATGCACGTATAGACCTGATAGGGACGTCAAACGATTATACCGTTCAAAAATTAGACGGGTTCTTTGTCCCAGAGATGAATGAATTGTGGTCCAAAATGCAGATTGACCCCAAAACAAGACCTGGTGTAGATGCTGGCTGAAGCTGATGAGAGTGTGATTACCGCTCGGTGAGGAAGAAGCCATCACTCCAAAAGTAACATGAAAAGCCAGACTGCAGTTTGCAAACGCACACCGGAACAAAGACCTTCATTTTTGGATACATGTACTGTGGTCTGATGAAACTAAAGTGGAACTGTTTGGTCATAATGACCCTCATTAGATTTGGAGGAAAAACCGGGATACTTGTACCACCCTAACTGTAAAGTATGGTGGTGGCAGCATCACTTTGTGGGGCTATTTTGCAGCATGAGGAACTGGTGCACTTCATAAAATAGATACATAATGTTAGTGAGGCAAGACAATAAGGTGGAAAGCCAGAAAGTAATCACTTGGGCTCATATGATTATCCCAAAGGGACGATAATCCTCAGCATCCAGCCACAGGTTATATAGTCACTTATAACGACAACAAAGTCAATGTTTAAACTTTTCGGTAGTTTGCTATGGAGAAGTTGTGGACAGATCTGAAAGTGAGATGGGCTATAAACCCGACTCAGTTCCACCAGCTCTGTCAGGAGAACAGAACTCCAGCAATCCACTGGGAGAAACTTCTGGAAGGAAACTCAAAGGGTTTGACATAAGTGATACGGTATAAAGGACAATTATCCCTGATACTGACCAAATGTATGTAAAGTTCTGAATTTGAAGAAAATTATAACAAAAAAATCTTTGGAAAATGTGCCGATTTTTTTTTTAGGCCGTTACCAAATACAAATAATTTTGGTTATCCTAACTGACAGAAAGCATGAGAAGTTTGGTCTAATTTAGCTGCAGACAGCGGAAAAAAATAAAATAAAGTAAAAATATGCATCTTTTCAATTGGTGTATGTAAACTTCTGGTTTCAACATTTTATTTATCAAAAATATTAAAACTCCCCTTGGTTGGTCTGTAAATATTTGGCTCCTTCTTAGAGCCAGCAGAAAAAGAATATCCCTTTTATCTGATTTTGCTTACACACACTGAATTAAAAAAACCCTGAATATTGTCAGTGTTGAAGCTTGTAGTGAACAGGGACAACCCTTTTGAGTCACAGCCCAGTATGATCACCGGTCAACGCCGACATAAGAAGCAGCATCAAAACAATACGGTTCAAAACGTTAAAGCTAATATTCAGATTCCTTAAAAATTAAGGTCCAACTGCATTAGATTAACCCTCTAATTAAAATAAATTTAGCTGCATTACAGAATATCCAACATATGGATGCTGATTCGTAGTCCGTCATGTTTATGCATGGGCAGAGGTGTGCAGGGTACTGTATGAGTTTAGTCGGGTCAGGATGTTTAGCATAACACTGCCGCCGCCACCAAAGACAATCCAATTATGTCCAAACTTGACAACAACGTGGGTCAAGTTTATGTGTGAACACTTTGGAGCCGCCAAACACTGAGGGGCTTTTGATGGCTGTAAATTATGCTCTATAGAGGGAGGACGACAGTGCTGCTTTTCATTAGGGAAGTACAATCTGGGCACACATACTCAGGAAACTGGTCAGAAACGGGCCGTCAGGTTGGAAAGCCATTCAGATTTAATAGAGTCGGAACCAAAAGCAAATGCTGCGGTATCAGCAGAAACAATCTTTCATTTTTCGTTGACGGACATCTGGGGAGGACTTTATTGTTTCTGAGCTTTAGCCCTGAGGCCGGAAGAGTTGGATCTGGAAGTGACGATTCAGGTGACGTGCACGAAGGCCAGCCTGCGTTATACCATGCTATGGAAAGTACTGATTTTTTTCCCCCCCAGCTGATTACATTAAAGTCACAAACGTCGACGTATCTGATAAGAATATTATGTGATGGATAGACCAGCACAAGGTAGTGCAAACTTGTTAGGTAGAATGAATATCCATCCATCAATCCGTCCATTTTGTAACACCCTTGTCCCTAGCGGGGTCAGGAGAGGTGCTGGTGCCGATCTCCAGCTAACGTTCCGGGCGAGAGGTACACCCTGGACAGGTCGCCAGTGTGTCGCAAGGGTAGAATGACTATAATACGTGATTTTCAAAAATTTTTTTAAACAGATAAAAATCTCAAACCTAGACCGATCAGCTAACCAGTTTGTAATTTAATCTCAGAGTAAATTCGGCTTTTCTTTGAAGGCCTCGGAGATTTGTTATAGAAAATCGGTGAGCAAACAGCATCAGACACGTCAGGGATCAACTCTGAACATACAGAGATCAATCATCCAAAAAACGACATGGCACACACCAGAGCTGGGCTTCAAAATACAATCTCAGTTTTTTTTTATACCATGTCCAATTTTCTTTTAAAAAATAAAAGTGGCTTTTATTTCCATCATCCCTTCTGTGAGATTGGAGTATCCAGGCCGAGCAACAATAATTTCTGTTTAATTACAAGAATATATTCACTAGCAAAAAAAAAAAAAAGGAAAAAAAAGACAATTTTACAAGAAAGAAAAATAAAAATAATTATAAATAAACCTTAAAATTATCAGAAATTAATGTGATAAGCATTCTAATTTTGATTCCATTTTTCATGTTGGTCATGATATGTCAAGTTTTAAGACAATTACAACTTTATTCTGGTGATATGACTTTATTCTGATATTACGTCAACTCTATGGTGGTAGGACTGTATCCTCAAAATATAATGAATTTGTTCTTATAATTAATTTGAAAAAAAAAAAAAAAATCTTAGTCTGGCCCAAATACTCCAACATAAAGTTGACCTGAATTCAATGTGATTTATCACAGACAAAGTAAAAATATTCTGGATAATAGAAAATGTTGAAAACAACACAAATGACTTGTCTTTAAATAATCTGGCATTTTGCGTTCTCTTACAGGAAACACTTTGGATGCAACAATGTCAACTTTTAAACCAAAAGTTGGTTTTGTTGCATCCAAATCTGCTTTTAATTCATTTATTAAACTCAGCTAAAACATTTTAAAGAAACGACCCAAATCCTGATTCAACTGGTCAGAAACGACTGAATCTTGTTACATTTTTTCCCCAATTGATAAGAATTTTTTTTTAAAAATTACTAGGTAAAAGTTGTTAAACCACTTGATCTAAAATGATTTATAAATCCCTTCCAACAACAAATATACGTTGTTTAATTAAAGTATTGCATGCTTACTTTATTGTAGTCGAGTTTGTACAAGAACATTTTTGGTCCTCAAGATCCTTTTGACATGCGACTAAAAGTTTGGACACCCCTGTCTTAGACAAAGCTAAAACGTTTAAATCTGGTGAATATTCTTCCAGCACCGTTCGGTTAAAGGTTCAGATTCAACAGAGAATTTGTGGCACAACTTGAAATCTGATGTTCACATGTTTTAAATCTGACTGACCTTGACTTTATTCCACACATTTATTTTCCTCTTTACCACTATGCTCTACTTTTAATTTTGTAAATCACTTATAATCCTTCTGAAGTACACAAGACCTCTTTGGTAGTGAAAACACACAATCAAGCATTTCTGTCTAGTTTCTAGTGCAAATATCTTAGTGCACTTGAATTAACTTAAACGTAACTTGTCAGCAACATATAGAAGTTTGTTTAAAGTAAATAATTCATTGATATTGATCTGCCAATGGAACTAGTACTTTTTCATCAATAGTAAGGAATTACTTACTTTAAACAAGCTCTTGTATCTTATGAAAAGATACTCGTAGGTTAGTTTTGCCTTATTTCAAGAGAATTAATTTATTTGCGCTGGAAACGAGACTAAAATTACTTGGCAGGATTTGGTGTTTTTGCAGTGAGGAAGCAGGAGGGGAGGAAAAAGCTGAATGGACATGACTAGTTAGCAAGTACCTTAAAGACTATCGTTTTGTTTTGTTTTCTTCCCCAAGTTTCCGTCATCAGCTGATGCGAGTGAACCAGCTGCATTAGAGCAGAACAGCGTGTACGGCTGAAATAAAGAAGAAACAAAACGGAGCAAGCGTCCAGCCTGCTGGACACCACCGCTGCTGCTGCTGGCTGCCAGCTGGACTCCAGGCCGGGCTTACCTGCTGTAGACCAGGCAGTCCATGTGGTTGATTTCTTTATCCGACCTGTGTCTCCTGTAGTCCTCCCACAGGTCCTTAATGGCAGTGACGGACAGGATGAAAACCACAGGGGCCAGAGCAAGTTCGGGTTGGAAGGCGTTGACAACCGGGACAAAATTGAGCAAAGCGATGAAGACGAAGTAAACATTAGCAAAGCGATGGAACTGCTCGAAGAGGTTCTTCGGCAGGAATGACAGCACGGTGTACTTGGTGGTCTTGATTTTGTTGCTGGCGTAGTGTCTGTTGGGGTTGTCCTCTCCCTTGGCGTGGTCATAATGGATGTTGGCGTGGACAGTCCTGGTTTTGTTCTCCTTCGGCTTTTTCTTTCGCTGCCTTTTGGCTCTTGAAGCCTTGGCCATCCCGGTGTCTTCGCCGTCTCGCGCCATAGTCTGACGCCGCCTCAAACTTTTCCACTGTTACCGTTTTCGCGTCCTCACACACAAAAACACCACCCAAAACCGGAGACTATGTTATCATTCTTACAGCGAAGGACAAAATTTAAAAAAAAGTTAACCCAAGTTGTTTGCTTCGGTCACGAAAATCTCTCCTTTTTATCCATGTCGACTCCTGCTTTTGGCGACAGGAAAACTTTTGCTTGTTTGGCTTCTTTCCCCCCCCTGCCTGTTTGGAAGGATGCTCGGAGAGCAGGGAGGGCTTGGACTTTCCGTAGCTACAGCGCGGATCTGTAAGACACATGGATGGGTCACAGCGAAAGGCCGCGAGCTTGACGGTTTGCTTACAGATCAGCGACTGCGCGCAATTTTAGCATAATGGGACGGTTGTGAGCGGGTTAGGGGTCGCACTCTTGTGGAAATCTGACCCGGTGGCCCCTCCTCGACCCAGCCTTTTTTTTCTCTTTTTTGCCACGCGGTATGATTTAGTTTACACAACCAACAGGAAGACTGAAAAAACTGAATTGTTCCTGTCAAATGTGTAGTTAAGTTTTTTATGTGTAAATCGCTTCGGTTGGAAACATTTTTATCTAATAAATAATGATTAAAAAAAAAAAAAAGCTAAAATGGCTGTGTACAATTTGTAATATACCAACTTTGTGGAATTTGGCATACTACTGCTACCAATAATAATAATAACACAAAAGTTTTGGGGTTTTAAATGTACTGCACAAAATGCAAAAAAAAAAAAAAGGAATTAAAGGGACAGCATCATGTGAAATCGACTTCTTTTAGCTTTACATCATGTTATAATGTTATTCACTCATCAAAAACATTGTTTTATTCTTTCATGCACGTTTGAGAATCTTCCCTGGTAGCCATTTTGGGTGCAGAAGCATTTGGTCTCACCTAGTAGCTCTAGTCTCCAAGCGGAGCTTCTGCCTCATCTGCGGCTCCCCCACTCAGCTCCTTCACACAAGCCAGCAGCGATTAGCAAACACCAGGCGGAACTGAGCATCAACTGAACTCATTATATGAGCTACTCCTCAGTTCAACACTGGTGAAAACATTGTTAACGGGTTAATGAAGGAGCCATGTGGTGATGACTTCCTGAAGGCGGAGTTTCAGAAAAAGCAGGAGCTTCTTAAAGAGACAGAGGTCCAATTTCAAGGTGTTTTAAAATTACAAGGTCAAATTTCATTTAAGTCATATTTGATGTATACATCATTTTTATGACAACTGAAGGTAACAGTTTCTTGATTATGCAAATAAAGTGGCACTGTGAGCCTAGGAAAGACGTACTGCTGCCCCTTACTGTAGATATTTTGCGAAAACGAATTGCCCCTATGAATAAAATTTTTTTTAAAAGCTACCAGCGTTTGATTAAAATTTAAATGTATTGGTACCCTGCATGTTAGCTTTAGATTTTATTTTTTATATTGTTTTTTATTGACTGTGGCCCATGTATTTATGAACTAAATGTAGCCATTAATATCTCTACCATTTCCAAGAAACACTGTTACTTGTTCTAACAAGATTTTCCCAGCTTAGCTACATTCAAAGATGTCACGTTTTTTTTTCCAGAGGACATTTTGTTTCCCAGGGACGGCCAGCACAGTGTCTGGATGTTTTCTGGCCATGCTTCCTTTCAAAGTACCCAACCATAAAGCTCCATTCAGGCTGGCAGAGGAAGAAAACATTGCTAGAAGCTGTATTAAGAGAAATCTTTAGTAGGGACAAACCTTTAATACACTGTTGGTACACATTCAGCTTTAAAGTACAAAGCTGAATGTACTTTAGCTTTGTACATTCAGCTTTGTACCAACCACTTCTTGGTTTTTCCAGAAATGCCACCTCTGGAAAAACCAACCTTGTTAGATTTAAGTCTAAACAGACAACTCTTTTATATGTAAGAAAGATGCAATGTTCACTGTAAAAAAAAAGAAAGAAAAGAAAAGAAGATACTACTTGACATGCTACATAAGAGGCTGACAAACGTGTGTCTAATGCAGTGGTTCTCAAACTTTTTTCAGTGATGTACCCCCTTAAAAATATATTTTTAGTCAAGTACCCCCTGACACGGGCAAAACATTTTTGGAATTAAAAAGAGGTACAGTGCTGTAAAATCACTGTCTGATTTATTAAAGCCAAACAACTTATATCAGTGAACCTGACAAATACATCCATATTGCAAACATTGCATGGTTAAACAAAAAAGAGAAACAGAAGACGGTGACCACCAGGAAGGTATAAAACCAGTCAAACCGTTTTATTTTAAAGGATATTGAAACTAAATACTGAATATAAAATTCAGTGCATGAACACACATTTATATTTTATCGAACTTTTTACAAAATAATTTTTCCCAAGACTTATTATGAGGAGCCTACTGATTTTTTAAAGATAGTTTGAAAAGCTTCACGTACCCCCTGCAGTACCTCCACGTACCCCCAGGGGTACACGTACCCCCATTTGAGAACCACTGGTCTAATGCAAGAAATGAAGAGCAGATGAGTAGAAAGGTTGAGACGTAGAAATGGAGAGTAAGGACGGCACTAAGCCGCTGCATCCACACAGTGCTGAGAGAAAGTAGTTCCCTGTTATTGATTTCTTCTGCTTTTGCTTTTTTTTGGTCACATTTAAATGTCTTAGATTACATTTTCCCAAACTTTTCCTTGCCGAACAGCTTTAACCTCTGACTAGGAACCCCCTTTGCCAGCCCACATACAAAGCTACAAAATATGTAAACAACTTTAAGAATGCTCTTTTTAATTCACTATTCAATAACTAATACATTCATTTAGCATAAATGCTACCTTATACCTTGTGATTTTAGATTGCCATGAACTTTTTTTTATTATCAGATAATGTGATATGACTTGTACCACATAATGCAATTTTTTTTTATTACGATCCCCTCTTCTTACTATAAGAAAATATGTAATATTGTATACATCTACATCAAATTTAATTTAATTTGCACAGTTCTTAGTGCCATTTTTCTCCAGAGCAGAGCTGCTGGATGGTTCCTTTGGTATTTTTCTTGTCAGAAACTTTTCTATTGCTTGAGGAACAAAGAAGTTTTTTATGAATTTAACTGGCAGACAATCAGAAAATAAAAATCAGATAGAACATTTGAATAAATTATTTTAACTTCTATTTTTGTGAACGTGATTGAAAAACAACAACAAAATTGAGATGAAAATTTTAAGATAAAAAAAATTATAGATGAAATTTATTTTATTTTTGCATATTTCTTTTTCTGATATTTACCTCCAACATTCTGAGGTCAACACAGCGCCCCCTGGCGGCCCACACTTTGAAAAACACTGTTTTAGATCATCAACCAAAGTTTCTTATCAGACAAGTCATGACAAGGCTAAAGGGGAACTTTAGCAAACTTAAGAAAAAGATGCCAGTCCGTTTGTATTCGTCTTTAAACAAACACAGAACTTACTTATTGTGAAACACAATGGTGGTTGTTTGATGGCTTGAGGACATTTCAGCTTCAGGTCAAAGGTCATTTGCAGTACTTGAAAGAACTGTGAATTCTGTTCTGTACCAAAAAATCCTGAAGTCCATTGTCCAGCCATAGGTTTGTGGCATTAAACTCAAACACACTTATATGACGGAGGAGAATGAGCTGAAGAAAACCAAAAAGTTCATCTTTGAATAGCTAAAAACAAAGAAAGTGAAGGTTCTGGAGTGGGTTAGTTAAAGTCTGGGCTTAACTCAGATTGACATACTGTGACATGACCGAAGACATGCAATTCATGCTAAAAAAAACTTTAAAAAATGGGCCAACATTCCTCCACGGAGATGTAAAAAAACTCACCAGTAATCACAACCAGTCGTTAGAATTGGAGGCCAATTAGATTTTCACATTAGGCCAAAATATTTGGAACAGCCTTTTTACCCGACACCATTGGAAAACTGGATTATTTTTTTTTTTTTTCAAATGTATGACTTCAGGTTGCTTTTGTCAGACGTAAAAACTTGTTTAATGGTTTGAAAACCCAAATACAGAAAGACCACATCACGTAATTTGTTTCCTGCCAGGTGTTAAAAACCTCTTTGACTGATACCATGAACTACTATGTTATGGGAAAACACCCCAAAAGGAACCAGTCACCCGTCTCCCCCTCTATAAACCCAAAGGACGGGCCTCTAAAAGTGCTGAAATATTAGCGCCTCCTGAGGCTGACTGGCCTCTCAGCCAGCAGGTTCACTGGAGGTGATAAATCAAAGGCCTATTGCAGGGCGGTCTCCAGCAATTTGCTACCGCATCGTCCAGCTGTTGGGCCAAAAAATAATGGCTGATTGTACACTGCGGCGTCTTGGCGTTGAGAACAATTCAATTTCCACATGATGAATGAGCAGAGAGAGATTGGTGCTAAGAGAACAGGCTGAGTATGGCCTCCAAACGCCCAGCTGCCGCATTGGAAAAGACAGCAGAAAAAAAACCCAAACCTAAAGGGTTATGATTTTTTTGTTTTTCCCCCCCAAAGGAAAATAAAAAAATTCTAAGGTGAGACAGATTTTGTACACTTTGTCTGCTTCAGCTTAAACAGGACAGAAACAATTTTATCTGGGCATTGCAGTGGTATTAAATATGTATTTGTGCTGTGAGTCATTGCAGAACCACTGGAGTTATAGGTGCAAGTCTTTTGCGGTATCTCTCTCTTTTTACCCCTTTTTCTTAAACTTTCAGTATTATTTATTTTCCAGGCATATAGTGCAATTTCCTAGCACAACGAATTATTATCTTCAGTTGCTATAAAAATTATGTATCTTCAAATAAATGTAAGCTTGTAATTTTGAAACCTTAAATTTGGGCCTCTGTACCTTTAAGAAGCTCCCACTTTTTCTGAAACTTTGCCTTCAGGAAGTCATCACAACATGGCCACTCTACACCCTTTAGAAACAATTTTACCGGCATTGCACTGAGCTCGAACAATGAGTTCCGCAGATGCTCAGTTCCACCAGGTTTTTGCTAATTGCTGCTGGCTAGTCTGAAGGAGCGGAGTGGGGGACTGGTGGAGGATGGCTGCTCTGTGAGTCAGAAGTTCGGAAGCTTGGCAATTAAACGTTCATATGCAGAAACATTTTATGTACGACCCTGTGTTAATTAGTACCGTGTGCTTCTCAGTGTGGTTTCATGGTTCTCTCTCTCTCTCTCATTCTGCAGCTATAGAGGCAGACGTCCAGGGTGTTTTCTCCAGTCCTCTTTATCCTTCTTTCTCTCCTCTATTCTTCTAGCCCTCTTTTGCTTTTAACTTTTTCGCGGCATTTGAAATCCCAAAGCAAAACTCAAAGCAATTTCTAGTAGTGCTAAAGCCGTGATGCTCCACTTGTGAAAGTGAATCTTTGAGGCTTCAGTTTTCTCACTCAGAAAACAATTCTGATTGCTGCACTGCCATACAGGACAGAGACTGAAGCTGTGGCAAATTATTATTTCCAAAGTAGCTTAAGCTCTTTCAGACAGCCCCAAATGTACTTACCAAATTAACATTTTTCTTGCTCCAGATTATCATTTGGATTTAATTCTGGACTTTGACAGGACCATTCAGATCCAAGAATGTAGTTTATGACAGATAACATAAAATATACTGTCTGCATGATAAAACAGCATTATATAAATAATTTGTCTTCTTGATGTTCATAAAAAACATTTTCCTACTCAATTGAACATCCTTTGTATCGGCATACACTATTCTCCTTTCTGATAACTGCACAGTATTTGACAATCTTGTGCCACATATCATTCTTCATCTTGTTATTGATATATTTTGAACACTTTTTTGCTCTTTTGTGTGAACCTACACACATTGTGAACTAAATTATATTTCTATTCTATACCATTGCTCTATTCTATTGAGAAATACTCTCAATTTTCTGAGACGTTCAAAGCTTGGGATGCTGTTTTGAAACCAGCACAGAATTGTAAAAAAAAATAAAAAAAATCCAATACTGTCTTCTGGACCCTGCTTGGACACAACACAGTCTCAAACATGTTTAACGAAGTTGTTTTTGTGAAAAGTTGATAACATTACTTAGAAGGCAGCTGACTTAATGCCTTGGAGAAGAAAAGAGGTCAACAGATGCGGATGATATGCATCCTGCCAGAAGAGGGCATGATACTCCAATGAGGCACCCTACCACATGTGTAATCTTTAAACTATTGCAAGAATGGGTAACTTTGTAAGAGAAAAAAAACTTTTTTCTTCTCTCTAACTACAGATTTTCATTATATAGCCGTTTGATAAACATGTCTGGACTGGGATGTCTAGGAAACTGGAAGTTTATACCATGTCCATGACAGGAAGGTCAAGCAAACAAAATGTTTTATTTGCTGCATTTGCACAATAGCTCTTTCTGAGAGACCTAAAGGCTTTCCATTCTGTGAGTTTTACCCTGTAATGACATGATGAAATGCAGCCAAACTGAAACCATTACACGTTCTCACAGCTATAGCAGCTGAGAAAAGGGAAAAAAATTTTTTATGAAATGTCTGTCATTCTCTATGACTACTTGGCTTAGAGTAACACTGAGACAAACAAAGTGGGACTCCACCGTGGTGGGGAGGTTCACCCACAGCTTCGTTAGAAACCTTGCTGCCCCTTTGCAGTTCATACCTGCTAAGCAGTTTGCGCAAGCTAGTGCCAGATAAGTTCAACATTCATGGTAATCAACCAAAAATCCATTCCTACTCCGACCCATTCCTGTGCCAAAATGAGGGTCAAAGTAACACATAGAGATTTCCAAGCAGAACATTGTGATATTCTTTGACTATCCACATGGTCCAACAGAGTAGGCTGCCTTCTTCCATTGTTCCGAGGTTTAGTTCTGCTGTTCAACAACATTGCCAACTTTGTGGCGGTGGACGGTAAAAAAATGATATGTCTGTTCTGATCTCTTTCTATCAGAACCAGCATTCTTTTTGAGCTAGAGTAATTTGCCTGTTTGACTGGACCACACAAGTTACACATCACTCCCCACATGCATCAGTGACTCATGGTCAACAGCTTTGGTAGATAGATAAAAAAAATACCATAATTTAATTAAACCCATTTTTTTTTTGTTTTATTTATTCATCCAGCTTACAGGTTACTCTTGTCAGCCCAATGCTTCCTGGATGATGAAAACACTTTTTTCAGTTCTGAGTTTTGCCAGAAAGTCAACCTATAAGCTGCTGATATGCTAATATGTGTTCACCTTTACACTCTTCAAGCTTTTTTTTTTTCTGCAGTCTCCATGCAACACATTTAAGGACATACACACCAGGATGGATCGCATAGCCCTCGTTTTCATAAATCAAAGCAAATGTGCCACCGTGACTCAACAAAGGTCCTTCATTTTGACTGGTTGCGTGTCAGTAACATGTCAGCATCTGAATTGCTGTGTTCTGATTAAGTAGGTCGACTCTGACGGATAGACAATGTGAAAAAGCATCTGTCTGACCGACTGAAAAACACCGTCCTCCACCCTTCTTACAAAGAATACACAAGATGGATGCTTTTCGTGGTCTATTTTTACATAGATAAGCAACAGTAAAGTGTGTTCCTGTCTAGGTGAGTCACCAATGAAGCTGGCGACTTTGTTGAAGCTGCAGATAACTCTGTAAGGTTTGATGAACAGTTCCTCGGGGCCTTTGTGACAAAAGTTATCAGTTTGCATATGGTATGGCTCAGGAAATAATTCATTTAGACCCTTCTCGTGTTCTCATAGAGTGCTTCGATTTCAGGTTTGTTTTCCATTTACACTAAAAAACAAAACCAAAGATTTGTTTTAGATTCGGTGCAACACCAGAGCGGCGAGTTTGATCTGTTGCAATTATGCTCTCAAAACCGCTATTTTTCCCTTTTCGCCATGCTTTCAGTTCTGCGGGACGTGTTATTAGTCCCAACCAGCTTGTTTCGTTTCGATGTGCTTTCTTGCACTTCCCCACCCGTTTCTAAAAGGACTGTGACTCTGCTCATGCAGCACATTTCAGCGGCTGATTGTTGCCTTTTTTTTCGCTGCTTGAGCTATTCCGTATTCAGGTTTTCTGCATTTGCATTTCAGCAACGTTGTGGCACACATTGCATTGGATCTGCACTCATTCATCTAAAAGTGTACAATAATCCACGGTTAACTATGGTCTGCTCCTTAGTGCGAGTTTAATCAACAGTAATCGACAGACATTTCAGATTTTTGTACGTTGTACTGATCCACACGCACACATGTATGTATATATTTATCTATGCATATTTTAGTGATTTATTAAACCTTTTTCAGGGTGGAATAGTAATCTTCAGTTACTGCTAAAACCTAGAAGATTTTCTCCCATCCATGTAGGGTCAATATTTTGTACGGAACTCCTTACAACTTTTTTCTTTTGCGTTCTCTCGTAATAATGCACCAGTTGGCTGAAAGTCTTTCTGCTGTGATACGGGGATTTTGTAAGGCTTTTCCATGTATGTTAATGTCCTTAGTGAGATATCTGAATGTTTATCGTTAGGATACAAATGCGTGACAAACTTATGTGCAAATTGCAAAAGCAAAGCAGGTCAAACATGGGCTTCCCAACCCATGGAACGTCGTCGTTTGGGTCACACCGGCCAGCGTTCTGCGAGGAGCAGAATCTTATAATTCCTTGCAAGACATAAACAGAAACGTTCTGTAAAAAGGAAACATGAACTTCCTTTTGAACGATAGTTGAACTAGTTCAAACTATTTGGACTACTTTTAACTTATTTTCGTGGGGTAATAAAATCATCTGACAATGTTGACTGTGTGTTTTAGTGTTGGCAGTCCCATCTCAGCCTCACACGAACAAACATGAACACGCAGTAACAGATCGATTTTCAAACTGCTTTTTTTGCACCAAAGTGATAAGAATGTATTTACACATTTTCACTGAGGATCTTTCAAGGCATTTGCAAGTTTGTAATGACGTTTGATATCACCATGACCATATACAAAATACACATTAGTGTATTTGCTCATTTACTGCAAGGAAACCCAAAAAGAAAAAACTCTCCATGTCCCCTAGGGGGCTCTGTATCTTCTTAACGCGATGTAACACGGGACTCTGCAAAGGAACAGATTGGGTTGTTGAATTCACTCAGCCATGTTACGTTGCATCAAAAGAAAAGGGGGATTTTTGTGACTTTAACAAGTCAAAATTTTTAAGTTAAACTTACTAAAATGTGCCAGGTTTGAAATTACCAACTTATATATTAATTAATTTGGACAGAGCTCAATCCGTTTAGTTCAACAATTGACTGAGTTCATTTTTTTTTTTTTTTGTTGGAGTGTAGTTTATTGCTGGTGGCAATGAGACCGGATTGTTAAATGTTTGGGATTTGCCACAAACAGCCTTTAAAGCAAAGAGAATCAAGTGGATGTCACAACATCGACCCGTTGTGCTAGAATAACTAGGTTAGTTATTCTCCAAGCTAAGCTAGAATTAAACTACAGCCGAACATTCAGGACGCAAGTATTCGCTCATTAACCCCAATGAGCCTTTGGATACGTCGTCTCTGTAGCAAATTAGAGCCAATTTAAATCGGGCCAATTTTTTTCTCCCGTGCAACAAAACCTGAGCGCTACTCCCGCCTAAACGTCGTCGTTTGGGTCACACCGGCCCCCGTCCTGCGAGGAGCAGAATCTTACAATTAGGAAGCTCAGGGAGACAATCATTTTAAACTCATCTCCATCGGAATGGCAACATGCTTTCCTTTAATTAACCAGACCGGTGTGCACTTCATGAACTCACGGGAGAAACCTCCATTCAATTAGTTTTCTCATTAAACGCCAGTCAGACTCTGCGTGCTTTGCACTCACTGCTGTTGCTCCTCACCTCCGCTAATAAAAAAAAAAGCACACAAACACACACCGTAAACACGTCTGTGAGTTTGTTTTAAGTAGGTGTTATTTAAGTTAACACCAGACTCTTTCGGCGGATCTGGAGGGAAGGACCGTAACGTCCCCTGGAACGCTCCAACTCTGACTAATTCAGCTCCAAGCAAGTTTCAAGATGTTTCTATGGATATCTATGAGATCCACTGTGTTGTGACGGAATCTACAAATGTAAACAGATAGCAAAAGACTTGGGCATTTCATAGAGAAGAGTTTTCCATTATCGTGGTGGTTACATTTTCAGTGAAGGCAAAAGAAAATACACTAAATATGCTTCAGGATTTGGAAAGGTTCTTCTGGAAATGCACAGAGAACTGTTCCCTTGCTGTTCTGAACGTGTACAAAACTTTGTCCTATAAGAATTGAGCTCCTCCACCTCCTCCTGCGCTAACTGCAGAAACACACCGCTCGGTCATGAACAACCAATCAGAGCCAGGAGGAGGGGCTTAACGCCGTTAATCACCCTTGTGTACACACTGTTCACACACTCCCCCTTGCTCTCTGCTACCCCACAGCTTCTTCCAGATAGCAGTGCCCGTCATGAATGCTAAGGCTAGCTAGCATGGCCACCGATGATGGCGGATAAACGGTTTTCCTGGTCCTGGTAGTACCAACAACCTTTTCAGCAGGTCAACGTTCTTCTTAGGCCTTCTAACGAGCCATCATTTGATCCAGGTGCGTTAAACCAGGGAGAGAACTAAAACATGCAGGATGCCGGCCCTCCAGGACCCACGTTGGGCTCCCCTGCTGTAGTGCTTTCAGTTATGCAGCACAGTAAAACAACCCCAGTTTTTCAGAGTTTGATAACCCTTCACACATTTCGCTTTTAAAATCGTCAGACGATCTTTAAGATCCACAGACGAATCTTTAAAAGGGTCTCGTGTATTAACAGTAATTTTCTTATCTTTTAATGGTTTTTTTTAACTAGCGCTCCTCTGAATCACCCTGGTTTTGTGGACCCGCCGCGTAATCACTCCACAGAGCGTCTGCTGTGCCCTCTCAGATGATGGCCGCTCCGTGTTCGTCATCCATTCACGGAAAGATTTAGCCGACTACTCCTTGAATGCATAATGCGCTCGGTTGCTAACCGTGCAGAGGGGCCCCCGACAAATCAAAGTAATTAAGTCAATAATTGATTTGATGAATCTCCCTACACAATGGAGACCGTTTTGCAGAGTGTGCAGAAACGTGCAGCCTGGCGGGGGCTCGGGGGAAATTCGCCCTGAGAAGTCTGGCATGAACTATTTGCACATTCGGCCGAAAGGTGAAGCCCCTTTAATTACTAAACGCCAAGATGAGTTTGCAAGATGAGTTTTTTTTTTTTTAAATAACCTTTCTAACCGAGCCGATTATCATGTGCTTAACCTGAAGCACATGTGATGTTTACCATTTAAACCAGGCGTGTCAAACTCGCTTTCATTTTGGCCCATATCAAAAGTCTGAATGCTCTGGTTGTGCCAGAATGTGTTGATGAAACCATTAAACTGGAACACATCAATAACTAGCATTCAATAAGTGTTTCTTAAAATGAAATAATATTAATCACACTGATTAGTCCATCCAGGATTTTATGATTGTTTTTGTGTATTTTTGCAACCAAAATCACAGACTTTGTTGCGCTAATTTAGAAATATTTGTAAGGAATTTTTACAGTGTTTGCGCTAATGTGACTTTTGTATTAATCGGCGTATCAAACACGGACTAGAACTTCAAGTAAGGTTGAGACAGCAGTCACTTAGGCCCAAGGTTTTTGGCCAGTTTTGTGAAAAATTTGCAGTAAAATTAGGAGAAAAAAACAAAACTGTGGGGATCTGCTGATTTTGTATGAACTTTGCAGATTTGTGAAAAACTGGAGGGACTTATTGATTGTAATTTGGAGTCTGGAGGGCCACATGAACAGCTACGGCGGGCCAGATTTGGCGCCCCGGGCCTCGAGTTTGACGCACGTGATTTAAACGGATCATTTTGGACTGCTCACATCGCTAAGCATCCCGTCTGATTTCCTCCTAAAAGCTCAAGAGACTTTCAGAGCCAGTAGACACGAACACGAGGGTAGGCTCGCTCTGGAGTCTCCAAAGTGTGTAGAAATTCAAGTAGTTCATGTTGAGGCAGAGAGAGGGATGACAGAAGGTTAAGAAGAAGAAGATCGACAACCTGAAGGGAGCAGCTGTGATCACAGTCTAATTATGGGACAGTAGTAGTAAAAAACACACAGACGCGTTTTAATGCCCTTTAGTTTGACCTTTGCTGCCCAAAAATAATTAATGACCTGCTGCTCTAAATAAAAGCACTTGCAAATGTTTGTGTGTAAAATGTATGGACTTGATGACGAAGATAAATGTGGAACATGATGCGAGGCGTCGAATTAACGCCACAGTGTGCCGTGAACACGCGTCTCGCACATCAGTCACACGTTTACACGTTACATGTGGGAGGATGGAGGCGCCACTTTGGAAAGGAGTTGGTAGTTATTCTGATGCCGTTTGTCCGGTTGTTATTTACAATTTTCATTATTGCCATTATTATTACTATTATGGGCTTGTAGATTTTCTTGTCGCGTTATGAGTCAGTTTGTAATCATTTGGTTTATGCAGTGGTTTCTGTCTTGGTTCTGTAGCCTTTTGAAGACCATAACATGGTTTTAATAACAAATTTCTGATAATTGTTGAGTCTGTAAGTGATATATTTCATTAAACTGAGATAAGGCGTCGGATTAAATAAGCGTTCACTTTTTCCTGCTCCTTTTCAAACAGAAAGGAAGCGGTAAGCTGATTATTTTGTTCTTGGTTCTGTGTGCACATGTTTTCTCTTGTCCTACTGATGACATGTTTTCTCTTTTTTTTTCAAAAAACAGTTTGAAATAAATGAAATAGCTTGTTTCACTGCACTGTGTTTTTATGACGTAAAGCACTTTGAGCTGCCTCGTCGCTGAATAAACTCGACTTGAACGTTTTCCTGCTTTCTGTTCGCTCTTCGCCTCATTTCCCTTCATTTGATGTGAAGGAGCGCTTAAAAAGAAAAAAAAAAAGCCAGACTCCAGTTCAGTTTTTGATTCATATAGAAAAATAGTAAGTACGTTATTGAATGTAGGATACGTTTCCACTGCTGTGTTGCACGTTTCTCCTTCGTGTGAACGTTGGGACCGATGGTGCGGAGCAAAAGGAGAGACGTGGCCGTCGCGCGGGTTCTGCTTCCTCGCGGCAGAGTGCAGCTCCTTCACACCTCTCAGAGTAAGAAGAAGAAAAAAAAAAGAAGTCTGGCGCTGCGTCAAAGTGAGCGCAGAGTGTCTGATGCAGTAGCCTCTGTACGAGACGAGCTCCGACTCACACACACACTCTCACCGGAGGGATTTTCTGGACGTCTTGTACTTTTAACAATAAAAATAGCATTTTTTTTTTTCTTAAAAAAAAAAACAACAAAGAAAGACGGAGTAACCCTGGCATACCTGTTATGATTTAACAGTGTGATTACATTCGAATCGTGTGTGTTGGTGTGTTACAGTTCCTACATTTTAAATGTACAGTAGCAGTGATGTGCTCTTGTGGAGATGCAGCAGCGTATTGATGTTGCTGCTGAAGCTGGCAGCCTCTCCTCCTCTCTCTCTTTTTTTTTTTTTTTTTTTCGGCCCATCAGCTCTGTGTTTTCAAAGCTGCCCCTTCAGCTGCTTCTTGCACACAAGATCTGTTCTCTACCACGGATCGGCCTGCTCTGGTTATAAAAAAAACAAAAAAAACAATAATAATTAAAAAAAAGATACTGATAAAAATAGAGATTGGGTGAAAGTTTCTATCTAGATATGAAGATCTAAAAGACTATTGAGGGCACTGGGTTAGGAGGACTTTGATTGTGCTGCTTTAAAACAAATTGGGCTTCTTTGTAGTCACATTTCAACTTGAGAGACTTTCTGAACCCTTGAGCTCTTTAGAATGCGAGTCTGGAAAAGGACAATTATTCTATAGTATATACTAGAACTAACTAGACCTCAAAAATGAAGGGCAACTTTAATAAATCTGTGTACGAACTCTTGCAGACGGGTAATGTCAAGTTTATTCATGAAGCACATTTCAGCAAATGTGCTGTGCAAAACCGTTATAATTATAAAACGGCAATAAACATTGCATTTTGTCTAATATACTGTATATTGATCAACTGCGACAGACTGGCGACCTGTCCAGGGTGAACTCCGCCTCTCGCTTGGAACGAGAGGCGGAGTTCACCCTGGACCCTGGACGCCGTTACACGCAGGGTCAGCGCCCACAATCACTTTGCTCGGCTGACTGACTCCTGCGGCGCCGGCAGCCCACCGGGCGCGTAAAGGTCAGGGCGCCACGACGCAGACTGCTGAATAAACCGCGGAAGTGACACCGTGACGTAAGGGACGCAGCTCTGATCAGAGCGCGCAGAAAGGACGGAGATTAAAACTGAATTTTGCACTTTGTGCAAAAGGTTTTAAGCTGCAGCACAAAAAGACAATGACCTCAACGTTGTGGTCAGACTGGCTGAAAATTCAAAAAAAAAAAAAAAAAAAAAGCTCAAGTACACAGAGTTCAACCATGCAGACATTGGTGCCAGAGATGGCTAGTAACTAGTTACATTTACTTTAGGGTTAATTTTATTTTATTTTTTTACTATTCTATACTTTTTATTTTTACGTGAGTAATTTTATTAAGTATTGCTACCGTCACTTGAGTAACATTTCTGAATCCTCTACCCGCCGAACACTGAGTGAAAATCCAGCTTGTTTCAGCCAAACATTCACCAAACACAGACACTAACGTTTTGTGTTGGTTAAAGTCTTAGACGTTTAATTTGAAAGAAACCAATTTGTAAAAAAAAACGTTTCTTTAGCATGATTTTTCTTTTTTCTTTAAATTCTGTTATTATTCTACTTACATTAATTATTTTTCATTTTGGTCCTTATACCAACATTGTCATGTCATTTTACCGTCTCATGATGGAATTTTTAATCTCTAAACAACATTCTGATGTTATTTGGTTGCAATAGATTTCCATCAGATTATAGTTAGATATGCTCTAATTTGTGTTGACCACAGAAAAAAATAACAATAAAAAAATATTAGTTGAGTTTGTGCTTTCAAGGCAAAAAAAAAAAAAAAAAATGTGAAAAAGGTTTAATGAATAAGAAACATCTTCTGTGCTTTCTGTCCCCTGCACACATGAAAACATTTAACAGGACAAAACGTGCGGGGGGGGGGGGGGGGGGGGGGGGGGGGGGGGGGGGGGGGGGGGGGGCCAGAAAAACAAAAACAAAAATCTTTAACTATAAATAAAGATGTACACTTAAAGGCCACTTTAATCTCCATTACCTTGAGCTGCAGCGGCTCCCACTGCACACAAAGCAGAAGATAATTGAACTCGGTGAGCTATGTGGGTGAGATCCCTGGCTGCCCAATTTGCTTCATTTCACACACTTGACTAATCACACCCATTTCATCCGCCTACCAGCGAACACGACATAAACACAGAGGGAAAACACACTTGGTCACAAGATGAGGAGCGGTGAGGAGGCGGGGGGGAGGAGGAAGGGGGAGTTACTGAGAAGAACTGATAGGTGCGTTTGGAGCGCCGCTGCACAAACACTCAGACCGACCAGAAAGGAGAGGAATCAGTTGTTCTTTTTTCTGATGTAGCTTTACTTTATCTATAAGAAATGCGAATAGAATTATAAAAAAGAACAAAAAGAAACATTTTTGTCCACTGTCTGTGACGGTTGCTGACCTTGCGCTAATCATGGCGCGTTTTTGGAACAGCGACTGCGTCTGTCTGTCCAGCTGAACGCGCGCTCAACGAAATCCGCCTGAAAACCAGTGATATTTTAGCTCGACGATCCAAAATGCCCGCAGAAATGAGCCCTGCGAAGCAGCTGAAGTGCAACGCACGCACTCTTTACAATTCCACAACATTTTACTTCCATTTTTCAGACGACGAGAGGATAAAAGAAAGCCGATGCTGCAAGCTACAGGCTTGGCTCCATCAGCTTGTACATCTGAAAGGCAAGAAAGGGTTTAATGGCAAGTTTAGTTTGGAGTTTCTGGTTATGGTTTAGTTTTATTTTGTTGCGACTTTTTGCTAGTCTAGATCAATTCGTTTTTAGAGTGCGTTTGCTAGTTTCTATTTAGCAACAAATAAAATACAAAAATATATATATAGTCAATTATTGTTGCGCCGTCAGAAGGAGTCTGGAGCGCCGTAACTTGCCAACAGCTGACGTAAATTGCTCGCGTCGTGGAATGTGCGGATTTTTAAGCCTTGATGTTTTTTTTGCTGTGCCAACCTGAAAACTCAAAGAGTTCAGTGGTTAAAACGGGCCTGAGTGACAGACCGTCAACCAAAGGTCAGCTGCTCTGAGCTACTGAAGTGTTGGGAGTCCGGGTTTCAAAGCTGGTGCTCCTCTCCGCTGCAAGGAAAAGCATGAAACGACATGAAAATGGCATGAAAAAAAAAAAAGTAACCATTACAAACTGCCATCTTGGATCGGGCCAATGACTTGACATGTCATTTGAAAACTTAGGGAGCGCAAGAGCAGTGGGGCACTGGTTGTCCTGGAACTGAATGAAAATAAATCGACAACGCTTTAAAGTTTTGTTTTCACCGTTTTCAACCTGGTCTCTTATGCTTTCAGAACTGTTTCGCCAACTTCTGCTGCTAAAATCGAAACGCTGCTGCTTGGTGGTGAAGCATTTTTACTTTTTAAAAGATGCTGCAATACAAAAAGCATTAAACGCCATGATTAAACTTTCTTTCTGCACTCAACACAGGCTTCGGTGCAAAGTTCTGAGACAAATGAAAAAAATGGACGACTGTTTAAAGAGACAGCAGAGGATCTCTGAAATGTGACCTTCGCAGTGACAGTAAGTAAAAAAAAAAGAAAAGCAATCATTTTAAGTGCTTTAGTGGAGCCAGCTGGACTTCCCTTGTTTCTTGAAGACCACCTCTGGTCCAAAAGGTTCTGAACATGGTTGGAAGCAGCATGCTTTCACTCTGTAGGCAGAACAATCCCACTAATTGGGCCATTAAGGTCATTAATGGGGGCAGTTGGGTCAAAAAAGGTTTTCAGCGCCACGCTGAGCGCAATAAGTCATCCTGAAAGGACGTTCGGAAGGAAGGACACATGCTTCAGTCAATGTTCTCTGCATAAACTCTTAGGAAACACTAAAGTGAGCGAGATAAAGGAAGCAGAATCATTCAGTCCCTTTGCCTGTTACTTATTTAAAAAAATAAAAAATAAAATTCTGCAATTACTTCTATCTACCTATTTAAAATGCATTTATTGAATGATACTTCACATTTTCTTAGATGGAGACACATTTAGGTTTTATGTGCAGCTTTTTTTACCTTGTATATGAACACAAGTGACTTTAGTTTTCCTTTCCTGCTTGGTTCCGGGTTTCCGGGTTGGCGCGGCAGAGCCATCTGGACAAACAGCAGCTCAGAAGCAATACTCCAGCAGCCTGCTGAGGTCAGCTGCTAACTCGGGACTCTTCTACTGAATAAAAAAATGCGTAAACATGGAGTTTTATCTGCCAGGGTTATGTTTTTTTTTTTTGCTTTGATTATAATGTCATTCCCTCATCAAAAACAGTGTTGCTTTCTTTCATTCTTGTTCTTTTAATCTCCCATGGCAACCATCCAGCTGTGCAAAACGCCTGGGTGGACCTAGCCCCGCCTTCGTGGGCCAGGTTCCCCCTGACTCGGTCAGTTGCGGTTTCCGAGCCCTCCGCCCACTCAGCCCCCTCAGACTGGCCAGCAGCAACTAGCAAACGTTTGTTGGAAGCGCCCGCCTGCGTCGCTCAGGAGCTACTTCCCAATGAAACGCTGGTGAAAACGTCGTTAAAGGGGGAACAGAGGAGACATGTCGTGATGACTTCCTGAAGGCGGAGTTTCAAAAAGAGAAAGAGCTTCTTAAAGAGACAGAGATCCCATTTCAAGGTGTTCAATTATAGATTACCCCTAAGTCATATTTGAAATGTACAGCATTTTTATAACAATTGAATGTAGCACGGCTGATTGTGCTATGAAATGAAAAATACATAGAACTGTGGTTTTATAATTGTGTTTTTGACTTTTGTCACCTTTTGACTGATCTCAGCGCAACTTTATCTGCTGAACCTGGACTATGCTCCACCTGAAAGTCAAAGAATGCCAGAAAAGATGAGGAAGTTATAACGAGCGAGAGGATTTTTCATGTGATTTGAAAAGATTTTCTGGAAGGACCGGAAAAACATCAGACTCAGCGACCCTGCTCTCTAAGCTAATAGTTACCGACATAATTTGAAGAGACATCTGTGTAAAAAAAAAAAAATTAAATACATTTTTTTTTGCCTAAACAAAAACAGAACATAATAAAACTAAAAGTGGCGTTTTCAGGTAGCTGGAAAAGCTCTTTTTGTTTGTTGAATCGGTGTGGAGACCGACGGTAACTCGATCCTACTCGGGAGCGTTTCCGCCTCGGTGTTCTGAGCAGCTGCCTTTGTTCCTCTCAAGCATTATTGCCAAAAGGCTCCAATAAACAAGCAAAAGGAGGCTGCTGGTAATATCACTGTTTGCATTATTGGTCCAAGTCGCTGCGGGGGGTTCACTCTTGCTTAGCTCGTGTTGTTGCATCCGCCTCCAGGTTTAATATCGCTCATTTCGATTCATTATTGTGGGCGAGCGTGCAGATATTCCAGCTCTGTCTCATTACACCAAGAAATGTATTATTGCCACGGCCTAATTATCTTCTTCTCAGCTTTCCGAAGAAACTCAATCAAATCTCCCATTTGGTGTTTTTTATTTTTTTTTATTGCACACACACACACACACACACACACACACACACACACACACACACACACACACACACACACACACACACACACACACACACACACACACACACACACACACACACACATGTCCTGGGCACCATTATCAGAAGATATGAAGACACGGAGTTAAGGTTCTGTTTTGGTTCTCGTTGTTGTCTGACCCCAGTGGTTAAATGTACCTCCATATATATTTTCGTTTCATTCATTGCAGTCCAACGTTGTCTTTCTAACACTTCTGGACGCCCGTTTTGAATGAGCACTGGTTTGAATGCTAATTATCAAGCTATTTATTTTTGTCTTTTTGTGTGCCTGACATTTTCTCGCCCACCCAACTGACAGCTTCCCCTAAAAACGCTAATTATACAGTCAAATACTAAAAGCAGGGTTGTTGGGTGTTTTATTTATTTATTTTATTTTTTATTTTTGGCAGAGTTTATTGCAGTCCCAGCTTATTTTATTTCCCAGGGAAGTTGTCTCTTCTGAACATGCTGCACGCCTACGTTTACGCGGCAGCCTGTGTTCTTCCGCCGTCACAGAACTGGTTGCCGGTCCACGCGGTTTATGTTAAAACTCTGAACCCAGAACGTTAGGGTTAGACACTTTTTTTTTTTGTGCTACTACCACTTTGGTGCAAGGAGAACCTGGTGAAACGTACGAAAATTGCAACTTTTTCGAACACCTTGCGTTCACTTCGGCCGAGTACACGCTTTGCAGAGTGTACGTAAAACGTAGCGCGGGTGTTGGGACCGGGCCTACATTTGGAAAACGGCGAAGAAAATCTGCGTCATTGTTCACAGCTTGTCCTTCTGTTCGCTGATTGGCCCGATTGAAAGTCTACTGGGTTTGAGAACTCAAGACAAGATTAAAATCTAGTGGAATTACATAGGACAATGACCAGGCTAACGCTATCCTACTTGTCATAGAAGAATGAAAAAAGTAAACTTCACAAATAGTTCACTGTACTTTTTCCTGGGACGTGAGAGTCTTACACGAATGTGCATATAGTCATTAACAAAAAAAAAAAGGTGAGTTGAGCTCCTGCTAGTGGATCCCATGTACAGCTCAACTGATGACTGATTTTCATTCGTAGAGGCAGGTGATAAACAAGTTTTCAAAAGGAGTCGTTTATTAAATAATTAGAAACCTTTCCAAAGTCACAGGAGTGTTTTCTTCTTCTGTCTTTGTTTGATTTCTTATAGAGGCAGGGGTGTCCAAACTTGGTCCTCGAGGGCCGGCACCCATCGTGTTTTAGTTCTCTCCCTGGTGGTAGTAACAACCGTTTCAGCAGGTCAACGTTCTTCTTAGGCCTTCTAACGAGCCATCATTTGATCCAGGTGCGTTAAACCAGGGAGAGAACTAAAACATGCAGGATGCCGGCCCTCGAGGACCCACTTTGGTCACCCCTGTAATAGAGGCTAGTGTTCCATAAGGCAGGAGCTCCCGCGTGTCGCAGAGCTCGGCGGACTTCTGACAGGTGGTGTCACTCCTACGCGCTGCAGGCCTCTCAGGCAAGCAGTGCAGATGGTGCGTCGCAAGCCGTGTCTGCCAGCAGCTTTTCTTTTCTTTTTTATCCCCCTTTTTTCAGTTACTGTGCAAACTTTGTAGGCCCTTCCTTACTTTGCAGGGAAAGGAGTCGGGGGGGTAGAGGGAGTCCACTTCCTGGCTGGGCCTTCAGGAAAAGAATGAGAATCATCTCAGACTGTTTGCTCGATTTTTGTATTTTTCAATCACAAACAGGAAATTGTAATATTTCGCGAGGACTAACAAAAACGAAACAAGGCAAGGCTGGAAATCACTGAGCAAAAACAATGATGACAAGATAGCCAATGTGAGTTAAGTGGAGCTGAGAGAAAATGTTCTGTCACAGTATGTACATCCAGGCTTCGAGGAAAACGGCTTGAAGGCAAGTTTTCAAACGGCAGCCCCGGTCACTGCTCTAACACCATGTAATGAGACTAAAAGAAAGAAAAGTGTGAAGTTCGCCGTAAATAATAGTTTCACCAGAAATATCAAGAATAGATTGGTACAGAAAGCATGATGACAAAATTGGGAAATAATTAAAAGTTGTTTTTTTTTCCATATGAACCCAACATCTGGTGAAAAAAAAAAAAAAAGGAAGAAAGAAAATTTTAATTTTTTTTTTTTTCCAGCCAGACGTCTGTTTATGTAGCTTCATATTAAAACAGGAAGCTCAGCCTAGATATCAGAAGACAGACCAGTCAGAGCTTAGAGCTTAATCAAAACTTTTTTATGGTCTAATCAAAGCCTGATGTGTTGCCAGCTGTTTGCCCAGAGTTGTTAACAGTACAAAAGATAATAAAGGTTTTATTGAAAGGATTTTTCTGTTTGACTTGGGAAAGGAGTAAATTCGTTTTTATTTACTCCCATTATTAGTTGAGATTTGAACGATACATCGGCATCAGCTGGTATTAGTCATTATGTAACGTATCAGCACCGCCAGATTAATACCACTGAGCCAATATTAACAACCAATATAAAAAAACCCTACATTTTTCAAAATAAACTGAAGCAGAGAAGGTGAAGTCAGCAGTGAGGGGTTTTTTTTTAAGGTGTCGGAAAGGATGTAAAATATATGTTCTAAAATAATATTGAATATTCAAGAAATGATATCGAATATTGATGCCGGCCCAAATTTCCATATCGGTGCCTAAGCACTCGAAGGGACCTGGTGTCTTTGTTTTCTGCTTTCCTGCCTAATTCTTTTTGGAAGTGTGACAAATTGTGCATTGCATTTTGCTTACAGGTTCCTTTTTTCAATACTGTGATTGTTTACCTATTTTCTCATTTGTTTAAACTTTGATAAGAGCTTATTTGAGTTAGAGCTAATTGTTTTGTTTTAGTTTGTACTCTTGTGGGCGGAGCCTGTGGCTATGAAACAGGGCACTTCACCGCAGGGAGTCAGTCAGTTTCGAGTTCGTTGACAGGTCACACTGAAGTTGATGGACCTTTAAGGTGTTATGAAGATAATGCTCATTTTATTTATTATCCATCTAAAGTGAATTATGGCCTATCCTTTTTGCCCAAGTCATAAGAGCCCTGTTTACTTAACTGGATTGTTAGCCAAAGATATTGGTGAAAAAATATATATTTATATTCTAATGATGGAAATGATAGTTGCATTTAGCCAAACATTTAGGTTGTTGTTGGCTTGGCATTCTTTTGATAATGAATACCGTACCTTTCCAGCTGTATGTTGTATGTTACACAAAGCAAAAACATAGGCTATACTTTGCCAGGTGTTGAACAGACATGTTATATAGTGTAAGTTAGCATCAAATACATAATGACATCAATTGTTTCAGGTAAGACAGACCAAATTAAACCTAAGGGTTTTTTTTGTTTTGTTTTTTACAAACACACAGATAATCCATCATCAGTAATTTTTTTATGTAAACATATTTCCTAGCTTTCTTTGTCTGATGGGCTGAGAGTAAGAAAAGCAGGAGTCAGTAATGTGCTGGCTGTGATCGCCCTTTCTCGCAGTAACAACAGTAGGAATTTTAAGGTGAAGTAACATGTAACAATGAATATGCTTTTACCCTGGTACATTGCATTTCAGAAAGTTTGCAGAGGTCCAAGCGAGCTAAAGAGCAAGAGAACCGCTTAGTGATATAAACTCCAAAGCAACGCCAGACGTTTGGATCTTTGGCAACGTTGTCGCCGACTCTCACCCGATTCCAGTTTTTACGTAACAAGCTGCTGGCTCTCCTTTCCTTGCAGAAGCGTTCAAACTTCCCTGAACTTCTCACCTTTTATCACATGCCAAACTCAAACTTTATTTGATTTTATTGGGACTTTATGTGATAGATCGACACACTAATGCCCCAAACGAAATTGGAGTACAGTCTAACCAGGAGTCTTGGTTAGTAAACAGAAACCATGTGTGTGTAATTTAATTTCAGTATGAATCCAGCTGTTCCGTGAAGAAGTTTGTTAGAGAGCGAACAGCGTCATGAACACCAAGGAACTGCATACGAGATTGTCTGGATGCCAATCCTGAAAAAAAAAAAGAAAATCTGTTTAAAGCTACAGAAAATTTGAAATTGGAAAAGCGGTTCACCCTCCAGTAGGACTTTGACCTAAAACATTCAGCCAGAGCAACAATGGAATCATGTAGATTTTCAAAATTGTTTATCTCACCCCTAAAATGTTACAATTTTGTGCATGTTGGTCTATCACATAAAATAAATATCGACACATTCGAATCTGTGGTTAAAATGTGATAAAATGTGGAAACATTCGAGGGGTTTAAATCCTTTTGCAAGGCACTGTAAGATTCATCAGTGATTTCACTAGACGGGATTTCACTTGTACTGAGCTAAAAACCACAATATTTCTCCAAAACATCCAAAGATTAAGACAGATTTTAGTCTGCAGGTAGAAATCCGAGTGTCCACATTAGCCAAAGTGAAGACTTGTAGACAAACAAAGCCGCATCATTGTTATAAAGAGACCTGCGATAATGCGATCACGTTAAAAACACCGGTGTCCTAGCAACAGCATCTCCAGCGGTGCAAAGATGTTTTGTCTCCAAGCTGTTCACAGAGGTCGCAGCAGAAGGTGGCGGTCTGTACACGCAAGTCTTTTTTTTCCCCCCCCCGGTAAAAACCCACGTGACGTCGCGCAGTCTGAGTGACGGCTCTCTCGGCCAAAGTCTGCACTCGCTACGCCCAGAAATGTTTGGGATTTTTACCACGTTAGGGGAGTTGCATCGAAACGTTCCCTCCGATTCCAGAAGCGGACCGAGACAAAGATGGGTTCAAAAAAAAACAAACAAGAAAAACAAAACAAAACCACAGTGTGTTAATGGGCGTAATAAAGCCAATAGATGATGTTGAAAAGGGAGAAGGCGGAGGGGAATATAATCCGCGACCACCTGTCGATGGCGTTCACGTCGGTGAGGTCGGGGATTTTGATTTTGAGCTGCGACGATCGTCTCCGCAGGCGGGTTTTTTTGAACTGCGCGTTCCTGTCCAGGCTGTGGCGGCCCGCTTCGTTGGGCGCGCTGGGCTTCCTGTACTGGACCCCCGAGTTGTCGAACGTCATGGAGGTGGAGTTGTGCGTCTCGCTCAGGGTGGTGGTGACCTCGTTCCTCCCCACCTCGTTGTGGATCTCCAAGGACGTCAGCAGAATGTTCCCGTGGGAGTCGACCTGGGAGAAAACGCAGACGGCAGCCGGGTTTAAAAAAAAAAACGAAACAAAAAAAAAACCCCTGGCCTCGATGACATCACAGACGGGATAAAACGCAGAGCGGCCTTCGGAGAGAAGGGTTCCTCTGTCCCAAAGTTAAATCACTTCACACAAATCAGATCAAGGTTGCACTGGGTGACCCTGTTACTACTGTCATGGCGAGTGCAGCTTTCCACACAGGAAGAGATAAATCACAGGAAGCCAAGATAAATACAAAGGGCACAACGTTGTAACGTAACAAATTCTACACTGTCACCTTCCTCAAATAATGGCCAAAAGTGTTGTTTTTGTTTTGTCTAAAACATCTTTTGGAAAGAAAGAGATGGTGATTTATTTTTTAGTTGTTGACGAAAAAGAACTTTTGGCAAAAAATGACTTGGGTCATTATTTGAATAAGGTGATGATATATAAGACAAGGTAAACTGACACTCTTTCCAGTCCAATCTGGTATGACTCAGGTTTATGATACAAATGTATTTAGCAATGTGTAATAACTGACTCACTTTAGCAACATGGGCCAATTTGGTTAGTAAAAAGCTGTACAAGTACCGTACATAAATGTATTCAATTCAATGAAGAAAAATCACAAACAAAAAATAGCTTTAAACAAAATACATACTTAGTGATTGACAACACGCAAAAAAAAAATCAGCTTAAAGCAGAATTTTTTTTAGTGTTTTAAGAATATGTTTTTTACACATTTGTTAAAATATGACAGTGACAGTGTAAGATGAGACAGATCGATTGCCCTGGTGGAGGAAATCTGAAGAAACGCCTCCCAACCAAACAGAAGAGCCAGGAGGAGGATCTTAGCGCTGTCAATCAACTCAGGTACACGGTGCTAACTGAGCTAATGGCAGAGAAACAACTTGCTGTTACAGAAAAAAAACATTCATCTGTCATCATTGGTGGCTATGCTAACTAGCCTTAGCATTCACAACAGGCTCTGCTGACAGGGAGAAGCGGTAGCGTAGCAGAAAGCAAGATTGTGATCGACAGCGCTAAGACTCGCCCCCTGGCTCCGATTGGCTGTTTCTAGCTTGCACTGAGAGAAGGCAGATGAAAGTGACATAATGCAGCTTTAAATTGGAACTGAAACATGTTTTTAAATGACGGTTTTTAAAACCCAGCTGGCTGGGGCAGATGCTCACCTGACGCGAGTGACGGCGGCTCTGAACCTGATTGGACTGTTTAAGAGACGACGAGGTCTTCCAGTTGACTCCCTCCGGAATGGACTAGCCAGACAAAAGAAACAGAAATAATGTCCTTTGAGTTTTGATCAGGTAGGCGCTGAAGGTTCTTATGGCATTTCAGCTTTAAAGGAGTCAGGAAGGCCACCCAATAGAAGATTCACACTGGGATGATTGAACTAGAGTCACTGTTACTCTTATGTTTAAAATCTCATTCCTTAAAATTCTTCTTTTTGGATATTTTCATGAATAATGTACTTACAGACGGAAATGTACATAGATTCATCACAGACATGAATCCCATTCAATCTGGTGGATTCATTTTAACAAACTACTTTCATAAAACAAGAACTGGATTCAAAAGTTGTGAATTTTCCCTAAATTATACGTACAGGATTAAATATATGCAAAGGCATCATAATATTTGTTTGAACGCGTTTTCAAAACCACACACACACACACAAAACCTCATCGATGCTCACTCGGGGTCAGTGCGACCCCCACCAGAACGAGGAACGGGTGAAAAGCTTGCAACATTCAATTAAGCAAATAATAGTGAAGGTGTATGTAGATATTAAGCATGAAAGCATAATTCTGACCCTGAGGATATGAGACAAAATTCAATCAATAAAACAGTTTTTAAAATGTATAGAAGTTTGGTGTTTCACACTGGAGGTAGAAAGAAAGGCACAAATGCATAATTAATAGCCTGAAATGAATTCATGGCCATACCCACGATTTGTTGTCAATGGATATAAACCTCTGACCTCTGACCAGAACCTTATGATAGTCCATCCTTCTGTTACAACTAAGTGTGTGCAGTCTCCATTGTCACTTTGGCTCTTAACCTACAGATAAGATTATTGCTTCCATGCTGACTTGTAAAGATGGAGGCTATATGCCTGCAGCAGTAAATACAAATTAACGGTGATGACAAAGCTTGAATCAGCAGCTTAAATAATTTGCTGCACAAACTCTGCCACCATAAAAAATAAAAAAAACAACCAACGCAGTCAGGAGTCTCCCACAGCAGAGACTGCAGTAAGTTAAAATTGTAAATGAAGCAAATCATTACCATTTAATTTTTTTCCGTCCATTTGTTTTTTGGAAAAAAGACATCTACTCTAACCGCAAGTTGCTGTAACTTTATTAACGTTAATGACTCCAGGCTGAAGCAGAACAAAGTACATTCAAATGCATTTTCACTTTTGCTATTGCTGCCAACATTGGATTCCACGCAAAGTAAAACAACAACAACACAAGTAGCACGATGTTGGCAATTTCCACTTTGTCATCAGTTTGCTAATTCTCACCTTGGGTTGGTCAAACCTGCCGCGCTCATTATTTGCCTTCAGCGCCTTCAGAGCCAGTTTCTTCTGCATCTGCGGACCGCGTCCGAAGAAGATGTAGTTGACGAAGGCGTACTCCAGCAACGCCAGGAAAACAAACACGAAGCAGCCCATCAGGTACATGTCGATGGCTTTCACGTAGGGGATCTTGGGGAGGGTTTCTCTCAGGTGGGTGTTGATGGTCGTCATGGTCAGCACGGTGGTGATCCCTGGAGGGAATCGCAGTCCGGTTAGCAGGGGAATCCCAAAGCAACGAAAAATGTCAGCCTGGAGGCTATTGCCACTGGTCACTGCGCCTCCCGCTCCGTCAAATGTTTTCTGAAAACCTTTTCACAGCGCCTCACTTTTTAAGCATCCAACTTGATACAAAAAGTCAATTCCTTAAAAAAGAAAAAAAAGAAATATATATATATATATATATATATATATATATATATATTTCCCCCCTCCAGGGAGTCTTTTGTGGGCTCTAGTGTTCCTTATATGAAAGTAGGCTGACAGGAAAGGGGGAAGTGCTAGCAAGATGTTTACATATAGTCATCAATGTCATGAATATCATATTCATCTAGAGCTATGAATGATTTACTTAAGCTATTCTTTTTTGTGGTGAAATGATTATAAAACAACTGTAATTATGTTATTATTATTTTAAGAATAACAACTGGTCTAAATTTAATCTAGCTGTATTGGATGTAAATGTGCTTAATCTAATCCACGCATATTCAAAATTATACATACAGGCTCAAAAGTACATATAAATCAATCCCTCTAATATTTCTCTGGAACATTTAGAAGGACATTTTTCCAAATGCTGCTGGTGTTGCAGAGCAATAAATCCACTTTATTGATTTATTCATCAATTTTTTTTTGCTTTTGAAGACTTAATTTCTGGAAAATCTGGATTATTTTTTTTCCACCACCAATGCCCTCCGTGGGTTTCCAAGGTCCACCATCTTGTTTGACAAGCGTGTTGAACAGTTTGCATTTATTTGGACTTTGAATTTGGTCAACTCGCAGAGGGGATGATTGAAATAGGAGCCAGTTTTTGAAAATATGTTTTGTCAGTTGTAATTTATGTCAAAGCTGCAGTATGTAATTATATATATATATATATATATATATATATATATATATATATATATTTTTTTTTTTTTTTTTTTTTTACCTCCCCGTTTGCTTTCTGTTACCCTACAGTTAGCATAGCCTGTCATAAATGATCAGTATTGTCACCGATGACGGTGGACAAACGGTTTTCCTGTAACCTCTGCTATTAGAAAATTTAGCAGCGAGTACATAAGAGTGATTGACAGCGCTAAGACCCTCCTCTTGGCTCTGACTGGTTGTTTTTGACTGGAAGGGGTGCAGTTCTTCAGCAATAATAGCACAAAGAAGAGTTGGAGGAGATCGATGTTTTCACAGACTACCTGTCTCATAACATACTGTCGACATGGTGACAGTTTTAACAAATATGTCAAAAACAATTTTTAATATAAGTTTTATACTATGAAAGTGTAGAAATCAGGAAAAAGATTTAATAAAATCGGAAATCAAATTTGGTATAAAAAAAGTCTTACATTTTATATTTAAGTCATATCATAGAGCCCTAGTTATTGGGGGTGTGTATTGTATATAGCTGAATATATATATAAAATGTGTAAAATATGCATAATATATTCATATTATATGTACAAATCTGAATGCATAGGAAGCAGAGAAAAAAATTCAAGCTTGTACGACCGATTCAGTTCAAGTAGCTCTTATATCATCATTATTCCAACATGGGGAAAACGCTATTTTGAAATACATCATTAAAAGCCCACACCTAATATGATAATGATCCTGATGATGAGAGGATGCAATGTACTGTATATGACGCCAGAGAACTACAGGTTCCCACCAGCAGTAGAAAAGAAGAAATTTGTGAATCATCACCCACACTGTGACTGAACTGAGACGGCTCAGCGACTAACTTTCACTGATCCTGCGCCGCCTCAGACCGCGGCCTTCTCCAGGAGATGGCACTGAAGGAGACGAACGGCAGGAGTCTGCTTTCCTACAGAGCTACGAGTCTGGGGAGGAGCTTCCAAACCCGGCTGTCCACAGAAGCTCCTGAAATACTCCACATCGTCTCATCACTTTGTACGCATAGCTGAGATTTAATAATCGCTTGCCATAATGTGCTCTTCCTAACGTGGGGAGCACTTAGAGCGCAGCAAAGCTGAATGAGGGTTTCCATTAAGGCTATCGAGTTAGGAGGAGTATTGTGTTTTCAGAAAGCACAGCTGACACCGATTCTGGAACTTTGCTTCGAATGGAAACAGCCAAGTTTGAATTTTCACTCTGTAAGTGGAGGACTTTGAGCTTTCGGTAAATTTATAACTTTCTAACTGTTATAAAGACTCTTCCTGTAAGGCTGTTCCAATCTGAAAGCACAATTACTCCCAGTGCCAGTAGATCAGTAGATCTACATGAGTATCTTATTACACAACAAGGCTGCAGCCTCAGACAGGCTGATGGGAACGAACAACTGAATAAAAAAAAAAAATTTTGACTTTTTGTTTCAGGATTCTGATTTTAATTTCAGAACTGTAAGTTTTTTTACTCTAAATTCTGACTTTGATCTTCTGAATTCTGACTTTGATTTTCTGAATTCTGACTTTGATCTTCTGAATTCTGACTTTGATCTCTCAATTCTGACTTTGATCTTCTGAATTCTGACTTTGATCTCTGAATTCTGACTTTGATCTCTGAATTCTGACTTTGATCTCTGAATTCTGATTTTGATCTTCTGAGAAAAAAGTCAGAATTTGGAGAGAAAAATTTCTTTTTTGCTTATTAGTGACCCTAATCCTCCTCGGAACAAATGCAAATGAACGATGAATGTATTATGACATGGGTTTCACATATAATATGTGAAACCATTGAATATTCTCTGTATGTTTTTCAATTTTACAGTGCTGATCTATATTGTGTTGGGCTAGCAATAAAATTCTAATAAAATACAGCTTGCGTTCACAACATGACAGAACGTGCAAAAACGTCAACGGATGTGAGTGCCTGGCATTCCTTTCTCTACTTACTGTACATTTTAATCTGCCTATTTTCTTCTCCAACAAACACCAGTATGTTAACATTTCCTGCTCGGGTCACATCATACCTAAAGCCACTCTGGCAGCTGAGGCGTCATAATTGATCCAGAAGGACACCCAGGACAGGATGGTGATGAGGATGGAGGGCATGTACGTCTGCAGGATGAAGTATCCGATGTTTCGCTTTAGCTTGAAGCTCAGTGACAAGCGAGGGTAGGCACCTGCAAGACAAGAGGAAGAGGAAGCAGCTGACTTTGATTCGCCAGTCACTTTGGTTTGATTTGAGGACTGGTGTCAAAGTTCTGAATACCCTGATTTAAAAAAAAAAAAAAGGAGATTTGACCAAATAAGGAGCATTTAAAAGCTGGGTGGTGTTTTACATGGGTATGAACATCATTAAAAAAAGTTTATTCATATGAGTAAATCAGCTCAAACAGGAAAACATATACAATATGGATTTATTAAACACAGATTTTGGATTAAAACCTAATGTTCTGTAAGCCATAACCATCAAAATGAACAGAAATAAACACTTAAAATAAATCGCTCTGTGTGTAATGAATCTATATAGCACAATAAAGTTTCCCTGTGTTACTAAATAAACTCTTTGATGATATTTTAATTTATTGAGATGCATCTGTAAACATAACAGAGCTAGCAAGATTTTGTAGCCCTCTGTACATAATACATTCTAATTAACTGTGCAGAACAAGCTCTCCTTTCCTTCTAATAACAGAAAGAGACAATAATTTATTGCTTAAGGTAAAAGCAGTGTGATTATATTATACTATATTATTCATCAAGACAAACAGGGACACACACAGCCTCTGTATGCCGTCTCTAATCCTTCAAGCTACAAGCAAATGCCAGAGTTGGGTACTAACTAGTTACATTTAGCTTTAGGGGTATTACTAAGCTGTACTTTTTACTTTTACTTCAGCAACTTTATTATGAGGCAGTGCTACTCTTACTTGAGTAAAATTTCCTCTTTTTGCCTTTACTTGAGTAGAAATTTGTTGAAGTAGTGCTACTCTTACTCAAGGACAATTTTGGGTTCTCTACCCGCCTCTGGCAGAGACGCAATGTAAGATCTGATCTGCAACCTTTGACCACCATTGTCCCGACTCCCTTCCACCTACCAGTGGAGAAGACCACGTTCCTGGAGACGAGCTTGTAGTCGACTATAGAGAACTGTGGAAGCTCGATCCGGGTCACCCCGGTAACGGCCGTGTCTCCCCCTTTCCAGTAGAACTCTATGTCGTCTGTGGTGTACCCGTCTGTGAGGAAAAACCAGGAACAAGGTGTGATTCTCATGAGGTGGACGGACAAAATGAATCTGTTTCTTGATTGACTGAGATGAAAATGGCTGCATGTGATCTATAGCTGTCAATACTTTAATGGCCGCTCAGATGGCAGCCTCACATAGCAGAGCTTGCTAATGCTAAAACCAGTCTGCATGGACAAAGTTTAGCTAGAGAGGCAGCAGCCAGTAATATTGCCCAGATATGACAGGTACATAAATCCAGAGCAATTCTGCTGCCTGTGCAGTTTCCGTCTCCCCCACGATGAGTGTAAGAGTCTTCTTTATGAGGCTCCCTGCACTCTTCATAATTTTAAGTGATGGGAAAGTGAGGCCATCTGCCCCTGTTTCTTCTACTAAGCAAAAGAGGCTCGAGACGTACAACTTTCAATCTCCAGAGTGCAGTTCTGTTCATCCAGCGGGTAGCGCCTCAGGTCCATCATGCAGGCCGCCGTCGTCGTGATTCTGACGCAAAAACAGAAAAGTGGGGAAGTGATTACGAAAATCCGACCTTGAGCCACAGCTTAAGCAAAAGTAGAAGGGAGTGGGGCACGACCTGACATGTTCTGGGTTTGCACCAAAATAAGTCGGAAAAGTAGGGCTGGAACATATGGCTTAAAAATAAAATTCTTTCATTCCAGATCCAAATTACGATTTTAATAGAGTTTTTTCAAGAAAATACAAATTATGGAATATAATTTCAAAAGTGGCTTTTAATTCAGTCATTCCTTCTGTGAGTTGAACAATGGAGTAGAAGGGCTGGGCTATAGTGAATATAGTCATAATATTGGAAGAATAAAGACACAATTTTACTAGAATGTCTTAAAATTAAGAGACAAAAAGTTGCTTTTAATGACAAACATGCTTCCACAGAGTTAAGTATTTACTTATCTGTAAAACTCATACCAAAGTTTAATTTCTATAACTCAATTTGTGTTGGAGTTGTCATATATTTACAACTTTATTCTACTAATATTATGACTTTATTCTCATACTTGAAAAAAATTACAGCCTAAATTAGGAAAACATGGTCGTCAAACAAAATGACAGGCCTTATATGTGCTGACATTACTCAGAACTATGGAAACAAAAAAAGCACATTGGTGAAAAAAATCCTGATTTTCCAAAAATTAAACGTTCAAAGAACCAAAAATTCAGCTTTTTAATTATATCAATTTATTGCCCAGACCTAGAGAAAAATATGTAGCAATGGAAATATTTCTTAATTGATATCGTTTTAAAAGGAAAGTGTTATGTATTTTCAAGGCACATAGTGCCATTTTATAGTGCAATCAAGAAACTATGTTACCTTAAGCTATTATAAAAGTACAATGTCAAACATGACTTAAAAGAAACTTGACTTAGAAAATGAATGCCTTAAAATTAGGCCTCTGTCTCTTTAAGAAGCTCTCGCTCTTTCCAAAACTCCGCCTTCAGCACATTATCAAAACAGCGTTTCTTCATTAAACCTTTAACAACATACTTAGGAGTAGTGGACTGAGGAACAGTCGCTAGTCCTATCCTGAATAAACATGTTAAAACTGCTAACTTTAAACAATATTAGATGTGTGTTCTCACAGAAAGACCTAAAGGCTCTCACCTGAGTCCGTAGAGGACGGTTCCATCTGGGTGGAGCCGAATCATTCGGTTCTTAACCGTAACCCCGTGCACAAAGGATTTCTTATCGTTGAGGAAGTATGTGTCTGGGACCCAGAGCTGGTCGGCTACTCTGTTGTCCAGTGTCAGGTTGAGGGGAATCCCCACATAGGCCAGCCTCTTATCCCTCCAGTACTGCTGGAAGTACATGGTCAGTGTGTAGTCCTGTGGTAAATAACGGAATGCAGTCATGTACCTTAAGACAGCACGATGGCGTATTAGTGCCACTGTAGACAGAAATAAAAGAGGAGTAAATTTGCTACAAAAAAACTCAGAAATGTTTAGATGAATCGCAGAAATTCAGCATATCATGATTGCAGCTTGGTGCCATTTCTTTTTTATTTTTTACAGGAAAGAAAAGTGATATTTATGGGAATAAATCTGCCAGGAGCAATCATATTTTCAGAACCAACACAATAAGAAATCAGAGTTCCCCCCAGTGGATTATAAGCCTGGCGGGCCACCAGGCTTTAATTGCGCCTCCACCAGTCTAAGGATCATTTATTTATTACAACTTTTTTATCACTAACTCCATAACCACTGCCTGTTTTTTTTTGTCTACATGCCAACAGCTTCAGCACATAAACTGACAAATCACAGCTAAAGGATCAAAACATTTTGGACACTGTAATTAGGATGAAACAACTGAAGTGCAAAAAATCGATATTTATTTTAATTGTATTGTTTTATGTTTGCGTGTTTTTTAAGCCTTTACAGTTGGGGTTAAGGTATTGCTAAAAATGTCTTCCAATAACACATAATTACCTGGCCATATTTCCAAATTTTCAGTCAACTTTAAACATTTTTAACTCAAAAACAGACATTTCTCTATTGAGAGTGGATGACCGCCCCACCAGGCTTAACAAGTTTTCTGGGGGAAACTCTACAGCAATCGTTCACAAGCTTTGAAGACAAACTCTGAAACAACACAATCAATTCAGTTTGAAGCTGATCAATAATGGGTTTTTTTTATATCGATAGATATTATTAATTACTACCAGCCATACCTGCAGAGGCATGAATCATTCACTCAACTTTCGTTTGCAGAAACCTACCATAAGTTCATCCATCAAACACAATAGCTTCTCCTGGCTCTTAATGGAGCTCTTTACAAACTCTCTTGGTTTTGTTCTGCTGACTAATGCTCTCTTAAATAAATAAGCAGGTCTCGGGGAAATAAATAAAAACACAAAAATGCTCGCTGAAGTGGCACATTTACAGGATGAAGCGTTGCAAAAAACGGGCAAAAATCTCACACCGAAGCAGCATGTCGGGACGAAACGACCCGGGCGTAAAAAACGCGTTCTCTCCAGGGAGGACTGACGAACTTCCAGCTCGTTTTGAGCTGAATGAATCACACTCTGCGATCTGAGAATGTAATATGATCCAGATATAGTCCTATAAATAATTCAGCCTGTGTACAATAAGTGTCTCTTCCAGTGTGTTGAAAGCTTGTCCCTGTTTACTGTGCGGGATTCATTTGTTTTATTAAACCACACAGCGGGCGTTTTCATCTGTCAGACTAGATGATGGCTGTGCAGTGAATCCACCGTATTTTCTCGAAACCCGTTTCGTGCTGATGGGGTTATTCAGTTGTTTTTCCTCCTTGTTTAGAGATACTCTCCCCCCCCCCATCCGGACTCCCTCATGGCTTCTGTAAAGGCAGGACGCCGTTCTGCATATGTGGGTTGATGAATCAGCGTTGCACAACAGCTCTTGCGCTTCGGCAAAGACGTTCTACCAACACACTCCTTCCACGTCTGGGTTGTGGCTATTTTAAACAGCTTAAGATCTTCAGATCCCACTTCAGCAGCTCCCCTAAAACGATACCTCAGCTTCTCCGAAGCAGGAGCTCCAACATATCTCTTCACTGATCTGGTCCGAGTGGGATACAGTCCAGGCCTCGGTTAGTCACCACCGAAAATCACTTTTTTCTCTCACAGGGATCCATGAAGGGTTGCAATTTTTTTTTCCTCCCTTGATACCGAACAGTTTCATTTACAAAATGCATTCTTAGTTGTTTAAAAAAAAAAGAAAATCAGGAGATTTTTTTACACCCCTGATACACAAAGTACAAAATTTGGAATTTTCTAATTTCATTAACTTGGGTGTGGTTTGTAATTATTCTCCACACAACTCCCTTCAGAAAAGTGTTTTCTCATCTCTATCCAGTCTTGTTTATTTTGAAATCCCTACATACATTTTAGGGTAAGCCCTAAAATGTCGTATGCAGAAGCTACAAGGTACACTGGTCAGATCAGACGAGACACCCTGAAGACACTCTGCAGCCTGACAAATGCTGCATGGGAGTGGCAGCATTTGTCAGGCTTTATGATGCTTTTCATCAGTTGAAAGGAAAGTGGATGGTGTGAAACAGGGAAATAATGGAAGAAAATATGTAAGTCAGTTATTGGTTAAACACACCAATGGAATGGTTTAGATTAAAATATAGAATATCACAATCCTGGGAAAACTTAGAAAAACATTTGATAATCTATTTTCACAGGTATTTTGTGGGGTGAACAATTCAGTCTCTAGATTAGTCAAGTTTATTTTATTTTAGAGCAGTTGTTCTGGGGTTTTGGTTATGTCATTATTATTCCTTGTTCCTTAGTTTCTTCCTTTGATTAAAACAGCCTTGTTTCTGTTTTAGTTCATTTCTATTTAGTGAACGGTTTATCGTGTTTATTTTCTCCTTGTGTCTCCTAGACTTTCTTAGTTTCCTCATTATCTCGCCCTCGCCCCGTGCTGCCTCTCTCTCGCAGTCTGATTTCTGCTGGCTCCCCTCACACCTGCAACCCGTTAGCTCATCAGCCCCTGTCTGTTGTTCCGGCATTCAGCCTCACAGTACAACAGGGAGGAGTGACAGCGGGGTTAGTTCCCCGTTGTTCCTATGTTTTTGTTCTGCTCTGGCAGAACAAAATCAACCGATTTTATTATAAAATGCTGTAAAAAGAAGAAACTTCAGACAGCGTCTACTTGCATGTGGTTACTTGCATGTGGGTTAGTTATGGGGAACACTCCCCTGAAATGCATCAATGGCATTCTTTTATAGCAAGTTCGGCTTTTATTTTAGAGGAAAACATGGAGCGAGAACCTGAGACGGAGATCCGCAGTGTGGAGTCCAACAATGCACTTCTTAGTGCACACAAGTAGGACAGTTAAACACTAAAATTAGGCCTTTTAGCTGGGTCAAAAGAGGCAACGGCCCCACTGTTAAAAACGGCGTATTCCCAGTCGCTGCAGGGACGAACATCAATGTTCCCTCATTTTATAATATCCTTATTAGCTTATTCTGTATTATTATTATTCTTAGTAAAAGAAACAATAGCGCCCATTTAAGTGCTAAACCCCTATAATGGAAACGTCTTAGTGTGTGGGAAATTAGATTTGACTCTGTCATAATTTCATCTCCTAACTCAAGCAACATTTGAGAATGATGACTATAAATGGATTTCATTAAATGAAACAGGAAATTGACAAACTAATAACCGTGAAAGACAACATCTGTATTAAAACTGATGTGTAACCAGATTTCAAGAGTCCAAACAGCAACAAACCCTCTGAGGAGGGAGAGAGAGGCGGCCCTTGTTAACACGGTGCAATGAAAACAGACTTACACCCAGCAGATGTCTGCTGCTTTTGCTTTTTAGTTCAAATTTACTGCTTCTGATTAACAAACGTTTTTTTTTATTTTTTTTATTACCATTAAACATAGTTTGAGTAAATACAAAATGCAGTTTACAAATTAGACTTTCATCTATTCACTGGAATTAGCTCCATGAACCACATTATTTTGAGTTTAATTTTACAAGCTACCTGTTTACCTCTGGAATGAAGAAACTTGAACAGAACTTGTCTGATAACAGGAAGTCTGCAAAAACATGCCAAAAAGAAAACAACGCGTCCAGAACTCAAGAAAAGATAAGAAACATAAACATTGACATCGGGGAAGAGTTACAAAGTGATTTCTAAGGCTTTGGGACTTCTGGGAACCACAGTGAGAGCCTTTACTCACAAATGGAGAGAACAGGGAACCGTGGTGAACACTACCAGGACTTTCTGACTGTGGATTGGAGTCGTTGATATCCAAGGTTCTTAGAGGTAGGGGGGCTGTTACATTTTCACATACGGTAGGAACAGGTTAGTTTAGAAATGTTTTTCTAAAAAAAAAAAAATCAGCATTTTAAAAACAATATTTTGTATTTACTCATATTATCTTTGTCTGATATTAATGTTTGTTTGATAATCTGTAACATTCAAATGTGACAAAAAACAACAGAGAAGTCCATATGAGGGTCAAGCCTTAACATGAACATGGCCAAACCATAAAGGAGATTAAAGGTGTTTCCACACCTGATAGTCTGACGGACTCGGTTCAATTCAGGAACAAAACTGCAATATTTGCTACATTCTCAGTTGGTGTCGTTTGCTTTCAAATGGTAAAGCCTTCGAAAAAAACTGTTCCCCTCCTCACCTGTGGTGGCGCTGCAACAAGAACCACTGAAGGAAACGACACAAAAACCTCTGAAGACGACATGAGCGCAACTTCATTCTTCATGCAATGTAATCAAAAACGGAGTAGCGTCAGATTTTAGCAGTTGTAGGATTTCTCTTCTCTTTGGCGAAAGATCACAAGCCATTTCTCGAGCTAGCACTAGACCCACACGTTTCTGTTGGTTGTATTTACCCAGAATGCCCTCTGCTGTAGTCCACTTCCTGCTGTTGGAGCGGTCTCTGATCCACTTGATGTTCACATATACATTCGAACTGCACTAGAATTCACCTCAACCAAAGACAGACTTAGGCTTTTAGGTAGACTAGAGTTAGCTTTTTTGGTTTGATTGTGCGTTCGCATTTCCCCAAACAAATCAGACTTTCTAGACAAATGACCCAGAGTTTGATTAAAGCAGACTAAACAAGACTAGTGTGAATGTGTCCTAAAGAATAATGGACGAACATAAAACCTAAACTAATGCAAGTGCACTTTCTGTAAAATATGCATTCCTTTGCATTACGTGATAAGTGTTCAACAAATAAAGCACCAGTGATGACAACAAAACTCCTAAGACTTGCCACATACTTCAGCATCACCTTCACTTTGCAAATCAACATTAACACAAACCTTCATGCAATCTAAAAATTGCTTACAAACACAGATATTCTAAGAGCTGAACGTAAAAATGCCTGCAGACGGACTTTGGTTTAGGCTGCTGTTTGTTATGCAGGCCACAGGGGACACTGAAAAACATTTGCTTTCAGCAACAGAGACTAAATGAGACCCGGTGGGAGGGTGAGCCCGTCATCTTCAGTTTGGAGAGTTCACTATCTCATACTCAGACATGGTTCCTGCGTGCCAGTCAAACACTGTTTATGTCGACTTAACACCGCCGTATCTGCTGGGAGTACAAGAATAGCACTCAGTGTTCCTGCCCTGTGTAAGGAGTGTCTATCATCGCTTCACGAGACAGTCACATCTTCTCTGTAGGATTCAAGTGCAAGCCAATGGCTTTTTGTGCATTTGATGATTTCTACCTCTGCATCCATTAAATTTCTTTCTGTTACATGAAGTGGACACATGAGGTCCAAGTTTTAACTATTTATAGTGAATCTAGCTTTTTCGGCCTGATGTAAAGCTGGATAATTTTATTCAGCCTCATTACGCTGACTAAAAACAGAAGTTAAACATCTGATAGAACTGGGTCTTTAGAGGGTCTCGTGGAGCAGATCAAGGTCAGCAGCATGCTGCCTCTTTCTTTATTTGGAGCAGGCCATACAATAAACAAAGCTACTAAGTAGAAATTGTTAAGTTTTTTTATAGTACAAGCACATTTTCCCATTTATATTAGAAGAAAGGGTTGGAAAAAGTTGACAAGTTATGGTTAAATATAGAGCAACGGCTGATTTGTCTCAAATGGCTTTCATATTTGGTGCAGGCTGTACAAATAAAAGAAGCTACTGAGTGGAAAATAATGGCAAAATGTCTGCTTTGATGGTTAAAAGCTGAGGTTCTGTTTCTTTCAATGATGAGTAACCAGACTGAGTTATTCTCTCTGTGGCATTTTAACAATGTCATGCGTTCTGTGGTTGATGGACAATTAGTTTTTAACTGTGTGTTTATGTGAATGTTTCTTGGGTGTAAAATTTAATGTCATAATGAATATTCATTGAAAAATAAATGTTAAAATCTAAATTCTTTCATTCCTAGTAGCTTTGATTTTTTCCTTCCTTCTTCCCTCCCTTTATTTTTTCCTTTCTTTCTATCTTCCTTCTTTTCTTCATGTGTAGCAACCACTATAAATGCTAAGGCTAACTAAGGCTAGTTAGCATTTATGGCTACGCAGCCATAAGTGCTCATGTGTGGCTAGTTATCTGTGGTAAATATGGCCACAGATGAAGGCGTAAAAACTGTTTTCCTTGAACACTAAGTAGTTTTTTCATCATTAGCGTTGATTGACAGCGCTAAGACCCTCCTCCTGGCTCTGATTGGTTGATTTTGACTGAGAGCGGTGCGTTTAATCAGATGGTAATAGCACAGCTCGGGGAGGAGTTTGATCTTTTCACAGATTATCTGTCTCATATTACACCGTCACGACATGGTGACAGTTTGAACAAATATGGAAAACAGATATTTTTGCAAAAGTTACATCCTGCAGCGTTAAGCACCCTGACAGAGTGGAGTTAAGGGGGTTTCTGTTCCTACTGGCTCACATCTTAGCATTGTGTAACAGAGTGTGAAACTCTGCATGTTGCTACACCAGGGTTTCTAGCTGAGTTCTTCTTACTTTATGAGTAGTTGGAGCCTGCAGCTTTTTACCGCTTTGTGTGTCTGACTTATTAACTGAACCCCCTCCATTAAAATCCTGGAGAACATCTGTGGTTTTTAAGGGTAACGCTTCCTTCAGGCAGAAAGTTGCTTTGTGTTAAAGTGTCAAAATGGATGAGGACGTTTTAGCACATGATGGATTTGTCTTTCAGCTGACTCATACTGAGGCGGTGTGTAAAAAACACCTCTGGGAGCTTTACTGGTTTAGGAGCTTCATGGACAGGGGGGCATTTCTGCACTGTGGGTAAGATCTAAAATAGTTGTATATGTCCCATTTCTTTTGTCTTTTATTTGCCAATTATGTAAAGTAAATATGAAGTAGGAATAGATATAAGTAGCAAATATTGCAGATTGGAAGTGTTCTTTTTTTTTGGTACCTTAATAGAAAACAGGTCAATTGCTATACATGGTATAGAAACATGCAACTACTTGCTTGTTTCTTGCCAATTACTTATCATGTTATGTCTTGTATAGGCGACTTCATTTTTTGTCCGTCTTGAATCTGCTGTTGTTCTAACTCTGCAGCATAATCTATATTTAAATTGGACTACGGCTTTTCTGCGTTTGGTCAGGATACGGTGAAGTTCACTCTTCTGCAGAGAGGCTGCATCAGACAGCAAGGGACATAATCAAAAGTCAGATGTCTTGAAGCAGTAGTCGTGTTTCTGGCTAATCACAATCCTTAAGGGAGCAGTATTATGTGTCTTCCAGGCATATAGTGCCTTTTTATAGCACAATAAAGTGTTACCATGTTATTCAGAGTTGTTATAAAAGTCCTGTACGTGTATATTATATTACTTTAAAGAAATTTGAGTTTTTAATTCAACAACTTGAAATTGGGCGTGTGTCTCTTAAAGAAGCTCCTGCTCGTTCCGAAACTTCACCTTCAGGAGTTCATCACATCAACTAATTAATTGATTAATTAACATGTTTTAAAATGTCCTCCAGTTCCAGTGTTAAATGTTCATTAGAATCTAAGGTTTACTCATCTGTGAGAACGTGTTCTTGCATTATTTTGCCATTGACATTATATCACTTGAACATGGTCTCAAAATAACAATATTATCGTTTATCGCAATAACTACTGGGACAATTTATCGTCAGGCAAACTTTGTTACTGTGACAGGCTTGCTGATCTACCGATTCCGATTTTGGCCGATTCTTTTGTCTGAAAAGTTTCTCGACAAAGTAACTAAGTTGGCAACACGGGAGTGATCACTGCTAACTGCACACGTGCAGATGGGTGGATCTGTCAGTCAGTCCTCTCTGACTGACAGACTTTATAAACAAACTAATGGTAAAATCATACATATAGTAGCTGCAGGCATTAAAAATAAAAGCCTATGTTTTGAGGTGGAGTTAAAGCAGCGCTGTCAGTGATCCTGTGTGTTTGATAATGTATAGCCCATCAAGATGCTGAGGCTATTTTTAGCTGCCTCACGAGTCAGAAGACGCAACTCCATTATCGCTAACAGGGCCGGATCGTTTTTAACACATGCTCAAGGGCCATTTGAGGGGATGTAGGGGGATGGTGGGAGGGGGGGGGGGGGGGGGGGGGGGGTATCTTCTAGATGAGACCATTCCTCAGGCTGGAGGGGTAGATGCACTTCCTGGGTCCCCATCTGCATGCCCGGAGCCATTAGCACAGACAGTCTGATCCGATCACCACAGACGAGACGGCATCCTTTCACATGGCCCAGCGGACAGCGAGAGCCAAGTTAAAAGTGGGGGTGGCCTTTGCTTTTATCCAGTTAAGCGCTCATTTTTTTTTGATACATGATGAAAAATGTTCAGAATAAACCAGTCGACGATTGATATGAATGCAAATCTGCGTATCATTTTCAACATATGCCCACGATGAATCAGGAATACATAACTTTGCCAGAGTGTTAAGTCATTTCCTGTCTGAATTACATTTGGTCTCGTGCAGGGTATTCACAAAATTATAAATCATCTGCGAAGAGTCAATTCTATTACAGTTTCTATTGCAAGTTAGCACTGTAACGTTTGCCTGTTCTTTTCATTAAGAAACAAACTTTTTGCACTTTAATTACTGTTAAAACTAATTTGTTGGTAGAAGTCAACAATTTCTCCTAATCAAATCAAATGTAAAGTATATAATTAATAATTATTGAATTTTTCTTTGGGATCAATGAAGTATTTTTGATTGCCACATTGACTATATGCCAATAGTCAATACCGCTCACATCCAATAAGTTTCCTATCCCACACAAGTCATCATGCACTGTCTACTAACAAACAATGCACCAATATAATAATTGTGTATGAATAATTCCAGTAAACTCTAATTAAACACTTAAATAAATAATTAAAAATAAAAGTTAAAACAAACTCTATCAGATCAACCAGCCGCACCAAATTGAACTTGTCATAAAATTCCTCTGATGTTCTGACTTGCTCAACTCAGGTGTGATGTCATTCCATTCCCAGATTGGGTTATGAGGCACTTTGACTGCAACATGACCTAATCTCAACCCGGAACAACTTCAACTACTAATGTCAGACATTATGCCTACGGCATTATGTACCCTTTAATCAAAAAAAGGCTCAAATCTTAAACTTGATCTTGATTTGCAATCCATCTAAAGCATTGACCAGCCAAGAAAAAAAAAGTCATTATTGTTCAATTTCCACAGTGTTTTGTGGAAACTTGAAAAAAAATGAAGTCTGATAAGGATTTACAAAAGAACAAAAAGCTTAAATTAAATGACTTTCATGTATGAAAGACTAAATTATTCTTTGAGGTTGAATTGAATAGATATAATTAGTTTTTTTTAAACTGCAAAAATGTACTTTTTCTCATACGTCTCATATGTCGGTCCAGAAACGTTGACGGATGCTAATGTGAAGCAAATGGCAACCAGGATAATGACGGGTTTCAGGACATAAACTATGAATTATCTACATTCCTCTTTGAGGTTTGTCATTGGTTTTCCTTTAATGCGTGTTTTCCGTTTGTGATGTTTGCTGATTCCACGTCAACTGGTTATGTGACATATCAGAACAATAGTCAATTGAATGACATGCAAATCCAATGTAATGCACATTTACAGTGAATAAACAGACCAGAGGGTCATATAGTGGAGGTGGAGGAGGTTTGGCGGTGCTAGCTACTTTGACTTGGTGATTTTCTTGGCACTTACAGTGGGGTGGTGCATGAGTTCTGCCAGGGCATGCAGTTGGTGCTTGTAAATTGTTGCTAAATTATTCATAAACCTTTGTAGTGCTCTGGCTACAAACGGCTCAGGGGCTAGGATTGCAGCAGGACAGAATTCGATTAAACACGGCTGACGATTAAATGTGGCTCAAACTTGGAGGAAAACAGGAGGTTCGAGTCGTTTCGCATGCGACGTGTTATAATCAGCCTCAAAAACTGCTGATCTACAGGGTTTTTCCCGTCTCTCACGTTTACAGAAAATGCTCTGAAAAAGAGAAATGATCCAGCAGCAGCTACGTGAATGAGAATGCCTTATTGGAGTCAAAGGTCAGAGGACAATGGCTGACTGGTTTGAGATGGCAGAAAGTCAACAGCAGCTCAAGAAAAATGAAAAGAAAAAAGAAATCCTTGTTACGATAAAGGTGTGCAGAAATCTCATCTCTGAACACACAACACTGTGACCCTGAAGCAGATGGGCCACAGCAGCATCTACTGCTACCAGCAATCATCTGTTCTACTGATTACCAACATAACATTTCTACTGTTGAAATTTACAATTTTAAAAGAAAATTTCCATTAAAGTCATACCGTTTAATCGTAATAATAACAATAAATAGGAATGCAGATTCTCTAATGTTCATTAAAACTGGGATATTTCAGCTATTAAATTGCACCAAGTGTTAAATGCACCTGGTTTATTGTCCGTCTGACAAATCATGAGAAGTTTCTTAAAGATTTCTTTTTGTCTCACCGCATTCAACAGCACAATTCAAATCTTCTGCCTCAAAATCACCCTGACAGCTAATTCTAAGTAACTTTAATTACCTAGTTTGCTTATTTAAGTTGTTTCTAACTTTTCTTGGACTGTCAGCATCGTAGCAGAGGCTCTGCTTTTAAACTCGGCCGGACAAAACAACGTACTTTTTGTAGTCTGTCAAACGACCACTATGTGAAAACAGGAGGCAGCAGATAAACAAAGAATGAACTTCCTGAAAACCTTCACAATAAGAGCCTCAAGAACATATGAAAATACCAGTCATTTTGTGCTCTCTTGGTTCTTTTAACAAAAACATAATATTTATACGACGATGGATTTAGCTACAATAATCATAATTCTAGATGTTCACATTGTTACGCTCCAAATAAGAACAGACCACAGAATCAACAAATCACACAGCCTGACCGAAACTGGACGATGACAAATTGTTCAACATTGCCTGCTTTAATGAGTCAAAACTTCAGTGATATTTAAATGGTAGGCTCAGATTTTGGCATAAACAACAGGAAGAAATGGACTCCCTTAGGCTTACATCAATGGTGGCGGTGTAATGATATGGGGGATAATTTGCTTGTTTACTTTAGACTTTGAAAACCAGAGCCTACATGGGACTTTTCACTGACCATCTTCAAAGCAGATACACAGTTTCTCCAGGCATTTGCTAATTGCTGCTGGCTAGTCTGAAGGAGCTGAGCCAGGGATCTGAGGCAGAGGGCTGCTCTGCGAGGCAGAAGCTTGTAAACCTCAGAGGAGGAGCTTCATCCTCGCAGGTGGCACTCAGTATTTCCCAAGCAATTTGCAAAGCTAAATGGTTGCCATGGGAAGATGAAAGGATTTCTCAAACACGCATGAAAGAATCAAGGCAACATTCTAGGTATGTTTTTGATGAGGGAATAATATGATAACATGATGCAAAGCTCAAAAAAAAAAAGTCGATTTTACATGATACTGCCCATTTAAAACTCAGTTCCAGCACCTCGACCCATCTCGCAGAATGTGGACAAAGTTTAGCTCAAACAGTTTAGGTATAAACTTACCATATTAACTTCTGATACCATGTCTATGCTGGCCACATCAATACTCATGCCAACAGCAACCGGTGGACCTAAAATGAAAACAAACAAAATACAATAAAATAATGGGAAAAATGTTAACAGGGTGGCTTATCAGTCCTAAAATTAAAAGAACAGTTGGAGAAAACATTGACATGAAATATAACAATAGCAATAAATAGCCTGAGTCATACCTCCAAAGTCTGGCCGGAGACGAATATCATATCCTTTCAACAGTTTGTCCACAGTTTCTTTGACAAACGACATGTTTCCCGGCTCGTTGACGCTGAAAAACAACACACAAAGGCGGTCAGTCCTGGTGGAGAACACTTTGGTGTCCGGCTGGACCCCCCACAGAGACTCTCACCTCTGGGCGCAGCACACCACAGCCACAACCAGCGGCAGTGAAAAGGCGTCCAGCAGCCCCCTGCCCTGGCTCCCCCACATCCCTTATGGACTCTCTCAGTGACTTTTGCTATTTTTAATGACCAAATGAAGGTGCGAGTGAAGCTCCTAGCTAAGGTGGGAGTTGTTCCACATCACTCCTGCCTCTGTGTCAGTCTGTGTTGCCAGCCTCCAGCAGACACAGGCGCGGTAACCTGGACGGTCCGTCCCTGTGTGAGACGACGGCGGAGCCGCGCACAGCCGCCCCGCGGTGGCCGCTCCGCACTCCCAGCAACATCCTGGGTGGAGGCTGCTTCCGAGCACTTTTAGCGCGAACTACACGGGGAGTTTTGTCTGGTGTTCACTGTTGGCGCTAAAAGTGCTCTAATTACAAGTCGTTCTCGGTAAAAAAAAAAAAAAAAAAAAAGCCACGGGAAAGGGAAAAAGAAAGGCGGCTGAAAGGAGTTTTCCAGAGTTGAGAAAATGATGTAAGCGCCATATCTAATTATTAGAGCACGTGACTCCAGAAATCTACAGCCGCAGTTTCTTCGGACCAGAGCTGCAGATGCTACGGGACAAATTCTCATGACATAGTGAAATCATTGTTAATGTACAGGCTCAGAACAACAGTCGGTAAAAGCTGCAGTGCTGCTTTTAAGTCGACGCCTCCATGTGTATCTACTTCTGTTTATTTGCAAAAGTTATTCGCACCTTGCAATATTTTGTCCCATTACAGCCACACACTGCGGTGTATTCCATTGGGACTGTGAGTGACGATGAAAGGAAAATGATGCACATTCAAAAATGTTCCACAAATGAAATCTTGTGCTGTGCATTTGAATATTGCCTTTCTGAGTTCAAACTTTCTAGAACCACACTTTGCTTCAACTGTATCCGCATTTTTTCTTCTTTTTTTTATGCATATGTCTACCACCTTTACACGGGATAACTATGAGTTATGCACTCCACAAATCTGCCTATATGGAAGAACAGAAAGAAGAGAGCTGGCTGTTGAAAGCCAGTAGAAGTTCTTGTGCACTTTGGACAAACCATAGGGACACAGCGGAGAAGTGAAAGTACACCAACTCTTTCAGAACTTATGCAAAGTTCAATGTGTGGGTGGGGGGGAAAAGTACACTTGAAAATTATCCTAAACATTTCAACCCCACAGAGAGCTGGAGTCGGAGAGGAATTTTGGCCGGGCACCAAGGGCCAGATTTACAAAGATGTTGGCCCCTGGGCTGGAGCCAAATTTGATGCGCTACCAAATTTGGCTCCAGATTTCTACAAATTTGCATTAGCAGAAATTTACTAATGCAAATTTCTACTAATTTGCATTGGTAGAAACAAGTTCTACTAATGCAACTATTTTTTGAAACAGTCACTATGTATTGACAGTGTAGTATGAGACAAATAATCTGAAAAAAAGAAAAAATATCATGCTTTTCTGCCTTCTCCCATTGCTCCCAGTGCTAACTAGGAACAACCAATCAGAGACAGGAGGCAGGTCTTAGAGCTGTCAATCACCCTCTTGTGGTTGCTCACCCCCCCATTTCCTCTAGGCTATGCTGCAGATAGCAGAGCATATTGTGAATGCTAAGGCTAGCAAGCACAGCTGTCGATAAACGGTTTTCGTGTAACAATAAGTCGTTTCCCCAGTGAGTACATGAGGTTGATTGACAGCAGTAAGACCCTCCTCCTGGCTCTGATTGGTTGTTTTTGGTCGGGAGCAGTGCATTTCTACCTGCATTAATTTGTAGTGGAGCGAAATTCTTCTAGAGCTAGTGGAACACGACCAAAACAAAATGAACAGCCTAGTGGTTACAGTTACTTGCAAGGATTTCCTGAGAATGTTTTTAAGCTTTTTTTTTTTTTTTTGTCAGCTTGCTAATGCGTTTGTGGTTGAGAGAGAAAGAGAGAGAGAAGGAGGTTCAATAATGCAGCAGGGAACTGGAATGTACTGGACCCTCGGAAACTATTTCTCTCGATTCGTGCGAGAGATCAGCACAGGTTTTCGTCAGCAATTTCAGTAAACATTTGCAAAAAAAAAAAAAAGAAAAGAAAAAGCATCCAATTGTGGCTTCCCTTCAGGGAGCGAGGAGTTCCCTTACCTCGTATCGTAAATGGCGTACAGCTTTTTATTCCCATCCACGGCGTTCCTGTGAAAACAGAAGAGCAAGCGTTATTTTTTTTTTTCAAATTTATTTATTGCTGTTGTTGTTGTTGCAGTGCTGACTTTCAGACTGTCTCGGACTTGCTTCAGAGCGCTTTGTTTCAAGATTTGTCCACTCTTAGCGCACGCCATCAAAGATCGGCGCAACTTTCCCGTCTCCCCGTGGCACTCTGACGTCTTGTTGCCCGACCCGCAAGGAGGGGATTCGATCCACATTTTTTGGGAGAAAAGCAGAGAGTGCTGAAATAGATGTGCAGAGGTTCTGCGTGACATATTTTCGACTCCTGCAATCTGGACCACCGACAACAAAAGCAGCAGCGTTCGGCAGCGTGTCCTACTTGGGCCACGAGGAAACAGACAGTAGCCTTTTAGAAGTCAGGGCCGACATTGTTTGAGTTTATTTCGCCAGCTTGTTTTTAGTGGAGCTTAATAAACTACTTTACAGCAAGAGTTTTGTTTAATTGCTATGGAAATGTCCACAATATTTATCTTATTTTTTAAGAACGAGAAAGAAACCCCCGCCCATACAAGGAATAGTTTTGCTTAGCTAGATGCTACAGGACAAATTCCCATGACATTTGCACCAACACTAGATACATCAGAACCAATCAACTACAGAATGAAACATGTGCTTCAGAATAAAGAGTGCATTGGTATCACATCCAGTTGATTTGGTTTGACAAAGGCCGGCCCTCACACTCACTGCAGACTCATTGGACCCTTGATCGTTAATTAGCATGATGGTAGCATAAATGACACTGGGCCAGTTCCCAATATCAAGTCACTAAATTTGGTCACACAATTTATACATACACCTACAAAGCTGTTAAATACAGAAAATGCTGACTAGAAATAATCCCCACCAACCCCATATCTGGCGCCACATTGCATTACATACAGTGCACACCCATTTTTTAGGCCCCTGGCTACTGAAGTTCAAGGCTATGAATGCTACCATGGGGCACTAGGGCCTTTATACATTAGGGGGGGAAAAAAGGAGTAAATGAAAGTTGAAAAATATTACAATTTTTTGGAAATTTTCTGAGCTTCAAAATTCGGAAATTTTCGAATTTCGAGGATTTTTTTGTTGAAAATTTCTGATTTTTTTTTTTTTCCTAACAAATTTGTGACCTTTCCTGTCCAGAAATTTACGAGTTCTTTTTTTTTTGTTGTTGTTGTTTTTTTTACTACGTAGAAAATTTCGGAAATGCCCCTAATGCGCCGTCGACGGTACGTTTGTAAAACTAATAGAGAACACCGCGGTAATAAAAGTGCGTAATAAAGTCAAAGAACAAGAAGGTGAGTCAGATGAGCGCGTTCATTTCCAGCAGCTGGATTGTAGAAAGATGGTTTGAATCTTTTCTTCATGTCTCTCTTGACTCCTCTCTCTTCCTCTCACCCTCTCTCCATCCCTCCCTCCTCCTCCTCCTCCTCTCTCTCTCCTCACACATCCTCCTGCTGTTCCTGCTCTCTCGCCCAGTTCTGCTCAGTGCGCAGTGGATTCCGGATCTTACTACGTCCTCTCCCGCTGTTGGATTTAATGCAAAGCTCGCCGTGCGGCACCTCGGAGACCAACTAAAGGATGGTCAGTCCGCACAGCTGTAGAGGAGGAGGAGGATGAAGAGGGGGAGGATGAAGGGGGGGCGGAGGGGACCCTTATTCGTTTCTGTCGCCTACTTTCTTTGTCGTCTATTTTTTATTTTTTATTTTTTTAAATAATCGTTCCGGAGAGAGCTGTAGCTGACACTGAAAGCAGCAGTCTTTGTTGTACAGGAGGGGCTGAGGGTGGAGATGAGCCAATGAGTTTGCGTCTGAGAGAGCAGCACAAGTTTCTTCCTCTGCCGTGGTGAGATTCGGCGAACTGCGGCACATGCGGCGGGAGCGGCGCGGCGTCGTCCTCCAGCAGAGAGAGAGATGTAGCGGGAAGCGTGTGTGTGTGTGTGTGTGTGTGTGTGTGTGTGTGCGTGCGTGCGTGTGTGTGTGTGTGTGTGTGTGGGTGTGTGTGGGCATCGGAGGAGGAGACGCTGCTGCGACGGTTAGACTTTCAGGTGAGAGGGGAGCTTTCTGCCGAGATCGTGACGGATTTTCGTCGTCGGTTAGTTGGGATGTGTCGTGGATGTACGTGGGGGAGGAGGAGGGGGGGGGGCGGATGATGATGATGATGATGATGATGATGATGATGATGATGATGATTCGGGGTTCACCGAGCTCCAGCTGTGGTGCAGGACGTGTAGACAGTCAGGGGTTGAGGGTATTTTCCTGCGTGGAAGCCTCAGTAGAGAGGAACTTAATGAGCGCGTGGAAGACAAGAAGCGGGTGGGCTGCGTGAGGCGGCGGGGGGTTGAGGGGGATGTCCGAAACAGAAGGGGTGCTCTGATGTAAGGAGGAATTTAGCATTTTTGATTGTGTGCTTTAATTTTCTTTCTTTCTTTTTTTTTTTTCCTTTTTTTGCGCAGAGAGGAGGGCGACTGTGCTTGGCTACCTGATCTGGAGAGTTCAGTGCATGCTGGCTTTTTTCATGCCTTGGACGATTATATATATATATATATATATATATATTAACAAACAAACACAAAAAATTAAATCAGCATAACCCTATGTGTGAATCAATTTACCTTACTGAAATTGGGAATAACAAAAACAGGATTTTTTATTTATTTTTTGCAAAGACATCACATCTAATCTAACTCATTTAGAGATGAAGCACTTACTGAACTGTGCTGCTGGTGAAATTCCCAGTTACTGTAGCTCAAAGCATGTTGGGGCAATGTCGGTAAGGCTCTCTGCCCAGAGTGGCAGGGACTGCGGGGCGGCCACGGTGTACAACAACCATAATCTGTCAATCTGTCAACTATGACATCCTAAAATAATGGCCTAAATCTGTTTTTTTAATCTAAATCACATTGTCTCAAAAAGAAAGTGTCAATTAAAAAAGAATTATTAATTGAAAATGATTTTTTTTAGATCAAAAGCATTTTTGAAAAAAAAAATACTTGGGTCATTATTTTAGGAAGATGAACGTTGGCACTGACGATCCTTTTGCAGTGTGTTCATTGTGAACACTGCTGCTGCTGAAGTTGGCGTCTGATTTTGTAAATCGGTGCCAAATTAAAGGGTTAGTTTTGTGTGGTTTTTTTTTAGAAAATCTAAACTTCATCTACATGTTTCTTCTTCAAAAATTTCTATATACATGGGGAGCTCTGATTTCACCTAAATTATTCTCCCCCGAATTCTGAATTATGAGTTTGATGTTTTACTTCATTTTGGGAATCCTTAATGTTGCACCAGGGCTGCACAGTGGCGCAGTTGGTAGCACTGTTGCAAGAAGGTCCTGGGTTCGATTCCCGGCCGGGGTCTTTCTGCATGGTGTTTGCATGTTCTCCCTGTGCATGCGTGGGTTCTCTCCGGGTACTCCGGCTTCCAAAAACTGTCCAAAAACATGACTGTCATGTTAATTGGTCTCTCTCTCTAAATTCTCCCTAGGTGTGAGTGTGTGTGTGTGAATGGTGTCCTGTCTGTCTCTGTGTTGCCCTGCGACAGACTGGCGACCTGTCCAGGGTGACCCCGCCTCTCGCCCGGAACTGGCTGGAGATCGGCAGCAGCAACCCTCCCGACCCCATTAGGGACAAACTGTGAACAGAAAGTGGATGGAAGGATAATGTTGCACCATTCATGCTGGAGCCGCCACTATGTGTGTGTGTGTGTTTTCAGGAATGGCCGATGGGATGTGCTCCAGCGTTGCAATGAGACGTCTATGCTTCTGTGTCTTGCTTGTGAGCATCACCTGCCGTCTGAGGTGAGGAAATGAGTTCTGGCGTCTTTGGGTATCCATAAAAAATAAATAAATAAAAGAACAAAAAGTTAAAAAGTTGTCTTTCCTCCAGCCTCTCCCAGGATTTAGCCGGAACCCCCAAACAGGCGGAGATAAATGACAACATCACCATCTTCACCCGCATCCTGGACGGACTGCTGGACGGTTACGACAACAGACTCCGGCCCGGTCTGGGAGGTGAGTCCGCTGGATCAATGAACCATTACAACTCTTTGTGCGCGACTGTTATAGGAGAGCTTGAATATCACTGCAAGGGAGAGGAGGTGTTTATGAAACCACAGCTTGATCTCTACAGAAGAAGAAATGTGATATGAAACTAAGCTGATCTGATCCGACCTTCTCTCAATGAGATTTAACGTCAATGTTACTCTAAAGCAGCTCTGATTTTGAAAAAAAAAAAAAAAGAAGAAGCTATTTTTGTTTTGATTATACTGGTGATGAAGCAGTAGAATAGTTACAGATAAGATTTGGATCTGCTCTGATCGGTGAGTAGTGTGGTCAAAGAATGAAAGATCAGCTTTCTTTCCCTCTATTCATTAAATACATAAAACTAAGAATTTTTTAAATCTTTTTTAACCACATACTTATCTGTGAGGCACTTCTCAGATTTATTTTAGCAAAACTCAGCTTAATGGGCACAATTCTTAAATTTCTGCTAGTTTCAAACTAAAAGTTTATCAAAACAAATCTGCTGAAAAATGAAACATTTTTCTATTACGCGTTGTAGCCTTTTAGGGGAAAAAAGAAGAACTGGCATTTTCAGGCCTCAAGGAAAATTGGAAAAGTATGTTTTCAATATCATCACCTTCCGTTCCTAATATAACGGCCTAAAATAAAATAAAAGTCTTTTTTTTTTTTTGCCTAAATCATCTCTTGGTAAAATTAAAATGACCTGGGCCATTATTTTAGGAAGCAAATAATCAGTTTTATGTGTCTTTTTTATTGCGACCAGTAGGTGTCACCAAAGTCCGCATGCTTCAGTCGAACTAAATTTACACTAGTGACTTTTATTTGCAGTAAATAAGACAGGAAAAGGGGAGAGACATGCAGCAAAGGCCCCAGGGTTGGGAACTGAGCCCCAGACAGCTGGAACTGTCCCGTATACTGATGTCTCAGTATATGGGATGCCATATACTGCTACACATTACTATCACATAGGTTGTTTTCTTTTTAATGTAGTTGATTTAAATGCTGAATGCTTTTTCTTATCCGGATCCCCAAAACAAGACGGAAAAAATCTTAAAGGAAAGAAAAACTAAAATACATAAAATCAGTCAAATCTGAATAAGAAATGTTAAAAATACGACACAAATGATTGATTTATGATTTTAGGGTTGCCATGCTTCAGAGTTGTAAGAAACATATTTTTGACGTAGAGTTGATCTGTTTGTCAGCTACTGAACATCTGACAACAGTAACAGATTAAAAACTTTTAAAAAGATTCAAAATAATTCTTTCTGGATATGCGGTGTTTGACGAATACATAGCACTACACACACACACACACACACACACACACGCGCGCGCGCGCGCACACACACACACACATGCACGCACGCACGCACACACACACACACACACACACACACACACACACACACACACACACACACACACACACACACACACACGCACACACACACACACACACACACACACAAAATGTCCCCAAAATAGATCCTTGAGGAACACCACAACTTACAACACCTGTGGAGTAGGTAAAACATCCAGATTTACCTCAGTAGGATTAATCTTACATATCATCACTTTAATAATTGGATTCATATATATAATAATTATTTGTAAACTTAAGATTTCATTGTAATTTTCTGTGTTTTCCTACAGAGAAGGTGACAGAGATCAAGACCAACATCTTTGTCACAAGCTTCGGTCCGGTCTCTGATACGGAAATGGTACGCAATTTTTCCCCCCCAGATTAGCTCTTTTTATGAATCTTTTACACAGTAATTCTTATTAAAAGTTTTACTATGTGTAAATTATGTCACAAATGTACAAAAGCTGAGCGCAGTCGCATTTGTTTTTGAGTTAATGGGATATTTGTGTCCTTATCACAAAGTAACAATGACCATTTTTGCAAGATAAGGGGACGATAATGTGTTCCTGAATACTCATGATCAATTTCTCAGTGTCCTTAAAACCTCGCCAAGAACAAACTCAAGCTGACAATGTCAGAACGAGGAGAACCTGACATTAGAGACAGGTTTAACACACACACACATACCAATGGTCTCGTGATCTTGAGAAAAGAATCTCTGTTTTCTCAAGAGTAATTTGTTTTCTCCAGAAAAACATCAGAAACAATGTGTGAGGGGAAAAACGTCTGCTCTCGGCTTCCATGCAAATCTGCTCAACCAGAGGCGAGACTGCGCTATTTACGTCCACATAAAGTCCCATTTCGATGCAACTGAAGCTTCTCTCTGCAGGAATACACCATCGACGTATTCTTCCGTCAAAGCTGGAAAGACGAAAGGCTTTGCTTCAAAGGCCCGATGGAGATGCTGGCCCTGAATAACCTGCTGGCCAGCAACATCTGGACCCCCGACACGTTCTTCCTCAACGGGAAAAAGTCCATTGCGCACAACATGACCACGCCCAACAAGCTGCTGCGGCTGAAAGACGACGGGACGCTCCTCTACACCATGAGGTGGGCTCTCAGGCCGCCGTCCCGCCGCCACACCAGTGGCTGCGTTTCGACCGCAAACGTGCTCAGAAGCTTGTCGATATTCTGATAACAAGGAAAAAAACGCAATTTTGCAAATGCAGTGATTCCATTGAATAAGAGCCGCAACTACAATCCCTCATAAACTAGTTTGTTCAGTCGATAAGTCATTAAAAACCACAATGTGCCTTCATCCTCCTACCACTTCCCGTTGTCTTCTTTGTGGTTTGCGCCAGTGGAACATCTGTTTTATGATCATGTGATTAGTGTGATGCGAAGAAAGTGTTTGCATTGCAGTTTCACAAGATAAACCTCATCCCAGCGCCAAAACTGACTGAAAAACAAGTTTTTTTCTAAATTGATTTGTTTCCATCAAGCAGATTTATTTTTGAAATTTCAAATTGCGCAACTACGTGGCCAATGGAAAGGCAGCTACTGTCTTTTTTTTTTCTAATCAGGCTCTGCACTTCACAACACCAGCTGCGCTTTCATTCAACATGAAGTTGCACAATTTCGCATTTTGAAATAAAATTTTCTCAATGGAAACACTTCAATTTTGGAAAAAAAAATAGGAAAAAAAATAGTTGATAAACAGTTTTGCCTATAGTATGAGGCGGTTTTGTGGCTGTATTGAAATTGGTTTATGTTGCGAAACTGCAATGGAGACTGTTTTTTCACATCAAACGAGACACACGATCAACAACCGGATGTTGCCACTGAAGAAGACGAAGAAGACGACGACAGGAAGCAGGTGGAGGTTGATGGCACGGCATGATTTTTAATGACATATCATGTGGACAAACTTATTAATAGTGTTTCTTACTTAACGGCAACACCACAAACGTGAAATTATGGTGTTGTTTTGACATTAGCAGAAAATCGACAACGTTTGTTTCTCACGTTTGTCACGGAAACGCAGCTATTGTTAGAGCTGAGTGAAACATGTTGTGTAATTCAATTAGCATCAGAGGTCTGACTAAAACCTCTACCTGCTGCTTCTTTGCATTGAGTGTTTTTTTGTTTTTTTTTTGAGCACAGCTGCACTGAAAACAGCCCACACACTCGTTTCCGTCGACCCGGCACTGACGCATCATTGTGTTTGTCCCCGTACTCTGAACTGGGCGGTCAGATGAATTTTAAATGTTTGCTTTGACCCTCCTCACTCTCTGTAGCTCCACTATAGTTACCTTTTTAACACACAGATATATATATATATATATATATATATATATATATATATATATATATATATATATATATATATATATATATATATATATATATATATATATATTTTTTTTTTTTTTTTTTTTTTTTTTTTTTTCTTCATATTGCTCTGGAAACTCAGAAGCAGTCAGGAATACAATCCTTTGGTAAATAATCATATTATTTATTTAACAGATCAACACAAACTAGCATTTAGCCATGAATTAGAGAGGAAAACAAAGCATGGTTTCAAAAACTCTTACACTTAAAATCTTCACTTATCTTTGTTCCTCCTTACGCCGATGCTGCAAACTAAAGTCCGACGCAACTAAGTTTCCTTCAGAATATCTGCAACTAGTGTGATAACAATAAAAATGACGACAAGAACTATTTATTACTTTGTTTTTAAAGTTACTCATAGCAAATATAGCCTCATAAATACAAATACTGCTCTTGAAAAAGATACCAAAGCTTCTTTAGGACACCACACATGTAGACGTGTGATTTGTATCCCTAAACGACACATAATAACTGCATTTAGTCATATTTTCAAATTTATTAATATCTATTTATTCTCTCGTTGTACAGAAAATAGTAAAACTTACAATTTCAATAATACAGACAGTTGTTGTTTTTTTAAACATTAGTTTGGAGTTTATCATAAAAACCACACAACTTAACCTGTCAGGTTAAGAAATGTATCACTAGAAGTGATCAACTGTATCATAAACCCCTAATTCAGAAGTCAATTTATTAGTAAATAGTCTTGATAAAAAGTCTTTCCTCTGAAGGCCTTTGAGGTTTGTTAGCGAACACTTGTGAACAAGAAGTATCAGTTTTTACAAAGCTTTTCAAGCAAGTCCACACCACACTTTTCGGATTTTATTTGTCAAAAAACCCCAGAAAACCACATATTCCTTCCACTTCGCCGTTACACGCCATTTTGTGTTGGTCCGGCACATAAAGTCAGAATAAAACGTATCGATCTGACAAACGGTGAAACGATTTGATGGATATGGACGCTATGAATGTGTTGTTGGATTTATGAAGGCTTTATACAAACACAACTAAGCCTGTCACAATAAGTAATACATCAATGAATCGCATTGTATCGTAAAACGAGCCGAATAATTTACATTTGCATGATTCATGTTTTTTTTTCTCTCTTTTCTTTCTTTTTACCAAAAACTGGATAAAGAAAGTGTCCAGTTTGGTGCTTTGATCTCAACTTGCCCGTTTTATTTTTGAAGGACAGTTTTGTTTACAGATACCTCCTCATTCTATAAAGTCTTCTGTTATTTGTTGTTTCTCTTCATTTATTTTAGATATTCAAAATACCTTCCAGGTCCAGTGTTAAATGTTTATTAGAATTTAAGGTTTTATCGATTTTTGAGAATGTGTGCTTGCATTATTGCAGCATTACCACTATATCACTTGAAAATGGCCTCAAAACAACAATATTGCCGTTTATCGTGATAACGACCGGGACAACTTATCGTGGGGCAGAATTTGTTATTGTGACAGGCCTAAGCACAACAGCGCCGTACATAGCGCTGCGCTCCAACCTCCCCAAGCTTTAATAAGCATCAATAATAATAGAAGTTGAGGCATAATTAATACAAGTGTCACTCAGATCCACGTGCATTTCAGTGTTGGGTCATCATCCTTTCAGAACCAGAAATCGACTAAGTCAAACATTAACTTCGGGAAGCATGAGCAGATGAAATGGGCTGCGTGTCAAAAATGACGACTGACTCCCCCACCCCCCCCTCCCCCACCCCCTTCATATTTTCACTACATTTTTGCCAGTGAGGCAACCGAGAACAAATGAGCTCACGATGGGCCATTAAAGGGTTTGTGTTCTGGGAACGAGGTTATTACAGAAACATCGGACGCATGCATTACTCTCTTCTTTCCTGCTTCAGAGAGCAAATACCGTCGTCTGCAGAGCCGTGACTGCTCTGGCGTGAAAATCTCTCTCTAAGGAAACATACAGTTCCAGTTGATGCTGTGCAACACCTTCCACTACACCCGTAGTAGTGTGCTCTGTTTTGATTGGTTATGGGGCTCTTTTTTTTTTAGGCCGGTTCTGGACGTATGACTAATGGAAGCTGAGTCATTCCAATCACTCAGAGTTGAAATATTAATTTTGCACATTTAAAGTGACATGATAATATTTCTGCACTGCTAACTTTGTGAAGACGAAATTAAACAGCAGCTTTCTGTCTTCACTTCAGACTCCGACTTTACAATCAGCCTTAGAGGCGATGAGAGCACCGTGTTTGTGCTTCGAATAATTAAAAGTCTTTATGTCCTACGGTCACAAAATAGCAAATTTGGCACATTTTAACCAAGTTCCCTATCTTACAAATATCAAACCATGAGGTAGTAAAGGGCATTCAATTGTCTTCCCTTTAAAAACATCAAACTGGTTCTGAAGCTGCTGCTGGCTGGTTGGTGCCTGTATTGATAAAGTCTGTAAAAGTCCTTCAGATTAGAAGTTTGACTTGAAAAGCTTGGAACTACTCTTCTGTTCCCAAGGCTCAATACTTGATCTACAGTTATGTTCATTTCATATGTTTCCCATAGCAGCTATCACTTCAGTCTTCTGTTACATTGTGCTGCCGATCCAGTCTTGTATGTCTTTTAAACAGCCACTGTTCAATAAGTTCATCTTAATCCACTTCATTCAAAGACTCAGTTTCTAATCATCCCTATTATCTAAATTTCAGCAAAACAGGATTAATGGTTATCGTTCCACCTGATATTTAATCCAACATCAGCTGAGCTATTGTGGCTTTCTATGTATCCACCATGTCTGGTGTTCAAAACCTGAGCATAATTTTTGGTTACAACCTCGCCGATGTAAAATCCATTGCGCTGTTTCTGTCATGGCAAACACACACACAGCTTTCTCGTGCCAAATCAGAGAAAAATCCAACGGAATAAGGAAGTTTGGTTCATCTTTAGGTATAATTTTCAGATTTGTAAGAGTTCATCTCTTCCGACCGTCATCTGTTAAAGGGGCTCCAGAGACGCAAGAGAGACTCGTGTATAGTGGCGACATTAAGCTGAAAGGTCACTCAGCCAGGTTGAAGCCGTCACTACAAAAGCAACATAAAAAGCTAGAAAACAGTTAGATAATGCACTCAGAAGTTAAACCGATTGTCAGAAGACCTGATGCTCTGATGAAGCTGATATTAAATTTCTGAAATGACTGATGATTCTAAGCATCCTGCTACATAGTTGCAAAGTGGCTTATTGACACAAAAGTCAATGTTTTTGACAGGGCATCAAAAATCCATGATCTCAGTCGCATAGAAACTTCATGTGCAAAGATCCAAAAAAAAAAAAAGTTAAAAGTCCTACAAAGTTCTGTCAGGAGGAATGGGCCAGAACTCAAGCAAACTGTGGTGAGAAGCTGGTGAAGGAAACCAGAATGTTGAAACCCAAGTCATACAGAGTAACAGAAAATGCTGCCAATTACTGACAGAATGTATGTAATGCGAAAAGCTTCTGAAATTTTCTGTCAACGTTCTGGCATTTAGGAATTTGAAATACTTTTTGTAATTCTAAATGAGCTAAAAACAATTAAGATCAAACTTTTCATCTGATTTGGTACCAAACAGTATCTGATTTCAACAGTATATTTCACATTTTTTTATGCTTCCAGTGGAGTTCTGAAATAATTTTAAATGACCAGACCTCACCTATAAATTAATAACCGGTCTGGTATCAGAATATCTATAAAATCCCTTAACTAAACATCTAGTTTCTTACTCTCTCTGTTGTTTAAGTCAGTCACATCCATCCATCCATCCATCCATCCATCCATCCATCCATCCATCCATCCATCCATCCATCCATCCATCCATCCATCCATAAGTGCTATGTGAAAAAGTATCCAGCCCCCTTTTCTCATGCGTATCATGTATAATGTTCTTACTGCTTCACGATTGTCTACCACTTTGTGTTGGTCTTTCACATAAAATTACATTAAAATATATTTATGCTTGTGGTTGTAATGTGACAAAATCTAGAAAAGTACGAGGGGTGTGAATACTTTTGCAAGCCGCTGTATTTTTGACCCGCATTCGGGCGCGCGGAGGTCTCCAGCACACCAGAAACTGCAGCTGTTCACGACGCAGCCAGCAGAGGGCGGCATTGCACAAGGCTTGGAGTTCATTTATTTTCTTTCCACAGATAGGTGGCGTCTTTTTTCCACCATATGAAACTCCACACCCCCAAAGCTGCACCAGCCTATTATTTGTAGCTGTGCAAAAGTTCCTCTGGTGGTTATTTATTGCTACCGAGTAGAAAAATAAGGATTATTTCTCTATAGTTTTACACAGTGTGTTTATATATATATTTCAGAGAAAAACAAGGTCATTATTATAAAACAAAAAAGTCATGTCACATCTCTGCGCAGTTTCTGAATCTGGGTGTTGGGCTTCCTCTTTCAGGCTCACCATCTCAGCAGAATGCCCCATGCAGCTGGAAGATTTCCCCATGGATGCCCACGCCTGTCCCCTTAAGTTCGGAAGCTGTAAGTTAACACACCTCCTGCCACACACACACACACACACACACACACACGGTGAGCAACTGCTTCTTTACAGGATGAAGGAAAGGAAAAGAAACATAAGCCATAGCTGGATGCATGAAGACAGTCGAACAGGAGCTGATTTGACATTGCTTGGGTTTCGGGGTCTTTATCAGCGCAGAGGGTGCTGCGCTGCACATGACGCAGCTCAGAGTGTTTGACAGCCCTCATCCCTCAGGTGCAGAGCTGCTGTGGTGGTGCAGGAGACAACCATTTAGACTCTGACACACTCCTCCTGATTAAGCCATTAATCAACGTGTCAGCGCTGCGGCCCGGCCTCCTTCGTTATCCCACCTCACCTCTGTTTACTGCAGGAAACACGTCATGCTTCTCCCACACGTTGCTGCATCAGAACTGCAAGCTTTAAATGATGGTTAAGAAATTTGAAGTGGAAGAAAAATTATACTTTTTTTTGTCTTTTTTACAAATGAAATCTGAAGGAATGGCATTCCGAATTGTAATTACAGCAGCGGGTCCTTTAGGGTGTGACTCTACCAGCCTTCCACATCTAAAAAAAATGTTAATTCATGCACATTCTTCCTTTTCAAAAAGGTCAAAACCAGTCAGATTAGAGACTCTCTGAAAAAATTTCATAGGTTCTCTCAGTTGAATTTAGAGTTGGACTTTGACTGAGCCATGAATAAGCTTTGAACTAACTGTAACTATGAAGTTAAATGTAGTTGTTGGCCACAAATTTTTTTTATCTCTTTTGCTATGAAAAATGCAAAAACGATTCTCAAAACACGATATTTAAATGAAAAACATTAGACTCTGTAAATCATTTTTAGATGTATGCTAGGCACGGCCCAAGCCTCTTTTTATTTATTTATTTTTTTTAATTGAAACCCTCAGATTTAGTCTACAAGCTAAAATAGCATCTCAGTGCTAAACATGTCTCAGCAGCGCAGACGTCACCCAACGCTAATGTCAGCGTCTACACTCCGAGTTTCCAAAGAAGATCCATGACTGATGGAGAGTTCCTGAAACACCTGAAAGCTGATTGGGTTTCAAGTGCACTGTGCACCGCTCTGATGGCGGATTAAAATGTAATGAATTACGGATGGTAAGGACAGAGCCTATGCTTGTTGTTATTCAACATTTTAAATAAGTACCTTCTCCTAGTGCCTTCACATGACCACCTGTGTTTTCTCATCTAAATGGATTCATTTAGCTTTAATTACTTCTTATACATTTTATGATAAATGTGGTTTCTGTGTTCTTAATCGTGTTCTTGTTTTGTCTTTATTGTTTGTAGAGATTGCTTTTTTTTTAATTGACAATATTAGCGCAGTGACGTCATTTTGACCTTGTTAGCATAACCTATGCTTTTAACAAGATAAACTGAGCAAATTGTCCAAAATGTCCTTTAGGCAAATTCTGGCACATTTACAGAAATGCCAGTTAATGTGTGATGTCCCTACCAAATGAAGTAAATTAAATTATCCAAGACACTCTTTCTGTAAACAAACATATACACACACACTCACACAATGGAAGCATAAAGAGCCTTCCACTCGACCTTTAAACTTCCAGTCGTACACTTTGCAACATCTCCTCGGTTCGATCCACAAAGCTCCAAAACAATCTGGGAAGTTCCTGCCTGGGAGGCTTAAGACGATCATTTAAGGTGTTCCCTGCCTCTGACGTGTGGAGGGTGATCCCGGGCCTCACAGGAATAGCATCACACCACATTTATCCCCTTCCACGCCCACTTTGGTCACCTCCACCCACAGCTGATGCCAGGCGGCGGCGGGGATAATCGGGACAGCCAACCGAGGCTCCTTTTCACTCTCTCTGTAACGCCGCCAGCGAGGCCCCTCATCGCGCCGCCTTTGCTCTTCATCTTAACTTTAAGCACACAGGGCTTTGCCCTGGTGGATGTTAGAGTCAGTCTGGCTGTAATTTCTGATGGATTACTGTCAATTCAGTTCACTTTATCCCAGTTGTCCAGGAGGTTTATGGTTCTTATAGGGAAAGACGGGATGACAACAGTAAAAGAGACTTCTCAGTTAGAAAATTGAATTTGCGCAATCTGTGTGTAGTGGATTGGATTGTAAATGGACTGAACTGCACTGTATATAATTGGATTTGAATTAAACCCGTTTCCCTTTTTCGTATGTCGCCCTGAGGTGACTCTTACCGTAATTTGGTGCCGCTTCAGCCGATCTGAACTCACCGAATGCATTTCCATCCAGCGGGTTTTTAACAACATCTCAAGTCTACGCATGACGCTCTTGAAAGAAATTTGATTCCGTTTTGATTTCCCAATTAACGATCAGAAACTGACATCATTTTCATTCATTTATGTAGGTGTTTGTCATTTTCATCAGAACAGTGGATAAACACGGAGTTAAAGTTAATTCTGAGCACAGCGACTTGCAAATTGACCTGTATCGCATTTTGTCCCATCACAAAACAAAAACATCAAGGTATCAAACTTTGATTCTATATGATAGACCAACAAAAACTTGTGCCTAACTGTAAACCCTAAAAAGTTTGGAGTACAAATTTCAACAATTTGCCTTCAAACTAAATTCAGCTGTTCTGTGAAGGCTTCAAAAGTTCACTAACAGCATCCAAAAGACTTTGGTGCTTGAAGGGAGAAATCTGAGGTAAAATGTTACAGAACGATGTTCAAACAGTCAACCAAAAACTGGAAGAGTTTGACACAAGTACAAGCCCAACAAGACATGGCGGTCGACCTAAACGGGCAGGTGAAGCATTAGTCAGAAAGGCAGCAAAGAGGACCAAGATAATGACCAGGAGGACTTATAGAAATCCACAGGTCAGGTGAGAAAATCAACTGAAAGGACAATTATAAGTGGCGTGTTTCACAGATCTGGCGTTTCTAAAAAAAACAAGCAGCAGATTGAAAGTCGTCGTCTTAAGCAAGTTGTAAGATTTTGCAGACATTTCAAAGAAGGCATTCGTGTGTGCTTGAAATCAAACGCTGTACATCGTCCTGAAGGCTACACAGTGTGGCATGGTGGTGGCAGCATCATGAAACAGGTCAGAGATAACACGTCGATTGGTGGAACTAAGAGCAATCCTGGAAGAAAGTAGTTTATTGTTGCAAAAGACCCTGAACATTACACACAGACCCACAATGTAGTGGCTTGGATTAAGGCATATTCATGAGCGAGACAGATAGATAGGTAGAAAGACTTGCAAGTCACTATAAGCTGCATTCACAGCAATATTCACTACATTTATACCTTGCAGCTTTGAGATAAGTGTACACTCTGATACATTAAAGGTGGGGACCAACATGTCTTGTCACAAGACGTCTTGCATTGGCCATAAAAGGACGTGTCAGCTAAACTTTGAGCACAGATACCTCGGCAATCTGCGGTTGTGTAGCTGTAAAATTTGCTTGGCCGTATATTCTGTTTCCTCAAACTCCATTAACCTCAGCTAATCCTTTGACCTAATGGACAGCACTCACCCAGGAGCTCAAGGCTTTCAAAGCAAAAGTAGACCTGTCCTTTGGCGCTGAGTTAATCACCTTTCATGGACTGAACTCTGCCTCTATCCCCCTCATTCTCTTCCTGCTGTAACTTGTGTCTCTCAAACTACCTAGTGATTTATAAGGCAGAGTTTGAGAGGCATAGAAGTGCTTGGCTCCAAACATATTGTGAGGAATACTTCCATTTACGTCAAATTTTGGTGTCGTGGTTCATTTTAGTTGATGCTAATTATTCCCTCTTAGTCTGCACATAAGAAGGTGGCTGAGGGAAGAAAATAAATCTAACACACATGAAACGCAACTCGAATACTGATCTGCCTCTACCTGCTGGTAGCTAAAGTCTGTGCTTCATTAAAACAGTCCCTCGCAAAAGTATTCGAACCCTGGAGTCCTTTACCGTTGTGTCGGTTTACAACCACAGACTTAATGTTTTATTTAAAGTTTATTTACAGATGAACACAAAGTAACACATAATGGTAAAGTAGAAGAATTGGGTTTTTCTGGGGGTCGGGGGGGTTACACACAAAAAAGTGAAACGTCTAACTAAAATATAGAGCAATGGAAGGAGCATAGCTAAACTTCAAAACCTACAAAAACTGATGGGCCGAGCAGGGAGAACATTATTCACAGAAGGAAAAAAGAGACTCAGGGTTATCTGAGTCTCTTGGATGATAAATTGTCCCAGTAATTATTGCATTAACAATAATGTTGTTGTACTGAGACCATTTTAAAGTAATTTGGTGCAATGATGCAAGTTGTTTCTCTCGAAGACCAAAAGACTTTTGACCAAAAAAAAAAAAAAAACTTCACAAATTTTGTAAAGAATACTTAAGAGTTAAACTGGAAGATATTTTAAGTATATCATATAAAACACAGCAACCTAAAACAATAACTAAAGTGGAAACTAAAACCAATAACAAAACCAGAAATAAAACGCACTATGAAATCTCAGTAAACAAAATTGACCTTCGATAATATCGAAGTTCATTTTAATTTATCATGCGATTAATTGATTAATGCTTATTGAGACAGGCTTACGTCAGAGATCCACAAAACCGGTGAGTGTATCTGTTGGCTTAACTTTTTGCGTCTGCCCTTTACAGCACAATGGCAAGAAGAAAGCCACTGTTGAAAGAAAACCATGTGAAGTTACTTTACAACAAAGGAAGCATGTAGAAGATGAGAGCAAAGGCAGGCAACAAACAAAGTGCTGCGTTTTGCACATCACCACAGCATGTCATTCTCACAGTGAAGTATGGTGGGGAAAGCATCATGAGTGGAGGAAGCTCTTCCTAAAGAGAAGCAGGGAAGCTGGTCAGAGTTGAAGGGCAGATGGGTTGACCTTGACTGTATGTAATCAACTTGCATGTTTAAGGTCAGTGCCTTGAGCTAAATCCGATATAGAATTTAGATAAGATAAGATAAATCTTTATTGTCATTGTCACAAGGACAACGAAATTCAAAAGGTGCCATCAGTCGGTGCACATGCCCAAAAACAAAAAATAACTGTCTCACAATTCACACACAACGCAAGAATCAACAAACAACTGGCAAAAAAAAAGAAAAATAAGAACAGCCACATTCTCACATACATCATTTATGATGATTAATGGTTGTTTTTGATTGCATTTAGTTTTGTTATTGCTATCGGGTAGAAACTGTCTCTGAGACGGTTGGTTCTTGTTCTGGTTGCTCTGTATCTTTGTTACAAGACCTGACAACAATCATGATAGACCAGCTTTCTGTTGGTGTCCAATGTACATTTATGACATTTAAATTTTAAGGCAGATGATTAAACACAAGAACAGTGCCAAAGTAGTGAATAGGATGGAAATATTATGGATGCATTACTCAGGAAACAAACCAAAACTTGTATTCTTTTATTATAGCATCCAAAGAGTGATTTCCCCCCAAATAAAGATTAGTATTAGCTCTATGCTATGTTCCTACCATTACAAAGTTGCTTGGAGACTTTATGTCTCCATAAAGTAGTTCAAACAGGCTAGGTATCACAGTAGTTAAACATGCTAAACTACTATAAACCTAGCATGTTTAAAGTAGCTTAAACAGGCCAGGAAGCCCAGTGACATGAGACGCTTTTTATAAGTTCTGCTCATTAACGTAGCACTGCTCTGAATATCTGGTGTAACTGGTAAACTTATCCTGTAAGCTGTTATACCACTAAAGCTTTGGGTCAAACTTTTAGAATAACATAAATCTGGTAAATAGGCAACTTTTTACATTATTTGGGACAGCTAACAATAGAGCTAGCTGCATCCTGCTAGCTTAACTAAAGGTTTCCGGAAACAACTTATACAGAGGTTTTTTTTTTTCCTTTTATAAGGTTTGTATTCTTTATGAGGAAAATTAGAAGGAGAAAAAAATATCAGAAACATCAGCTGTCTTTGTCACTTACAGAAGGCAAATTGTTTCCATCAGGATGTCAGCACGTTAACATGGCAGTACGACTCTGCTACCATGAAATATAACATGGAGAAAATGTAAGACAGACATTTATCCTCCAGTGAGGGCTAAATATGTCACATTTGTGGCTCTCAAGCTGTGCTACAGGAACCATTGGTTGTAGTTGAAATGCTTAACTGATTTAATATTGTAAAAATAACCATATTTATGTTAATATTGTACATATTTCTTACATTGTTTGCACTGTTTTGGAGCTGGCTTTAATCTCATTGGTCATGTATACAGTGACAAATAATAAATTCTGAAATTTTAGAATTTAACTTTATTTATTAGCTGTTTAAATGCAAGTGAATTAACTGTGATGGCAAACAACTTGGCAAGAGGAGCATAAAAGAGGAGTTGTTTAAGCGTCATCATTGCTTCAGAAATCTTTCAGGGGTTACTGTGTTCCTGAAAGACATTAGTTCCTGAACCTAACTTAGAGTTTAAATTTAGTTCATGTTGAGAACAAAATCTAACCAGGAGCATGTTTTGGTGGCAACTAATTACCTTTAAGGTTGTCATATCAAGCCTAATGTAATCTAATTTAACCTCCCATGTTTTATGTTGTCATTTGCTAAATGATATGGTTATTGAGCATGCTAAGGGCTATTAGCGATGCAAGCAAAAACCAATTTATATCTTTGTAACTTTGCCTTCAGACACTGCAGCAACGCCTCACAGAATGAAATATTTCGCAAGGTAAATCTTCAAAACTGAGGCTAACACAGGTGTTATATGCAAGGGAGCCATATTGGATTTTCAGATTGGAGAGTTGAGATGGGAATTTATCCCTAACGAACCTCTGATTTACTTTTCCAATTTAAAACCTGGAAATGTCCATTTGTGAGTAAACATGGATTGCTTAATTAACTGCATAATTTAATTGACAGTGTAAATGGATAAGAACAATTATGTTGCTGTTTTTGTTTTGTTTGTCTTTTAACAAAATTATCGTAGTTCAGTTTTAAAACGTCTGTCAATACCATAGACAGATTATGCATGACAGCATGTTTTTTTTTATTATTATTCTAAGCCTTTAAGAACTGCTGCTTGGAATCTAACACTCTTACCTTTATGATTCTAAATGGCCACAAAACTGGTGCTTGAGCCAAAACAGGGATGCTGGTCTGTTTGTCCAGCCTCTAACCATGCTGCCAAGCAAGACACCATGTTGTCACTTTTTACTAAAGCTAAAATTTTTGTGTGTTTACATAACCACATTTATGGTTAGGTAAATAAAATGATTGTTAAATCTGAAATAAAAGGATTAAAAGCGATGCAACCGATCCCTGCACAGAAAAAACAAAACGTGAAGGAATTTGCCCATTAATTAGCACGTTTAGCATTTCTCTTATGAGCAGCATAATGTCTCGTAGAAGGCAGGCCGTGAAAGACTCTGTCGGCTGATTGTGGAGGAGCCGCTGCACCTGCCTCGCTACGCTGACGCCGCGCTTCGACTCTTTTGTTCCCAAGTTCATGGCAAAACAAAATTGCAAGCGATGCGAGCTGCGAAACGAGACTCGCCGCCTCATGAACGCGCTCCAAATCCATGAACGTTGACCTCTTTCTGCCCCAGCGGTTCTGAGGCGCACTTTGCTGTACTTGTCCAGAATTTGTGGTGAAGCGAAACTTTTCACGGATTATCCTAAACGTGTCATTTTAAGGCTGAGTGATGATCACCTGACACAAAACAAACGAGGGAAATTAAATCATGTGCTGCTTTTTATCTGGTCTACCATTCAACAGGCCCAAATGCTTTGTAGGTCAAGACTGCGTCTTATTTGTAGTGCAGATTGAAGACGCGTTATGTAATGGCTTAACCCAGGAGTCTACAACCTGCAGCTCTAATGCCGTCCCTTCACACTGACTATTAATAACTTTGACCAAACGTTATATAGAAATAGGTACATGAAGGCCAAAGGAAGAACTTAAAGCAGCTTGGCTATTTTTAAATGTAATGCTTTAGACATTTTTTGCATGTAGACAACTGAATCAGTGAAATTTTGAAAGGCATATTTTAATTTATTAGGCCTTTTGGAGTCATTAGGCTGTAAACTATAGACATTACTCTTCAGTTAGATGCTTATTTTTTCCTGCCTTTTATGTTACTATTAGAACTTAAGTGACTTTGTGAAAGGGTATGATCATTATTATTATTATTTTTTCTTTTGCTATTTATTTTTCTGTTAGTTCATAATGGCCGGGTCTGCTTTCCCTCTCACAACTTTCTGTTTTCGGCCACCTCTACGTTCTTACAACTGAAAGGTTAACTGAACCTTTTAGTTCAGTTAATATTTGCAAAGTTATACTGTTTTTTTTAGCTAAAGATATTTAGCAACATCAAGAATTAACGTATAGTTCAGCTCGAAGCAGTCAGATAACTTTATAACAATTTATTTACATTTATTTATTAAATTTGTAATTTCCATGAAATTAAGTATTTTTAATTTACTTTGTAAAAAAAGAACTTACTCCACCTTAAGATCCTTGAGGACTCTGGTGTAACTTTAATTTATACAATTTGGGAATCAGAGGGAAGATAAACGTGAGACTATGCAGAAACATTGTTTCAAGGTCTACTGTAGACATTTTGCATTTGTTTTTATAAGTCCTGCTACAGCCTCTTTTTCATTAAGATGGTAAATCTTAGCAAACTGACAACAAGGCTAACACACCATTAATGCAGTTGCTCTAATCCATCACGTTAAAGATGTCACCGTTCAGTTCAATACGACAAAGAATGCTAGACACCAATCAGCACTTCCATTCAGAGGAGGGGATAAACATTTGTTTTTGTCACTACAACAGGAAATTAAATGTTCAAGACATTATTTAGAGCACTCCACACCAAAGCAATGCAAATCCAGCTGGTAACAAAATTGGCCGGTATAGTTTTTCTCAAGGTTTTGGGTTCCAGATTATGTACAACAGTAGAGAATAAGTGGTTATTATAATGTAAAATGCAATAGCAGGTACGGCTATTTTTCATCTTGAATGAAGCCGAGGGAAAATGAAGGAAAACTTGACTGTTTTACTTTTGTACTGTTTTATTTCAATTAGATGCCTTCCAACCTAAAAGCTTACAGCCTCTTGCTTTGCTTTCCTCGGTTTTTGAAGGTTTTCTGTAAGTGATGCAGCTGGACAACATTAGTGATTTTTATTATATATATATGTATATATTTTGTTGTTGTTGTTTTTTAACTGTTTTTCTTAATTCAGTATTTTAACAGAGCATTTCAGCTGGATGTTCCTACAGTCAAATAAGAATATTATTTGCACAAAATCTGGACATTTTTTTTATGGTAGTTGTGAGTATATTTGTGAAGCTAAGAGTAAATATCCATGACATTATTGCGTTTTAAGCTCCACGTCAGGGCAGCAGGATGGATCGGCATTAATTCATCTGCTGAACACAGGATTAAATATTACAGCGCACCTGTAGTATTTGAAATTTGTGAGAAACATACCCGTTACATAATGACGCTCACGTAATACATCATTCATCGAACTTTATTTTCCCTCAAAGGATGCTCCTATGGAGCATGTAAATATATAGTGAACACACACTGACATTTGGAGAGGTGATTTGCAGCTGAGTTTTTATGTAACGTCTATTAGTGGAGGAGGTGACGCTAATATTGACACAACGAAATCTTAGATGCTGTTAGTTTTTGGCTTAAAGTAAGATTTATCCAGCGGTAAACCACAACATAACAAGAGAATCCTCTCATAAGATAAACCCACAAGTTTTGTTTTGTTTTGTTTTATATTATTGAGAGTGGAAGAAGGTTGATTTGTTAATATTGTTGGGTTAATATTCTACTGAATGATATGAAGTCAACCAGGGTTGCACCGATTCACTTTTTTCCACTTTGGATACCGATACAGACCCCTGAGGTTTAGTATCGGCCGGATCAGGAATATTATATAATATCAGGAATATTACCTATAAACCAGGCCTGTCAGTCACAATAAGAAATTTTGTTTGATGACAAATTATCCCACTAATTATAGCAATAAATGTCGTTTTGAGACCATTTTCAAGTAGTAGACCGATAATGGGCATAATAATGCAAGGTCACCCTCTTAAACATTAATAAAGTTTAACTTCATAAAGGACTCAACACTGGAGCCGGAAGACATTTTGAATATTCAAAATAAAAACACGACAACCAAGAACAAGAAATGAAATATGGGGGGGGGGGGACAAGAAACATTACAATCACAAACATAAATAAAATGGATTATGGAGCCTCTGTGAACAAAACTGTCTTTCAAAAAATATGAATTATCCGAATGTAAGCGATCAAGCTCATTTTAATTTATCATGCAATTAATTAATTAATTGCTTATTGTGACAGACTTACTGTAAACCTGTTGTGCTTTGGTGGAAGGACAATTCATTACTGCAATAATGATGAACTATTGCAATAATATCGCAGCATGGGAAAATATTACACTACATTAGTGGTTTTATCCAAACGTATATTAAGGTGTTTTTAAGAGAAAACCTTGCCGCTGAGCTCACCAGTCTGACTCTCCTTGCTCCTTTTTCCACTTGTGTTTGTGACTCTGCATTGCTGGCCGCAGTACAAGACAGCGCTGCTGTAAAGCAGGTAACCCTTTGTGGTAGAGAAGCTTTTAGGTCAAAATAGGTAACGCGATTAATCTTCACTATCGTAAGCGATCAATCGTATGCGTTAACGTCGACAGCCTTAGTCTAAACACAATCCTCACTGACTCCATGCTTCTGTATGGATTTGACATTGAGCAATCCACATATTCGATTATAAACCTGTAAGAATGTCTCCTCTCTCCTAGATGCCTACCCTGTCTCAGAAGTGATCTACAAGTGGACTGAGGACGCAGCCAAGTCTGTGGTGGTGGCAGAGGAAGGCTCGAGGCTCAACCAGTATCACCTGATCGGCCAGACGGCGGGAACGGAGGAGATCTACACCAGTCGGGGTACAGCGGACAAACCGCAAACTCACTCCAGCTGTAGAGCTTAGAACCTGGCCTGGTGTCCAGTTCACTGGGCGCATGCTGCTCTGCGAACAAAACTTTCCTGTTAACGAGAACGGCACGTTGGATGAAGTATGTGGGAGCATTTATGGTCTCCTCGCCCTTTTCTCAGTTTTCAGTGTTTCTCAATTCCAGTCCTCAGGCCTCCCTGCCCTGCCTGTTTTAGGTGTTTCCCTTCTGTTACACACCTGGATTGAATCTATGGGTGATCAACGGGTTTCTGCAGCACTTGATGGTCATGCAATCATTTGAATCAGCTGTTCAGGAATAGAGGCACATCTAAAACATGCAGAGCAGGGGGGCCTGAGGACTGGAATTGAGAAGCACTGGGTCGACGGCCATGTTTTGGTAGGTTGGTCGCTGCGCCGCTCTCTGTCTGCTGATGGATTGATCGGCGTTCTGTGAGGTGTTCAAAGCGCGGGACGTTGTTTTGTAACATAAAACAAACTTCTCCGCAACTCGCCCTGGTGTGTCAGCTGCGTTCCTCGATCTCTGTGTCGCTGTACAGAACATGCATGGAGATTAAATGGCACACAGGTGAACTCCACTTACTGATAAGGGGATTTCTGTTGGTGCCAACGGATTCATTTATCAGACTGAAGAATGAATATAAACGCACCCCACACTTTTCTGGTTTACATTGACGAAACATTTTTAAAATTATATACCCAGCACACAACAAACCAAAGAGGATGTGTCATGTTTGGAGAGAGGAAAATCTCCAAGAGCAGCTCTTTCCTTGACCTTGCACTTTGCCTTGCTGCTTCTTGGCCCCAATAACCTGCTGCCATTGCTGGAACATTACATCCGGGTTTATACCACTGTACTCTAAAGCAAAATGTTGAGACACTGAAACAAGTCTTTGGAGAAAATAGGCCAAGCAGTAAGACAGTGAGCCTAAGCACACAGTTTAATCTGCCAAAGAATGATTAAAGAATACAGTTTATATTCTTATGTGGGCAAATCAAAGCTTTGACCTCAATCTAATAGAAATTTCCCTTAAGAAGCTAAAAGGAGCAATTTTACACCCAAAGACCCGTAAACATCCCATTGTTTGCTGTGGAATAGTGAGCTAAAATCATTCAGAGCTGCTCACGTCTGGTAACTGGTTTACTGGGGCGGTCCAGTTCACGAGTGGAATCATGGCACAATGTACAAATTCAAATAATTTTAAGACTTTAAGACTTGGGAGCTAAAGCCTTTCCTCTGCGTACATCTCCCAGAATGCTGTGCGGTTCTGGATTGGAGTTCAGTGAAATTATTGAACATTCCATCAGATGCATTATCTATTGGTATATTGATGTAGATATCTATTGTTGTTGATTTATTCCTAAGCATGTGTCAAACTCAAGGCACATGGGCCAAATCTGGCCCACAATACCTATTAATGTGGCCCCACTAAACTCAAGATGGCTGCGTAAATAGAGCCATCAAGATAACAGATGTCTGCTTAAATGTTATTTTACCAGTCAAATCCAAGCTGGGTTTTTTTTTTTTATCTGTATACTGCCACATTACATCACTGTGAAAAGATGTTCAGTAATATTTAACACTCTCTGAATACAGAGACGGCTATTTATTATTTAGGGCTTCCCTCAGTGTATTATAAGCCTGGCGGGCCATCAGGCTTTACTTAGCCCCCCAAGGCTAAGTATTGTTTATGTTTATTTTTATACACCAGTAACAGTGATAGCAAAGATGGGTTAAAGAGTTTCTTTGGTGAAACGGTTGGAAGCATATTTTTTACATTTCTTGCCAACTTTAAACATTTTTAAACACAAATTGTAACGGGCCGCTGAACGCCCTCTACCGCCTGTACCACCGGACTTAGAAAGTTTTTTAGGGGAAACCCTGTTACTGCATTTTAATGGGTTTTGTCCATACAGTCTGCCACAACCGAGTATTTCAGTACCTTCAGAATATACCATATTGATCCTCAAGAGGAAATTGCTTATTTGTGGACAAGCTATTCACATTGCAAAGTGTGAAATATTAGCAAATACAAACAAAGCAATTTGTAACATAAAGTGTATAGCACAAGTGTGAAATTAGAAAGGATTTTAAAATGACCTAAATATAAAATAAACAAAATGAAAGAAGAGCAAGAATGTTCATGGAAATATGTGACTATAAACGAGTCCAGAGTAAACTCCAACATAAAGACATTCAGAGTTTTGTAGTCTGTTGGACACAAGCAGGAATGATCTGTTCATGATCTTGACACTCCTACCGCACAGCAAAAGTTTAAACCAAATGTAAGAACACACATATTTGTTGAAAATGGATTCAATTGTTCCACATGTTGGATGTGATAAAAATCTAAGTATTTTAGGGTCACCGCCTTTATTCAAAAATGTGGGATAATGGGCGAGAACTTTGAGGAAGTAAAGCAGCCAGCTTCCCCCCCATTTTCTCAGTCGCTCAGCAGTCGTACAGCAGCTCCGGCCTGGACGTGGCTTTTATTATCATCGTTACGCTCCGCGTTATTGCAGCCTGCTCCGTTAAAGTTGCTGTGGAAAGGAAATGTTTTCAAATCAAGCTGGATGAGGGGCAGGAGGAGGGGTGGGGGGAGAGAGAAGGGACAATGAATGAATCTCCAGGATTTGAGCGCGCCTCCCACACACAGCCAGCTGTCTCTGGGGCTGTCAGGAGGAGAGGTGGCAGACGCATGGAGGGGGCGGGTGGGGTAATGGGGGAGGGGGACAAAAAAAAAATCACTTATCCGTGGTCTTAGCCACTGGGTCTGTAGGGTTAATCCGTATGCAGGCCCATCAGTTGTGCTTTTACCGAGTGACATCACAGCGCAGGGATTGGCTGCTGTGGAGGCGACGGAGGGGTTGGACAGCATCTGCTTAATTCCCTTATGTAAAAATAATACTTTTGGTTTTTGGTTGTTACTCTGTCACAAAGGAGGAGGGGAGAGGAAGAGGGGCTTCCCAAAGATGTAAACAGAGGTGCTATACCCCGTTTGATGTATGAAAGAAACACATTTTATGATCACACGCATTAAATCGGAGACAAATCTGTTGCGTGCTCACTGGGGTGGGAAACCCTGGATCAGAGCAAGTTCTGAAGAGTGCGGTCCGTTTGCACACGTAGCAAAACGCTATCTAAAAAGGGAAGGCGAGTCACCCGGAGTTAGCACGCGCTTAATTAGCTGAGCTAATCTGGAGTTCAAACCCTCCTTAGCGGGCCCAGAATAGCTCAGCAGTGTGCTGGGCGCACACGTGGTGGCAGTGACCCCCTGGTCTCACCGGTTCAACCACACTGGATGCAAATACGGCTGCAGGAGCATAAGTTGTGATAGACGAACTTCTTTTTATTTATTTGGTTTTTTTAAATGCATGATATTGCTTCCAGATCACAGCTCAACAGATGACATGGATCTGTACTCACCAGTTGACCAGCATGGCCGCGTTGTTCTCCGCTATGAATGGTAGCTCCCCACAGACGCTCCAGAACCCAAACAGTAAAATCCACCACAACCGCATTTTTTGTTTTTTTTTGTTTGTTTGTTTACACCCGAGAGGCTTCCATCCACTTTCAGTCCCAGAAGGTTCAGTCAGGTCAGGTCAGATCACAGCAGAGACCCCCACGCCGTGGCCCCCCAGAGCGGGTCTGCAGGCTAACAGTCCACAGAGTGAAGGCAACCAGGGAACTCCTTTCACCGAAGACATGATGCCGCTTGTTGCATCGCTCGCACCGTCCAAACTTTGCTCCCGTCCCGTCACGTCCCCCCCCCTTCTCGCTCGCTCTCCTTCACCCTCACTTCGCACCTGCATGCAATCAGCGCCGCCGAGCCAGGTCCAATTCGGCGTTCTCGCTCTGGCGAGGCGAGGATGAACGTCCCCAATCAAGAGTGGCCCGGCTTGACAGAATGGGATGGACTGTGTTACACACACACATACACACACGTACGTGGTGCTTGCACATCGAAAGAGAGAGAGAGTGCAGATTGTGACAAGGGATTAGCGAGACAGAAAAATCCGACTTTGCCAGGAGAAAGCAGCAGTCATCTGTGGATTTTCTATAGTTTATCAGACTCGGCGGCTCGACAGGATTTCACAAAACAAGGAAATCATTCAAATGCAATCTTCACTTGATTAACAGGATACAATGATATTTCTCCCCCCTCCCTCCCTCCCACAACCTACTTTTTCTTTCCTTGTAAAAATAAATATATCACTCATTTAAAGGAGAGAACTCTGGTCAATGTCAAATAATATGACAGGAAAGCAGATATTTAATGGCAGCAAGTGCAACACAATTTAATAAAAAATAATAATAATAAAAGGATAAAGCGGCCTTGTCGTTGTCGCATTCGGAAAACATCACAAATGGTGTCATAAATGGGATCACCACTGTCACTGTAAGTGATGGTACTAAGAAATATGTGCTGATAAAGAAATGTGTGGGGTTTTCTTTTGTATAAAACCTAAACAAAATAAAGCAAGAGCAACTTTTCTGTGAAATTCAGTTTACTAATAAAGCTCCAGCTCACAACAAATGTTGTCTTAGGGCACTTTGCATGAAAGTAGTCAATTCAATCCAATTCGTATGAATCGGCTTCATACGGTCCAGTTTCTTCTTGGTTGCCAAACAATTCAACCAAATTCTGTTTATTGTTCACTTTGGTAAAAAAAGAAAAAGAAAAAGAAAGAAAGAAAAAAATAATTGATAAAACAATAAATTGTAGCTGATGATGTTTAAATACCGAAACACATTATTATTATTATTATTATTATTATTATTATTATTATTATTATTATTATTATTATTATTATTATTATTATTATTATTATTATTATTATTTATCCGCCGTTAGTGTTTCTTTAAATATCACTTCATTTGAAAAATGTGATGAGATTCAGTTACTGTGTACTATCCAACAAAAAAGAAAAATAAATCACAATTTTAATAGTGAAATGCTTTGACTGCAGCAATATGCTGTCACAACTATGCAATCTATTGCCAAAATTTTTTTTATCATCACTTTTATCTTCATTGCAATGAGGGCTGGAATAATTAATCGGATTAATCGTGATTAATCAATTATTGAAATAATCATCAGCTAACAGAAAAGAAAGCCTATTCAGGGCAGTAATTAGGCCAAAACTGTGTAAAAATATATATATAAAATTTGCATTTAAGATAAAAATACTTTTATAACCAAAACCTTTATAAGTTATTTTTGTATTGGTGTTGTTTAATGTATTTCTAATAATATATAAAAGTGGTCAAGTGAAAAATCTGTACAATGTGGCTTTTTAAAAATTATTAGATTAATCGATTACTACAATAATCATTAGTTGCAGCTCAAATCACAATAATTACCATATAATATCGTGATTAAAAACAGAGAAAATCCTAGACAGAGAGTGTGGGAAGAGTAGTAAATACCAGTCTTAGTCATGTTTATTTCTACTGGAAGTTACTGAAAGCGTGGTTTTGTGTGAGGATTGAAATCTGCCCGTTTTTTTTTTCAAAATCCCTTTTTAATCTGGGCTTCACTTGAATGGAAAAGCAGCAACTGCGCAGAGAGGGCATGCAGTGTGAGGCTGTGAGCGCGGCCTGAGTCACCAGAGTTCACCGGCGGGATGACCCAGAAAGAGAAGGTTTATTGGGCGGGCCGACTGCAGGGCGGGCCGGGCGCCGCACAGGTGCTTTTATGAGAGGAAGAGAAGGAAATGTCACAGGTTGAGTATGTTCTTAACTTAAAACCAACAAACCACAGCGTTGTGGTTTTCATCAGCTATCAGATCAAAGTTTCAAATATTAATGTTAGACTACGACAAAAATAAACCCCTGTTATTTCTTGGATTTAAACGTCGCCCGGGCCCGCCAGTTTTTTTTTTTGTTTTTTTTTTCTTTTACATTTTTCACAAAGCAGAAACAAAACTTTAGTGACAAAACTTAAACCTGCTGTGACGAGAAGGGGAGACGTGTGAGGATCTCGCTGCGAATTAGGGCCAGATTTAACTGTTATCGTAGAAATCAATTATTCTATCGATTATTCTGACAATTAATCGATTAATCAGTTCAAAATAGTCACTTTCTACAGATTTTTCATTGAACAGTTTTAGAAAATACACTAAAAGATGTGAATAAACAAATAATTCCATTTCTTTTTATATAAGAAAGTGAAGATTTATTTGCCTTTAATGCAGTAATATAGCATTCCTATAGTTAATGCTTGATCATGTGTAGCAGAGGAGGAATCTACAACAAAAAAAATAAATCCATCTAATATTAACATGTGAAAAGCTCAGGCTTTTCTGCTTGACTTTAACAAGTCAATACTATTTATAGCTGATCAGTTGACTATTTTTTGGATTAACTGATTAATGTCTGCATACCAAAAGGGAGTTTTTTGTTTGTTTTTATTGTCTGCTAGCGCTATACTGATATTTGAACCAGGTGAAATTAAAACGACCATTTCTAGGCAGAACATATTTACAGACAAAGAAGTCTGCTGTTATTTATTTATTTTTTTTAATCTTAAATGCAAAATGTATATGTTTTTGTACAATTTTGCATTAATTACTGCTCTGAATGTGTTCTTTAAGCAAATGGTGTTTTTTTTTTTATTTTGAGTCTTTATACTCCAGTTAATGATTAATCGACTGCTAAATTAGTTGACGATTATTCCCTTAATCGAAACATCACAATTAATCTGATTAATCGTTTCAAATCTATAGTGAGTACTTAAAAAAACAAAGAAAAGAGAGAAAAAGTCTTAACAAAAGTTTGAAAAGCCAAACAAACTGGAACTCATATTTTGATTTTTTTTTTTCTTCTTTTAAATAAAGGTTATAGTATGTAGCTCTACCTGACATTGCAACATGTCCAGACAGTTTAAATATAACTTTTCAGGCATTTGCCATTTTCTCACTCTAAAATTAATGTGAGCCGAGTTAACAAATATCTCCAGGATATTTTTCTAAAGTTCTGAAATACAAGCTTCCTGTCTAAACACTGAGAAATATTCTTATATTCTTATATTCATATTCTTCCCATCAGCTCTTCTGCCTGACTTATAGTTGAGTGTACTGTTTTAAATAAACAGCAAAAGCACATGGAGAAATAACAATCCATCTGTTCTGTTGTCTCTAGGCGAGTACACAGTGATGATGGCTCACTTTTACCTGAAGAGGAAGATAGGCTACTTCGTCATCCAGACCTACATGCCGTGCTTCATGACTGTGATCCTGTCCCAGGTTTCTTTCTGGCTCAACCGAGAGTCGGTGCCAGCAAGAACCGTCTTTGGTGAGTCTGGAAGACGCATCGGGCTGTGCGATGGTTGAAATATTTTAGCTGAAATGGCAGCATCAGAACCCGCAGGAGGATTCCCACAGCTTCAAAGAGACATTTAGCTGTTCTTTCCACAATTAGAGGCTGAATTATTTTATTTATTTTTTCTTACTACTGTTTATAATACTCTCCTACGCAGCCGGCTGTTTTCCATGCCTTAATCTGCTGTAATAGAAACAGAACTACAACTCTGGTATCTAAGACTAACCCAGTTTTCTCTCTCACTGCCAGGTGTGACCACGGTCCTCACCATGACCACTCTCAGCATCAGCGCTCGAAACTCCCTACCCAAAGTGGCCTATGCCACCGCCATGGACTGGTTCATTGCGGTGTGCTATGCCTTTGTCTTCTCAGCCCTCATTGAATTTGCCACAGTGAATTATTTTACCAAAAGGAGCTGGGCCTGGGACGGGAAAAAAGCGATGGAGGCCCAACAGCCCAAGGTACGTACGCTGGGTTTGTTCAAAGGTTTGTTCAAAACTTGCTGAGCTGTTAGAAAATGAGCATCATCAGGAGAAACATTTGTGGAAAATGCTTGAAAATGTAAATTTTTTTTAAGGTTCACACCGGCACCATTTAGTCTGCTTAAATTAGAAAGTCCGGTTCATTTGGGGAGGTGTGAATGTGTCTTTTCGGTTGAAGTGAACTCTGGCAGTGTTCGAATGCATATGTGAATGCAAGTGAACCGGAGACCATTCCAAAAGCAGGAAGTGAACAATAGCGCTGGGCATACTGGGTAAATACAACCAAAACAAACGCTTGCGTCTAGCGCTAGCGGCCGAAGTGGCTCGTTTTCTTTTACTAAAGACACAATAGAAAATCTACATCTGCTAAAGAATTATGCTACTCCATTTTGTGAGGAAGAAAGTTGCATTCATGTCTTTGTGTTGTTTCCTTCAGTAGTTCTTGATGCAGCGCCACCACAGGTGAGGAGGGGAACCGTTTTTTTTCAAAGAGTTTAATTTGTTGAACACAGTTCAGTGTGAAAGAGATGCTGCACCAGCTGAAAATGTAAAACGCTGCAATTTGGTCCCCAATTGAACCTACCGGACTGTCAGGTAGACCCTTAGTCAAAACCAAGTGCAAAACCTTCAGGTTTTACTTTTGTTCCATGTATCGCCTTAACTTGTACTACCAATATTTACCACCACAGTTTTATTAGAACCACAGCTTGTTTCTTTCTACGCAGAAAAAAGACCCATTGGCGTTGTCCATGAAGCCCAACAACACTTGCTCCGCCGGTGTGAACTACACAGCCAACCTCACCAAGGACGCGTCCATCTCTACCATTTCAAACAGCACAACTATTCAGCTCAAACCGTCTGAAAGCAAGGCCCCGGACCCCAAAAAGACTTACAACAGCGTGAGCAAGATCGACAAGATGTCCAGGATTGTGTTCCCTGTGCTTTTTGGGACCTTCAACCTGGTGTACTGGGCCACGTACCTCAACAGGGAGCCGGTGATTAAAGGAGCCGAGTGAGTTCTAGACTGAGGGCCAGTGATGACGAGAACTTAATCAACAAACGCCAAGCACTTTGTCCTTGTACCATAATTGTTGTTCTTTTAAGATATTTACAAGTTATTGCATGTGTGTTGCTTCGGGTAAGTGCTGCCATGTTTGCCTTGAGTTAGTACATGTATGATTACCGACCTAAAAGATTAACTTATGATTGCTCACTCAGAACTTGGTTATACTTAATCTTTTTTTTTTTTGTTAAATTTTGAGCATTTGGCATTTGTATTCTGTCGTTTAGTTTTTAGTTGGAAATGGAAAAGCAAGGCCAAATGCTATGCAAAGTAAAACATTTGTACTGTATCATTCAAAACCGCTTTTTATCTTTGTAAAGTCTTTGTACAGTAAATATTAACCTCGAGGTCCACGAATGTGAAACAGGACCGAGGCAAATGTAACTTTGCTTTCTTGTTAAAAGCAGCCAAATAGCCATGCTGAATGTGTTGCCTTGAGAGTGTGATGACTCCTTATGAATGCACTGAACTCTGCACTCCTGCAACAACCTTACTCTGAAACCTGGTTCAGAATGTTAATGTAGTGGACTCTTCTTGTTCACGTTTTCTTTTTTTCTTTTTTTTTTTTACTTTTCAATTTACGGTGGCTTGTTCTCAATTAAGTTTAGTCAGTCTGAGTTTTTGTTTAAGTGGAGATGAAAGCGGGAAGCGTTTAAAGCGAAAGTGGTGTGTTTCCAAACTATGAGGTTAAACTGTGTATATAAGTAAGTGCGGGAGTAGCTTAAGACAGTTGTATATTTGCCCTGCTTATAGAATAGCACCACTAGGCCAGTAAAGTTTGCACTTATATCGATGTAACGCTTGCACAACAGCATTGTTAGTTGCTAGTTTTAGTGCTTAAAAAGAAAATGAGTCAAGTAGTTTAAACCCTGGCAAGTCAAAAAGGTTTTATGCTTAGAAAAACATTCTTTTTTTTCATAGATATAAGTTTGTTTCTTTGGTCTTTTATAAAAGCTAGCATACTTGATGATTAGCCTTGAGAAAAAAAAATCCTGTTTTGGCATGAAAATAAGACGGACATGTGGTGGTTGGGAAAAAAGCGTCATGACCACACCAATTAACATTACCTTGGTTCAAATAGAAATATTTAACAATATTAATTAAAAAAAACAGCTACTACCTGATGTCTTTAGCTTTGTTTAGCTTAGCTTAGCCCTATTTAGCATAAAAAGAAGAGAATGGGGAAAAACCACTAACCTGCTTTTGCTTCATTTTATTCCATTCATGTATCACGTTTTTTATTGAAGTTACTAAAAAAAACTTTCAGTTCAAGTGACCCACAAACACAAACTGTTAGCTTGATAGCAAGCTAGCTCATATTAGATGCTAATTGGTTGGATTTGAACAGTTTTGGAGGTGATTGGCATGTTGATGGCATGTCTCAGTACTTCTGGCAATGTAGTGAATTTAAGATTTTTAACACATTGAAAAACCTAAATTGTTAATTCTTGAGTTTTGTTTTCTTATTTGTGTATTTTCAGACATTTAAATACAGCCATGTGTTCTTTATTTCATTTTAAACTGAGCCTGCTCATTCCATATGTGCATTCGACATAGGAGTGGCCATGATGTTTTCATTCAGTCTATTTAAAAACAAAGCTATATTTATTGTATCCATATTTTTTTTTTCTTAAAAGGGAAATCACTTTAACAGAATAATGGAATGTAATGGGTTCTTTCACCCATATCTCAAAAAATACAAACGTTACTTTTAGCTGGATTTGCTTTAATGTCCGAACTTTATCATGTGACCTAATGCCTGCTTTAGCACAGTTTTTTTATTTACTTATTTATTTTTTGAAATATTGTATTATGACATTGAAGTAAACAGAAGCTGTCTGTGCTTTAACAGCAAATACCTGAAGCAATAAATAACGCTGAAGTGAATGACAAGTTTTTTGTGTTCATGCTAAAAATGTCAACATTTTACCTGTATTTAATTAGGTTTTCATCAATCCGCCAGTCGTCTTTTTTAATAAATGCATTGCTTTGGGTTTTTTTTTTTTATCACATTTTTCATGTGACAAATGTCAAGGCCTGTGCTAATGTGAAAAACGTGCACTTTGTTCTGTACCTGATTCCAATAAAGCTTCACTCGCACCGTCTTCCGGCTCTTAGTGCTCAGTCATAATAAAGCAATAATGTTGCTGCTGACATTTAAGCTTTAATGAAAGGCTGCTAACTGATGTTTCATTCATTCTGGATTACTCCACACTGAAAGAAAAGTGGTATGTAAACAGGTAAATCCAGATTGTCTGCGCTTAATAAAAATAAAAAAAACATCTGTTCTTTTTCTCACAGTACGTCATGAAATCAAACTGATCTAAATGACAAATGCGAAACCTGTATGTGTATGTTATAGATCCATTACACGTAGAGTAAAATATTTTAAGACTTTTTTATTATTTTGATGTTTATGGCTTTATGTTTATGTTTATGGCAGCACCTCTCCTGACCCCTCTAGGGACAAGTGTGTTAGAAAATGGATGGTTGGATGTTATAGAGTTATTATGGTCATCCAACCATATGACTACTGACTTTGAAGACAATTGTTGAAGCTATAACACTTGAGCCAGCTCTTTGCTGGCTCAAGTGTTTTCTTAGAAAGTTGGATGGAAGGAAAAAGTGTGATTGGAAAGACTCACTGGAAATTGGTGTAACTGCAACTTTGAGACGATTGTCAAGCAAAATCGAGTCAAGAATTTTCACACTATCAGAAGAACTCTTAGATAATGAGGAAAACAGGTGATGCTTTTATTCTATAACATATGCAAAAAAAACATATGTTGCTTCAAATGAGCCTACGAATTTGTGGATTTGCGGAACTCGACGTGACAAAACCAAAACGTAATCCTAGTTAATAGAAACAACTTTGTGCCCGTTCTGCTCGGCCTTTGATTACACCAACGCCTCTTCTGCAGTTGTTGGATTGCTAAACCCATCTTGTTGGGGCAGTGGTGGGGGGGGGGGTCTCTCTGCTGCAGTGACATCTGGCTCACATCTGCTTGTCAAAGATTTAGCTCCGTTTAAGTTGCTTTTTTCCGTTTGGTTGGGCCGGAGTCGACGCCAAATGACTGATGTCATTTGGTGCCGTCAATCACAGATTGGAGCGTTGGAGAGAAAAACACAGAGAGGGGAGTGAATATCAAATCTTGGGAGACGTACCAAAATGTGGAGGTGATGCTGTAGGTTTTAGAAGTGATGGAGTATTTAAAGGGTATTTTTCTTTTGTTCTTTGTTTTGTTATGCGTTATAAAATATGCCAAAAAAATGTCCTTTTGCTTTTCTCCTGAACAGTGCGCTTTCTGCTTCCACAAATTTATGTGTCCAATGTTTGGCTTGCTGTGAAATTTGAACCAGACCGTCGCTTTTTATTGAAAAACAATTTCTCTCTTCTGAGCACTTTTTGCATGAATTTGAGGAGCACACAACTTTTACCTGAACCGCGGACCTTCTGATGTTTTACTCAAGAGCATCAAAGATGGCAAAATACAAACACAATTTACACTTTTCAGATTCAGTTTGAAAATCCAAACACCACCTTGGCATTTGAGTTTCGTCCAGACTGTTGGAGTTATGCAGCGATGATGATCAACTCTACTCTTTAAGGGGCTGTCACATACAATTTAGCATATTATTTCGAATGCATCGTACACACTCAAGCTTCTTTTATTCAGCAGACTGTGGGATTAACATGCAGAGTGTATAGGTGCACATGCTAAATATGCAGGGCAGGTAGCAGCACCAATTAGACCCATGGGTGATTTCATCTTACATAAAACTTTTAAAAAACAACTATAAGTTCATTAAGCTCATATTTATTCTGAGTGCGGCCCATTAAATCCATGCTGATTCCTTCTGGGCCCGTCGGGTTGGGCTTTATCTTTTGCATTATGCTAATGTATGGCTGTGAGTAGGTGATCATGTGGCTAAGTGGGGAAGTGGAAATGATTGCTGGTTTCATTCTCAGCTCGACCGCTTTTCAAAGTTGTCCTTCGGCGCGACGCTGAGGCCCTACAAAGGCGTCTCCATAGAAAAGGAAAAAACAACAACAACGCATGTGCAGACATCAGAAACTCAAGAAACTCTGGATGTGTGCTGCACAAAACGCAAACTGTACAGAATTTGGCGAGGCATATGCAAACGTGTGGGAAAAGTTCCACGTTAGCAGCACAACAGCAGTGAGAGTTGATATGGCTTTGTGTTTGATTTCAAGTGTGTGCAGTTCTCATTTCAGCCACTAGAGGGTGACAGAAGTCAGGCGCAGCAGCAGCGAAGCTCTACAGCCTGCGACCAGAGCAGCTCAGGCTCAGCTAACGCACGTGTTAGCTCTGCAGCTGAGATGCTAAAGCTAAAGCGCCCTCTGACCTCTCGTGCTGTAGCGTCTCACACAGACGCCTCCAAACTGAGGAATACTCAAAGAGGTGACTTTGATTCGCAACGTGTGGCAATTTTTTATTTTTATTTTTCCAGTCAACCCATGGTTTCAGTGTTTCAAATATAAAGAAACAGCTGCATCATCATCATCATCATCATCATCATCATCATCATCATCATCATCATCATCATCATCATCACTATGGTAATTCAATGGTAAAACAGCGGCAGCTGTGGTTGCCAGGATGCAAAATTACTAGAATTTTATTTAGTTTTTTTCCTTTCATGGTTAGATGGCAGTGTGATTTTTGATTGTACGGTTTAAAAAATTCTGCTGGATTCAATAATTCACTATAAAAGAAAACGTTTTAACTTAAAGGACAAAAAAAAAAAAAAGGTTTTCTCTAAAAGGAACATGAAAACAACCTACATCAAATTCTAACTTGTTTCATATTTTACGGATTTTTCCTGTCACCATTTTACTGTTCATCGCTGTCAAATATACATTTTTGCTTTTACAGTGTGGCGCGCCCATGTTTACATTGGCTACCAATAATCCACTTCTATATCTTATTCGCATTACCGATATTTTATATTACTAGCGGTACTTATTGTATAAAATTTATATTTAAACTCTAATTTGTATGGTTATTTTTACATTTTGTACAAAAAAAAACCCCCAACCTTGTTAAATGACATTCCTGCAGACAAAAGTAAGCTTTTTATTGTATAAAGGAAAACGTTTCTACTGCGCATGTGACAAATAAACGTTGAACAACGAAGCACGGTAGTGCCGGCATCATGCTGTGGATTTTGAACGGCGCTCTGCTTGTTCCCATGTTATATTTAGGCCTGTTTTTTTTTCAGGCTTTGCATTCGAAGACAATCAGTAAAGACTTTTGTTTTCTTCTGCAAGTCTATTTGCAGACACTCTACATCGGGGACATTCTACTGCGTGATTAATCGGGAGGAAAGAACGGAGGCACAAAGCTCAACAAAAAGTATTTCCGCGCAGGTGTAGCGACCCCTGTGTGACGCAGAGGAGTTCTCTATTTATTTATTTATTTATTTCTCAGCTGATGAATTCTCATCTCTCAGAGAACTCAGCCACCGTGCGCACCTGCGTAAAGGGCGCATTGCCGCCCGCTGTGGATGGAGGAGCGCTGCAGTCCTCAGCGGTGACAAACTGCTGAGTTTGTGTCTGGTGAGGTGGGGGGAGCCGGCCACCAAGGAAGGATATAAATGGTTTTTATTATTATTATTATTCACACCGAAAGACATATCGGCTGGATTGGAAACTATGAAGCCCCCCTCCTCCTGCTCCTGTTTCCGCTCAGTGCTGCGGTGACCACGGAGTGCGCACAGGCACGGTCCGCTGACACGTCTCTGTCTACTTGTTGTTCTCCCTCCGAGAGACATGACGCGCGCTTCCTTGGCTGGCGTCGGACTTCTGTCGATCCTTTTCACCTGGTAAGCGGCGCACCTTTCTTCTTCTTCTTCTTCTTCTTCTTCTTCTTCTTCTTCTTCGTTTTCTTCCAAAAAGAGAAAAGAAACGGATTTCCATATCCTCGCTGCAGGGATTTTCTTTGAAACTTTGTGTCTAAGTTCCTCTGAACGCACGCTCTCCGCGCGTTGCACGTCCTGTTAAACACGAGCTTCTTTCCTTCCCTCTCTCCAGTTCTTTAGCGGTGCAGTATGAGGAGGACTACGAGGATGTGACTGTGAACCAAATGCTGGCTCCTAAATCCCAGGAAACAGACACCACGGAAATCCTCAATAATTTACTCAAAGAGTATGACAAGAAGCTGAGGCCGGACATTGGAGGTAAGACTCGCTTCTTCTTTTTTTCCAGAAACGGGCGCATGAAAATACTTTTTTTTTCTTTTTGGGGAGGGGGGAGGGAGAGTTAATTATAGTTCTAAAAATCAGTTCCAAAACTGAACATTTACATTATATGGATTCTACAACTGAAATATTTCATGTCTACTTATTAGAAAATTAGAATTGTACATAAGACTAATAATAATAATAATAAGATGTTTAATATAAAGAGTTTCATGCCTTAGGCAGGCCTGGACTTCACCAAAGGTCGCTGCAGAACAAGTTGTGAGAGCTGCGCCCAGTTATATCAACGGGAAAGATGAGTGGAAGGACAAAGTGTGGCAGACCAAGCAGCAGGGTTAACTGCAGCTGTGAGAGGACGCTAAAGAAACAAAAGTGTTTGAGGGAAAAATCACAGCAGCGGGAAGAGAAACACAGACGTGTCCTGCCCTCTTTGTGATGACACCAGAAGCATCCAAACTGGGCAGAGGAAAACAAGGACTGGGTGGATTTTTTTTCTGTATGTGTTCCAACGTCCTAATTAAAGCACAGTGTGCATTTTGTTAAGAAACAGAATCAAGGTCCCGTAAGGTCATGCAATGCCACACCGATGCAGTAATTCATGCAAAAAGGAGCCGTGAGCAGCTATTGATGCATCTGTGCTGCCTGAACGTCTGTTTCAGTGTTCAGTTTCATTCGATTCATTCTGCTGTAATATTCTGCTTAGTTTTTTTGTTTTTTTTAAACTGAATTTCGAGTTTTTCTTTGCTGTGTGTTCAACAAGTTTATACTTGGACTAGGACCCTAAACCCAGAGTAGATGAGACAATGAAACAGAGGTAATGTAGCAGGAAGCTCAAACTATCTCTGTTCTCAACCAGGACGATAAATAAAACATGTTGAGCAAAATAAATAAATACTAATAAATGGACGAGAAGTTTGGAAAAGGATACAGCAAAATATTCACTAAGACATAATTCACATAATTTTGTATCTTTTTCAGCCAGATAATAGATAACAGACAGATGGATGTTACCAAAGCGGTAAGAGTAAAGAAGGTTATGTTGCTGTAGTATACTAGTATACTGTAACTATAGTTACCGTTTTCACCTCTTGGTCTGTTCATGTTGCCTGTAAAGATGCTTATTTTCTTCTAGCACCTCTATTAGATCACCTTCTACAGGCTGTGAGTTTGTCCAACATCTACAGTAAAATTTATTTTACATTCTATTTTTTTTATTTGAGTAAAAGCAAGTTGTGATGTATCTCCTGATGGCGATTGCGCAGTAGTGTAGTCAAAGTATCCAGCAAGGTGACGAGGAAACAGCATCTTTTTTTTCTTCTTGTTGGTGGATTTTGTTTTCTGACGTCTTATCCTCCCCCTTAGCCAAAATCTTTCTGGTTTTCTAACACACTAAGTCTGCACCATCACAATCGGCAGGTACCGCGATGTTACCCCCCCCCCCTCCCTGCAGCAACCAAGCATGTTTGATTAGCTGGCTTTACCACAGTATGGGCTGTACAATGGCTGCTGGAAAAGACAAGTGTTTTGTTGTTGACTTAACATCCAGAAACTTCCTGCTGCATTTTTGCTGGTTGTGCAGGCGGCTCCGCTTCTGCTTTTCAAAGATGTTCAGTTGTATAATTGCGCATCGGTTTGCAGCTGTTTTCATGTTGAGTTGCAGTCGGTGGTAAGAGCTCATCTGGACTTAAAGCTTAATCTGACAGGAGCTGAAATAGGCAGAACTGACCAAACTGAGATTTCACTATTTACAAATGATTTGGTGCAAAAAAAAATGTTGTTTTGCAGCCTGTAGACCTTTGCTAAGGTAGCATAATAGTTCACCTTTAAAGGTTACTGTCAGAGTCTTTTAATATAGAAACAATTTGGTATAGATTCTCTTCAGTTAGTAAAGGTTGGAACACATAAAACATTTTTGTGGGAATATGAGCGAAGTCCCACAATAAGCGTTGAACCATGGAGCAGTGTTTTAATCAACAGACGTTAACGCCTGACTGGACTGTGAGGCCTGTAAACTCTGCGTGTGGATGGGAAGCTCTCAGTTTGCTGGCTGCTGTTTTGAAGGCGCCGGTTGCTCTGCGTACGTTCAAAGAAGCCCAACTCAAGTGAACGACCTGCAGCCGGCCCGGTGACCTGTTGTGACCGGTGGGCAGATCGATGCAGACGATCCCCACACGCTCCAAGTGGCCGTGGAAATCTCCCTCAGCTCCGTCCCCAGAGGGACGAGCAACAGTCGGGTTCCCTAAGTGCCGTTTCTTTCGGTGTCACCGTCTTCGTGTGTCGCTCTGACTCCAACAAGTAACCCCAATTCTTGCTCCTCCCACTCGGCGGAGCACAGCCGTGCGTTCACTCGCGTCCGCTGCTTTCATCTGCCTCACTGCTCCGTATTTTCTGCTGTCTTGTCAGAACACAGAGACACCAGTGATCAGCCTGAGGAACCCCACCCCAGCTGGGCCTCTGGTGGCCACATGTTGGCCTTTTTGGATCGTTTGTTATTATTTCTGACTCTAATGGCTTTCCGTTCACAGTTCTATTTTTGTGTCCTGTTCTTTTTGTATTTCTTTAGATCCTTACTTTAACCCGTTAGAACCTGAGTTTCAAGTCTCCGCCTGGATATTTTTTGCATACTTTAATTGTACGCAGTTCTTGAAATGTTCTGTGAGTAAAATATATTTGCCCACTTATCCATAACTATAAGTTATGGATAAGTGGGCAAGTTTAAGTCAATTAAAAGACAGAGTGCCCCTCTGGTTAATTTCACTTCCTGCTACGGCGGGGTGGGGTTGGGCGGGGGGGTGGGTGAAATTACCGTAATAACCCCGATATCGGCTGGAAAGTGCAACGTCTCGCCTTTCAGAAACTGTTGGAATTTTTCAGATAGCGCAACCTGTGGCGGAATTACGGTACTGCAAATTCAGCTGTTTCATCGCCGATACGTTTGGTCTGGAAGGGTTTAATGAAAGTCTTTAGTTTTTGACTCAGTTCAATCATTTGAGTCCTCTTACACCCTCTTTGTTCACTTATGTGTCATTTTTGCCTCAGCTTCTTGGTTCAGGTTCTTCCCCAGCTGGACCGTCTTGCACTGATTAGTCCCATCTGATTGTCTCGCCGCTCAGTCACCTCCCCTGTTGTTAAAAGCCAGTCGGTTCTGTGTCCCCCCCCTGTCAGATGCTGAGCAGTTCCCTTTGTTGTTTTTCACCTACATGCACTTATCAGATCAGACAATGAAATCCCAGGACTGAAAAGGTGTTTTAAAGGAAAATGTACTTGTCAGACATGATGTGAAGGTCTTTTTTTTTAAAAAACAGGAAAATTACAAAAAGCACCTATTCGACACCACAAAAGACTGGATAGAAAATGAAAAGATGCATTGTTTCAGACTAAGCGGCAGTGATCCCTGTCCCAAGTCCTCTTTAAACCCTTTGAGCTTGACTGAAATCTGCTTTTGCAAAAAGAAATTCCTCCAAATATACCGTTAAGAAGCAGCGTGTGGGATTTAGTGACACGTAGCGTTAAAGTAGTCGTCGGCCCCGCCTGACCTTTTCCTGTCAAAATGTCGGGATGCAGAAAAACACGGGAATGCCCAAGACCCGACTGAGCTACATAAAGTGTATCATAAAGTGATCATTTTAAAGTTTCGTGTCATGAAATAGCAGGACATTAAACACTTGATTCAACACAAAAGTGAAAGGATGAATTCATAACACAGCAAAAACACAATATTGTACAGTTTTTGGTTTAGTTTCTAGTGGAAATCTGTCCGTACACTTGAAACAAGACAAAACTAACTTACGAGTAACTCTTTAGCATCCAACAGGAGCTCGTTTTGAATCAATTATTATTTAATATCAATCAATCAATCAATCAAATTTTATTTGTATAGCACATTTCAGCAGCAAGACATTTCAAAGTGCTTTACATCATATCAAACACAGAAACACAATGCAACATAGAATCAATAATCAATAATATTGATGAAAACAACATGTCATATTTTTCATCAATATGAAGGAATTATTTACTCAAAACAAGCTCCTATATCATGCTGAAAAGTTACTTGCAAGTTAGTTTTGTCTTATTTCAATAAATGCACTAGAACCTGGACTAGAAATACTTATAAAGATTCTCCAAAAGCAGCAGTGGCAAATTATTTTTATTTTATATTCTTTAAGTCCGTAACTTTTTCTTTTTTTTTGCCTAACATTGAGGGCACTTAAAACATAGTCAAGACAAACTGAGACAGATGTGAAGAATAAAAATGAAAACAACTCCACTGTAGCAGCAGGATGCTTTGTCAATGTTTCAACAAAGTCGGCTATGTGTCAAAATACAATAGGCAAGGAAAATGTATTTGTTTCGCCCGTTTGGTTTACAGTGCAATTCAAAGTGCTTTACAGAAAAATGTAAAGAGTTTAAAAACAGAAGTTGAAAACATAGGCATAAATTAAACAAGATAAAACAAATGAAATACAAGAAAAAACAAATCAATAATGTAGATTTGTGCTTTAATTTCCCTAAACAGATTCATTTAGAATATCTGTCCTCATTCTCCTTGTTTTATATATAAAATTCAGATTTTTCTTTTGATTGCTCTTCTGCAGGTGAATTGGTGAATAAAAATCAAAATGAATGCCGCCTACAGAGGTGGAACTCGCATGTTGTGGTCTAAACATGCATGCAACTACTGCATGTTGTAACAACTAAATTGGCATATTAAAAAATAACTTACGATAACATAGCTAGCTTTTGTTTTTACCTCTAGTCGATACAGACAGGCAGTGTTTTTTTTAGAGTGATCATGAATTTTGTTATTCAATTTTTACTGTCTGTCAGTAAAATTCTGGCAGACAGTAAAAATTTACTATCAAACTGCCAAAAACAACCAATCAGAGCCAGGAGGCGGGCCTTAGTGCTGTCAATCAACCTTGTGAAAATGCTGCTAAATGTACTAATAGTGGAGAAACTACTTACCGTTACAGAAAAACAGTTTATCCGCCCTCACGATAGCCTTAGCTCTCTTGACAGGCTCTGCTGACTGTGAGAAGCTGCGTTGCAGAAGAGCGACACACACACGACCATGATTGACGGCGATAAGATCCACCTCCTGTCTCTGATTGGTTGTTTCTTGTTAGCAGTGGGAGGAGACAGAGGAGCTCTACTCTTTTCACAGATTACCTCACACACTGTGACAGTTCCAACAATTATGTAAAAAAAAAAAGTTTTTAATAAAAGTTTCCAAGTGCAGCTTTAACTGCACGGCTGAAGGCCACAGCTTTGGACTCTTGTCAGGGATTTCCACTGTGTTCTTCACATATCTGGAGTGGATATTCAATTATTTCCTCTGGGTAACTCAGCTTCCTGTCCAACTATATATTAGTTTAATTGGCGAGTCTAACTTATGTGTGCAAATGCACATGTTTTTTTTATTGTTTTTGGGTTTTTTTGTCTTGTAATTCAGCGTTGGCCTGGATCTCCAGGGTGTACCAGCCCGTATCCAACCCCCCCACCACACACACACACACACGCACACCCACACACACACACACGTCCCCAGTAATCGGTGGGATCTTGTCCTGGGATGGATGAAGCAAATAAAGAAAACGAGTATTTTAAGTATTTTAAGCCTGAGGGAACGTTTACACCTGCTGCACACGCTCTTAGCTGCACTGTTCAGGAGTTGTTGTCCAGTCATTTGGTGACTATTTATAAAAAAATAAAAAATAAAAAAAAAGAACGATGACCTTTTCACTGAGCTGCTTTAGGGAGCAACTATGTTACACACACACACACATACATAGTCACAATTTATGAGTCTCTAGTGCATCGCAGATTTGTATTCATTGCTGATTGCCCAGCCAAACTGGGCAAAATTAACTTGTGTGGGTGACTTCAAAGAACTAATGAGAAACACGGCGCGGGCAATTAGCCCTTGTTTTTTAATTCCCCCGACCACGGGCCGCAGATAAGTAAATCAGAGAGCCATTTGTTGTTACCTGGGCCTTTTGATGACAGACGGCGGCCTAAAGTCCTTTCTGCTTTAATGAATGTGACTTTCTAAGCTTGCGTTTGAACAACGAGGGCCGTTCCGACCACGCTGCTCGAATACAAATGGATTTCTATGCTGATGATACGACACACGTTCGACGTCAACTGACAACAGCGAAGTAGTAATTGTTGTTGTGCTCCAGCTTCCTTGTACGTGTGCATTGCTTTTCTGTTTGCACAAAAGACTTGAGTTGCAAAAAGAGTAAGTGAAATAACATTTTTGGATGTATTTGCTAGCACGTCGTCTGGTAAGTTGTCCTAAAACGCATAAAATATACAGTACAGACCAAAAGTTTGGACACAACTGTGTGTCCAAACTTTTGGTCTGTACTGTGTGTTATATTTCATTACAGTAACATGATATTTTATGGATAATTTAGGAAAAATCTCATCTTTAATTGGATTGCGTTTACTATGGAAGGAGAAATATAATGATTAGGAAATGGAAATCCTTTAAAACAAAATTACTGGTGGCACAATCATTGCCAGCATTAACAATTACTATTAAATATTTGTAACTGAAGTCATTTTTCTAAATGTTTTTCTGTTTATGTTGGTCAGAGGGTCTACGAACTATTAATTGCTAATATATGACATCCTATTTCCCCGGGACAGAATCGTTATGTGACACACGGCTCCATTTCCTTTAATTCTTTACTTTGCAAAATGGGAACGACTCGAGAATTTAAGTAGTGAAATGATTAACTGCAAGAACGTGGAAATAAATTCAGGAGCGGTATATCATTCAAACGAGAAAACGTTCAATGAAATAAAAAAAAAAAAGAGATTTATTCTCTCATTAAAATATTTTCCCTTTCAAATAAGAAAGGTGGCAGCAGTAAAGCAGCAACACCTCTTGGGATTTTTAGATACTGTATAGAAGCAGCACTATGAGAAGGAGAGCCTCTTTATGCTGCAACCCATTAGAAGGGTATATTTTCACATCATTAAAACTAGGAAATATCTCACTATTGCCAGACATAAAACTCGCTCTGTCATAACCCTAAATTTTTCATTTTATCGAGTTTCGCAATTTGCAATAGCGAGAAGGTTCTCTCGTTATAACGAGATCCTGGATTTATTCCCAAGCTCTGGCTGTTAAACGCTCCTGCATGTAAGTGAGGCAGACGGCTGTCGACCCTCATGCATCAGGACAACGACTATAAGAAAACAGCTAACTGCTTCCACTTGTCAACATCTACAGTCAGAACGAAGAAATAAAAGTTTTCAAATGACTTGTGACAAAGTCTGAAGGCTAACGAAGGATTGAAGTGAAGCAGGATGGCAAAAACAAGAAACATCTTTGGAGCTCATTGTTAGAACTCTGCAGCAAAGAGCGGCGTTCAAGGTCACTGGAGCTCATCACAGCTGTTCGTCACCATCGGCGTCCCAACGGGGTGATGGGAAAAATTCCTTGAAAAACATTTTTGAGTCAGACTTTTCAACTCGAGCTTAATTACTCATTGAGTTTTTTTTTAAAAATCTCCAACTACTTGGAGATTTTAAATGAAAAACACAGAACTTGGGGGGCCTGTTTTAAAAGAAACTGAGCGCCATCTGGGTTTTTAATATCTGTGTCGGTCCTGATATTGAAAAGAATTACAGATCGTTTATCGTGACAACGTGCCTGATCCATAAGCACACATCTATTCAGTCTAATTCTATGCTTTATGATTGATTATTACTTTATATTTAGAGTTCCTATTTGCTCTTTCTGAACCATTTGAGAGAAGGTTTGCTGCAGTTTCTTTTTTACCTGTTTGACCAAAGTAGTCAACATGTTGTTTTTATCAGTTTTCTTTACTATTTATTTTCCATTTTGTGTTATACTCCTAATTGAAGTTATTTTTGCATGTTGGAGCGAGCTTGTATAGCCGTTGGTGTATTTAAATGTGCTGTAATGGTTCAGAAATATGTCAGCGTTTGAAAAGAAACTGAAACTTTTTCAGTCAATTCAACACTGCTTGTCTGTATCGGATCGGTTATCGGCCGATACGATACGTCAGATATCGGGATCGGTATCAGAAGTGACAAAAGTGGCTCGGTCGGTCGCTAGCTTTAGCGGGATCACGATTCAAGTTCGTGAATACGCGGAAGCAAGTGCGGCGACTTCCGCTGAGAAATGTGCAGAGGTGAAGATCAGAATGACATCTTATAATTGACCAACTTTACTCTGTCTCCGTTGCATGGAGCGCTGTGACTAAAAGCGATGACACACAAAATCAGATGACATAAAAGAGACAGAGAGCCCGCGTGGAAACCAATGCGCTGCTCTTTTGTTCGCACTGTTACCTAGTAACTAAGCCAGTTACTGTCAGCATCTGTCAGTGGAATCATAATGACTGACTGATTTGGTTTTTCTTCTCTGTCACATGGCGAAATTGCTCAGAGCCGTGAGGGTGAGGAAAACAAAAGAAAAATATCAAAAATAATTTCTCTTGAAGTGTTGGAAACAAACCAGCAGCTCATCTTGACGATTTTTCAGATTCTGGTTGCATCAAAAGTTGATGAAAATATGCCTCACTTTAAGTCGATCTGTCTTTTGACCTCATGAAGGTCAAACTACGCAACACAAAGTGGATAAACACACAACCACCTGAACGTTAAGTCCCCTTTGATGCAGCTTTGTTGCAGTTATTTGATTCGGGTCATTGAGGAGCCGGGTCAACAGATGATCGCCTGAGGTGGGTGATCTGTTCTGCTTTTTGAATATTTCAGAACCCTTTGGCGTTCCTTTTGCTGCTGAGCCCGGACCCGCAGAGCAGAAGCTGAGGTCTCGGTGCCAACAGTCATCGCGCCGCCGCTCCGATGGCCACCAAGAATAGGTGGCGAGTCTCCGTCGTGAAGCCGTGTCACAGGGAGTTCCTGTGAGCTAATGTGATTAATAAGTTGACTGGAAAGGGCAGCAGTAGAGACACATTCATGCAGTCGTGTAGGAAGGTAGGAAAAAAAAACACATGACAAAAACTCCAGTGTTCTTTTAGTGGATAAAGATAACAGAGTACCGCCAATAAAAGAATAACGCTGTTGTCATCCAACGGAGAAAAGTAGCAAGTAAGCAGGAGACAATTAGGACCTTTTTTTTTGCTAGCTTGGTCTATCTCAGTCTCACCGAATAAAGCTAACCTGGTAATCCGTTCTGACAAGAGTGTTTCTAATTATATTTCACCCTGAAACGGCAACCCGTCCAGCTGTGTGGTCACATGACCATCTTTATCACAAATAGCCGCGTGCCAAACAGAGACTTGCAGCCACAGTTTGTTTCCTCCTGGCTTACAGCTGTCCATTCGTCAGAGAGCCAGACTCTCCTGGTGTCAGCCTGCAGAGAGAACAGCTAATGCGTCACTGTCAGCTTCCAACATAATGACACATTAATCTTACAGAAGGTTTGGTTCCAGGATCTCCGTTTTTCTCACCTCTGGATGCTTTCTACCAAGCTACCCACTGCGGGGCAGAATACTTATTGCCTTGAGGTTCTTCCAGGAGATTTGGCTCATGCAAACTTCAAATTTGCGATTTTAGCTAATTGCAATTTCTCTTTTTAAGGCTTTCAGCTTTAGGTGCTCAAGATAATTTTTTGCAAAGGCAACACCCTGTTGTGTGCATGTGTGTGGGTGTGTGTGGGTGTGTGTGTGTGTGAGAGAGAGAGAGAGAGAGAGAGAGAGAGAGAGAGAGCAGTCACAGTCAAACAAGGTTTTAGTAATTTAAAACAATAATGCAATAACTACGAGATGTTGTTTTAAATTGTTTGACCATTTTATCTTAGTAACCTTGGTGACAACTGAGGCTAATTTTTACTAGACAACAGTCTTGATGTTTACTCTCTCAAAAATGTAAACCCTACCCTTACTTTGAGATTTCAAAAAGGCTTCCAACAACTTCAGACCATTTAAAAACTAAAAATTTTACTATCAGCAGATAGTAAAAGTGAATTCAATGAATTCTTAAAATTAAATAATATTATTCAGTTCCTCCAGGATTTTGTAATTCTTTTTGTATTTTTTTCAATATAAAGTAAAGTGTTTGTGGTAGGAATTTGGAAATGCAACTTTTTATTACTCGCTGTATAGAACATGGACTACAATCTGATATCAACTAAGGCTGAGGCAGCTGTTTAGTGCAAGTCAGAAAGTTTTTGACCATTTTTGAGAAAGATCTGCAATAAGCTCCCAGTTATTAGTGCAAAAAAGTGCAGGGATTTGTTGAGTTTGCGTGAATTTCCACAATAATTCTCAAGAAACTGGAGTGACTGATTGATATAATTTGGCAGTAAACAGATAAAAACGGCATTGATTTGATTGATTGCATAATACTTAAGCACACTTTGTGTTAAGTCTAGATTCTAGAGGGCCACATAAAAAGCTATGGCGGGCCGGATTTGGCCCACGGGCCTCAAGTTTGACACATATGTGTTAGAGTGTTTTGTGGAGCTTCAGAAGTTGAAACGACTTTATGAAAAACTTTGTAAATCTCTTCATGACTGTGAAGAAAACAGCCATTCACTGGGTCGCAGCAGCATTTGAATGGTTTCTGTCTGGGAGGGAAGCTTAGGTCAGTAGAGGAGGGGAGATGCACTGCGTTGAGAACCAGCTATCAGCCTTGATTGTCTCCAATTAATTGCTTGTCTGGGTGGCTGCTCTCCAGGGCAAAACGCATCCTGTTTCTGCAGCTGACATTATTACCTGACAGCTTACACACAACGAGTTCCCTGCCCGGAGTCTGTTTGAAGTGTCTGCTGTTGAGCATAAAACAGGAGCTCACTCAGTCGTGGTGTAGAAACATGTGAATTAAGGTAAAAGACCCCAGAATGATTCTAATGTTAGAGCTTAAAGGCGGGTGTTCTGATCTACTCTGCTTGTTCCCCGTCTGCTGAACGGTTGTGGATGGCACACAACTAAACGGCTCTCTGCATCGATTCACCTTAAGCATGCTTCGGTGTCCCAAATGTTAGGAAGAAGGTGACTGGCAGGTGGAGAAATTTTGATCCTCTGATTGGTCCAAGACACAAAGACTACAAAGAAAATTCATATAAAATGACGGGAGAGATTTTTTTCCCCCCTTTACAGATGGATGTATCAGTTTGACAAGAGTGTGGGCCCTTATGAGGTCCATCTTACCTAAAGACAGAGACGAGGGAAGCTGGAGTTAAAATGGTGAGCCAGATTGATCAAATGAAATAAGCAAGTGCCTCCTGTTCATTTGCCTCCTGAGAGTCCTTCTTGACCGCTGTGGCCTCCTGGCCCTCCACCCAAACTCTGCTGATGGCCACTATGGTTTCCTAAGCTTTGGTATTGGAGTCTACCGTCTCTGTGCCAGCTTCTTAAACTCTGTGTTCTGCTAGATGGAGATTCGGGTTGCTTTTCTGAAATCTGTGCCTGGTTGAGGTGACGTCCCCCATGTGTTTTCGTCTATTTTCTGCACGTTTTCATCACCTTATTTTGTAGGTAAATCATAAAGATTAGGATGCTGTATTTCTTTATCGTGGAAAACCTGGATCCAAATCCACAGAGCGCTTGATCCCTCCAGATTAACAACGGATCTATTTTCTGCTTCTCTTAAAACGCTCTGTGTACACCAACTCTCACTTTAGGCGGATGACCTGGTCTTGGCCACATTTTTGTCCACGTTCAGATAATCAGTGCACTGTAAGATGTTTAAAACCTTCAGCATAAACCTTAACCATCTCTGCAGCCGTAACCCTGACATGTTTTGATGTGTTTCTTGATCTTCTTGACGCTGCTCGTTCGCTGATGTTCTCTAAACCTTGGAGGCCTCGGATTTTGATCTGAAAATGAAACTGTGAAAATCATTTATTAGTTGCTTTGCACTTAATTGTGACGCAATACTTTTAGTTGGCGAGTTGACGTTTTGTAGATGTAAAGAGAAAAAAATTTATAAAAGTTCAAGGTGTATTAATACCATATGAAGTCGCAGCATCTCTCTTTAAAGAGTCTATATCACAAAAGCTTCAAGTTTAACGTCGTGTTGTTTTTGTTGTCGGTGAATATCAAGTTTTTGCTAAACATTTATGGGAAACACAATAACCTCGGTTCCACAATGCTTGGGCCTTTTCGCCTTTGTGCAAAAGCCTTTTGACTTGCTTTGCCCTTGTTTTCTTTGTGTTGTTGGTTTTTTTTTCGTGTAGAAAACTGAAATCTGCAGCGAGGATAGAAAAATGTCACCTCAATAGCATCCGTTCTTTATGTTTTGTTTTTTTTCCCCCATTGAAATACTCCTTTTAAAGACAATAAAAGAAAAAGAAAAACTAAGGCACAGCTTTGATTGCCACGGAGACGGAAACCAAAGAAAGAAGGCCAAATGAAAGTACTTGGAAAGAGAGTCGGGTCTTAATGGGATAAGGTCTAAAAAAGTGTAGCTCTGGGCTCGACTCGCTGGGGAATAATCGATGCATAATTGTCTCTTTCAAGCGAACACTGATGGAGGTGTTTCATCACAGCAGTTTGCGATGAAGACTAATGTGTGACCATTACGCCCTGAGGGCCTCTTCGCTCAGCAGCTCCTCTGTCTTCAGAGGCTCCTGAACAGCAAAGTGTCTTTAATTCAGGACCTTTTTTTTTGTCTTCACTTTGATTTATAGAAGCAGGTAGAAGGTGGAGCAACAGTGAGCAATTTGATGAGTAAAATATATGTTATTTTTCTTCTTCTTCTCCTTCAGTGAAACCAATTGTCATAGATGTGGATATATTTGTGAACAGCATCGGACCGGTGTCTTCAATCAACATGGTAAGTCCAACTTCTCTAGTAGCTTATGGCGTGCTGGAGGTTTGAGTGGAGGAACGGGTGGCTGTGGGCCGACTTTGGTCATTTATTCAAATATATTTTAGCAAAATATTTACTGCATGTAGAAGTAAAGGAAGCTTTCCATTCAATATAAGATCATCTTAATCTCCGGGAGATATTTGCAAAATACTGAATCGCAGTTATGATCCCGATGCAATACAGCTCAGCAATTGACACACAGGGTTATAGATCAGAGCAAACCAAAATTGTTTCTGTTTGCTGAATGCCACAATAATGAGAGAGAGAGAGAATAAGTCCGACATTGACTCTTGTGTCTTGAAATGTTATGATTCTTATGATCCACACCCAAATTGTGCAGGATTTTTTTTTATTTTACAAAATAAAATATGAGAAGCATGTCATGTTTTTCCTATTTCAAAACTGTTTTGTATTTCTTTGTTAATTATTGCTTTTCTTAGTGTGTCTGCTGCAAAATTGTTTTACACCAGCTGTCATTATTATTTTTGAAAAATATGGAGGTTGATTTTTGGTGATATGTGTGATTAAATTGATTCATGATGAATACTATTATATGAATCCTATTATATTTCCTATTATTCCTATTATATTTATAATAATATTTCCTAATAATAATGTCATATTTCTAATGTTCTAGTCCAGTTTGCATCCATAAATTATGACGGGCGGTGTGGTTAGGTTTAAGATTACTTAAAGTGCCTGCGTACCTAAAACATATTCAGTAGCACTACATAGAGCGGCCTTTTAATTTGAGCCCCATTTCGAGCTGCTTTGTTGCAGATGAATTCACTTACAGTAATCTCCGTTGTCATTCCTGCACTGTTTTTAATTGCAATGCGCCATATAATTCGGGGTGTCATGACTCCGTGGGCCAACAGATGGTGATTCGCTCCTTTCTGCACAGATTCACTACAAGTTGAAGTAGATGATTTTCACATTCGAAGGGCTTTCAATAAGAGACTTATTATGTTCATCTATGAGGAAAAATCCCAAATGAAATGAGAATTGTAATGGTTATTAGAAAATGTTATTGGTCTGTTTGAAGTGCTTTGGAGGGGTACAGTTAAAGAGACAAGTGCAGCAACTTTTCATAATAAATTACTGCCGTCCGTCTGTCTGTCCGTCCTCCAGTCATTATGTATGTTCAGCTCGGTGTCAGGCTCTCTTGTTTGCCCCAGATTTCTAGTCAGATGTCCTTGCACTTCCTGTATCCTCACTTCCTTTATTTCTTATTTTTGGTATGTTTTTAGAATTCATTTTGCTTTAAAGGGGCAGTATCGTGTCAAATTGACTTTTTTGAGCTATATGTTATAATGTTATTCCCTTATCTATTACATACCTGGAGTTTTGCTTTGATTTTTTTTTTCATACTTGCTTGAGAAATCCTTTAATCTCCCATGGCAACCATTCAGACGCCCGAGTGGACCTAGCCCCTCTTTCGAGGCACAGCTCCTCCTCAGAGCTGCAGTTTTTAAGGTTCCTCCTCACAGAGCTGCCCTCCACGGCGACTCCCCCACCCAGCTCCTCCAGACTAGCCAGCAGCAATTAGCAAACACCTGGTAGAACAGCACCTCTCAGTGCAACGATGGTGAAAAAGGTGTTAAAGAGGAGCGATGTTGTGATGACTTCCTGAAGTCGGAGTTTCAGAAAGAGCAGGAGTTTCTTAAAGAGACAGATGCCCAATTTCAAGACGTTAAATTGCATTTCTTTTAAGTCATATTTGATATATAGCATTTTTATAGCAACTAGCAAGGTAACATAGTTACTCTATTGTGCTATAAAATGGCACCATGTGCCTAGAACACACATGGTACTTTCCCTTTAACAGATTTCTCTCAGGTCAGCTCTTCTTGCTTGCTGCTTGTGTCCTGCCCTCCTCGTTGTATTTGGATCCTCTTCGTATCCAAAATTAAGACACGACGTAACACCCTTCTACACAGTGGGACTTTCTCCAAGTTGTCTGTAAAGTAGCTGAGTAGGATGTTTCTTGGTTCTGCGGAGCAAAAGCTGGAGCTCATAAATTGCCTGTCAGAGGGAAGCAAGCGTCATGTCCCCACTGTTAGCTGTAAAACTGTAAACAGTAATTAAAGCACCACAACTTCATAACATAGGGGAAATACACAGAGAGCCTCTTGTTTCATTTTGCAAGAACGTGGTTTCTAATCTCACTTATAATTTTCTATAAATACTCGACGTTCTGTACATCCACACTGTTGCATTTAGTGTCGGCAAATTTTTGCACATCTTCATATCAAAACCTGTATGAGTGGTTGATAAAGGCGTATCTGTGTTTAGAGCTAGCACCACAGCCACAATCCTACATGTATTCTAAAGAGATTTTATGTGACACACCATCAATAGGTCTTGTATAATTGTGAAGTTGAAGGAAAATGATTCAGGGTTAGAATTATTTTGTTTCATAAATAAATATCTGGACATGTCACCAACAGCTTTCTTCTCGCCACACTATTGACTGACTCTCTGATCTTTCCCTGTTGAAGAAGTTGTCTTCTCTTTGACAATTATTTTACGAGGATTCATTCAGTAAACTCAAGCTTATTTGTGTTGCATCTTTCAGCAACAAGGCAGTTCAAAGCGCTTTACATCATAAAAAACATCACACAGTTATGAATTATCAAGGTATTTCCTAGAAAACTTGCTAAGCCTGGTGGTTGGGCGTTAGGGTAGTCAGTCATCCAGCGCCCCGTCGTGTTTTTGACTTAAAAAATGTTTAAAATTGACAAGCAATTTGAAAATATCACTTGATAATTATGTATTATTGAAAGATTGGAAGATCAATACCTGAACACCAACTACAAAGTCTTAAAAATGCAAACATTTAAAAAGACTTAAATAAATAAGTAATCCTTAGCCTGGTGGGGGCACAAATAAAGCCTGGTGGCCCACCAGGCTGAAGATACACTGGGGGAAACCCTGAATTATGAAACAAACAATAGACACCACGTTTTGTCAAATGCCATCATCAAAATCTTCAAGCAAACATAGATCAAATATGTTGGTCAATGTTCCAACATATTCATCAAAGGCATCTCTAATCTGGCTTTTCTTAAGGGAACTCTGTGTTTCATCAGTTTTGCAGTTTTCTGGAAGTTTGTTCCAGATTTGCTGTGCAAAGAAGCTAAATGCTACATCTGAAGTAAAGTTGAGCAGGTTTAGAGTTCTTACAGGGTGGGGATTTGTCTTGCTTCCTGTTTTAACTCGGCTAAAGCAGGATGTTTGTTCTGTTTTTATTTCTCTTTCAGATGTGAATCATCATATCACTAAGCTACAGTTAGGCTACAAACAAATGAGGTCTCACCAAACATTTGACCTCTGTGAGTTCATCCTCCACAATTCTACCTTTTTCTTCCGGTTTTCAGTCTTCAATCATTTTAAAACCGAAACGTGTTTCTAAGCACTTCCACCCTTTGCAAAACTTGAGTGCCCCGATCCGTCGGTCCCACCATGTGAATCACAAAGTTTCCTCTCTCATCCTCTCTTACATTCTAACCTTTTGGGGCTCAAGGAGAGATTTGGATTCAGCAAAAGGAGCATGACAAGATTTCCCAAAGGACGGCACAAATACGGTGTACACTGTGTCCCCACATCTCCCTGCATAATCAGTGTGGCAGCTCACTGCGGAGGAGATGTACGCTCTGCCCCACTTACAGTACAGAACCTGGTGCAGGGCAAAGAGCTCCATGTAAAAAAAAAAAACAAAACAAAGAAAAAACCCAAAACGATTTAATAGTGTAGATTTTACATTAAATTTGATTTTTTTTTAAATAATTCCTTTGTTAGATTTTTTTGTTTATTTTTCAGAATGTGAAATTTCTCTATTTATTGTCTACAAAACAATTTGAAAAAGCTACAACTAAACCAACAGAAGATTATCGGTGGTGCGCAACTCACTCAGCTCCTTCAGACTAGCCAGCAGCAATTAGCAAAACACCTGGAGGAACTACTTCTCGGTCCAAAGCTCCTGAGAACGTTTGTAAACAGCATAATGGAAGGCGGAGTGTCAGAGCAGGAGCTTCTTAAAGAGACAGAGGCCCAAATTCAAGGCATTAAATTGGGAAGTCAAATTTCTTTTAAGTCAGATTTGATATATAATAATTTTTATATCAACCGAAGGTAACAAAGTTAGTGGGTTGTGCTCTAACATGGCATTATGTGGCTGGAAAACACACAATACTGTCCATTTATGTCATAAAGTGGGAGGTTGTGATTAGGATGAAACGCGGGTATAGTGAGAGGATGTGCTTGAGTATTTTTTATTTTTAAATCTGAAATGTCCTTAATGAGGAGTTACTTGTATTAGTGGACTAGTCTGTCAACAGATTCCATGTCTGCTTGCTTGTCTCATAAACCCTGAGTTTCCCAGCTCCCCCCCAGCAGCAGCATCGTCCTCCATCTGGACGGTCTTCCCCCCAGACTGCTCCGCAACTGGACTGTATCTTCCAGCCATCATTTCTTTTTATTTATTTTTTATCCATCTTCTGCTCGATTTAAGCAACGGATAAAACTGTTGCAGAAAAATTATTCTTACATCAAAGTCGACATTAAGCCATGAGCAGCAGCTTTTCTCTCATGATTGATACTCCCATATGGCCACATGATTCCAGCTGTAATGGCAGATATACTGTATGTCCCCATTAGCCTAAATCTTCTGACTGTGACTCCACTTAGCAGTCAGGCTGACAGGAGGAAATGATAGATTTAGATACTTTACCTTAGCTACGTTATTTTTATAAGCTAAGTCAGTAGAGAGTCAACAGAAAACTAGGGCAGCGAAAGAGGAAGCAACAGATTGGGTTTTAACGTACTGTCTCTATAGGGTGTTATGTATGCGATTAAACACCCAAACTTTTTATATCAACACAAAACTCTGATTTGTAGTTTTTGTTAAGCTTTAGAGGAGATTAAAAAATGATAATAAAGGCTTCTTTAAAAATCGTGAATGTCAATAGAGAGCATTGTTGCAACACGGGTGGCCATTTTAACTTAATTTGATTTGAGCGATTGATTGATCTTAACGTTGCTACATGCTAATTTCTTGAACAACAAATTCGCCAACACATTTGGATGAGAGGAGTCGATGTGGTAAAGCTTCCTTGATGTCGGCTGTTTGAGAAATAAATGTAACTGCAGCGAGATTAGACTGAAAATGCGCTCCAACCTAGAACTTGTTGAAGAACAACAAAAAATCTTCAGCAGGTCAAATCAGACTGAGAGCGGTTACTTTGACCGTCCAATTCAATAAAACAGGAGTTGGCTCAGATATTACCCACTTTTTATACCTGCTTACTGTTTGTAACATGTCATGACAAGAAAACTGAAAAAATAGGATAATCTCTTGACGTCTGCTGTCTGCATAGAACGCATAATGTTGTTTTCAACCTGTGAAGTACCAGGATGAAGTACGTTTTTCCGTAGCCGATTTAGTTTTTGCTTTTTTTTTTGCTTTTCTTGTCGCACCTGAATGTTTCAAATCACTAAGCAAATTTTCACATTGAATAGAGTAAATACAAAAAAGCTGTTTATTTTATATATGTAATTATTATTACATTTATTCAGGGGGAGAAAAATCTATCCAAGTATCCCTGTGTTAAAATGTAATGACCCCGCAAACCTATAACTACTTTTGTCACCCTTAGAACAGCGACTGTCATCAATAGCAGTCAATGAGTCTTTTATATTGTACATGGTACACTTATTTGCATAATTGGTTCTTTCCAGCCTCATTAGAGAGTTTTTATCCAAACAGCTCAGGATTATGCTCTTGCTGTAAAACACCTTGATGATCTTGGGAGTCATCAGGATGTTTTATAGTTTTAAACGTGAGACAAGATGTTGAGTCCTGATTGATCACTAGTGAGGGGTTTTCCTTACGATTCTCCCATTGATGCCATTTTTGCCCATTCTCTCTTTCTGATTATTGAATCATGAAGTCTGACTTTGAGCTAAGTGAGCCCTGCTGTGCTTTAGATGATGGGGTTTTTTTTGTTGTGGCCCCCTGGTTGAGTCGTTGATGTGCTCTAGAAGTATTTCTGGTAGATCAGTCACTCCTGGGAGGCTCTACGCTGCTCCATGTTTTCTCTAGTCGCAGATAACGGCTCTCACTGTGGAGTCCCAAAGCTTTAGAAGTGGTTTTGTAATCTGTTTAAGACTGGCAGATGTAAATGACTTCAGTGCCCATGTCCACTTGAATGTCTTTTAATCATTTTGAGATATTTTAGCCTACTTCGTGTTGTCCCACTGGTTCTATTTAAGATTTTCTGACTTCAAAGGTGTGAAAGTAATTAGGGCTGGTGCTCTACTGGTGGAATTTAATCACCAGTAAAACTTGATTAATCACATTTATTACATAATTTGTTAAAGAGGGTGTTTCGCATATTGGGTCAATTTGGTTTTAGTAGCTTTTCCCCCCTGAATAAGTGGCAGTGATCATTTAAAATTTCTGGGTGTCTGATATTAAAATTTGTTTGATCTGAGACTTTTAAGTGTGTTTAATGTTTAACAATAGCTTTGTTTTTTAATTAAATCAAAAATAGTTACAATAACAACCCAATGCTCCAAATCACATCCAACTTTTGTGCTACATGAAACCAATACCAGAAAATTACTAATGTTTTCTAAAACATTACTAATGTAACACATTGTCCCAGTGCTTAAAATACACAGATATAGTTTTCTTGCTTCCCGTGTGTTAGCCACTGTTGGTGTAGTTTGGCGTTGTGACCAACTTACTTACAAACACTAGCCTGATGCTGCACAAATCCTCACACTTGCTTGAATTTTGGTTAGGCTAATCTTTAAATGTATTCCATTTTGAAGTGTGTCTGAGAACGAGTTTAACAAAAACATGCTAGTGGATTTACAGTGTCGGATTATTTGCAGCTCAGATGTGTGAAATGTAGGAATCCATGGCTATTGTGTAGGAGGAAATGTAAAACTCTACATCCCACATTTCCTGTTTTGACCAGTTTAGGTCATCCATGTCTCTGTTATTTGGGTCAAATAGTTCCTTTTTTTTCTTTACTGTGGCGTTTGTTAGCATAAATCAGAGTCATTTTCTTTAAATCATGTGTCCTTTTATAACCCACAGCAGGATCTTTGGTTTAGCAGAACCTCTACATCAGCAGACTTTACAGAAACATTCTCCATAATAATTGAAAGTGAACAGTTGAAGTTATTTACAGCAATGAATCCTATTCAGACTAGAAGCAGCACAAGGAAGGGCAGTGAAGGATCATAATGCCTCATTATAATGAAAACACCTTCTAATGTGAAATTAATTAAGCACCTTTGCAAAAAAAAAAAAAAGTCTTAGATAAGATTTACTTGTCAGAGTCGATACAGTCACCTCAAATTATTTTTAAATGAGTTTTAAACTCATTTAAAACTACAACCATAAAATTCTTACTCCCCCCCCTTAAGTGCGAAACAATTAAAGGTCATGACCCGCAGGCCGGGCTCTGTGAATGTAGACTTTATTCTAATTGGTGAGCCATTCCAGCCACTGTGCAGAATGAGCATAAGGTCAAAACATTTCAGGCAGTGGCAGCTGACTTCAAATGCGTGGGTGGGAAGGAGAGGGGAAGATATCATTATTTTAATTACGCTGTACATCCTTCTGTGGATTGTTGCCAGAAATGACCCAAGCGACTCGACCGTTGCTAAGGCTGCGTTGGGTGTTTTTCTGCCGCGGCTAGCAGCTGCTCCACTTAGCTCCACTTAGCCCAGTAATACACCATGACCTGCAGGACTCCCAGCCATGTTGCTGAATCCCAATGAAATCGGGTTCAAAGTTATGAGAATACAGGTGAATGCACAAATGTATATTTACTAGGGATGCAACAATGCAGCAAGCTAAGAATATCTGCTCAGTGTAGAGTGATCAAAGTCATGCTTCCTCATCATTTTTATAGATTCTATTCATAAGACAAGGAAAAAGTAATTTATGAAGTTTTTTTAAGTGGTCACATGCCTCAAAAGGAATGAAAAAGTGTTTTGTTTTAGGCTGAAAGCTACGGAGTAGATGCAAATTTTTGTATAATTAGCAGCTGGCAGCCAGCGGCTAGCGAGTTACGGTATTCTAGCCGTGTTTACAACTTGTTTCTATCTTTTTTTATCTCTTCTTCACCTTGTTTTTTTATTTAAGAAAAAATAATGAATGATTACCTTAAAAAAACCCTTATGAGAGTGAAGCCTGGTGATGGCAGACACTCTTTCTTGGGGATGGGGAAGTTGGTGAAAGTCGATATGAAGATGGATGGAACTAAATACTATCCTGGATGAAAACTTGATGGACGCTGCAAAACACTTGGGCAGAGATTTATTTAATTTATTTTTTTAATCTAGCAGAACAAAGGGCATACAGCCGGAGCTACAATGGAGTCGGTCAGAATCTAACATATTCATATGTTGGCACAAAAAATGTGCATTCACGGGGTTGCTCCATCCAATCTGACTGAGTCTGAAAAAAAAAAAAACAGGCAACATTTTCTTGTCTCCAGCTGAACAAAGTCAGCAAAGATTTACCTGGAAGGCCTTACAGTGAAATTGCATTTCCAGAAACGTTTAACTCTGGGGTCTGGATACAAACACCATACTTCTCAAATTACTTATTGTTTTCTTATCTACTATTTTGTGTTGGTCTGTCAAATACAAATCCAGCAAAGTACATTGAAGTTTGTTGTTGTAAAAAAAACAAAAACAAAGTTCAAGAGTTATGAATATCGTTGCGAGGCTCTGGGTAGCATCAATCATCATCCATCTGATGCACTATTCTTACAATCTCCTAGGATAACAGGCAAATCTAGCACGAATGATTAATTGTGGCGTGTTTCTCACATTTTACTTTCTTTTTTGTTCAGTCTTTTATCATTTCTGACAGCAAAAAACAAAAAGACAAAAGAAAACAAACAAACAACAAAAAAATCAGGGACCGAAAAGATCCCTAGATCTAGAGAGGCCACACTTAGCATAGAAACAAATGAGTAGACAGAAAGAGCAACCAACAAGGAAAATGATGAACACTTCAACCAGTCAAACCTGTCGAAACCTGCGATTGATGGATCACACAGAGAAATATTTCTCAAACACACAATGTTGTAATTGGAAGATATCTTGTGTTCTCTGTCACCAAGACAAAGCATTTAAGAAGCTATTCAATGAAAGAATAGATTTTTATGTACTCCTTTCCTCTTCCTCTTCTTTTTTTTTTTTTTGACAGGAGTACCAAATTGACATCATCTTCGCCCAGACGTGGACAGACAGCCGCCTCAGATATAACAGCACAATGAAAATACTGACCTTGAACAGCAACATGGTTGGACTCATTTGGCTGCCGGACACCATCTTCAGAAACTCCAAGACCGCAGACTCCCATTGGATCACAATGCCGAACCAGCTGCTCAGGATATGGAACGACGGAAAAATACTTTACACCTTAAGGTAATGACGCTGGTCCGGCCGAAAAAGATAATAAAATATCGCTGTGTTATACGGAAAGAAAATGATTGTTGAAATCAAACTCTTGAGTCTGAAACTGAACTTTAGTGCTTAGAATGCATTTCTTGAACATTTAATAATTGATTGCAATTTTTGTTGAGACGGACGGACAGATTCGGACTGACGAGTGATTCAAGCACCTTTGGAAGCAGGTAAAGCTTTGAGTCGTGTGGGGAAAGCTTGACACAGGTCTGTTTCGATGCTCAAGCCGTTCTTTATGTCAAATCGTCAGATGGGACTGAAAGCATCTGAGCTGCCGTCCTCAGACATCATCAGGTGACACTTTAATGGATTTCAGTCTCGGCATTTGACGAGCTGCGTAAGGAAATGTTCTGTTGTTGACTTGGCTGCTTACCTCGTAGTTTTCCTCAAGATAAACCTCCGCTGTCAGAATGAGGAAGACTTTCTGCGAGGAAATATTTGCTCCTGGTTGTTTTTTTTTCTCTGTTGAAAACTTTGGTGTTGAAAGATTCGATCGCATGGCTAACTCCAGACAAGTCAAGAGGGGGAGAAAGTGGTTTCTGCACCAGGCCTGAATATGTGTTTACTACAAACATGCTTGATAGTTTGTGGTTGACATGGGTTTTGTTTTTTCCAACATTATATCTTATCTCTACAAGTAACATCTAAACATGAGATTTTAAAGCTATTTTCCATTGCTGGAAAATAGCTTTAAAATAGCAGGTGCGTGAAGGTGGGGAGACCTTCTCTCCAGAAAGCTAACTGTTAGCAATCATGTTAGCATTACATGGACTTTCTCTTGGCTGATGATCACCAAGTTCAAATTTCTGCTCAGAGATGAAGGCTTATATATATTTGTAAATATATTTGCCCATTTATGCATAACAACTGGAACTTTCAATATCTGGCAAGTTATTTTCGTAATTTACAGTCTATTAAAAGAGTGACCATCAGATTAATTTCACTTCCTGCTGCGGCGGGAGGGAATTTACCGTAATAACCCGATATCGGCTGGAAACCCTTTCAGAAACTGTTGGAATTTTTCAGACAGCGCAACGTGTGGCAGAATTGTGGCACTGCAAATTTGGCTGCGTCGTCGGCGCTCCTTTCGGTCAGTTTTGCAGTTTTCTGGAAGTTTGTTCCAGATCTGTGGTGTGTAGAAGCTGAATGCTGCTTCTCCATGTTTGGCTCTGGTTCTGTGGATGCAGAACCGTAACCAGAAGACCTGAGAGGTCTGGAACGTCGATGCAACACCAGCAGATCATTTATTGTCATTTACGTATTTTGATGCTAACTGAATCCATCTTCAGCCTGATTGATCGGAGAACACATTTTACACATTTATTTTTTGGAAGGAAGGATTTTACTAACATACCAGGATGCTTCTCTGATGTTTTCACTGACACGTTGTACGGTTGACAAATGACAAGTTATTGTTGCTAAGTTTGCATAAAACTGTAGACGTGAGACCAGAGATGTTGTCCGACTGGGAGACGGTGGCAATGACAATAGGCAGAACTGTGATTTAACTACGTGGAGGCTGCAGATTTCAGGATGTTCAGGTTCTCTTTGGGAGCGATGTGGATGTAACGGATAAGATCAGGGAACGAGTTCATCAGAGGGACAGCTCATGTCCAATGTTTTGGAGACAAAATCATAGAGGCCAGAGTGAGACGGTTTGGGCATGTTCAGAAGACGGCCTGTGACTATAGCAGTAGAAGGATGCTGAGGTTGGAGCCAAGAGGAAGACCAGAGAGGGGATTTACGGATGTAGTGAAAGACAGGATAAAGGTAGGTGGTGTGAGGGTAAAGGATGCAGACAATGGGACTAAATGGAGACGGATGATCCGCTGTGGCGACCCGCGAAAGGAAAAGTAGAAACAAAAGTAGAAGAAGAAACTTATTTTAAACAACTCCTACCTCCTCTCTTCACTCCTATGTGTCTTTCCATAGACATTACATTTGCTGCTTTTATCCTGCATCCTTTCTAACAAAGTGGAGAACGCCACATCAGGGACACACACCTCATGCTTGAGAATCTACTTACTTCCTTTCATGCTGTCCTGCCTGATTCTGGTTCTGTTTGATGTGAGAGAGGAGACAGGCTGCTATCATGATCATAAGGAGGTCCAGACGATCCGGACTAAGTGCAGCCTCACTTGATTTAGAGAAATCTGATCTTCTGATTAAATTGGTTACATTAGCATGACATTATCAGTTCATTTCCATTAATATTTCTCATCCAAAAAAAAGGTTTTAGGAGAAAAAAAATTGTTTTCTATAAGAGTGCATTAATGAAATGTCACAAACTTGGATTTCTGTAAAGTGAATAATAACCACTGATAAGGCTAAGTAGTAAATGTGAATTGAACATTGCGTCTTCATTGTGTAAAATTCTCCATCCTCTTTTCTGTCCTGATGGAGTCTCTCCTCCTGCTCATCACTTATTGATCCTCAGGAAACCGATCCAGACATTATTCATGCTATTATTGAGAAAAGTCTCTTATGAACTGAGGTTCTGTTTTTCCTGTTTTTTTGCTTTTTTTTTCAGGTTAACTATAAATGCTGAGTGCCAGCTGCAGCTACACAACTTTCCAATGGACGAACACTCGTGCCCGCTCATCTTCTCCAGCTGTGAGTACACCACCTCGTTAGGCGACGCTTCAATAAATCCTTACTGTCTTAATGTTTACTTACAGCTGCAAGGACTCAATGCGCTTTAAAACCAATCTGTGTTTTATACGGACTGCATGTCAATACCCAGATTGCTTAAATAATAATGGCTTTAATCGGTTTCTGCCAAGTGATTTTTTTTTTAAGGGGGGGGGGGGGGGGGGGGGTTGTTGCCTAAATCATCTTTGAACAAGAAAGACGCGGTGACTTCTTTTTTGTTTTGCCAAAATCAGTTTTGGCAAAAAAAAAAATTACTTCATCCATTATTTTAGTGAGGTGACAATATTCTTTTTAAACTTTGATATTTTGCTATTTTAAACAAAATATCACTATACTTGATATGACTTTTTGTATGACAAAAGGCTGCAGAAACTGTGGATGTGTTGTGTCTGTACAAAATAACACGCTTTTGTAGAAATTGTCCCCACTTCTTCAGCAGTATTATGTGAAATCAACTTTTTTGAGCTTTACATCATGTTATGATGTCATTCCCTCATCAAAAACACACCAGGCGTGTTGCCTTGATTATTTCATGCATGTTTGAGTAATCTACCCTGGCAACCATTCAGCTGTACAAAATGCCTGGTGGAACCTACTGCCGCTTTCAAGACGAAACTCAACCTCGGAGCTGCTGTTTCCCATCTATTGAGCTTTTGCCTCACTCAGCTCCTTCAGACTAGCCAGCAGCAATTAGCAAACACCTGGTGAAACTGAGCATCTGCGGAGCTCATTATAGGAGCTACTGGGTAATAAACTACACTGGTAATAAACATTATTAAAGGGTTAACAGAGGAGGCATGTCGTGATGACTTCGTGAAGGCGGAGTTTCAGAAAGAGCGGGAGTTTTTAAAGAGACAGAGGCCCAATTTCAAGCCATTAAATTGCAATGTCAATTTTCTTTTAAGTTATATTCAATATATATAGCATTTTTGTAACCACTGAAAACAACAGTTACTTGATTTTCCTATAAATTGGCCCTGTGTGCCTGGAAAAGACATAATACCGCCCCTTTAAATCTTCCAGAGATGCTTTCACCCACCTGGCAGAAAAAGATGGATCACTGTGCTGCCAGCCACTATGGAGATCCACACGCTGCGCTCAGCGACTACTGTTCATTTGTCAAAAGCAGCACAGGAGATGCTTTATCTGCAAGCCGTAACTGGGAGACTTTATGAATGCTCGGATAACATATATAGCATTTATTCATCTATAACCTTAAAGGAAATGTGTATTTAACTAAACACAAAGTGGATTTAGATTCAGTTTAACTGAGTTATATCAGTACCTGCTGCAGTGTGTTCAGCATTTGTGAAGAGTATTTAGAACGGCTCTCCCAGTTAAAAGCTACAGGAGTATAAATGCCGTTGCTCTGGCAGCACTTTTAGAGTTAATGATTTTTAAAATCTGTTATTTTTTGGGAAGTAGAGCAATAATACAACAAACAACTTTAACGGTTTTTAAAAACAGGATTGAATTGGAGGTTTGAGTTTATTTTATTTTATGTATGCATCATTTGGGCCAGATGTGCATATATAAATATAATATATGGCATTTACTTTTTTTCACTCCTATAATCAGAATTGGTAGTGTTCATCTCATTTGGCTGCCTCCCTGAGTTCGTAATGAATAAAGCAGGACTACATTAAAATTCTGGAATTGCCTTTTCAACCCCTTTTTCAAACTGTATGGGTCATGATGAAAAGCCCAATCTGTGGCAGGAAACCAACCAATTTGAAACGAACCTTTTTGGACACAAGGGCCTGTAAAATATCAGCCAGGATTATGCCTGGATCTTGTTGATGGCTGCAAAAAGTAGTTTAGCTGCAGCTCAGTGAGGAACAATCATTCAAATATTGGGTTATGTTAAGCCCGCATGTTTAATTTTGACCCACTTCAGACCATCTACAATGTATTCAAAGTTATTTGCTAAATTCTGTTTAGCAAACAACTAAATAATAAGATTTTAATTCTTTTTTCTTACAAGAGTACAAAATGTAATCCAAAAAAATTTGTCTTCAGTATTTGTGGGTTTTTTTATATCACCTACTACGTGGATAATTAAATATCCACATTTAAATGTGTCTTAAAAACACAGACTTTGATGCGGTGTCCTTACTTTCCGGCGGCTCTGTGATGGTGAATCATTCTCCATCCGCCGCTGACGCCTCCTGTGACACGATTGGTTACTTCCTGTGTCTTGTTGCTCAGCTTCTTAAAGGCTGTCCCGTCCATCTGACGGCGATCTCAGCGCCGCTTTGAAGAAAGGAGCGCGGGGCTGAAAATGAGGCGTGAGGCGTGGATGATGTGTCATCTTGTGGCACCGGGGAGCCATTCGGTGTGATTGCGCCCCATGCAGCCTGTTAGGGCTTAAAACCTGCCTGCTGGACTGCCTGGTCTGTGGAAACATCCCGCTGAGATCCATTAGACGCATTTCCTTACCCAAAGATCAGTCCACATGTTTCCATGGCGATGCCTCTCTTCTCATTTGGGAAAAAAAAGTTGTATTTATTTTCGGAGCCGCCGTACCTGTTGGGCTCTGGAGCGATCAGAACGCCACACAGATACTTCGTGTTAATGCGGAGAGACAAACGAGACGAAGACGTGTTTAAAAATCACTTCTAAAGCAAAGGCTACTCGAAGTAGGGATACTATAAAAGCTACTTTAATCCAGGTTTTATAAATTGATACCTAATCTCAACTAATTCTTTACTATTAGAAATAAATGGTTTACAGATGCCTCAGTTGTGTATTTTTGACAGATATTTAAAGGGATAAAACTCTTGAATTGAGCTTGAAATTGACTTTTAACTGTCAAAGCTGATAAATGTCAGTGACTTTGTTTCCCATCAGTTCTTGAGTTTCTTTAGATCGGTGAATTATTTCCGGTCTTTTCGTTTGCTCGGTGCTGCCACGCTGTATTTCAGTGGTTCTTTGAAATGTCGCTATTGTCCCGTATTTTCTCCAATTACAGATGACTCTCTGCGTGTTGAGCCACGGTATGAATATGTAATGCATGTTGATCTTTTTATTTGATTTATTTTTTAACATGAGATCATTTTGATCCAGTGTAACCTCACTGTAATGGTGCGTTCACACCAAAACGCGTCCGACGCTTCAAGTTCGACAGGTGTGCACTTTGAATGCAGAAGCTTGACCCTTTTTGTCCACACCTAGTGTTTTGCGCGTCTGGTTTACGTTCAAAGTCCATGCGGAGGCGGCGCGTCAGCTCTAGCCGTTGTTTTCCGCTGGACGCTCTTGACGCTTCAAACGCTCCAAACAGTCCAAATCTCCCCGCGCTAGACGCTCGACACGTGCCGCAAAGGCCCTCGACGCGCCTAAACACAGACTGAACGTAAACCGGACGCTCAGAACGCGTTTGGTGTGAACGCACCACAAGCCCTGGTTTCAGCTAAAGGATCCAGCTGAACTCTGTGACAAATGAATTGGATCCAGTATAATTGTTGGCAGATTAAAACTGATTAAGAATCAATCTGGGTATTCAAAGTGTTCATTTTTGCACATTTTATCAAACCAGCTCTTTCATTTTTTTTTTTCGATTTCTTCCCTCTTCTTTGTTGTTGTTTTTGTTCAGTTTAAGATATACAGTATATATCCTGCATTACTGGAGGGAAAAAGTTTGAAATAATATATATAGGTGAACATTTCATCTTTCTTAATAGCCTGTAATTTTAGCAGGTCTGTATGCACCTTTGAGTGCTAGTGTAGAGTAGAGTGTGTGTTTTCTGTGTTTGACCCAGTTTGAGGAGAACGAGTCGCCGTCTGAAGAGACTGTGATCGTCTTGTCAACTCTCTTTGATTCCAGAGAGGTTCAATCAAACGAGACGAGACGTGTGAATGTGACGTTTGGTCCTGATGATTATATGTCGTCTGAAATGTTTTCACTTATAAATCAGGAGCATTCTCATGAACTGATCATTATCATCTGCTGAATATCCAAATCAATCACGCAGTGAGGGTAGCGACGAAGTTGGGCTTGATTTAATGAAATGGGTAGCGTTAAGTGGGGATTAGTTGGTGAATTATGATGGACTAGAGGAATATTTTCCCAACAATTCACATTGTTTATTTAAAATTGATTACGTTAAATCACTATCAAGCAGGATTTTAATCCAATCAGTGTTTCTACTGGAGACGATAATGTCTCCTGTTGGAGTTTGGCAAAGAAACCCCAACATTAACCTGCAATGACCGATTGTAAAAACCCTCCCGAGGCTCGGTTTGCGTTGTGCGAAGTTTGAGTCCCACAACAAGACCGACTGGCCACATCACTGAGCCAAAGCTTTCATTTAACTCACGTTTCTTCTCCTTTTTGTCTTCATTCCAGGCTGGGCTTTTCTTTAAGCCAGCCTCCACCTCAAGACAAATGCAGCTCTGGGTGACCCAAGTTCTGTCTGTGTGTGTGTGGGTGTGTTTGCGGGGGATCGATCATTAGGATGTGCCATGTAGCGCCAGGGGTCACGCTCTCTGTGTAATTCCAGACGGATACTCGCAAGACGAGATGATTTACAAGTGGAGGAAGAACTCGGTGGAGGCGGCCGACCAGAAGTCCTGGCGTCTGTACCAGTTCAACTTCATGGGCCTCAGAAACACAACGGACGTCATAAAGACGACGGCGGGTAAAGTCTGACGCGTACGACCCGGAGACGTTTTTGCCGATCAGTGTGGACACGCATGAGACGGTCCCATCTGAACACCAAAACGCTCCTTCAAGTTGTAAAGATTTGTGAGCAGAACCATAAATGGGTCCATGTAAGGCAAAAAATATGAAGGAGATAAGATTAGCATGGATGGTTCACTTTCAGAACTGTATGTCAAATAAAAATAAAAAGAGCTTAATTTTAAAATTTTGCACAATATTCACATTTGTAACAAAAACAAAACTATTGGTGACTTAGGAACTGCATAAAAAAGTGTCGGACTATAAAGCCTTTCTGTTGCCGCTGTATTTCTCGTCTTGGTTTTGAAGAGACGAGAATAAAACAAGTTTGAACGTAGTGATGAAAATCTAACGCTGCAGATAATTCAGTAGACTTCCATTCATGTGTAAACGCTTTAAAGTGAACTAAATTCGAAAGAGGAATTCACATCGCCGCATCAAGTTCTATTTTTGTCTGACCCCAAAGGACATGAATCATGATGTGCTTTTAGTTATTGTTTGATTTTCATTCGCTACTTTTCCATTGTAGAGTATTGCTTATGTTGTTGACAAAAAGACAAAGTAGGAAAAATATGTAGATAAGATTTGAGAAGAAATAACAGACAAGACGAAGCGCCAACATATGAAAATAAGACTTTAGCAAAGATACAGTAATGAGTTTTTTTAAACATGCTAAGACAGAGCCATCGATTACTAGACATAATTCTGTGTTCAGACTATCTAAAATTTCCTCTCATCTTATTTTCACACAAATCTTAAAAAGTTGTGAATGTTTTCTTTCCCTCTGAATCCATTTCTTGACAGCTTAAAGGTTTCCGCTGGACGCTCTTGACGCTTCAAACGCTCCAAACAGTCCAAATCTCACCGCGCTAGATGCTCGACACGCGCCGCAGGTTACTGTCTGTGTTTTGGTTTCCGAGCAGAAAAGAAAAAAATCTGAAAAGGTTGCGGATAGTGGAGGCACCGGACACAATCCGTCACACGTCCTTGATCCCCAAAAAAACATTCATATTTAGAACAGGAGCGCATAATTAGTAACATGCATGAAAATTCCCTTTTGTTTCCTCTTGCTCAGCTTATTTCTCAAGACGTGAGCGCACGCAGCAGGACAGGAAATGACGTGGCCGGTCTCGTGCGAAATTCGGTTCCCCTGTGAAAATCTGCATTGCACTGCAGCCAGAGAAGCGGATGTGGTGGATCTGAGTATGTGAGTCGCACCTGGAAAACCTTCCCGGTGACAAACCAAACACAGATTTTCTTACTGTTTCGTGTTAATCTAAACCGTTTATATGAATCTTGTCGTTTTCATTCCACCCACTGCTGCTGCAGCAGCTTCCAGACGTGTCGTTCTGATCGAGCAGGTTGCTTGTGTCTCCTAAAAGAAAACGTGAGCCGTGTCCGGGGTTGCGTCCAGAAATGCGACGCCCTAATAGCAAAGCGTGTTGCGCCCGGCGTGTTGAGTCGCTGTCAACGCCAAACCACCACAGAGCAGATTAAGACACGAGGATCCTGCCGAGTCACTGGATCAGAGCCGGCCACGTCGGTTCCTGTCCTGCTGCGTGCGCTCACGTCTTGAGAAATAAGCTGAGCAAGAAGAAACAAAAGGGAATTTTGATGCATGTTACTAATTATGCACTCCTGTTCTAAATATGAATGTTTTTTTTGGGATCAAGGACGTGTGACTGATTGTGTCCGGTGCCTCCACTATCCGCAACCTTTTCAGATTTTTTTCTTTTCTGCTCGGAAACCAAAACACAGACAGTAAAAAGGTGCGACAGTCAGATGTACGACAGTAAATGTGTGGTCAGAAGGTTTTGGCTCAGCGTTTTACAGAACCGCCATTTAAACCTTTAAACTGTCAAGAAATGGATTCAGAGGGAAAGAAAACATTCACCACGTTTTAAGATTTGTGTGAAAATAAGATGAGAGGAAATTTTAGATAGTCTGAACACAGAATTATGTCTAACTCTCTGCTGTCGGTTGGTCAGGAAGCTCAGAACCACCTGTCCTCAGAGATCCTCACGAACTTCTACCGCTGCACCATTGAGAACATCCTCACCAATTGTATTACGGCTTGGTACGGGAACTGCTCTGTCTCCGATCGGCAGGCGCTGCAGAGGGTGGTGAAAACTGCCCAGTGTATCGCCGGGGCAACGCTCCCTGCCATCAAGGACATCTACAGGAAGCGGTGTTTGAAAAGGGCCGGGAAAATCACAAAGGACTTCACTCACCCAGCACACACACTCTTTTCCCTCCTGCCCTCTGGGAGGCGCTACAGAAGCCAACGGACCAGAACCACCAGGCACCGGAACAGCTTCTTTCCCACAGCTGTCACGCTTTTGAATGCCTCCTGACATAAAACATAAAATATAAGGACTGTACTCCCCTATCCTCTCATACAACAATAACACATGGACTATCCTCACACACACACACACACATACAACCTGTAAATTTTATCTGCCATTATTTATCTTGTATTATATTATATACATATATAATCCATTCCCTAACATTCTTGTATATTCTGTGTTAGAGATTTTTTGGTATTATCATTTTATTCTTACTTTAGTTCACATTCAGCCTATAGATCATTGTGATTTTCTGTTTAAAGTATTCTCTTCCTTACGTGTGTATGGAGTGAACACTACTGTCTGTTCAACTTTACGCACCTCCTAATTTAGTAACTACCTGTGAGCAGTCGTATTTTGTTTTATTGACAGTACTGACCGAGATTTGAACCGGGCTCAGACCTTTGATCAGATATCACATCTGGAACTGGGTTGTTAGATGTTTGGGTTAGAAGCTTTACGACCTCTGTTGTTTTCCTGACTGCCCCCTTGCCTGTTCTTCTTTGACAATAAAAACAGGAGCTCATGTGAGAGCAGATCAGAATGCTCTGCGAATTGTTCGGAGGAAGAGTTGGCAGAGCGTTCTCCTTTTGCAAAAGCTCAACGTAAAATTCATATACGTTGTCTGTGGTTCTTTCTTTTATTTAGGTTCGAAAGGAAAAATACCTATCATTCTGTATAATCTGTATAATCTGTGTATACAGCTCCCATATTTGTGTTTATACACAATATCTATATCTCTTGCTATAACCTCTTATAGTCCATACATACATAGTCTTGTACATCTGTGAATAAATATTTATATCTCCTAGAGCACTTCTGGATAGATGCAAACTACATCTCGTTGCTTGTACTTGTGACAGTGCAATGACAATAAAGTTGAATTCTATTTTATTATATTCTAAGCAGGGAAGATGCTCTCCAAAGGAGCAGCTCTGGCAACCTGGAGGAGGAAGGAAGGAGGTGGGAGGTTGAGAGAGCCCAACAACACAGATTCCTCAGACTTCACGTTCATCCCTTACAGCAGGAACCTACCGGCGACACAGGACACATTACACAGCGGGAAACCAGAACCTGACGGGTTGAAGAAATCCATTTAGGGCGCAGCGCGTTTAAGAACATATAGTCCCTCTGCTGCCTTATCCCAAACAAAGACATGAGAGGCTGAGCTTATCCAACCGGTTGTCTGAGTGTTTTGCTGCCCCGGACACAAAGCCTTGTGACCAGAACCAGAAACAGGGCTGAAACCAGACCCAGAACCAGGGCTGGGTCCATGTCTGGACCCAGAACCAGGGCTGGAACCAGACCCAGAACCAAGGCTGGGTCCATGTCTGAACCCACGACCAGACCCAGGACTGGAACCAGACCCAGAACCAGGGCTGGCTCCATGTCTGGAACCAGACCCAGAACCAGGGCTGGGTCCATGTCTGGAACCAGACCCAGAACCAAGGCTGGGTCCATGTCTGAACCCACGACCAGACCCAGGACTGGAACCAGACCCAGAACCAGGGCTGGCTCCATGTCTGGAACCAGACCCAGAACCAGGGCTGGCTCCATGTCTGGAACCAGACCCAGAACCAGGGCTGGGACCAACCAGTGCAGCGCCCCATTGACCAACCTCAGGGTACAGAGGTACCTGATCTCGGCCGTGGGGCTCCAGGTGACGGCTCCCAGGGTTGGGCCCTGTACCAGGGAATCCCCTGGAAACGCCCAGCCCGGTGCCAGCCGCCTGGCTCCCTTGCAACTGGCCAAGCCCCAGTGACCTTCGTTCTGGGTACACGGTTCCCAGATCGCGGATCTTGTCCCGGGACTACCGACTTACCTTCTGCCACCTAACTCTTACCCTAAACCTGCCAGGTTTAGTGCATCCAAAGCCCACATGGAGCTTGGCTGGATCCCCTGGTTCTGGAGAACCAACATCCATACCACTGGTTCCACTGAACCCCCGTACACCCTAGTAGCTAGGAAACAAGAACTGTCAAACTCACCTGGTTGGTGTTAAGACAGGGTTTAAAAATGCCTTTTCTCTGGGTCAGATCTAGTGCAGGATAGTGAACTTCAGCTGGTGGCTCCATTAAGGTCCATAAATTTCCCATAGACATTTTGCCCCCACAGCCATCAGACCTACCGCTATGCTTATTCCAAAGCCTTTTGCAATAACTTTGAAGAAATTTCTCTTTTTTGGTTTCTCAGTCAGTGACTCCTCTCTTTCTGCCTTGTCCTTTAGTTCCATCAGATCCATTTTAAAATCTTCTATCACTTTACCCAGCTTTTCCAATCCTTGCGATGCCTCCCTTGCTATCCTAAGTCTTGATTTTATTCTTAAATGGGCATTTTCAAGTTCATAATTAAGTACTTTAATTTTCCTAACTAACTTGTCATTGGATGTCGTCCTCGGTTCTTCCAAAACTAGTCTCATTTCATTGATCCTATCAAAGAAGTAACCCAACTGTCTCTCTGACTCCATCAGCAACTCCATGTTTTGATCCATTTTTGTAGTACTCCGTACGTTTTTAACAGTAGTCTGAATTGTTGAACTCTTCTTCACTGACTGAACTATCTTGTGGTCAACTAAAATTCCAGATTGCAGTTTTGTGATGTAATACAGAAAAGCGTGATGTCACAAATTGATGTCACAAATTGATGTCAAATTGATGTCATCAATTTGAATGAAAACAATTTGTGTGTGCTTTTTTTTTTTTTTTACTTTATTTCAAACGAATAACATGAGCATACATACAGATGTTAACTCAAAGTCAAATATTAAAATATTATAAAAACAAATGAAGAATAATTACAGATATTGAGGGTGTTGATGTTAAAGTCTAGAAAGACAAAAGTTAAATCAACATGTAAACATTGGTAAAATAAAATGATGTGTACTTTTTCAGTTAGGTTTTCATAACAAAATGTCAAAAATATATTCAAATACATATGAAGAAGGGTAAATTATAGCAAAAAGAACAATAAAGGCAAAAAAAGAAAAGAAAAAAATAACAGGGATCTGCTTATGAGAAGTCAATTCTAGATTGAGTTGAAAAGCTTTTGTTACTCCAGGTGAATTGTATGTCAGTAGGATGACGATGTCTCCAAATATCTAATAAATTTAGCCGGTTAGAGAAGTCCAAAAGATGGTTCTGTCTATTTGTGAATCTAGAGGGTGTCTATCCAGTTGAGTGGAAAAGACCACATTAAAATCTCCCCCTAAAATAACCTTTGCTGATGGAAACTTAGTACCAAGAAAAAACATGGTGTCCCCAAGCTCTTTTAAGAAAATAATATTTAAAGAATCAGAATTATAACCATGAATACAGCAAAAAGATGTAAGAATGAAATTCAACCACTATTTGTGTTTTCGTTTTCAAATTGTGAAACCAGGAAAAACTGATATAAACAGAAAACGTTTCTACCAGTTATCAATGAAAATATGAACTGCTTTTGAGCCAGTGATATTTTCTGAATATTATACAAGTGACAGGTTCGTCAATTCATCCCGTCATAAACACTCGTGCTGCGTTTATCACACAGCCTCCAACAATTTAGATGGTGTTTGCTGGAAATTGGTGGTCAATGTAGAAACAGTGCAATTAGCTCCTCTGCTGGTCTATAAATCACACAGCAGAGCGCCGGACAGACTGCAGCTGCTGCTGCAGCAGCTACAGCAGCAGCAGCTGCGTGTGGGATGGAAATGACAGGATTCATATAAATGGTTTAGAGTAAGAAAAACTGTGTTTGGTTTGTTACCTGGAAGGTTTTCCAGGTGCGACTCACATACTCAACTCTGCTGCTCGACTTTCAACATTTGCAATTTGCTCGTTTTTACACGCATTTGGTAATTGGTGTAATATCTGTAACCTCAGGTGACTACGTGGTGATGACGGTGTATTTTGACCTGAGCAGACGGATGGGCTACTTCACCATCCAGACCTACATCCCCTGCATTCTCACCGTGGTTCTCTCCTGGGTTTCCTTCTGGATCAAAAAGGACGCCACTCCGGCCAGAACGGCTCTAGGTCATTTACATTTCAGAACCAAATTTATACGTCTTGTTGATTTACATTTCACTCATTATCTCATATCACTTTTTTTTCCAATTAATTTGTTTTGTCCATGTTCACCAGCGCTGCCGCTGTCTTGTTCTGCCCTTTTTATTTTTGTGCATGCCCTCTCTGTTGTTGTGCAGACCACCGGCATTTATAAAGGTAAATGATTTTACTTTTTCTCACTATTGACTTTAATCATATAATTAATTCCTGCGCTCATCTGCAAATGCACTGAGGAAAGAGAATGGAGCTCCACCTTTTAAAAAATGTATGTTCATTTCTGACATAAAATCAAAGTAACTTTGCCAAAGTTACTTTATTTAACTTTGTTTAACATAACAATCTAAACAACGTAATAAATGTACTTTTTAATTTGATTACTTGTGACCAGTTAACACAATATATTGAAGTTGAATCGTCTGTTTGCTTTTTCAGTGTGTTTTCAAAAGATGAGTGAGTGTGTGATCGTTTTTATTTATTCGCTGTAATACAAGAGATCTTATCCTGCCAGCAGCCACCTCCATCTGCAATAACGTTTTGAAGAATTTGAATTAATACGAGCTCCAACAACATTCAGTTTCCGTTTGGGATCATTAAAGTATTTTTGAACTTGAGTTGAATTTGATTTCTGTCGTTTGGCGCCATTAGCCAGTACCAGCGTCTGTGTTGTGACGCTGTGGCGTCTGTCACCGCGCTCCATCATTATTACACTGGAAAAACTGGGAAAAACCGAAGGGGGAACCTGGGTGCCGTCCTGGGATTTACGAGAAAAATTAGCATCCAGGTGCTGCTAATCGAATTCACTCAATTAAATAATCATCAGCAAGTGTGACCGACTCCATACCAGCAGGAGTTTCTGCAGGGTGCAGGTGTGTGTTGACAAAATGCCAGCAGGAAAACCATTAGCGAAACGGCTTGGAGACGAAATTGTTGCTGCCCATCAGTCCTGGAAGGGTTAGAAGACATTCTTCAATCCATTTGATGTTTATCATTGGATGCTGAGGAAATATTTAAGTGGAAAACATTTAAGATAGCTGGCTGGCTATCTTTTTGGTAAATTCCCTGCAGATCAGACTGCGTATGTCTGGAGGTTGTAGATGGAAGAGCTCCTCCATCTCTGAAATCGTAGGACTTAGTTTGCATGATAAACGTGTAAGTTCCTGACGTGTACATCAGATAAAGACTGAAATATCACGGTTTGCTTAGAAGAGTTGCCAGAAGAAAATTTCAAATGTGGCATCACAGCTCAGTTGCGTCTAACGGCGTTTTCACACCTGATATTCTGGTAAATTCATTTCAATTGGGGACCAAAGTTGCAACATTTGCTACATTTCCATCTGCTGCGTTTCATTTGCACACTACGCTGTGTGAAATAACCTAAAGAAATGGAGAAACCTGTTCCACCTCCTCGCCTGTGGCGGCGCTCCAACAGGGACGCCTGATTGTAACGACACGGAAACCTCTGAAGAAGACATGAGTGTAACTTCCTTCTACACAAATTATAGCCATAACTTGAGTGGTGTCAGGTTTTAGTGTTTGTAGGATTTCTCTTTAGTCTTTTTTCCCCGCTAGCACTAGACTCTTAGCGTTTGTTTTGGTTGTATTTACCCAGAATGCCCGGCGCTACAGTCCACTTCCTGCATGTGAGCGGTCTCCAGTCCGCTCAGTGCCTGAACAACAAAAGAATAGAGGTGTTGTCACCTCTAACTGACTGACATGCTGACGTAAACATTGAAACCTGTTCGAACTGAAGCGCTGCTCTAAAGAAGAGAGAGGGAAAATTCCTTCACAGTTTAATTTAATTCACTGCGTCACAGAAATAAGGAAAATTCAAACTAATCACAATGTTGGCCACCAATGTCTCGGATTTGAGACTGATTTAAGGTTTAAGTTGTGGCCACAAACATTGAGTCTGAATGCAGCTAAACTGTTAAATCAATGTCGTATTTAGTTTCTATCACAACTCTTCTGACAGTCTTGATTGTAGGTTAAAAAAAACAAAAACAACCTAATCTTTTGACATAACGATGTTGGAGAAGATAATGAATGCATAAAATGACCAAAGTCAACAGGTATACTGAAGGAAACGATTCATTTCCTGTAAGGTATCAGTCAACATGGACGCTCCTCAGGTGTTTACCTGCTGCTATGGCAACACCTCCAAATGTTTGCCACAGGAGGATGAGGGCAATCACAGCGGCAGCCCAGGGATAAAGGAAAAGTGTGAGATGCCAGCTGGTTACCATGGGAACGTCAATGAATCAGTAACAGATGTTTTATTTCTTCTTTTTTTTTTCATCCTGACCGCCTTTAAAACTCATGAAGGGAAAAACTGGAGCGTAAGAAACTGAGAGACCTTTTCATTAGGTACGTCGCTACGAGCTCATCGAGTTTTACAAAGTTTTCAGTTTTCAGCTCTCTAATCAAAACCGCACCCCGAAACTCAGATCGACCTGAAAAGGTGTACATGTAAAAGGCACTCAGCTCTTTGGACTGTGATTTTGTTAAATAAAAAATAAAAAAAATAGTTATTTTGCTCCAACTGAATGCATTTTTTTTTTTTTTTTGCCCTTTTCGCTCTCTCAGGGATAACCACAGTCCTCACCATGACCACTCTGAGTAGTGTGGCCAGGACGTCGTTACCCAGAGTGTCTTACGTCACCGCCATGGACCTTTTCGTCACCGTTTGCTTCCTGTTTGTCTTTGCTGCCTTGATGGAGTACGCAACGTTAAATTACTACTCATACAGCATTCGGAGGCCGAGCTACATGGAACCTCAAAGGCTGGTGAGTTTGGCCTCTAAAGTCAAGCTTTTATTCTATGACTTCCAACTAGGATTAAAGCTACTTTGGGATTTACGCATCCGCCCTTTAATTTGACTCACCAGAGGTTGTGGGTGTAACAGCCCTACAGTGGGATTTCATATATAATATAGAAGAACTGCAGCATACCTCAAGCCCCACATGTTAGTGTAGCCACCTAGCCGAAACAAAAATTCATTTATTTAATTCTATCAAAGGTCTACAGTGTCTATAGAAAGTAGTAACCCCCTTGGATGTGCTACCTTTGTATTGCTTTTAAAATCAATCAACAAAATTTGGCTTTAAGGACAAAAAAGAATTATTAAACAAAATCCCCTGTAATACAGAAGCTAAAAAATAAATGTTTTCCTCATACTTTTTTCCATTGGTTTAGTTGATTTTCTCGAGAGGACAAAACAAAAAAGTTTGTTTTCTCGAGATCATGAGATGATTGGTGTGTATGTTGACTTTGACTCCATCCTTCACATTCATGCCGTTTGACTTATCGAGATTAACGCGACAAAACCATCGGGAAAAGGCGTAAAACTGTCAAAGTCAAGACTGATTTCAACAAAATATGCTAAAAAAAAATATGGTGAATAAATAAATATTCATCGATTGGACAAATTGATGTATTAGGTAAAGAGAGATCTAAAGTTGAAATGGAAACATTCAATATTCGTTTTTGGATCAACGGCAAGTCTTGGGTGTATAATTTAATGTAACAAATAATCATTTGTCACATTCTGTCATTAAGCTCAATTAATTTGGAGCAAATTCGTTCAGTTTAAAGTCTATATTTCTGCAAAGATGAGAACATCTTAAAACAAAGGAGAACATGAATCTATATTCCCAGTAGAACTTAACTTTCATTTAGACAGTTATTTTTTTTTTAACCTCACAGACTTCCACTTGTAACATCAGACAACACAAATTACTCCGCCATCCACCCAGACAGCCCCACTTTTACAACAATGAAACCCCTCCGCCCACTTAGGAGACACAAAGTCTGCGCCGTACCGCTTCATGCCATTAGTGCATGTAGTGATTCATCATCTTGTCGGTGTCAGGGTCCGGACCGTGACGACTCGTCCTTTGGGGATTCACTACAGACTGTAGCATACAGTCATCGTTGAGTTTTTCCAACACGAGTAAACAAATGTCAATTCTTGAAGCTGCGGAATCGTGTTATTATTCTGTCCAGATCAAAATGCAACTCCAAATTACAGATGTTTCTCACTGAATTAAGATTACAGGTAACGCGAGCACAAGATATAATCTCAGATTAAATTAATGAATGCAAAAAATTTATCTTGGCTGCTTGAAACTTTTCTAAGAATTTGATGCAATTAAATTTTTATTAGTCCTGGGACTGCGCCACACCAGGTGTTCTTCAAAATGTGGGTCCTTTTTTGTTGTTACGTTTTGAGTAACTGAAGGGATTAAATTACAATATGCTCCATATGTCCTGATTTGTAAATACTATATTGTTTCGTTTGTTGTTCATTTAATGTAAATATCCTTGTTTTGCTCATCATTCTGCATTCCCAGAAATGGTTTCTCCGATTTTAGTTCTAGCAGTCTCAAGGTTTCCTTCAGTGTATTATAAGCCTGGTGGGCCACCAGGCTGAGCATTGCTTATTTATTTAAGTTTTTTTTTTTAAATGTTTGCATTTTTTAAGACTGATATTTTCAAATTTCCTGTCAACTTTAACCATTTTTTAACTCGGAAACCCAGCAAGCCGCTGGATGAATGACTGGCCTGGCACCAGACCACCAGGGTTAGCAAGTTTTCAGGGGGAAACTTGGCGTCTTTCAGCAGTCTGTCATTCATTGGTCTGGTTTGGTATTCTGTTGCACTAAAATTTAAGATTGAGATCAGCTGAAACCTCCAGGTCCGCTGGATCTCCATGGCAACCATGTGACTGCCCTGATCAGGATAAAACTCTGCAGACTTAACGAACCTCAGTACCCATTGAATGGAGAGTTGGTCCAGTGTTAGCTAGGCGGGGAGGGGGCTTGGCACTGCGTATAACAGAACTGTTCATTTTCCTGGAAATTCAGCGTATTTTTTTTAGCTCCGAAACGTTCAATCTAATTTAACAACATCTTGTGTTTCAGAACTTCTCTGTGCTGGACGTGAGGCCTCCTCCGCACACCGTCATCGCTCTAAACAACGCCATGTACTGGCAGGAGTTCGAGGACGCCTGCGTCTACGAGTGTCTGGACGGGAAAGACTGCCAGAGCTTCTTTTGCTGCTTTGAAGAATGCAAAGGAGGCGCTTGGAGAAGAGGAAGAGTCCACATAGACCTACTGGAACTGGACGCGTACTCGCGTGTGTTTTTCCCCACATCCTTTTTGCTGTTCAACATTGTGTACTGGGTCGGATATCTCTACCTTTAAGTACAACGCACTCGGCAGAACTGGAATCAAAAGTCAGAAGGTAATGGCCGTTAGTAGTGATGTATTATTTGTGACAGCAAATAAGCTCTTTGGAAGGATCTACCTGGATAAGAGAGCAACATCCGGCCTGTTTCTGCTGTGGGGGCGAGAATCCAACACAGCAGAGTTTCCCTTTGTTTTGCTGTGTCGACTCAGAAAGGACTGTGGGGACAAACGGGCAGCGAGCCGCACACCGGGACTCCAGTCTGCTCAGGCAGGTAGACGGCTCTGTGTTGTAGGAATACTGTTCTCCAGCCGTCGGTCGAGTCGAGCCGATGAAAATCCAAGGACACACAAACCGTTCCTAGTGCCTTCCTTTGGAGGGGTAGATGCTATCCGTAACAATAATCAGGGAGTTATCGTTTATAGAGTAGATGGGAAGAGCCTGGATTTGACTGATTATCAATAAGTTTATGAAGTAGTCACGTGGTACAATAAACACACTTATTGTTGGAATATCTTCACCGTTACTTTCAGCTATTTGATGGGACAAGCTATGAGGTGTTACCCGAATCAAGGTTTAAAATTTTTGTAGTTATATTGGTTTTGCAGTCCTTTTAAAACCCTTTGTGTCCTAAATTTAAAATGTCCACCTGGATATTTTTACTCATTTTAATTCCACGCAGTTCTCTAAATGTCCTGTGACTAAAATAAATTATCGTAATAACCCGATATTGGCTGGAAAGCGCAACGTCTCCCCTTTCAGAAACACTTGGAATTTTTCAGATAGCGCTACCGTGTGGAGGAATTACGGTACTGCAAGTTTGGCTGGATCACCGGCGCTCCGTTTAGGACTTTTAATAAGATGCCAGAGAAAGTTCCAGAGTAATGTGTGTTTTCTCTGACGGTGTGGATCACAGAAAAATGCAGCTTGTCCCCTCCCCCACCTGTTACTGCACACTGCAGCTGGTTGAACGAAGGCTGTTACCATTTTGCTTTTGCCTACATGTAAGACAAACACCCAACACCATTTGATCCGCTTGGCGTCCCATTAATTTAACGCAGATGGTCCAATGATAGCAGCTCAACTGTTAGACTTGATATATTTATTGGGTGTTTATTCTATAAACAATAATCGTAATTATAAGTATGCTACTTCAGCAGAAGTATAAATAGTTGTTGCTTTTCCATTTACGCACAAGCAGTTATGTCAAGTTTTATATTTTATAAAAAAAATTTTTACATTACTACAACAATGAATGCTGCTTTCTACCATTTTTACTCTCTGTTATAATCCATGTTAGTAGCTCTGTTTGTTGGTTTGTTTCTTAAAGGTTAAAATGATTAGGATTTTTAAAGCATATTGGTTTTAAACATGTTAATTTAAAGCAGATGGATGGACGCCATGCTAGTGTCTGATTTGCTTGCATGCAAACAACTGACAATTATCCTTATCCTATTATTATTATATTTGCCACATTCGGAGATTGAATGATTGTTTTAATATGAGCTGGTTATATAGGAATTGAATTTTCCTATGTTCTCACTTAGATTAACCCACTAATCTGAGGAGAACACCTGATTTACCTCTGAAAATAACCGTAGAGAGGCGAGTTTTTTATTTTATTTTAACAAATCGTGCTTTTTGCTACAGACAGAAAACTTTATCACACTGCAAAAACACAAAATCTTAAGTATTTTGGATCAAGGTTCTAGTGCAAAAATCTTAGAACACTTAAAATTAGACAAAACTAACTTAAAAGTACATTTTCAGCTTAGACAAAGTATTAGTTTCACTGGCAGATTATTTTACTAATAAGACATTTTTTCCATTTGCAAGTGAAATAATCTGCCAGTGGAACTAATATTTCCTTATAAATAAATAGTAAGGAAATATTGACCTAAAACAAGTTCCTATATCTTGCTGAAAATGTCCTTTAAGTTAGTTTTGTCTTATTTTAAGTCAGGAGTGTCAGACTCATTTTAGTTTTGGGCCAATTCAAGATTGGGAATGCTCTTAAAGGGCCGGTTGTGCCAGAATGTATCGATAAAACCTGCTCCCAAACTGTTAAAATATCAATGAATTCTTAAAATTAAATAATATTATTGAACATCTTTTCAGTACTTCCAGGATTTTGTGATTCTTTCTTTCTTTCTTTTCTTTTTTTTAAAATAAAAATCAAAATGTTTGTGGTACTAATTTGAAAATATTTGCGATATTTCCACTCATTTATGACGGTAAATACGACTTTTTGGATCATGGGCTACAATCTGACATCAATTAAGGCTGAGGCAGCTGTTTAGTACCAGTAAGAACGTTTTTGACAATTTTTGAGCAAAATATGCAATAGACTCCCAATTATTTGTTCACACAAAAAAAAATTGTGGGGATTTGTTTTTGTTTGCGTGAATTTCCACGATAATTCTCAAGAAATTGGAGGGACTGATTGATATGATTTGGCAGTAAACAGATAAAAAACTGCATTAATTTGATTGATAACTTAGTAATTAAGCACACTTAGTGTTTAGTCTAGAATCTAGGGGGCCAAATAGGAAGCTATGGCGGGCCAGATTTGGCCCACGGGCCTCAAGTTTGACACATATGTTTAAAGTGTTCTAACATTTATGCACTAGAAACTAGATCAACAATACTTTGTAGGATTTTATGTTTTTTTAACTTTGTTTCAGACGGTTACTGTTTTCCTGTCAGTTATTTCTTACAAGGGTCACGTCGTTCTTTGTCCGCCACGGCAGAAGAAAATCTTAAAACCCTGACGTCTGCCAGGTTCTGAACTCAAACAGAACCTGGCAGTACAGGATGTACTGCGCAGTACAGTACAGGATGTGCGCAGCGGCCGGTTACCGTGGCAAATTTAAAGCTAACGACGCCGTGCCTCTCTTTTTCCTCCTAGAGCTAGCATCACTGTATGAAGACTGATTAACTAATCAAACTGTAGCATTATGCAGTCGATGTGAAACTGAGTGGTCACTATTACGTGACTGGAGGAAATCGCCGTGCCGGCAGAGGAGGGCAGAGTGGCTGCTGATCAACAAGATGCTGGAAAGTGTGATTGCTCATTCAGCCTGACAGCAGCGCTTCTGTTTTGTTCCTTTGTTTGGCATCCAGGCTGATTAATAGATTGCATAACCTGTCACATTAGGCATTTACACGGCTGTTATTTGAATGCAAGACTGTCCTTTTAATGCGTTTTGCTTTGTTAGTCAGACTCTGTCTTTGACCCTAACCCTAGCCCCGTTTGAAGATGTTAGTCTTCAAACTGTGTTTAGAGGACGAGGATTTGTGCAATAAGATGTCCTTCAAGGTGCTACGCTTGTCAGAGAGATAGTTAAAAAAGAAACTCTGAAATGAGGTTAAAAGGTGTCGGCACTATCTTATCTTCATTCTACAGAATATAAATCGTGATTAATTGGACCCAGAGGTTGCTGCTAACGGCTCGTCTGATAACGGCTGAAACCACAGCAGACTCCTACCACTGAAAACAACTCCGGTCTTTTAAAAAACCACGTTGACCATTTATGTTAACACTACTTTGTTAACATTTAATTTTATTGGTTGATCATTTACACAGCAGCCAATGATTATTCACACAGGAAGTTGAGGTTGGGGGTGACATACACATCAGATTCACTGTCCATATGTCAATATTGTAGATAAAACTTTAATCATTTTAATCTCTTCAGCTCTGTACCTGTATATGGTCTCTTCTTACTTTCATTTTGTAACTATAACTAAACTTTTTCATCACCTAAAGACCTTCCTACACTGCTAAAACACAAAATCTTACCAAGTGTTATTGGTTTAGATTCTAGTGCAAACATCTTTGTACACTTGAAATAAGACAAAACTAACTTACAAATAACTTTGAAGCAAGATACAGAAGCTTATTTTAAGTCAATAATTCCTTAATATTGATGAAAAAGTACAGTCTGTTGACTGATTAATTCACTTATATCAATAAATAATATACAAATGGAAAAAAAGAACAACTTTTTCCTCAATATTAAGCAATTATTTACTGAAAACCAGCTTCTATATTGTGCTGAAAAGTTACTTGTTAGTCAGTTTTATCTTATTTCAAGTTTGCTAAGATATTTGCACTGGAAACTATACCAATAATATTTGGTAAGATTTTGGTTTTTTTGCAACGCATATCAATATATTTTCCTTTGTAGTAAAGTATTACAAGTTATGAAGATAATCATAAATGCTCATATTCATCAAATCTTGCAATTTGGGTTCTGGTGCTGCTCAGTTAGGTTGGAGCTCATCTAGATTAGGATTAGGATTCTTAATCAAACTAGAATAACTAAATGATGAATTGAGTTGTTGTTCTTAAAGCATATGAAACGTCCCTGAGGGAGATTTGAAATTGATGTTCCTAAAAAGGTTTAGGGAAAAACTACAAGATCTTTGTGTCTGCAGGTCCCGACCAAAGAGTTAAATCTTTTTTGGGTTTTTAATTGACCTCGTGTATATTTTTGATTAACGCCGCAGGCAGAAAGTTCACAGCGCTGGCAGTTTAACACCAGGATGGTGTGAAACATCTTTAACAGGCTGAGCATCTCTGGCTGGAGGATTTACACCACAGCAGTCTCTGCTGATGCCACTGATGATTCTTGACTCTCACAAGTGTAAATTGCGTCTGGCAGCGTAGAAAGCTGTGAAGCTTCATGCAACACGACAGACTGTTTCTGCTTTTATTGCCCTGTAATATTCCAAAAGAAGTTGCACGGTTTCAGTTTGTTCATCTGTGAGTTACCTGGTCGTTTCTGCTGCCCTTGTTCATGAAGCAGAGGCTGCACTACGAGCCCCGTCTCTGGTTAAAATCGCATGAGTTTTCAAAGCTCAAGCCCTGCATCGCGAAACGAATGGCGGCGGCAAGTGGACCTCGGCAGTGTGTGTTGGAAATCTGTTCCTAAAAGGCATCCACTTTCACCAACACTGCTACTCCAGAAACACACCAGACTGAAGAGCAGCGATCTGCTCTGTCTCTGCAGACTCCGCTGCCTGAAAGGCAGGAAACGGCGTACCGAAGCGTCCGGTGGTCGCCGAGTCACACACTTGATCTGCAACACCGGCTCACCCTTACACAGAGCAGTTAATACTCTTCTATTACCTGGCAACAGCACAGTGGCAGCAAAAGGCCTCTTAATCCTGCCTCAGTGTTTTGTGAAAAAGACTTTTGCGGGCCTTGAAGAAGCCAAAGACCTAATCCATCGTCTTAATAAAGAAAGCTTTGTGTTAAAGACGCGTCTCTCAACACATTCTGTCCTGATAATCTACACTCCTCAAAGTATTTTACCAACAAAAGCTCATTTCAATCCATCTTAAGACAATGATGTCCTAGCATCCACCACCAGTGCATCTTGTTCTAGAGCACGTGTGTCAAACTTGAGGCCTGTGGGCCAAATTCGGCCCACCGTAGCTTTTGATGTGGCCCTCTAGATTCTAGACTTAAATATTATGTTATCAGTCAAATTAATGAAGTTTTTTGTTATCTGTTTACTGCCAAATTGTATCAATCAGTCCCTCCAGTTTTTTGAGAATAATCATGGAAATTCACACAAAATCAACAAATCCCCACACTGTTTAGCGTGAACACATAATTGGGAGTTTACTGCAGATTTTGCTAAAAAGAAAATTTCAAACTTAGCACCACAAACACTTTGATTTTTATTGCAAAAACAAAATAATCACAAAATTCTGGAAGGACTGAAAAGACGTTCAATTACATTATGTAATTTTGAGAATTTGTTGATATTTTAACAGCTTGTGAAAAAGTTTCATTGATACATTCTGGCACACGTTTAAGAGCATTCGCGATCTTGATTTGGCCCAAAACGAAAATGAGTTTAAACCCCTTATATAGAGAATAAACTTGGACATGTCAAAAGATTTACCAGCATACTGCACACATCCACCGTTGTTCTGCTCAAACGTCGGCGCAATAACCAATCAATGTTACTTAATCTATGCAGGCGTTCTGTCTGCGCCGATGAAGATGCACTTGAGTGGCTTCGTTTACCAGTAGCCCACGTAACTTTCTGATACATACAACCTACAAACATTTTCCAACGTAAAGAGACTCATTTAGCATTACACTTTAAGTCGTGGAAGGTCAGTTGATCACCAAATGTGGACATAGAAGAAGATGGTGAAATCTGTTTTGACGCAGTTAAAGTAAGTCCTACACCTTTCATCCCAGTCTATGTGCGCTATACAAAACAGAAGCACTTCAACCAACACAGACCTTAAAGATGTGACAGGTCCATAACTCAATTACTTCACATTTAGAGACATTTACCACACAATTTAGACGCATCAGTAAACACAACAGGAGAGGACCATACTTATTATCATGGGCAATGCTTCCCAACTACTAACACATTTGATTATTAACCCTAAAAACTATCACGTCAAAACATTCCTACAGGCATCAGCCTAGTTTAGTCTATAAATGTGTTCTCTGGTTTACTGCAGAAGGTATTTGGAGACGTGAAAGAGCAAACGGAGAATAGATGCTCTCTGTCAAGACGAATACAGTTTGGTGATTCAGAGACTATTGAGACGCTTTCAATGGATGAATCAGAGGCAGAGAAAACAAAAAATAAAAATTTTTCTTTTCTTATTTACTTATAAACTAAGTGTGAAATAAAGAGGATACTGGCAACTGCTTGAGATGGGGCCCTTGCACTGATGTCAGACATATTGGCTCATGTGACATGACACTATTAAAAACACAAAACCTTACCGAGTATTTTTGTCTTGTTTCCAGTGAGACTATGTGTGTACACTTGAATTAAGACAAAACTAACTTAGAAGTAACCTATCAACAAGATAATTAATATTGATACAATGTGCTATTTCAATTGTCAGATCATTTCACGTATGACGTGGAAAAAATGTTTTGTCTTCAGAGAAAAATTCTGCCACTGCATCTGGTACTTTTGAATCAACATTAAGGATTTATTGACTTAAAACAGACTCCTATTTCTTGCAGAAAAGTTACTTGCAAGTTAGTTTTGTCTTCTTTCAAGCTTATTAAAATGTTAAAATCTAGACCAAAAATACTTGGTAAGATTCAGTGTTTTTGCCGTGTATGACAGATTAAAGTCTCTCCAGCAGACCTGTATTTGCACCAATAAGCACAGAATGCTAAAACAATGATTCTTTTGTAGTATATGTCTTTCGCAAGCAAAAATGCATTACCTTTTAATGTGAAATATGACATTTTTGACAAAGTTGTGTTGGTCAAACTGGCAAAAATAATTCTTCTCTGGCAGTCGCCGCTTCTCCATGACCAGCATTTGTTTTCTGATGATTTTTTCTTGATCGTTTTCCCGTCGTGTCCCTCGACCAGACAGCACACAATGCAGTATTATTCCCCCAAACATCGGGGAAGCAAAGAGAGGGCTTGGGGCTGGGCTCGGGTCCCAGCTCAGTATTGGCATGTTTTGTCGCTCCACGGCTGAGCCTGGAAAGCGGCTCCGGGGCGCCGCGTCATCTGCGCCGAGGATAACCGCGACTTATGCAGATCTGGGGGCGTCCATGACGCTGAGCTGGTGATGAGGCGGTAAACTCGTTCCTCTGTTGCCGATGCTCCGTGTCAACATCTCTAACACTAATATTGCGTGTTTTCGTGATTCGCCGTGTTTTGGCCCCTAAGCAGACACAATCTTCAGCGTATTAGAGCGTTTTTGGTTGGGTTTTTTTTGTTAACTTAGTTCAACAGACTAAGCGCAAACACTGCTCTGCTTTCGGTGAGTGTTGCCTGAATAAATAAGCCAAAGACTCTTCTGTTCAGTTTCCTCTGCCATACTGGAACCTTGTTTTCTGTATGCCGTACTGTTGCAGTAGCTGCCACTGGAGCAGAAACTTACAGCGTAACAAATATTAATGTCTGAAGGTGTTAGGGTTAGGCTTAACCCTAATCCTAACCCTAATCCTAATCCTAATCCTAACTCTACCCATTTGTGTAACGATGGACAATCTTTGTGCTAAAGGCCTCTAAGACTTCTGAAAGGTGTTACACATTTTCAACTTGTCTTTCTTTTGTCTACACATTTTCTCTTCTTATACAGCTGATGCTTCGCTTAATCAATCCGCTCATACTTGTGACATCAGTGTAACATGCAGTACAGTAGATGTGCCATATCCAGTGGTACGGTGGAGTACAAGTGTAAGGGTGTCCCGTGAGTGTGTGTGTGTGTGGGGTGGGGGGGGGTTAATATGTCGCTCTTTTGGCTTCAGCTTTTTTGATTCGTTCTTAATGTTCCTGCTCCCACCCACACTACTGTCGCTTTTTATATCTGGAATCTGCAATAATGATGAGGGGGAAACATTTTGAATTAAAGTTTTTTTTAGAAACATAAAGGAGTGTAATCAATTGTTGTTTACAATTATTCAAGATAAATCTGCAGCCTTTCCTTTCAGCACTTAGTTTCCTGAAAACCCGAGGAGAGCAGGAGACGCTGGCTTCTTTATCTCAGGACTTTTTCTCATTTACTTGCTCAGAGCAGCCAGAGCAGGAGGCTGATGTTGGCCATCTCCTCTCCACTTCTCTGAGAATTTCTTCCCTCTGCGAATCGTTGCAGAAACAGCAGCGCTGACAATCGATTCATGAAACAGATTTAAAAGCCATCATCTTTACGACTCGGTGTTTACGACGTGTGTCAGAAAGCAATGCAGCGACTGTCATCTTCTATCTCTGCTTCTGAGCAAAACAATCGTAATAGTGAAAGAAAAACATTTATTAACGGTTGTTTTGTTGTTTTTGTTTTTGTCTTAGATTGAAACAAAGTGTTGCCACGTCTGCCTTTAAACTTAATTCCCCGTGTCTGAAATCCAATAAGGCTTTCCAATCCAGAAGTACAGAGCAGCGACATGATTGGCTGTCCCTCGGAAAACACCTATAAATAAATCAACAAATTGTTTTTTTCTTACTGTTTTCCCGCAGGTCTAAATACGAGTCCCGGCTTTGTGTTTCGCCAGCCAGGACTTAACACGACCGTTTATTGCATCTAAAGGTCGATTTTTCCGAATCACACTTATATGTCAGAAATAAAGACGTAAAGCCCTCTACCGAGGCAGAACCCGGCTCAGGTGGAGGCGGAGTGTTTTCAAGACGTGTGAAAAGCCACGGAGGAAAACCACCATCACCTCGAGCTGATCATTCAAAGTGCTTCGCCTTTCCTGACAACAGGATGCCTCCATTTTGAACGAACCGCGGAGTGAAAGTAAATGGGTGTTTATCACAGTTTGCCTCCGTGAAATGAGCCATTAAAACCGAACATCATAAATGGTAAATTGACTGAATTTACACTTGAGGTTTTTTTTCTGGTTCCTCGGCGCCGGAGCGACATTTACCCAGTGGCGTCCGCAAACACACGTCATGCAGCACCGACGGGAAGCTGGAATCAAACTCTCAACTTTCTGATTACCAGAGGATTATTGAGTGACGTATTTCATGTAAAGAACAATGAGCATTTTTAATGACTTGGTGATGTTATTCATGTGATTTTTATTTCACTTCTTATTGAATGGTTTAGCTGCAAAATTCTGTGTTTTGGACACAATTTTTGAAAATGTGTACACCTTGCACAATTTCAATTTCTTGAAAAGTTTTTGACAAACACATTTGCAATGGAAGCACAGATTGTGTTCCTTATTGTTAGACATTTTAGTCTTTTCTGTTTCTTATGCATTTTGTTTTTCTTACATTTTTGCCAGCCCTCTTCCTTTTAGGTTTGTAGCTCTTCAGCTTCCTTTGTGTTAATTAGTTTTCCTTCCTCTGTTTCCATGTTTTCTCCCGGTCACAGCTGTTCCACATCTCCTCTGATCAGTTCATCTGTTCTTCAGTTGTTTTCTACCGCTGCCTCGCGGTTTAAGCTCATCGCTTTTCATTGTTCTTTGCTGGATTTCCTCCATTAATGACGAGCACCTTCATTTAGAAACTACACTTTGTGTTTACATGTGTCGTCTTTCACTAATATTTAAACTCAGAAGTAGGACAAACTCGCAAAAAAAAATTGGAAATCCCAAAGAGGAAAAATAGTTTTTCACACCCCTGTACCAGAGAACAAATGTTGCAAAAACAGATTTTGAATGTCGACTCAATTAGTAGCTTGACTTAGTATCTCATCAGATACCTTGTAGAAACATTTTAAAGTTAAAGCTGACCCGTATAGGAGGCCTGCGCGTGTTCCCTAATCGGCAGATAAATTACATCAACCTGCCTGAACGACCGTTGACCACAAGTACGAGGAAAACAGTTTTGAAAAGTTAAACCCCACTTGACTCGTGACTTCTGTGCTCACACCCGTAGTCTGTTTCATCAAGCACACAATGCTGAGATAAGAAATCCAATTAAGTCGACGCCAGGCGGCCTTACTTCCCATCACCTCATACATTCTTATAAACAATAAGGCATAAAGACTTTAATACATTTCTGTCACAGATATGCAAATGGCGCGTTATTACGGAACACAACAGCACAATGCGTGTGAGTTTTGATCGGCGCTGATCGGGACCGCGGTCCGACCACGAAGAGGCACGGCAGCCATCAGCTGTGAAACGTCTTGTCTGGTGGGTTGAAGTGGAAACAATGAGGGAATGCTGCCTGAATGGCAAGAGCAGCAACATAATTATCACCAACAGCTCTGGTGAGTTTCTGAGCCGAGTGGAGGAGCAGTCGTTAAGAGTTTCCGTTCTCAGAGGCGTCATGAGGAGGTGTTGTGTCAGATTTCGTCCTCCTGTCTGGTTGAACCTGCGAATCGGACTGAAGTATTGAGAAGCCATTTGAATTCACATGAAGCTCAATCTTTGCTCCCTTTGACTGGACCATTCTAACCTCAAGTCTTTCACAGATTCTAACATGTCGTCCTCTGCGATCGTCTTGCACGAACCTCCATCCATCTTCCCATCGATCTCAGCATGCTGCTGCCACCACCATGTTTCGTGGTGTGTTCAGGGGCCTGCGCAGTGCAAGGTCTCATTTCATTTATTTCAAGTGGTTGGATGCATTACTTAAAAGGTCAAAATGTAGCCAATGGTCATCAACCACATGACCAAATGTAGTTTAAATGTTGAGAGTAACTTAGATATTAGACACAAATCAAAAACAAAAATCAGAAACATAACCAACCCTTGATATTTTAACTAGCTGCAGACCTCTGGTCTTTAAGAGACGGTGAGAGTAAATGAGATGGAAAGAGATATAGATGCCTCTTCTAAAATCTCAAGATGAACTCCTAACCTTTCAACAACAGCAGCACCGTAAAGCCACAGTAAGCAATGCTGCAAAAAGAAGAAGAGAAAAACAGATGTAGTGTTGGAAAAGATGGAAATAATGACAATATATCTCATTTTAAAGCTTACCAGCGGTACCACGTCTGAGCGCAGAAAAGAAAAGAAAAAAAATAATAATTTAATGAATGTCATGTTATGATCTGGCATACTCATCAGACAAAAAAAATTAATTAAAAATTTTTTATTAAACTTTTGGCTGGCATGCGATTGCAACATTTTTTTTTTTTTTTACGAGCTGCTTCTGAAGAAAGGGAGGTGGACGGGAGGAGCAGAGGAAATGAAAAGTGCAGCAGACAGATGGAACCAAATCTTGACTGGGGAGAAATAGTGGGAGATCAGGGAGATCAGGGAGATAAGGCGCCAAGTCGGTGCGGTTCATCACTGTGCTGGATTGGGCATTATTCCCTAAAAAAAAACAAAAAACTGAGGAATTGGTTAGTCAGGTTCAAAGCGGAGATCCGTTTGGACTTAATTAAAAATGCTAAAGTTCCTTTACAGGTGAATAAATGGTAAATACGAACAATAAAGCACATATTTAAGTCTTTCATACATAAAACGGTGTTATGTCTGAAGGAAACGGTGTTAAAGCCGTTGCCCTACCTGCCGTTTCCCTCCAGTGGAGCTTTTTTCATGCAGTTTGTCTGTGAGAGTTATGCTGTCTAAGAATAGCCTGAGGTGTCCTGATATCTGGACCGGAGAGTGCACTCATTAATTTTTCTCATTTGCGGCCTCTCAGTACTCTAGCTGTTTTTGTTATGTTTTCCACAGCTGTGACACTTTCCGCCCCTAACGACACTCTGAAGACAACTGTATTGTTCCAGGTAGTTTCACTACCACCTTGACGGAAAAAGACACAAATGTTCCCCGTTGTAAGAGTGTGAAAGGTGAGGCTTTCTTAAATATAACCTTTAAAGTGAATCCCACTAAGCTCCTTCGCTCCTCGTCTTAATTACAGAGGCCAGAACACATTTAATCCCTTCTTAATGAACAGGAGTCTTATAGCCACGGAAAAGAAGAAACTTGTTTGAGGAAAACCCAATGAATTTTCCCACTGAACCGGTTTTTAATAAATTCGTTCAGTCAAGATTATCAGCCAGTAATCAAAATTCCACATTTTGTGCACGCAGATTAATCAGTTTAGTCTGGTTTTCTAAGTAGTTTCAATATCACACACACACCCACACACACACATGGATCACAGTGTCAGTGTAGAAGTATTCCTGACCTTTCAAGTTTTCATCACTTTGTCACACTACAAGCACAAATTTGGGGCTTAATTTGATACACCAACACAAAGTAATGCGTGATTATGAAGAGGAAGGGATCAGGATTATGTTACTTCATTGTGACTTTTTGTTTGCCAAATTCAGTTAGTTGTAGTTTCTAGAATGTGTTTGCTAGTTTTCATATTGGTTAGTTTCATCTGTTATAGTCTTAGTTTTGGTTTTTTCATACTTTGACCTTTTTTATTTATGCAGCTAAAATTATCACGATACGTTATATATCACAATATTCAACAAACGATATGATTCGATACATTTTGAAGATTTCCTGAAAGATTTTAGACGGACAGAGTGAGTGTGACTGTTCAATAGATTTGGATTGAATTAACTGAACTGATGGTGTAACATTAGTGTAATAAATGTTGTTTCTGTTATACATTTGCTTTGTTTAAATGTTAATGGTGTGGCTTTGGGTATTTGGTCGTGCAGAAAAGGAACCTTTTTTGTCTTATTTACTTAGATAATGTAATTGATCTATTTCATTTCATTATTTAATTAATGGTAACTGGTTGTTTGATTACATGTCATTTATAATGTTCATGTGCAACTGGGTAAAAAATGTCGTGTGACAGCTGTCATTTAATTCATGTGGATTTTGACATAAAACTCAAGGTAAGATTTAAAGTATCGCGGCTGAAAAAGCGATATTTTCTGAGGAAAAAAATATCAATGAATATCGTAGAATCGCAAAAAATTACACCACTAAATTTTAGTATGTTTTACTTTTATAAATGTGCGACATAGTTCCTGTTATAGTTTACCCCCCTCAACTACCGTTTTTATTTCTATCATTTTTGGGTATTTTGTGTTAACTATAACAACCTGGGATGGGATATTTTATGTGTTTTTCAAAACTTTTAAAAATCGGAAGAATGTGGTGTGAATTTTTATGTAGCCCATTTATATTCTGTTACTCTAAAATGATACTTAAAATAGAGCTCTACCTGTCAATGTATTCAGGAACAACATTCCTTCTCCCTGAAATAATTGTTCCCATCTATTGAAGATCTTTATTTTTGCATTGCCCAACCTTTTTGTGTCTGGACTCGCTTATCTATGTTCGGACCATGAAAGTAAGACATTACCACGTGTCCACAAATTGTTTACCATGCAATTCGTTCCGCCTGCATTGTTGAACTAATGGGGTAGCTATTTATTTGGGCCACCATAATGCGAGTGGCTTATTTAGTTTACAGGAAATAGTCAAGCCAACAAGCTGGCGCTGTATTGTTTGGGATTTGTGGAGGGTTTGTTCATGCAAGACATTTGGCTAAATGAAGGAACCATTTTGGTTTGTTTGTTGTAGTTTTTTTTTTTTAAGAAAAGTTTCTGACAGTAAACTTGGTTGAAATGTTTTCACTGATTCGTTCCTTTGAAATAAAAAGCAGAATGTTGCTGAGTGACTTTCTGTGGTTTCCCACTTCAGGTTTTTATTTAATCCTCAACAGCATCTGTTGCCTGTAACCAGTTGCCAGCTTATCTTTTTCCAGGTTGGTGTGAATGACTTTATTTTTTTATTTTTTATTTTTTAAACTGAATCGCTACTCAGTGTATATTTGTCAGATTTTTTAAAAAGTCAGTTTGACATCCAAGGAGATGCTTACATTTTTTTTATCTATATTTTGCAGTGTAAGTAGGACAGTTTGGTTTGGTCAAATAATGCTTCTTGGCAGGAAATCCTGTGAAATTAGAAGGACAGTTCATTAAATGGTGCCACATTTGAAATAAAAATTCTTGTATTCATTTTTGGGTCGGTTGATCAGCTCACTTCAGTATGCGGGTTGTGACCATTAAAACTTGGCAAACTCTCTCTGCTAATGCCAAACACATTATTCTGCCACAGACTATTTTTGGTGTTTATGGTATTGAGTAATCAGAGTTTGAAGAAAGAAGATATATTCAGAATTTATAAATTAGTTAGCTCTAGTTGCATTTCCATTACAAACGTGAGCAAAACTTTGACAATATTCCACTAATGTCAAGAAAACCCCCCAGAATTTTGCAATTGTGATGTTTCCATTAAATAAGAAACACAATTAAATTCACATGTTAATTAGTGTCTCCATGCTGCATCATCATCCTCCATCTGCTTAAGAAAAACACATTGAGTAAAATAAAATCCAGAGATATGACACCATTCATTATTCGTCTTCTGAAACGTTTATTCGGAGAACACAGAAGACGTTCCGTGTTGTTGAGCCGTACAAGAAATACAGAAAACAACCAGAGCTTGACAGCGTGACAGACCCAGTCTGGGACCAATCAGTACAATTAAAATGACCGGACACAATCAGAGAAATCTGAAAAACAAATTATTGCTTTGAAAATTTCGTATATCGTAACAGTGAAATACAGACATAAACTGGTATAAAATCCCTTTCACTGGGCCTTTCTTCAGATGTTTCAATTGGTACAAAACAATCAATCAGCAGTCTCTAGTTGTATATTTCATTAAAGGGTTACAATAAGTGATTGAAGAAATCATTTGACGTCTTTTGTAAACAGATTTCCAAAGGAGAGACGGCAGACGGCAGCTGCTGTTCCCTCTGACGCCGTAGCACCACGAACACAGATATGAAGTGCAGCCAAGAAACGCTTCTCTCAGAGTCGGCTTTTGTTCAAAACTCTTGTAAATCTGATGGTCCACACATCCCCCACGCTTTAAAAAACAAACAAACAAACAAACAAACAAAAAAAACATGGCTGCAGTGCTTCATGTTCTGCTTGTAATCTGATTGGTCGGTCAGCTTACACATCACATTTACAGTGAGCTGCAACTCCTAGAGGAGTGGCTACACACACGCATACACGCCCGTACGTAAACGTACACGCACGTGTGCCAACGCACTCCGTCTCTTTGGCCGGCGCGGTTCACATGTTCCATCCCAGGCCGATGTGTGTGGCCAGCAGGTAGCACATGGCGACCAGGCACGTCATCACCATCATGGGGAACCCCAGCCTGGAGGACGCGACAGGAAGTACAGCGGTTAAAACGCTCCAGAAACTGTATGTCATCACTTTTAATAATAACAAAAACAAAACAAAAAAAACACAAATAAGCACTCATAGAGCAACACTGTTTCATATTCAGGGTCTGTCAGTAGCTGTGTTTCCATTACCAACGTGCGCAAAAACATAGACAAAAAAACGCAATTCCACAGTTGCAAAGTTTCCGTTAAATAAGAAATGCAAGTAAAATCACGTGTGAGTAAGTTTGTTCACGTGATTAAAAAACATTTTAAAATTTTGCTCATTTTTACACAATTTCCGGTTTATTTTAGATTACCATTATTACTATTAATAAAGAAAAGCCTCATTTAGGAACTGTAATTTGTACTCATGAAGGATCCATGTCTGTTATTTCTTTTTCAGCCAAAACAAAACATCTGCAGGGTTGCAAATAATTTTTTGCAGCACTTTATTAGGAAGCGTTGCAAGTTCTGTGACTTGATAGGCGAAAAAGCAGAATAATCAAAGTCATCAAAGGCCTCAGGAATGTAAAAGCTGCTGATTAAAAGAGAAGCGGCCGAGTGCCAGACTGTGTCGGGTTCAGTCTCATTTAGCCTTCAGTGGTGCTTTCGATCGCTAAACATAATCCAGTCAGAGCTCCTCAACGCTCCTCTGCTCTCCACCATCTTGTTAAACACAAACGCTAACCTGCTCAAAAGACACAATTTCTTTTTTTCTCCGGGAGTCTCAGGCATAAAGAACTTTTCACATCGCACAACATCTTTAAAAAAACAAATCCCGTTTAATCCACGCAGTAGGATAACTTGCAGTTATTTTATTGCCCAACTGAAGCTGGTGTCAGATTTTATTCCTGAATTAGCCGCCTCAGTCTCACACGCTCCCTCACACGGCTGCAGCGCTGCAGATGGTTTCTCATTTGGATGTGGGCCATGTCCTAGATGAACACATGGCTGCTCTCAGGGCCAGGAGTCTGGTTGCCTCCAGCCTCTGACACAGATCAGTATTGGAGGACAGAAAACAAAAAACAACCAAAAAATCCTCACAAACTTACATTTTATATGTCGGTAATTAAACGTCGTGCCTTTAAATGAAAGTAGCCATGTTGCCAGTCTACCTAACCAAACTGATGCGACGTGAGACGACGTGTAGCGCGTTACTACGGTATTTATACACCTTGAACTTTTCCGCTCTACGTCACCTGGCAACCACAGACTGTATTGGGGTTTATTGGGATTTTATGTGATTGACAAACACAAAGTGGTGCATAATAATAGGTGATTATATTTCAGTAAAAATAATAATCTGGGAAGTGTGGCACACATTTCTATTTATTCCCAGGGTCCAGAATTTGCAAAACCTTCCAGAGCTAAAAGCTTCAAGCCATTACGGTGGCGTTTCTCTGTTTATTTATCTAGAGACTGAATTTTATGTGGACGGCCACGTCTTTGTATGTTTGCAGCTTTGCCACTCTCTTTATATTGATCGCAGAATGCTCTGTGGGATGTTGGATACTTTGGCTAGTTTATAACCTGATCCTGGTTTGGACTTCCTGACAACTTTCTAACTGGTTTTAGTTTTGTGTTTCTCTGTCTTTATGTCAATGTTCTCTAACAGACCTCTGAGTCTCTCAGGAAATATTCACGCTCCGCTTAAATTACACACAACCAGTCTTCCTTTAAAGATTAGGTGACATCTGATGTCTATTGGTGTCTCTGGGTTTTATGTTGATTTTTAGTTAAATCAAAGGGACTGAAAACCCTTCACATTTTCCTTTCCCCTTCCAAGTTATGCAAATCTTTGGGTTGCTCTATCACTTAAAATCCCCAGGAAATACTTCCACGTTTGTATTTGTAAAGTGACAAAAATAAACCCTCAAAGGGTGTGAAAACTTTTCAAAGGCAGTGTAGGAAGCAGGAAAACGATGTAGCATTGCTGCTCTGTTGCTATTTCTATTGAGCTTAGTAAATTTATGATGTCTGACAGACTTTAAAAATATGCATCCCTAATTATTCTGATGAGGAATATTTCTATCACGGACCACCTATCAACATAAACACAACTTTGTATTCCATTTGTCCTGCGTGTGGTTAGAACAGCATGAATAGTAGGGGACATGCATAATGCTTATGCAGATTTTAGTCAATTAAAATCTTTACCTGCAGCCCACTTAGTAAAGGTTTACATGAGGTTATAAAAATGGCAGGAGGCATCTATGCATGCTCATCTGTTGGCTGAATATGCTAACAACAAAACAGAGATATCCTTGGATTAAATAGAAACAGTAGAAATGTTTTACCAGGAATGAGAAGCAATGATATTCATTTATTTGTGTGTTAATATAAAAGTTTAAGAAATGCCTATTGTCCAAACTTTGGCAGAGATGCGAATATCAATATGTTTTAGTGTTAGCATATGATCTTAACTCCACATGCTAACATTTGAAAGGATCAGTATTGTGTGTTTTCCAGGCAAATCTTGACCTTTTTTAACACAATCAAGTAACTGTCACCTTCAGTTGTTATAACAATGTTATCCATCCATCCATCCATTTTCTGTTCACCCTTTGTCCCTATTGGGGTCGGGAGGGTCGCTGATGCATATCTCCAGCTACGTTCCAGGTGAGAGGCGGGGTCACCCTGGACAGGTCGCCAGTCTGTTGCAGGGCAACACAGAGACACACAGGACACACAACCATGCACACACACTCACACCTAGGGAGAATTTAGAGAGACCAATTAACTTGACAGTCATGTTTTTGGACTGTGGGAGGAAGCCGGAGAACCCGGAGGGAACCCACGCATGCACATAAAAATGTTATATACATCAAATATGACTTACTTTATAATTTAACGCCTTGTAATTGGGCCTCTGTCTCTTTAAGAAGCTTCTGCTCTTTCTGAAACTCCGCCTTCAGGAAGTCATCACAACATCTCTCCTCTATTAATCCTTTAACAACGTTTTTACCAGCGTTTCACTAAGAAGCAGCTCCTATAATGAGCTCAGCAGACGCTCAGTTCCACCAGGGGTTTGCTAATTGCTGCTGGCTAGTCTGAAGGAGCTGATTGTCAGAGGGCTGCTCTGTCAGGCAGAAGCTTGGAAGCTGCAGCTCAGAGGAGGAATTTCGTCCTCAAAGACAGAGGTAGGTCCACCCAGGGGTTTGAAAGGTTGCCATGGGAGACTGAAGGATTTCTCAAACATGCATGGAAGAATCAAGACAACACTCCATGTATGTTTTTGAAGAGGGAATAACATTATAACATGATCTAAAGCTAAAAAAAAAATAAAATTTACATAACGCTGTCCCTTTAAATGTCTTCAACCTTCTGCCGGTAGAGGCATCCTGAACCTGATTTTACTGGAGTTCTCTTCCTGTTAAAGTGGCGTTCTTCCTCTCCACCCCCCCAGCCCCCCGTGCTTATTCAGGATGATGAGAAGTACTGTAATGTCTCAATGCAATGTCTATTTTTTTCATATTTCTTACATGTAGCTGATTATTTGGAATTACATTTTATCTGTACACTTAATATCTGCTGCGGTTGAAATGAATCAGCTGAATTAGACCTGTAGAATGTTCAGAAGTGTATTTTGCCCCAGATAATTTTCAATTAAGATAAGACATACAATATATTAAAATAGCTTAGAAAGGTTGGAGGTTTTAGAAATTGTGTTTATTTTTTGTTTAAATGCCTCCTGCTATCTTGTCAAACAAACTGCAGAGGCAACAGAAGATTTGAAAAAAAAAAGAAAAGGCATCAGTTGTTACAAAAAGTGAATTAACGTTAGTAATATCGCCCTATTGCTACGGCTATTTTTAAATTCATATGGATATGGATTTCCCTTTTTAATATGCACATGGAAATGTCAAGTTATCTCATGAATTGAAAGCGGGCTAATGGCTCTCGGGCATATTAGCACTGACTGTAGCAGCTGGAGGTTCATTTAAATAAAGGAAAAGAAAGGCAAACTTTCTCAGTCTGGCAAAATTAGTGAATATTAATTGTTTCAGCATTTGTAGAACTGAGGTAGCATAGTTCTAACAAATATGTGCCACTGTTTATGCTGTGTCTATTGACTTTTGATAGATTCAAAAGTTGTTCTGAAAATTCTGGTCTCTAAGAGTTTTCTCAACAAAAAAAAAAAAAGGGAACATTTCACGACATTTTTGGTTGTTTTTATGAGTTTATAATGCAGTAAAAGCTCATCTCAGCTTCCTAAAGGTCATTTTAACTGGTTCGTGAGCCACGTTCCCACTGGGTCTGTTGAAGAGCTTTAAGCAGCAACTGGCCACAGGAGAGTCTGCAATGTGTTTATTGATCCATAGCATAACATATGTCCTTCTGCGCAACTTGTTGCTTCCTTCCTTCCATCATATATATATGTAATTTTATTTATTTTTTTCATTACAAAAACAACACGCTGAAGCAGGAAACATTGCCTCACAAGGTCAAAGCTCACCGGTTGTGGAACGAGTGTCCAGTTAAGATGGATGGAGGAGGAAATCTAAGCTGGTATCACTGTCAGACACACGAGGGTCACCTCTGCACACTGGATCCTTTTCTGCTGAGCAATAGCCATTTCCTCATCACAGGCACAGCATGAAGGGACAGAGGGCGGGCGGTGGGTGGGCGGGGGTGGGGAGGTAGTTGCCACAGTACAGGCACAGAGAGGAACTTGGTTCACCTTGTCTGAAATCTCTCCTTTCTGCCTTGCGTACTCACATGCCGACTTAATTGCATTTGATGGGAGCTCTTTGAAAGTCCTGATGCAATCTCAAAGACTCTCTTCAGATAAACCCGAGGGATGCACTCGCTTTCACCGTGGAGGCTGCGTGACGGAGAAAACACAAGAGCGGCGCTGCTTCCCGAGGATAATGGCCGACATGTTCTGCTCAAGAGCCGCTTGTGGCAGAAGCACGGCCCCAGACTGGACTGAAAACACCAGCAAGCACGTCCAGATAATGAGAAGGGAGCATTTTTACGGCATTCATTTGAATTCCACTCTTTGCACTGCCTTCAGTAAAGATGTATCTATGATGGCGCATCGCAGCAATACAAGAAAAAAATAATAAAATAAAATAATAAAAATAAATTCATAATATTACATGAATAAAGTTGGGTTCATATGAGAATAGTCATAATGATATAATAAAATCATAATATTACAAGAATAAAGTCAAAGTATGAAAATAAAGTCACACTAATAGAATAGAATAGAAGTACTTTATTCATCCCAGCAGGGAAATTATTTTTTTTTCTTTTTTTTTTTTTAGAATAGAATAGATTTAGAATAGAATAGACACGCTATTACAATAGTAGCGTAAAATTATGTCTTTATTCTCATAACACTGCAACTTTATTCTCGTATTATTCCTACTTTATTGTATTTTTTTTTTTTTTTCTAGCATATATTCTCATTTGTTGGTCTTGAAGTCATGGTTCCTCTATGCTTTGCGCTGCACTTGCCTACCAAGATGGCGCAGCTCCCTTCCAGTTCAGACTGGTGGGATCTATGTATTAGCCAACAGTCCCATGGGTTCAATACACAATACTCAACTGAATTATTATCTTTGGACTAAATTTTGTCAATTATTATTCATTAAGAGCATCATAGCAGTCTAGTAACGACATTGTCTCATTCAAATGTGTTGAATCTATAACTCCACTCATCCACTAGAAGTTTCCCGAGTAGTATTACTACAATAAGTAATACTACTTGTTGTAGTATCAAAATACTACAATAAATAATAAATAAATAAATAAGTACGTTACACTTTGTTGATGTATGTTTTAGGAATAATCCAGAAGTATTTCTTCAGCACATGCGCAGATGAGCTAACAGATCAGATCGTGCCGCGATCAAGACGTCCATTTAACCTGCCTGACACGCATTTCACTAGATAAGCAAACATTTCAGCAACTGGACGGCGCTCTGCAGTCACTTCCCTTCCAACTGGAGTATAAGCTACACACACAGCCGATGCTTTTACCGTGTTTCGTAGTTTTGATGGAGATGAAGAATAACAACAGAGACATGAAATAAGCAACCAAAAGAGGATCTGAGAGTCGTTCAGTTTCCTTTGTGATGGCCCATCAAAGAGGCATCCACATCCCCCGTGGGCTCATCCGGCCCCTCGGCTCAACCACCTGATACGGCACTAGTTAGTCCCAGCTGTCTGGAGGTCCAGACACTCTTCTCTCCCCCCCCAACCCCAAACCCAAGCAGCTGTGACCCTCACTGCAGACGGCCAATTACAGGCAGCGCTGCAGCCAAGAGCAACGCTTCTCTCCAGCCACTGTAAACACGACTACGACGGAGGGGGAAGTTGAACTGACAGCTCCCACGTTTTTATCACCATCAATGAGATTCAAAGCAAATGGCTGCTCCTATGTGCCTCCAGTAAGGGAGTGAGGGGATAACAACAGTACAACTAAAACAGAGGTGGCACGTGTAGCACTTGTGGTATAATTGGCTTTACTGCCACTGAAAAACTAAATGAACGGGAAGTAAAACAATGTATAAACATGGTCAGCATGAAATGGTCAGTGTTACTTAGGGCAACAGTAGCTGTGTTTCCATCATCCATAAAATTGCACAAACTGAAATTATGAAGAAATTGCTTAATGGAAACTTGGCAATTCTGAAGAAAAAACCCCCTCAAATTTCTGATACGTTTTTATACTGAGATTAGGTGCTTTTTTGGCCGTATCGACACAGATGTATTTTGCAAAACTGCAATAGAAATTCTTTTTCGCATCATACGTCTCACACGATCAACAGCTGGATGTTACTACAGTCAAAAACGCTTAAGAAGACGACAGGAAGTAGGAGGAGAATGGTTTGTTTTTGTTTTGTGCAGCTGGCTCCACCGCAGCTCTCACAGCATCACAGTGTTCATAAACGGTTGTGTGTCATTCAAATGTGTTGAATCCATAACTCTACTCATCCACTATCATTTCCCCAAAATGCTGCATACGTAGCCGCTCCCAAGTAGGCGGGGCTTGTCGCTCCAAAGCCTGAAGAAGACACTGACGTCTCTTCTGATTGGCTAATGAGTGCTAGCCGTTTACATCCGTCGCTGCCAAGATTTTCAAAGTCTTGTCACGTGAATAAGCTTATTTACATGTGATTTTAATTTCGGTCCTTATTCAATGGAAACATGGCAATTGCAAGATTGTGTTTTTTTTTACATTGGAAGAACATAGACAAAAGATTTGCGCACATTTGCAATGGAAACACAGCTACTGATACGTTTTCCCACGTGCATAATGATGTTTGATGTGGATTTTAGTGAGTTAAAGTAAGTCCCACTGACAGATATCAAAGTCTCCCTCCAGCCACTACATCACTGTCTGTCACTTCTCATCATTACTCAGAGCGTTTTGTGGTCCCATAAGTCAAACTTTTAAAGTATTTCCAGATGGTTGCATGTTAGGCCTAATCAGACTCATATTTATCAACCTTTCATTATTGTTGACCGCCTCTGTGTCTCTAACAGGCAAACTGCAGGTATGTCTGGCTGTTACATCAGTAGCGTGGAAATTATTAGTGAGCTTGTGGAAACTGGGGAGGCAGCCTGCTTCAGATACAAATGCATTTTGCTTTCTAATGCAACCAATCAAGCTCTCAAATCAAGCCTCCAGCGAGCCTGGCTTCACATTTTGTGGACTTCTTTTCTGAACAATACTGCAGTTTCATAAGCTCCCTGAAGTACGGCAAAGAACCCAGTAGATACCTCCATACACTCTGCTTTGAAGAAGTACGTTAAAAAGACGCAATTTCACACTTGTGGCGTTTCCATTAAATAAGACATTAAAATCACACGTGAATAAGCTTGTTCATGCAGTAAGTCGGTAGAAAACATGCCCATGATTCTCCGACTACTTCCTGTCATCTTCTTCTTCGTGGTTTGCGCAGTGGGAACGTCCGCGTGTCGATCACGTGACTCGTATTATGCGGGAAAAAATTTTCCGTTGCAGTTTTGCCAAAATAAACCAATTTCGATACAGCCAAAAAAAAACCAAAAAACAATAACTTCATCCTAGTAGCGCCAAAACGTTTTATCAGAAAAAAAAACTTTTATCAGAAAAAAAAACTTTTTTCAAAATTGGTGTATTTTCATGAGGCAAATTTATTTTTAAAACGTCAAATTACGCAACGAGAAAGAGTGTTTTACTCCATGCAGAGGAATCCAAAAACATTGTGCAGAAGGTGCAGTTGCTTGTTTTTGTTTGGCGTGGTTCGATCAAATAAAACACCAACACATTACCTTGAAGTTTGGAATTACAATGTGAAAAAATTGGAAAAGTTATTTTGTAAAATGTTGAAAATGGGATGACACTCGGCAGGCTCAGCGATCACAATATCGCATTTTGAAAAAACTGCAGCTTCTGCACATTGTTGGCATTTCGCACTCCAACATATGACAGATATTAATATGTAAGTACCCCCTTCAGGCAGAGTGGCCCGTGGCACAGCGTTGCCAAACAGATAAAATAAAAAAAAGCAACTTTTCAAGCACAGGATCAGGTTGTCAAAGGAGAAAAGCTTACTTGAAGAACTCCACAAAGGAAAAACCGTATCCATGTTGCTCGGCGATGCCTGCACACACGACGTTGGCTGACGCCCCGATCAACGTGCCGTTTCCTGAAAGCACCGTCAAAAAAATAAATAAAAAATCAAAGGTACGTTTAACATATTTCTCCCTGTTAACAAGCATACTGTGCTCCATAAGCATAACAAGCTGGAAAAAGTCAAAGCATGAATCCTTCCATTCAAAGGTTAAAGGGCAAAGCAAGAAAACAAGACGAGCGTCTCTAAGGTTGCGTTTTTATTAAAGAAAATAGTGCATCCTTTTTCAGGAGCCCTCATTTTAAATGCCACTCAGTAATGACACGTGGCTCTGAGGCATAATCTTTCTGTTGTTGGGGCTCAACCTGCCGTTTTTAAGTCTGCAGGAGGTGGATTAAGATTATGGAAACGTTTTCAGTTCGTAAATAACATAATGCGTCCTTTAAATGTCAGATTTCAAAAGGACAAAACGAACAAGTGGACATGATGATGCCCAGCTCCATCTGCACGTCGATGTTTCGCTCCTCCTGTAGCCATCATTTACTGCTGCTGATGTCTGTCATTAGAACAGATGGACAGGAACCAAAGAAGCTCTTGGCTTTTTCCTGCTCTCATTGGGAGGAGGGTTTTGGAGGCACAATTACGTTGTTTGAAAAAGGCTTTTGAAACGATGCACCGCTCCGGTCAGAAGCTTGCACACAGCCAGGAACATCAGAGCTTTTAAAGCCGTCATTTAAAACCTTCCTACACGTCCCTTTTTCTCAAGGTCAGGTGATTCTACAATGACAACATTTGGATGCATAAGTTTAAAATGTTGTAGTATTCTTTGTCCAATTTATGCAGAGTTATACATTAAATGTTAGAATATTTTGCATTCATTCATGCAAACATTTGAGCAAAAACTGAACCTCAACCACAGCTGGTGTTGCCAACTAACCTCCAACATAAATCTGGCAATATTGGTTGACATCAACACGGCGTACGGGCTGGACAATATGACATGAAAAAATTTAATCTCCCAGTTTTTTTGTTCCAGATTCTATTTCCAACAGTGTTTAACACCAGGAAACAAAATTATTTAATTTAATGATGTGCATCTCAAATATCCAGTTGACTTGCTGGGAGGGGCTTAGAACCCGTTGATAACGGGGTAAGTTCTGGTTAAGTTTTCCACCGTGGCTACTAAAGAAAACCTTCACTAGCTAATTACTGTTTTTAAAATTCATTGATGCTAAAAACTGATGTTCTCTTAATTGATTCAATCAGCGTGTGACTCCAGTGTGTTGGTGTCCAAAAGGTGTTGGAGTGGAAGTGGGAGTGGACAGCAAGCTTCATCAAAATCTGTCCTACTGCAGTTGATTAAACTCAAACACTCTGACGCCTCCTTCTGTTTGTCCTTCCCACCCTAACAGAGCGCCACTGCGACGAAGAGCCCAACGCCTGGTGTAGCAGAGCCTGAAGCAGCTGTACTTTGAGGACCTTGAAGCCTCTCTCTGAAAAATGAAAATAATAATAAGAATAATAAAAAACAACCCTGCCTTCCCAGGGTGGAGGCACAGCTGCTGAAACTGTGGCTGTCACCTAAAGCGTCTGATGCCAGAGGCCATGCTTATAGATCCACACCTTTGAGGAAGGGGATCAAACTGTAAAAGTCCCCCGCTGTCTGGGTGGCGTGTCACCGCGAACCACAATGCGCTCCGTTCCTATTAAAGATTGATAACTCACCACCGAGGCAGGCCCCCATAGCCAAGGCAAAGATGAGAGGCTTCACAGGGAGGTTGACGTCCACATCCTGACTCAGGTTGATGAGAACTGGGATCTGGGAGAATCAGACGTACATTTAAAATCACTAAAATATACATAGGTTTTAATTAATAAAACAGACATCTTTTTTTTCTGAAATAAGAAGCTAATACTGTGTTTAAAGGGACAATATTATATACTTTCCAGGCACGTAGTGCTCTTTCTCAGGACAATCAAATAATTATGTTACCTTCCGTTGTTATAAAAATGTAATATATATCAAATATGACTCAAGTTTGGCTTCCTAATTTAACACCTTGAAATTGGGCCTCTGTCTCTTTAAAAGCTCCTGCTCTTTCTGAAACTCCACCTTCGGGAAGTCATCACAACATGGCTCCTCCATCTACCCTTTAAAGAGATTTTCCTCAGTGTTTCACTGAGCAGCAGTTCGTATGATGCGCAGGTCCACCAGGTGTTTGCTAATTGCTGCTGGCTAGTCTGAAGGAGCTCAGAGGAGGCGTTGGGGGGGAGAGCTGCTCTGTGAGGCTGACGCTTTGAAACTCCAGCTCCAAGGAGGAGTCATCAAAGTCAGCACTCGGCTTGTTCTGCACAGATGAGTTGTTGCCACGGGAGATTAAAGGATTTCTCAAAGATGCATGACAAATATTAGGGCAACACTCAAGGCTTGTTTTTGATGAGAGAATAACATTACAACATGATGTGAAGTTCAGAAAAGTGAATTTTACATAATATTCCCCCTTTAAGTGAAAGAAGATCTTGATAACGTTTCTATTGACATATTTATTTACTTGCGGCTGAATGAAGATTAATATATATTTGTGAGTATTTTATGCAAATCAGTTTATTTCTAGTAGAAATCAGGTATTGCTGAGTTTAAAGTTTAGATGATACAAAATATGTTTCCTTTAGCAGAAATTCATCAACAAAGGTAAACAGTAACATTAAAGGTATTCTTGATTTAAATTGGTGATATTAACGCGTTGAGGGACATTGAAGGACAGCGTTCACATGAAAGGTTTTATAATCTTTTATTGTGTTCTACCAGGTGTCCTTGGAAATGTTCTGCTGAATTTGTCAAACCAAACTGCTCGGACTTTTACTTTTTACGTTGCAGCCAAACACGAGGCGATACGAGAGAAAAGAAACAGAGACGTCTTTTGTGATTTAGTTTCAGTTTTCAGGAAAGAACAAAACATCTGTAAGATAAAACTAACTTGATTTCATATTTCTTAAAATTTTAAACTTAAGATTTCCTGATTTCAGCCTACAAAGACTTATCTTTAAATTGAAACGTTTACTGTTTGTAGCCGATCGGGTGAGGAGTTGGCCTGACCGGGCCTACCATGGTGGCAGTGAAGGGAATGTTGTCGATGAGAGAAGAAGCCAGAGCGGAGACCCACAACACCAAGATAATGGCCACAGCCAGGCGCTGGTCCTCTGGTACCGCCTGGGAGGGGAAACAATCAGAGCGACAGTTCATGGTGTTCCCACATCAGCCAGTCTGGGAACTTAATAAACCAAATAGGCTCTTCCAGTTGTCTGCATTTAACCTGATGCCATTTAATGCTTGGATCCTGCAACAGCAGCGGATTGGCCCTGAAACATTCACATTTTTCATTGGACAGCAGCTGACTGTTACAATGTCACCTGCAAATTCTGGGTTTTGCCAATGTAAAGTAAACTCGTTTGAGTGCACTAGTCAATGTTAGATCGTTAGCGGTTATGCTAATGCATGTAAAAAATAAAAAGTAAAACATCCTGAAGCTTTGAGACACAATGTAAATAAATTTACGGAAGCATGAACTTCGTATTTTGGCTTTGTGATAAGTATGTTTGGTGTCTGCTTTGGTATTTTTAAGTCTACATCGCCCACCCCAAGCTTCTAGGACTCCAGCAGCACATGTTCCAAGTCTGAGAAGGTCTCTGGTTTGAATCTTCTTGAGCTTCTCTTTTCTCTCCCACCTTCAACCGGATAAAAAGAAACTATTTCTCTTTCCCCCTTTGCCTCCAGTCGGGGCCATGACAGAGAGACGGTGCGGCTCTACCTGGCACGCTGTCCGTCGTTAGGGGAAACTCACCAACTTAAGGATCCACAATAGCACACCGCCTGTCATGTGTGATTATTAGCCTCAGACAGGACCAGTGTCTAAACGTGGGCTGACGTCCCCATTACTGCTTCAATTCTCCGCTAAGAGGCAACTCGCTCGCACCTCGCGCCGGGGCAAGAATATGGGTGAAAATGACCAGCGAGCTCGGTCAACCGCCGGCAGGAGCGAGAGAGACGTAAACAAAATAATTGAATTCGGAGCTTGTGCGGAGCCAAAGGATCAATATGCATAAAAATGCAATATCAAGTCACCTGTGCCCAATTATCAGTTATGCCAGCCGAACAGATACCTGAGCCACGATGGCCGAGGCTGCGAGTCAAGAAGGAAGGACTTACTTTTATCAGCAGAGCCGTCTGCTCTCCAATATAGTCGATAAGCTGCAGCTGGGCTAAAGCCTGAAAAATGAAAAGGGGATCAATAATAAAGAGGGGAGAGAAAAGAAAAAAAAGTCAAGAGAAAATTACTTAGAGGTGGGAAGAAAGAGAAGAAAAGCAATTTGGCTTCTATTTAGCAGTCATTAACCAGATGGAGATAAATGCATTCTTGTTATCATGCCCGACACTGAGAATCATATATATATATATATATATATACACATATGGAAGGTAGTCCTTGAGGGAGATGGTTGTCTAACACGATACAGACTTCAATGATTCCAACAAATAGTTTTGGCCACATTCGTGCCCAAGAGTCGAAAAGGCAGAAAAGAAAAAAAAACAACAAAATATCCCGTTGTGTCGACAACCTTTTCCTTTCCCTGCGCAGCGCGGCTGGTCGGTGAAGAAAAAGGTAATTACTTTTCACAATGTGAGCTCACTGCCAAACTGCATTTAGGTCACACCCAAGCAGGCTGTCAGTGTGGCTAAGCTAACTTATGAGGCGCCTTCTTTTATCATCAGGTGAAGCTGTTTGTCAAAGATGGAGTATTTAAGATGTTTTTTTCTTAGGTATTAATGTTTGATCCCCTCTTTGGATTTTTAGCAGTGATAAGCAAAAACACGCTCTTTTTATTAAACGTCACACATAAGGACTGCATGGTCACTACCTCCATTAAAACAAAGAGGCCCGCGAAGAACAGCAGAGTGGCCCACTCCACCCGGTGCAGGATGATCTCAAAGTCCTGGACGTCGGCCAGAACTAGGAGCCAGAGGGCCCCCAGGATGGCGATCCAACCTGAGAGAGAGAGAGCAAAGGAAACATCACCTGGTGATCACCTGGAACTCTGACAAAATCTCCATCCGAGACCAATTTTAGTTTTAAATTTACGATAAGAGAGTAGATTCTAAATATATTCATACCTCCTAGACTTTTTCCGTCTGTAACCTCAAACATCCGGGTGTTTAATTGGGATTTTAGTTAACGAACCAACATGAAGTGGGATGCTCTGCGTTCAGCCCTTCAGAATCAGTACTTTGCAGGACCACATTTTCTACGGCAAGAGCTACACGTCTTAGTGGGACTACTACTGTAAGTTGGTCTCCAGACTGAAGCAGTCGCCAATTCATCTTTGCAAAACAGTCCCAGTTCAGTTAGTTCAGACAGAGCGCGTTTGGAAATTTACATTTTCAAGCGTCTAATTCTCTAATTTTTTTAGACTTTAGGACATTACTTTGATATACATACAGGACTATATCATTCTAACACATGACTCATTCAACAGTCCCTTTTTCAGTCAAAAATAAATTTGCTTAATGGAAACATGTCAATTTTGAAAACACGTTTTTCGCTAAAAAAGATTAAGTGATTTTCAGCTGTATCGAAATTAGATTAATTTGCAAAGCCTCTGTGGAAACGTTTCTTTCACATCACCCAAGTCACGTGATCAATGACCTGACATTACTACTGGCGGAAAACACGAAGAAGACGACAGGAAGCGGTAGGAGGATCGTGGCGCGACGTTATCTGATGATTGTGTTTTTTCGACATTAGCAAAAATATTGACAAAGTTTTGCTCAGATTTATTATGGAAAACTCACCAGTTGATTGTCTGGTGCTACTTTAGGTGTATTTGCAAGGAATTTTGCTACTTCCTCCACCATGTTGCTGCTTGGTAAGGGTGCGTTCAATGAGATGTCCAGTGTTAGTTGTTTGCCACAAACAGCATTTTACATGCAGGCTTTAACATTCCATTTTGGTTTAATATTAAGGGAATAACTAAAGGGAACTGAATAAAAATTCATACAAATTCGTCCAACATGGACGAATTTGTATGACAATATTTGTTGGTAAAAACAGGTGAACTTTTTAATTTTTTTTACTCCTTATAATTTTGCAATGTTTTATGTTGGTCTGTGTGGAGAATTATCCTTTCTCCATTTTGGTTCTTGATGTATGAGGTTGAAGGAGAGTCAGTGAGTTGAAGTCATGAATTTCATTGTTAGGACTAACATACAGCTTTGTGCTCTATGTGTGTGTAGGTGTGTGTGTGTGCGTGCGTGGGCGTGTGTGTATATGAGCATGCAAATAGCTAAAAGAAACAGAGGAAAACACGAAATTATTTATTCTCAACACCTGTTACCTAAAATCCCAGTAAAACCAATAAAGTTTGTGGTTTGCACAATGAAACGTAAATATTTGATCACAAGAGAAATGTTGCTTTTAAAGCATCAAATTGTTCTAAACATACACCTGCGTCTGTCCTTTGTTTTATGACATGTATTCACAATGATTAGCACTTTTTCAGAGATAATAAAAGGTTTTACAGAAAGCACACCAAAAGCAAACCAGAATGTCGCCGTAGTTTCAACACTCTTGCAAGTTACGCTACATGAATTACTTCCTTCATGCAATGCTAACTCGTTCCGATTTAAAAAAGCAAACAAAAAAACATGTTCTAAGCTGGAGCACATGAGCTGGTGCCGATAGAGAGCGTTTCTGAAAGAGGGGTGGATGTGCATCCACTCGGAGAAAATTTGATTAAACAGGTAAGCAGCAATAATTGGCCTGGCTCAGACCTTTGGGAACAGCTTTCGCAACTGAAGGGACGTAGAGAGGAGGAGGGCAAACTAAGAAAGTGAGGATAGGTAGTTAATGCTGCACAGACTGGAATGTGAAAACTCAATGGTACTTCGAGGCATTTTTACAAGAATCAGCCTTAGCTAACCATAGCTGTTAGTCACTGCCACAGTTCAACAGCATAAGGGAGAAAATGTGTTTCTTTTGACTCCAAATGTCTTGCAAAAGCGGAGAGTTCCAGTGAAAATGTCAGAGAAAATTGTGTAGTGGCAAATGATTGAATGAATTATCCGGACGACCATGACTTGCCTGAAACACCAGAACTGTTTTCATCTCCCATTAACTCCTAATAGCAGCTAAATGTCACATCCAGTGTCACAGTATGAGGCCAAAGCATACGGGGCTTTTTCTCTTACAGGCACCTAAAGAACTGAGTAAGGGGGCAGATACTCTTTCTAGAACCTAGAACTGTTTAAATAAAGGAATCTAACACCAAGTGCTGTAGAGATTAATAAGGTAGAACTTTAAAGCTTTCATTTTTGCATTTGGTCCATTCCAAGCACAGTGGTGGCAACGCAAGCATGGCAATCACAGCGGTTTCGCCCCAACCACAGTGGATCCGACTCCCCGCACCGGAGTCGAATCACTTGGTGAACAATCAGGCAGCAATTAAATCCTAACATGTCAAGCTAATGAAATTTTAATGAGACTCAATTCTGAAGGAGCGTGTGAACAAATAGACCCGGCCGACCGGCAGCTGCAGTCAACCCTGACTCCGACCGGCGCGCCTCAGTGAGCGATGTGTGTTTGAACGGGCGTCGGACCCCCTCCAAGTGCGACAGGACACGCAGTGCGGCGGGGTCACTCCAATTTGATGAATGTCACCCAAACGGTCGGCTGTAATTAACTCGGCGCGGCCGCTGAGACGGACACAGACACCTGACGGCAAACACAGCAGCGTCGTGCAGAAAACCGCGTGTGGCGGACAGCAGCAGCATATTTGTGTTCGTTTAATGGAGAACACGGAGTTCATCTTTGACTCGGACGATGTTTGCTGGAACATGAATGAAACTGAAAATGCTCTAATTAAGTGTAGTATAAATGTAGTCATACTTTGACATGTTACTTGATTTAAAAAAAAAAAAAGGAATGCACTTTGAATGTGCGTTCAATCAGTAAATTTGACTTTTTAAGAATTTACATAACTGTTTTTCACAAAAAGTCTAAAAGAAAATAATTTATGCTAATTTGTGTGAATTTCTTTGTCTATAATAACACTCTCAGAAAATGAACTTTAACACCATTCTTAAAGCAAATTAAAAATGCTTTGAAGTGCAACAATAGTTTCCTGCTAATATTTGCACTGAGAAAATTTGACTCTTGTGTTTTTCACTCACATCATTTGCTGATTCTTTCTGTCCCTGTTGCTCCTACTGAACTGAGTAAGAACGCTTTCGTTCACTCTGCTGCCTCTTTTTGGAGCAAGAAACTTCTAGACTGACTGAATTCTTCGTGTTTAGTGCTTCGACATCCAAACTAAATGTTCTTGAGGCCGATTCAATGACATGCACCTGTTTTTCATGGCTCGGCATTTTTCCTTCAGCTGCGAATGTCTTGTGTTTGTTGCTGCCTCTTGGCTTGCACTGCCTTGAAAGAGAAGTATTTGATCTCAGTGGATTTTTGTCCTTTAAAGGTTAAATAAAAATAGCAAACTTTATTTTAATATCACCACCTTCCTAAAATAAAATATTAAATAAAATATTTTATTTTTACTTTTTTGCCTAAAACATCCTTTGGAAAGAAAGAAGAGGTTTTTTGTTTGTTTCGTTTGTTTTTTTGTTTTTTTTTTACTAAAATTACTTTTAGCAGCAACAAAAAATAAATAAATGCCAGGCCATTATTTTAGGAAGGCAACAAAATAGTGCTAATAAAGTGTTTGTACATTGGCAGTACATTAATACAAGTCAAAATACATTTTGAATCTAGCAAAAGTTTTTTTTTAGTAGCACCACACATTGTTTTTTCTTGCTCATTTGCAGAGTGAAGCATGGTGGTGGCAGAGTCATGGTGTGGGGACGTTTTTCAACAACATCAGGAACTGCTCACCTTTTCGTGGCTGAAACAAACTTAAGACTCGGGTGGAAGTTCATCTCTCCAGCAGTGCAACAGTCCTTAACATGCAGCCATACTGAATGGGGCTAGTTTAGCTAGGAGTGGCCCAGTCAAAGTCCAGAGCTAAATCAAACAGAGTCTGGGTGTGACTGGCGTGGGCAAAATTTTACTCTCTAGATGAACAACACTAGAGAGTTTTAAAAAGAAAAGTTCACAGTGACATACTTTATAAGACTTGCAGCTGTAATTAAAACAAAATACACATATTGATGTTGATTTTTATGGACGATTTCCACTTTCAACGCCACAAACGCACAATTTCATCAACTTTATGGAAACCACAAAAGCTGCATTTTGACTGAGTGATGAGTCATTTTCTTACTCAAATTTAGAACCCGACAGGCGTTTTGCTACGCTAACTCTAAGCTCTGCTATAGCTCCAATAATTACCCAAAACACTGGTGATCGCAATCCTGCGCATGTCAAACAGAAGTAAAAACCTACAGGAGCCACTTTGACTCATTAGGCTTTAATCTTTTCAGGTGTTGGCGATGAAAACATGCCTTTGATAAACTCATTAAAAGAGGCTTATTTGTGACTCTGAAAGGTGCTTAAGAATATGACAAACCCCCTATCCTGTCAACAGAGGCCATTTCTAAATTGAGAGCAGTTTACAAAAAATACGCTTAGTGGGCTGCATATTTTATTTAAAATGATTTTGAAATGTAACTATTTTAAACTGCCTTTCTAATCTCTGGGGACATTTTGAACACCCGAACAAGATACAGGGCCACTAATATAAGACGTTTTGTTTTTTTTTAAAAACAAATGAAAAAAATATAGATTTGTCCAAGTATGTTGAAGCCGCTATCAAAATGACTGTTTCCTCTCTCACAGTGCGTAATCCTCCGTATCAAAAACTGTGTTACTTTAGTTTAGATGTGGGGGGAAAATATCAACTCCTTGTATGTTTATACAGTACATTAGTTCATTTTGATGATGTCTATTTGGTGTAAAATTCCCCGAGAAAGCTTTCATCAGCCTCTAATCTGACTGAAGGTGAATTATCTGTGCTGTACAGATTCTCCCAATTAGTCAAATCATTTTGATCAGAAAGTATGCGAAGCTGCTTTCAGCTGAAGGCACTCCAAGCGTTCAGCATGCCGAGGTGAAGGGAGTGAATGTGCGTCAGTGCAAACGGAGCGTTTGCATAACATAGCATGAGCTGAAGTGATGTGATTATCTGGTCATTGTGACGACATTTGCAGCCACTTTATTAGGTGCAACTTGTTTGTATGGGGTTTGGATATAGCCGTCTGAATTGTCCATGGAACAGATTCAAGGTATCAGAAACACTGCTCAGAAATGTTGGTTCTTATTGACATGATGGTTTCTATAGGTCTCTGTCAGCTGTCATCCATGATCCGAATCTCCAGTTTCACCACATCCCAAAGGTGGCATATTCGATTCAGTTCATTGGAGTAAAATAAAACTAAAAACTCACCGTCATGTTTAAGAAACCAGGTTTAGGCTATTTAAATTTAACAATGTGGATTTTCTGTTGTCTGCTACTAGCAGCGCCGCTCCTTATATAAATTAAAGAGGCCGTTGTGTTTAAATTATGCTCTACTAAGGGACCCAAAGTGTGCAAAAAATATCCTCCTCAATCCTCATCATTGCATCGCCACCACCTGCTAGTGTTGCCTTTCTATTACTATTCAATCAGTCTGAAAATTGTCCTCTGTCTTTAAACCAGACCATTCTCTAAATAATACAAGACACATTCTGATGCTCAGTTTAAGTTCCAGGAAGTCATTTTCGCCACATTCAGATGCCAGAGTGCGCTCCTGTCATGTGAAAGTGTGTAGATAAAGTGTTTCAGATTGAATACACAGAGGATTCAACATAAAAATAATTTGTCAAAGTGGCCTTTAGTAACATCTCGTCCCGAAGCATGTTAAGAATCACGCTCCACAGAGGGTTTTTGTCACGATTATGGTTCGAAAAGAAAACATAACCAAGTTCACATTTTGGTAGAACTTGCCAGTGGAGACGAGAGTAGGCCTGATGAAGACAGCGCAGCACTTACCCAGGTCCAGATGAATGCTGGGAACAAAGGAGTTGAGAAAGAACATGAAGATCACCACACCAAGGACGGAGGCACATTTCACCAACAGAACCGTGTCTGTTATTCTGTGCTGTGGAGTAAAAAAAAAAGAAGATATATATATATAATGAATGTTTTCTTTGGCTTTTGAAAAGCTGATTTTTATCACAGATCTGATGGTATTTGTCTAAAGTGAACTTTCAAAGACTCAGCCCACTTCATTACTCAGATAGCATCAATGCACAACTCCTACAGAGAGAGAAATATTTCTGAAGGGAAAAATCAAAACGCCACCTTCTTCTGCAGCTCCTGAATGTTTTGTTCCCAGTTTTTATCCTCCTGAGAAATTTGTCTGTTTGAAAAAAGATAACAGAAGTCATGTTAATCCAGAGAGAAAAATTAAAATAATTGAACGGCAAGCGATCATATTAACAACTACACTGACTGAACATACATTTTGTCTTTATCTGATGGATGTGTGAAGCTTTAAAATGAGATATATTTGGATTTGTTTTTGGAAATACAAAGGAAAAAAAGAACAAATTCTGTGATATGTAATAAATGCAATTTTGAGAGTGACACAGAAGAGCAGTGTGGGCTTTTCGTTTAACCTCTGGAAGGTTTTCATCATCTTGCGGAGCAGATTTTCCAGGTTGAGCACTTTTTGCATCAGAAGGCATTTCACAGCTGTCTCCTCCCGGCTGGCCGGGTTAATGCGCTGAGCCGTTTGCCTCCAGACCAGGATCTCATGCTTCAGTTCTGGAGTTAAAGGACAAGCAGACATGTTTAGGGGAGGCAAAACACACAAAGGCATCAATGCACAACTCCTACAGAAATGTACGGAAGACCCAAAGCACCAAAAATCAATCAATTAAAGATATATTCAATATTAGTTTAAATATATCCGACTATCTTGAAAGTGTAAAATGAAAATTAATAAGAATAGCAAAAGGATGTAAATTCTTATTTATTTACATGATATACGGAGGACCAAAGCTACCAAAAATCAATAAATAAAAGATGCATTAAATATTAGATTAAATATATCCAACTATCTTGAAGGTATAAAATCTCAATAAATAACAATTAGCTTTTCCAATTTGTTTCTTCTGACTGCAAGTCATTTTAACAATCTGGAGTGGCACTGAAATCTGCTCTACATATAATCTCAATCTGTTGTAATTGTTGGGTGTTTCTTTTGTTTATTATGCTTTTAATGCAGTGGGGGTTTTTTAAATGGAAAGTAAAACCTTTCCATTTATAATATATATATATATATATACACCAAAAGTAAAAATCCCATGTTTTTACCTTATAAAACAATGGAGTAACCATTTATATGTGTGTGTGTGTGCTTAGTAATGTGCTTTGTAATAAATTAAATATGCTTTTTATTCCCATAAAGTGGCTTATTTGAGTAAGAAAATTACTTCCGTATGTTTATACCCCTATTTACTAGTAAGTTAAACTTAAAAGACAAAATATATGAAAGGTGAAGTTCTTTGTGTTTAACTCTTTCTGTAGAAGAATTAAATCAGTCACTGAAATTCTAAATACAATTCAATTTCTTGTTTCACGGCGCCTAGTGCAGCACAGCATGAAGGCTCTGTACCTGTTTAGAGCTTTATTCAGCTTGAACTGTGATTAAATAACGCATTAAATATGGAATGATTCATCTTTTAGGACCAGGATTCTGTCTTCAGCAGAGCTTGGACTGAGTTGAATTTTTCACGGTTTGCGCTTCTGCTGAGCCTCCACAGCAACACAGCCATGAAGTTCAGCACATTCACAGGGCAAAACGGCTGACAGCTGAGACTGAATGAGAAGACACTGGTGGTCAATATGCTACACTGTCCCCCATAGAGGGACTAATGCAGCATATTGACCAGCCCAGGGACAGCCAGTGCTGAAACAGAGATACAGCCCGAGGGTGCTGGACTCTCATGCGAACACCGGTGGGAGCCATCTTTTTTTAGAAGGTTGCTAGGTGACCTAAAACAGGATCTAAGTGGAGGAGTGGAGAAAAAAAAAAAATCCTTCCTGTAAGCAAATCCATACAATTACCAGGAGTGGCAGGGGGGCCGGAGCTGATTTACCCGCACGCTGTATGTCAAGCTGGCTGAGAAGCGGGATAGTCCACGGGGTTGGGCTTGGCAGATGGGTTATCGGGTCCGAATGGGACGGGCCCCTCATGAGTGGGAACGGCTTCTTTTAGCTCAGTGTGGCAGCGAACAGTCGGCCTGCTTCTCCTTTAATGAGAGAGCCGAGGTGACCACAGGGCAGCCTGGTGGTCTCCGCTTTAATGATCCCCTGCTGGGATTTTCTCAAAACAAGAAAGAATTGTTAAAGAAAAAAAAAAAAGAAAGAAAAAAATCTCCCACAAACGTCTGTTTTATTAGTGTCCCCATTATGTAAGTCCACAGGGCCTTGAGTGAAGAGGATTACGGCACAAGAAAATATAGATTCCTGGATGGAAGACAAAATCATTCTCCAAAGCAAATATACTCTGTGCTCCTAATTTCTTTTAAATGAGCCTCCTCTGACTCCGGACACCATTTGGGATGGGCGAGCGCATCTTTCTTCTCCGCTGCCAGATAATTAAAAGGATACATAAAGACAATTGAGGTGCAGCGCGTTAGAGGAGTTGTTGTTCAGACAGCAGGACAATAAGAGAGGCGAGTTACGTGCTGGTCTCAGGCTGCAACGTTGGACGAGCGAATCGTTCATTACCGCCGGCTAGTGGGAATGAGGAGCAGCTGCACGTCAGAGTGAAAAGGCTTTTCTGACTGCGGCCCGGCGGCGCCCTGGATGGCGCCGTGAGGTCACCAGACTCTACCAAGGGCGGTGAGCCGAGGCGAGACGCAGATGATGTTCGACACCAGCTACTCCTTTTTCCTGAGGTTTGAAAATGTTTTTTTTTAATTACATCTAGTTCGTCGCACTGCAATCACAAAGTATATCATATTTTGGGTAGTGACTAGTTTTATTAATTCTACTTACTTGAGTGACGCTTTGGAAAAAAATGTACTTTTAAGAGTAGATTTACTAAACCGTATTTTTTACTTTTACTTGATTATAATATGAAGTTGAGTTTCTAGACAGTACGCTGTCTAGAAACTCAACCCATCCTGAGTAACTTCATTAAATCAAGAAATCAAGTACATTGGTTGATTAGAGTCCTGTGTCATTACGAAGATTATATATTTTTTTCTTTTTTTATACATACATGTATGCGTACATATTGCCTGTATTGTGTTTAAAGATCTATCTACATTGATGGTTGATTGACACTTAGTTGCTTATAACATAGCGAATTGACTTTTGAGAGAAAGAATAGGCTATACAAGATTTTTTTCTTTCTTACTCCTTTTCATTCAAAACTGTTGTTCGTGTCAACATGAGACCTGTTTTATTTTAAACTGTAAATGAATGGAATAAACTAACAAATAAATAAAATGATTAACAAACAAACATGTTTTAGTCATAAATGTGCCAGACGTAAACGTGGGTGGAGTTGTCGTCTCGCAGTCGGAAGGTCGTAGGTTCGATTCCAGCTTCCTCCTGACACACGTCACAAATCAACATTCCTCCCAAGTTGCCCTGCGTATCGGTGTATAAATGTCGGAGGCGGCTCTAGTGTAAAGCACTTCAGGCGGTCAAAATGACTGGAGAGGGGCTAGATCACAGGTGTCAAACTCCAGTCCTCAAGGGCCGCAGTCCTACAGTTTTTAGATGTGCTGCAGCTACAAAACACTGGAATGAAATGGCTACATTACCTCCTCCTTGCGTAGGTCAGTTCTCCAGAGCCTTGCTAATAACCTAATTATTCTATTCAGGTGTGGTGCAGCAGAGGCACATCTAAAAGTTGCAGGACACCGGCCCTTGAGGACTGGAGTTTGACACCCCTGGGCTAGATAGATTCACACCATTTACATTAAAGTGAGAATTCTTGTTTCTACGTTTTGTTGTTCTGACTGAATCGTTTGTGGATCCTACTGTCCCTGGAAGTGCCTTGCCTGTACGACACATTCTGCATCAGCTTCGTGAGTTTTATGTTGTGTTTTTCCTCCTGCATATTGTTTTGTAATGGTGTTGTTTGTATTATTTGCATGGGTTCAATCTTTAAAATACCATAATTTGCACATAACTTTGCATTTTTATCTGCAAGATAACGTCATTTGAAAACACAAAATCAGATGTTTTGGTCGGTTAGTACTCAAGTAGCCTTCTTACAAAAATACTTTTATACTTGAGTAATTTCTTGGATGGCTGCTTTTTGTTTTATCTTTTGCTTGAGTAGAAATATGCTGAGGCAGTGCTGCTCTGATTTGAGTACAGTTTTGGGTATTCTAATTGCCACTGTAATTGTAACAGAATGCTTATGCAAAGTTGTGAGTTAGTAGCACTCAACACAAATACTAATAATTTAAAGAACATGAACTATTTTCCTTCCACTTCACAATTCGTGTTGGTCTGTTACATAAAAAGCCAGTAAGATACATTGAACCTAACAGTCAAAACGTTTAAGGACTGTGTTTATGTGTTTATGCAATACTGTTGCTGCAAACTTTAAAAGAAATTTTAAAAAATTATTTATTTGCTGCCTGTAGCATAAAAAATAACTTCTCTTATGCAAACTTGTCATAATGACATCTAGTGGTTTGTCACAAATGCTGAAAAAACAAACCTAAACCAAACTAAAAGCTGAATATGTCATTATTTTTTACAGTTTTACAATTAAAACTACTGCAGAAACACAAAGGCAGCAGCGATCCTCTGAGGTTTACGCCCTCAACTCAATGCCCATCAAACTATTTCTGTGGTCCAAATGAGTGACTCACCAACTATTTCAATGGACTCTTTGTTGTAAAGTTTTTTGTTCCAGTAGAGCATCCTGAGGAAAGGGAATGAGGTGAGCAGGACGAGGCATATTCCAAGAAACATGTAGCCTGTGAAGCTGGCAAAGTCTATTCCCTGCAACACGACAAGGAAGGAGAAGAAAAAACAAAAGCAAAAGAAAAAAAAACAGTTAGGATTTCACAAATCTCTCCTGCTCATGTTCTGGTGCCACGAACTAAGTCCTGCAATCAGTTTTAGCACATGAAAAAAAAAAAATACTGGTGATGTATGAGATGAGTGGAAAAAGAAGAGTCCAGAGTAAAGCTCAGAGAAGATTTTAACCGTCTGAGGGACTTTTCAATGTGTCCACATCAGGTCAAGTCAAGTTTGTTCTTGTAGCACAAAAGCAAAACAGGAAACCTGCTGTTTTTGTTTGGTCTACTCTGAATACTTGTAATCCGAAATATTTAAAACGGGTTAACAGTGACACCTGCAGGATCTACAGACAAAGTGGAAAATGAGACCATCAGGCATAAACCAAATGCAACGTATTGGATGATCTGCCGGTTCTCTCACATGAGACTCCTGATGATGGGTCACACAGCCTCTCACTGTGTCACCTTATTGCTTCACTCCTGTGACAAAAGCTCCTCTCTGTCTGTTGAGATCAGAGAGTGCAAAACACTAAATAGTATTTTTGGTTTTGTTTCTAGCATAAATATCTTAGTACACTTCAAATAAGACAAAACTAACTTACAAGTAACTTTTCAGCACAACGTAGGAGCTGGGGCTCTGTGGGTAGAGCAGTCATCAGAAGGTTGCATGTTCGGCTTCAGCTTCCTCCTGCCACATGTTGAAGTGCCCCTGGGCAAGGCACTAAGCCTCAAACTGCCTACTGATCTGCGTATCGCTCTGTAACTGTGTGCGTGTTTCTGAGTGCGATTAGATGGATGTGACTCTAGTCTAAAGCGCTTCGAGTGGTCAAAATGATCGCAAAACACTATAAAAGTTCAGTCCATTTACCATTTTAGGACTAATGAAAAAGTACCAATTCAGAGCGAAAGAATCTGCCAGTGGAACGAGACATTTTAGCTTATAATATGGGAAAAAAATGTCTTGTTCCACTGGCAGTGAATTTCACTGATAACCAATACGTTTTCATCAATATTAAGAAATTGTTGACTTAAAAAGCACTTATTTCTTGCTGAAAAGTTACCGTTGCTGTGAGTTGGTTCTGTCTTGTTTCAAGTGTACTAAGATATTTGCAGTAGAAACTAGATATTATGTGTAAGATTTAATGTTTTTACAGTGCGGGAATTGTTTGTTTTTTTATTAAAGTAAAGAAAACTAACAAGCCCATGTATCCTGCATTTGCATTTCCTCCCAACGCAAGGCCGGCCCAAGGCATATGCAAGGTAAGCGGCTGCTTAAAGCCCCCACACCACCAGGGGGCCCCCAGGAGCACCAAACTAGCATGACAGATAAATAGACATACATTTTAAATAACAGTGAATATTGCAAACTAAGAGGGAAAACAATTTCTGTTTTGTTTTTATAAATAATAAGGATTCATCTCCTCCTGTTGACGGCTGCTGCCACTGTTGGGGAAACATAAGATATTAAATTGAGGGCTTATCAGCTGATGTTAATAGTTAAAATAAAATGGCACATTAAAATACAACTCTTTCATTTCAAAATCTAAATAATTTTTTTTTTTACTTCGTTACCCCTTTAAGGTTAAAATTAACAGTCATAATGTCACTGGTATAATGCATGCTAATTACAAATGATGCTAATAATGGTAGGTGTGTTACACACATAGACATGTTGGTATGTCCCCCTCCGCTCCCCCCAAAGAAAGCAGTTTAGGGCCCCAAAAAGGCAAGGACCGGCCCTGTTGAGCCACAAGCAGAGCTTACCAGAGGCCAGACTAGACCGAACGACCATGCCGCTGCTCCTCTCCTGCCGCGCTTACGCCTGGGAAAGACAAAAGTCCCGCAGTGGACCGCGGCGCACCGGAGCCAACCACACACCGCCACACACGCAAAGGGCCAAAATGTCACACGCTCTGGACAGACGCCAAACCAAGCAGCTGGCAAAATGTCACGTCTTCCAGGGCTGTGGCACTGCAGACCTCAGAGTATAAAAAGCAGAGCGGCGTGGTTTATAAAGAGCCAACAGGTCCGTGGCATTTTCCAACAGTGACAAACTGCTGATTGACTCAGTGGGACTTTCTGATGCGGTTTTAAAAACAACTTTTCCTCTGCGGATCTCAGAGTCACTACAAGCACTCTGCACTCAATCAATCTAACAAATAAGCAGATTACACCCTGATTTACGCTTAGGTTCAGCACCAGAAGTGACAGCGCCTCCGGTAATCAGAGACGAGTCCTGAGGATGTGCCACTCACAGGCCACTCCACGCCTGGCTGAACGTCAGCCACAGAGTTCGTCAGAGGAAAGCGATTCGCTTCAAAGCGTCGCCACGTAAAGGAACGGAAACCACCAGCAGAAGAGTGTTGACCTCAATCTGTTTTAGTGGGTTTTATTTGAATTTTATTACACAGAGCAGAAGGCAAAACAGCCTGGCATCCATTTTGTATTTCCCCTCTCGGATTCGGTGCTTTTTGCTGTGGTTGCAGTTGGAACCCTCCTGCTCTTGAAACCAGTTTAAAGACTGAAACTTTTGCCCGTTCTTCTTTGCAAAATGGTTCCAATTCAATCGGACTGAACGGAGAGCGTCTCCAAACATCAATTCGAGCCTCGCCACACATTCTTGGTTTGATTTGGATCTGAACTTAGACTAGGACATTCTCACCCAGCCTAAAGTCTAGTGCAGGTTTCCTTCCAACACTGCCCGGTGTTTAGCTCCACCACCCCTCTTCCTGTCAGCTCTGACCAGCTTCCTCTCCCCTGCTAAAGAAAAGCACACCCACAGCATGACGCTGCCACCACTGTGTTTATCATGGTGATTTCCCTTGGTTTGATTTTATTTGAACGTTGTGTAATAAAACACTAAACAAAGTTATAATGAAAACGTTTTAGGTTCTTGCGACCTAAAACGTGGTCTCTGGTTACTAACTGGTTAAGTTAGCACAGATTTGGATTCTGTTGGTGTGAAAGCAAACCGCACCAGCTGAAAATTTAACAAATGTTCTAATTTTGGTTTCCAACCAAACCGAGACTACAGGACTATCAGGTCTCTGCATTTTTATTCTGTAGAGTTGCAAACCTCGGTTACAGTTCCTGGTTTATTCAGCTATCTGCCTCCCGACCACATCCGGTCTCTGACTCTGTCTGCTCGTTTTCGGCCATGTTTTGGTTCGACTCGACCCCGCTGTGCTTCACACGTGTCGATGTTTGAACCGGCCTCCGAAACGACGGGGACCAGTTCATTTAGCGCAGCAGAGCAAACAGAAACTTAAAGCATCACCAACCTGATTGAAAATGTGACACAAAAGTGTCACATTTACACTGAACGGGTTCGTCATTCTCCAACCCTGAACCATCTGCACGGATAAATCAGCAATTTCCCTTTCACCATGTCACACGCACACACAGGACATAAAGCAGTTCTCCCAGGGTGTTTGGTTGATGTGTCAGATTACGCTGAGCCGAGCTGCTGGGTCGTTTCAGTGTTTCGTGTTTAAGCTCACAGAGCTGTGAAAGTGCCTACTTCTCTGCGCAGGCCCTGGTTGGACACGATAATCACGTTGGGTGGATCTCCGACAGCTGTGGCGGCCCCTCCGATGTTGGTGAAGATTACTTCTGCAATCAGGACATGTCTGGGGTCTAGATTAAGCACCTCACACAACCTGCAAAATCACCACAGAATGGCGCTTGATTAGATTGCGTAGAGCAGCGGACGCCAGCGCAGGAATAGGAAAAAAAAAAAAAAAAAAAAGGAAATGTAAAGATGAAAGTGTTATGTCCTTCATGTTCTCAATGTTTCAAAGCTGATGAACCGGGACACGGATATTTGAGCGTTGTTTATGTTGTGACCCTCTTCGTTCAGCTCATTCTGAAAATCTCCCCGCTGGGTGATTCAGAGCTGCAACTAACGATTATTTTAGTAATCGATTGTTCTATCGAGTATTCTGAAGATTAATCGGATAGAAAAATAACCTGCCGCATTCTGAAAACGGTTCATTTAACCACTCAAGCCTTTTTTCACACAATATTAGGAATACATCAAAAGACACATTTTAAAAAAAAATGCAATTAGTTTTTTGAAGAAAAACATAATTTTCATCTGAAATGCAACAACAATAGCTTTGCTTTAGTGTATGTTTGATCATTTGTAGCAAAAAATGCATCTGCAGCTAAAAAAATATTATAATCTGCTGAGTATTTTTTAGGTTAATAAATGGATAGCAACAGGTGCTTAACAAGAGATTTATTTATCTATTTTTACAAAGTTTGAACCAGGTGAGGCTAAAAAAAACGAAGGTTTTACATCGAAAATGTAAAACGTTTATATAGTTACTGCTCTGGGTACATTGTTTTTTTTCATCAAACAGCCGTTATTTTTTTTTGAGTCTGTATTTCTCAGATTACGATTAAACAATTACTAAATTAGGTGACAATAATTTCAAATTTTGATTTATCGAGATTTATCCGATTAACCGTTTCACCCTGGGGTAGTTGAGGCTTATTTGTTGTTGCAGGACATGTTTTCATTTTAAGAGACAATTTAAAACGTCAGGCATGAAGAAAAAGCTTTTTCTTCTTAAACTTGTTTCTTCGCTCTACCTGATGGTGACAGGAGTGAAAAGCATCATGGTGGTCACATTATCCAGGAAGGCAGACAGAATGGCAGCAATCAGACACAGGATGATGATCATAGGCCACACCCTCCCTCTGGATAACTGGTAGGCCTGAAGAAATATCACAATGAGATATTAAGATATTATTAGGTTATTAGTTAACCTAGTGTAATAGGTTAACTAATAATGGATTATTCTGCTATGACTAGCGTTCCAGTTATGTTAAATCATCACATTTCACATATGAGAATCACAAAAAGCTTCAGAAAAACAAAGTTTGAACCGTAAAATATGATTAAATAATTATTTTTTTTTTTAAACACACAAGAGAAAGTAAATGGTGATGACTTCATTTCTAAAAGGGAACAATTGTCCAAACAAAAACAAAAAGCAGAAGAAACTTTTTAACAGCAGCTTTTTATTTTGCAGCTATTTTTAAAGACAACACCATGCCACATGGTCAAAGGTAAGGGGGGAAAAAAATGCAAAAAAACACTGATGCACTTAAACGTCGGCCACTCTGAATGGACTCCATTTTGATAGATTGTGCTGGTTATCTTCATTAACAGAATAACCATTTCTAATTGTCCTCATTATTCCATGAACTCACCTTCACCGCACAATAATCAAAGAAGCCTGTCTCTGAAAAAATGGCCACCAGCACCATCTGTGAAGCAAAAAGGTCACACCGCTTAAAACAACAACAACGTCGCCTTCATTTTTTGTAACGCAGTCACCATGGATGATAAATTGATGCAAGCTTAATAAGTGCTGAAAAACAAAAATATATGTAATCAGGAAAAGGTTAACTGTGTGGGAGCTACAATGGATTCCAATTTAAGTAAAATCCTAATTTGTCTAAAAAGAGCATTTTTATTGATTTTTTTTTTATACCAATTTCCATCTGTGCTGAATTGTGATAACCTTTCAATTGTCCATAAAAAAACGTCTTGGTGTATTTTATTAATCTCACCATGCCAAACAGCAGAGCCAGCGTCTCGTAGTCGATCCACTCCACCACAGTGACCAGGCTGGGTCTCTGAGAATAAAACACACTAAAGATCATTCAGTCTGATCCGGTGTTCGACTGGCTTTCACGGATCTGCATCACAATATGTCAAGAAAAAAGCTGGAGCTCTGCGGCATTTCTATTAATTTCCAGTGACAAAGTAGAAAATACTTTACTTTACAACCACTCAATGACCAGCAGCTGTAGATCTCCCAAGCAGATTTTAGGTTTCGCTGAGTTTTACCTCAACAAGGTGGCTAATCTGAAGACTTTTAAGAGACTTACGTCACCAATGATAGCCAGGGCGGCTAAAGCTGCTAAGGATCCCAACATGGCAGCCAGAGTGCGATGCACAATCTGAAAATGGAAAAGATGCGCACCTTAAGACATGAACAGTGTTAACGGTTTAGCGACATGCGTATTTCAAACAGTGGTAATTTACCTTTCTTACCCAACAATGTTGCTGGGTTTAATGAGCTGTTGCTAATAGATGTTTATTGCTAAAAAATAAACCGTCTAAAGTTTTGCATTGCGTGTTTGCAGAAATACTTCACAGTCAGTGGGGTGATGGGCTTCTCCTTTATGATCTGAACAACTTAATCAGTTTCAGGAACTAAAGTTTCATACCATGTTTGGTGAAGTCTGCTGAAGATGGCATCTTAATGGATGAGTCATAGCTTCATATTTGAGGGTTAATTAAAGAGTTATTTACATTTTGTTTTTTTATACCTTTCTTGATCGAAACCTAAAACAATTGATTAAACGTAAACTGATTATTGATAGGGTTAAGGTTACACGGTTAGGGTAAGTAACCATGTAAGTTAGGGTAAGTAAGGGTTAAGTTACATGTTGGTCCACAGCAACATGTTTTAAGCATTATTTGAGATTTATGAAGCCTTTATTGATGAATTGATGAAAATAATAATTGATTAATGAGTCAGGCCTGAGCTTAATTATTATACCATGAAAACACGGCTTCTTATCTTAAAAACATTCATGTCAAAAATGATTTCTTAATTGTTCTGGTAAAGTTATAGGACACCAGTTAGTGTCTTTTCCAGAATAAATTTCCATAGGAGGAACTATTTTGGTTAAGAACTGCTACTGTTTTTTGGGGGTTTTTTGCAATATCTTGTAATTTGTATTGCACTGGATACCAGTTGGGTGTTTGGGGAAGGCTACCCAAAGTTACCTTTGTCCTTACTGTATCCGTTTTCATTAAACTGCATACATATTTTAAGTCGGTGTTTTAGACATCCTCAATGAAGGAACTGATTTACTTCAGGATCATTTAGCAAGTTCACACCAAGGAAATCCTGTTCAGTTTCCGGATCTAATCAAAGTCAGTCATTTTGTGGCTGTCAAGGACAAAAAGCAGCAGAAGGTCACTTCTCAAAGCCGTCTTCCTCTGACAGCGTCAGGATGCGTCAGACGATGAAGCAGACAGCTAGTGAAGAATGGCTGGAAAGTAGTAAACTAAACCATCTCCTCATTTAACGTCAACACAATCCCCATCGTGTTTTCAAAAACAAAGATCTGCCGCTTTACTTCCTGGTTTCTTTTTTTTACTTGCACAATAGTGAAAAATTTTCCCCATGTCTGATTTCTAACAGATTGTTTTTAAATTGTTGTGTTGCCTAAAATAAAACCTCAAGACACAAAATAAACGCAATGCAAAAACAGCAAAAATGTGTCTTGTTGTCATACATATCATTAAAAAAATCATTTAAATTTAAATCAATATAGCACACATGTTTTAACATTGATATTACTGCCTCTATAAAGACTTTAAATATCTTTACTGTAATATTCACGGTCTTCAATCCGAATCCTCCTGAATACTCCAAATTAAAATGAAACTTATTAGGCTTTATTAATGATAAAAATCTATAGACAGTCTAAAAACTGTCTGTCTGGACAGATCTGTTGAAATAATGAATGAGGAGAAGAAGAACAAAAGCTTCTCTGTGTCTCTTGTCATGTCAGATAAAATGGAAATGTGGCTCTTTACGTCGGTCTTCCATGAATGTTTTAATAGAGAACCCAGTTAGTGTCCAATTACCAACACCAGTGGATTCCTTTTGTGATGTCCCGAATGACAGAGCAGTGCGGGCTCTCTCATTAAGACGTTCGTGTCAGGCAAGACAAAACCTGGGACCTGATGGGGATGATAAAGCAGAGGCTCGGCGAAGCCATCTGCACGGCACAAAGGCAGAGACTTTCAATGACAGCGGACGCGTCATTAACGCCGATGGCGTCTGTGCAGATCATAACGGCGCTGTCATCTTCCACTCCTTCCCTCTTCCTGTTCTCCCCGGAACAGCTGTGTGAGTTCACGCCCTGCCAGGATCAGGGAGACGGCCTTGTTTTAATTAAATCCAAAAGCGGACTGACAATGGGGAGGGGAAGAGAAAAAAAATGACTGATGTACATGTGGGAAAATCAAAGTGACTCTGGGTGGGACGAAACAAGTGAACAAGAGGTTATCTTCTCTTTCCCAACATACTAACATGCATGGCTGCTCCTCCCGACTAAGAATGTCCTGCAAAAATGAAAACATTATTTTGCTGCCAATTTGTAATTTATGGGAAGCATTACCTCTAATAACTGTATGATAGCCCAGTGAATATGTTTTTGCTTTTCACTGACACGAAGAAAGCATTGAAAATGTTTCTGTTTTTACAAAAAAACAGATTTGAAAAAGCTAAAATTTTGATTAGAGTCTCTGTTTAGTGCAGCGTAATTGAGTTGAGTTTTGACCCATTCAGAGCTGCAGTATGCAACTTTCGATTAAAACTTCTTTTTTTTACGTATTTGTTAAAACTGTCACCATGTCGTAACAGTTTGCTATGAGACAATCTGTGAAAAGGTCCGTCTCCTCCGCCTCCTGCCTGATCTGGTGCCAGAAAAGCTGAAGCCAGACTTTTCTGCAAAATCAAAATCGTTTTCCCACCTAACGGAGCAAAATGCCAGAGATTTTTTTTTTTTAAATTTTGCTACTTTGTTGTACATCATTACTTAGTAAAGTTAAATCTTCACATAAAACATAATGAAACTGATTAGGGCTGACGTGATTGTAATTGGATTGATCACGATTAACCCGATTAATCGTGATTAACCGATTATTTTAGTAATCTATAAATTGTCAACTGGAGTATACAGACTCAGAAAAAGGACTTTTGCAACAAGCAAAAAAAACATATTCAAAGCAGTAATTAAGCCGAAACTGTAAAAAATATATATATATACATTTTGTATTTTAGATAAATTGTTGATTAGGGACACATAAAAACCAGTAAATGTCTCTCTAGACAGAAGCACAGGTGTGTTCCTGTCGGTCCTGTGACAACGTCTTGTGTTTTCTAAATACTTTAGGATGTCATTCTGCAAACTGTGCCACAGACAGAGGAGAAAAACCCGTTCATCACCGGCAGCATAGCAGGCCATTTACCTCAAAGATGATGAGAACATAGACCCCGGCCAGGATGATTCCCGCTATAGCCACCTGCGTCTCCTTCGTAACGTAGAGCGATTGGTGGGTCATGGACAGAGGCACCACATCGTTATCCTGCAGGGAGGCCTGAATCGTGATGACGATGGGGTCACTAGGTGCGGAAATGAAACGGCACAGCAGCAAAGAAAATGGAGGATCATTTTCTTTCATTGCATGTTTCCATAAATGTGGCTGCAGGCTTTTCTTCAAGGTCGGGTGAAAATATACAGCAATTTCTTAAAAGGAACATAAAAGTCATTATTGTCATGTTAAAGATAGCCTGTCTGGAAAGAGGAGCGTTAAAATGTTAGAACATAGTGCTCTGAAGATGTCAGTGAGTTTGATTTGAATTTTATGTAATCAGCTAACACAAAGCAGCACATCGTTTCCTGGAGAAAACGTGACACGTCTGTGGAATTTCTCACAAATAAAATCTGAAAAGTGTAATGAGTATCCAGCTCCTTTGAGTCAATACTGTGTAAAACATCCTTTATGCATTTCAAGAATAAAATTCTTGCTAATTTTTCTTCAACAAAGCAGGTCAAGTTCTATCAGAGTGAATGAAGGACGGCCACAAATATCATTTTTCTTGTCTTGCCACAAATTTTACTTCGGCTTAAGGTCAGAACAGCTGAACTCCACTCCCGTCTTAAAGATTGCTCCGTGTTTAGCTCCGTCCATCTTCCCATCAGCCCTCACCAGCTCACAGGCTGAGAGCCGGCCCCAGACCAGCTCTTCAGCTCTGGTTTGACTCAGGAAAAGGTTCCGGTGCCGTGGAAGACATCCTGCCTTGTTGCAGTACAAAGGAAAGTTCTGCACAGGTTTTCTCTATTTACGAGAGTACAGACTCATCGCCATGACGTCTCACATAAGGTTAGAGAGACTCCTATTGGCTCATCTGGGAAAGCAAATAAGTACAAGTCGGGACACCGTGTACTTTGTTTTCTATTGCGGAGTTGTGTGAACGCTTTTTCAATCCACATTAAATCTTCTGATTACCTGCTGAGCATCTCAAAGGTTCTTGTTGACACCTTCTGGTCACTCCGTTCAGGATGAAGGGGAATGGTCCAGTTATGAGTTACCTGGTAACAAACAGCAGAACAAATCATGATCATAAATGTTGTGGAAAAATTTGATTTATCCAATAATTGTTAAGGTGAAAATCTCTCAGTGGGGGTTAATTGGGAAACTTGCGCAAGACGAGAGCAGACAGTGTCAGGATCGCTCCGTCAAAGTGTCAACTCTGACTTACAGAGTTCAATACATATCTTTTTATGGTGAAGGATAAAAGCATAGTAATATTTACACGACCAACTGTGAAAGCTGTGTGTAATATAACATTACACATGGCTTATAACCATAACTGAAACCAAGACAGAACATAAATCACAAGTCAAGATTATTTATACAGGACATTTCAGCAGCAGCGCAGTTCAAAGTGCTTTACATAATAAAAACGTCATACGGTGACCAATTATGAAACGAACAATAAATATTACATTTTGTCAAATGTCATCATCAAAATCACAAATATGCATCAAATTGATCAATGTGTCACCAAAGGCAACTCTAAACAGATGGGAGTTCAGTGTTAATTTAGAAGAACTGGATAAGTTCAGATAGTAATGAAACCAAAGTTTAGTAGATAACATTTTCAAATGACATAAATGAATATTGCCAATATGGCCACTCTGACCTGCTGAGTCCTCCTCCTCCTCTGCCCCGGCTCCTCGGCCTGCTCCACCTGGATCAGGATGAACTCCTGGGAGGCGGAGTCCACAGCCCTTCCTGCAAAAGGCCCCGCCACTTGTAACTTCAGCAAGGCGTTATCCCGAAAGTCTGTCACGTTCATGGCTGAGAGACGGGCACCGTCAAGAGAAAAATGCAGACACTTTGCTGACAGTAAATCCTTTGCAGGATGAAAATATCCACCATGCCCGTGTGCTACTTGTCCTCTTCACTGGCGGTTTTATAAAGTTCTGTTCGATATTTGACATGCTTATTTCTTTCTGACTGAAGAACGTAGCAGCAGCAAGTGTTTACAGCACATAGGGCCACGGCGATGGTGGAGGGTTAGAGCGCGTGACCGATGTACGGAGGACTCGGTCTTCTATGTGGCCGCCACAAGTTCAAGTCCTGCCCATATTGCCGTCCCCCTTCTCTCACAACCCAATTTCCTGTCAATTCACTGTCAAATAAAGATCACTATAGCCAAAAATGTCCTTTAAAAAAGCGTCTACTGAACAGCAGAAAGGATACAGAAGCTGTCTGTCGGAGAGACGGCCAGCATCCTCCAGGGGTTGTCCCGATCCGGGTACATACTGAAGAACAGCTGAGACCAGATGAAAACAATCAGTAGCACGAGTCAGTCACAAAAACTGCTGGAAATTGCAAGTTATTTTAACTGAGTTAATAGATATTGTGAAATGTGACCACTCACACCAAATATCTAACGGATCGTTAACTCCAGTGTGTAAGGGCCGGTGTCCTGCAACCTTTAAATGTGCGTCCGGTCCAGCACACCTGAATAAAACGACTGAATCCTCTCCTCAGTTTTTCATTTGCAGTACAGTCCTCCAGACTCCTGCTAGTGACCTGGTTATTTGACTCAGGTGCGTTGAACCAGAGACACGTCTAGAGGTCCCTTGAGGACTGAAGTCATAGAGCCTCGCTCTAGAAACCGGATGTAAAACATGCACTTGTCATGATGACAAATTGATGAGATTACACTGCTACCAGACTCTTCCACACTGCAGTCAAGACACACACTTTTTTTGCTCCATCACTTGTAATGGAGAGTACATCACTGCCTTCTTGGTGCTCCCCAAAAGACCTCAACCCACCATCTGGTGGATTTTAAATAGTTCGGTAAGGTCCCAGTCTGGTGTGAAGGGAGCCTTCGATGTTACAACATGGGAACAGGGATCATGGCTAATTTCTCATTTTCCACAGATATGAGTCAGAAGTGTCAAGCAAGGCTACCTCATAGCTACAAAGGATGTGTTTTAAGAGAAACAAGAAGTTTATTCAAAGCAAGAGTTTATTAAGGTTTGTTCTTAGCCAATTGATCGGCTGCTTCAAGTCAATCACATGGCCTTTCTAAAACCAAAGTGTTTTTGAAGAGATTCGAATCACCCTTCAGTGACCGTGCTATGCTGGGCTGATTATCTCCCAGGACTAGCTGTAGATCTCAAGCAATGGAATGATTTCAATGAAACTTTTTAAAATACAAGCAAATAAGAGCTGAATGTCTCAGAAGATTACAGAACATTTGTTTACAGTTTGCTGCTTTAGTCTCTTTGATATTTTCTTTTTTTTGTAGCTAACTTACACTGGAGAGAACAACAATCGCAAACATAGCCACAACCTTGGACACTCTGAGGCAGCATCTGGAGAGGAAACAAAGACAGGACACATAAATAAATTATGTGTAAGCTTGCTGTATGTTAGTGGCTTCGAACCCTGTAGATTTGACTTCATAATGTACATGTATGATGTGTCAGAATAATAAATGACGTCAAAAGAGGCGGGGAGTCGTACTTTATACTGCTGGTGAGTCTGAAGCTGCGGTTCAGGTTTTCCAGTGTCTCGTACTTTTCTGAGGAGTTGGAGCGCGACAGGCCGGCCACCTCGCTGCCCAGGCGGTAACGTCTCTCTGTGTCCATGCAGCAGTTGTCCCATGGCTCCTCTACTCCAACGAAGCTGGGCTCATGTACTGTCATGTACGTAATACTTAAAGAACAATAAGTCCATACCAGTCACTATGAGTCATCAAACGTTCAGTCCCAGAGACAAGAATAGGACAGTTTTGGGATCACATTTTTTTAAATGCCGAGTATTTGTCATGTAAAATGTACAACTATAACTAATATACAGTACAGACCAAAAGTTTGGACACACTTTCTCATTGAATTCAATGAGAAAGTGTGTCCAAACTTTTGGTCTGTACTGTATATATATAGAGAGAAGGAAGTTTAAAACAAAACGCTGCGATAACGTGGTTGCATAATTGTGCCCTTTGATGCACTTTTTGCTTCAATTTCTGCATTCAACCTGCGCAGTTTGGACTCTTCCTCATGATTTGACATCTCCTGTCCACAGCGCCACACATTTAATGTCCGATTTAGGTCTGGAGACATTTTTTGGTAAAGGAATTCAATGGCTGACTTGGACATGAGCTTGGACTATCTCTCTGTTGCCAAAAAAAATAAGGTATTTGGTCAAAACCTATTGGGTTGTCTTCACGATGAAAGCTGTGCCTTCACTTCCAACAGTTCCCCAGGGTTACAACACTGCATTCTGATGATGGTGAGTGGAAAAAACAAAGCTGGGTCCTAATAAGTCGGCTTGCTGGCGTAGTAAAAGTTGACGTTGCTGAACCTTTCACAAGACGTTTGGAATATGCTGGTTCTCCCTGCGTACGTGTGGTATTTCTTAATTTACTACGGCTTTCTCCGCTGCTACTGATGCCACATAAAAATGCATGTAGGGTTAATATGCAGAAATCTTAACCCTCAGGTAAACATCCAAAAACAAAAGGCAGATGAACCGCTCACCTGTCATCTTGGGAGAATCGCAGCAGAGGCGACCGTTCTGTAAGGTTGGCTGAATTGGCTTTTCCTCTGAGAAAGTTGACAGCGTTGAAGTTGTTCCTGAAACTAATAAAGAAAAAGGCACTGTGAGCTGAAATACCCTGAAATACAGTTGAACTGACATAAACGTCACAGAACAAACTCTGGTTGTCAGCTAGTGGCTTAACGCCAAAGAAACACTTTGTTAGATCAGAAAACAGTTGGTTCGTAACCTGGTGGACTATCACAACCTCACACACTATTACAATCTTCACGTGGGAAGGAATATTTTCATTGTTACTGAGAACAAACTTGTAAGTTCACCATGTGTTAATTACTCGTTTTCCTTGTTAGGCAGTTTTTTGCACATAAACTGAGTTTGTAAAAATAGATGTTTGGTGTAGCGTGGTGGATTTGATCATATAAAGTTGCAAGCACTGTTCACTCTTACTCATTTTTGAGCCTTAGGACTTTTTTCCTGTCATGTTTCAGTGCTTTCCTGACCCATAACCTGACATCTTTTCAGAAGAAAATGATTTTCCAGCACTACCCTTTGTTGCTTTTACACCTCAAACAGGAAACTTTGGGTAGTCAACACAAAAAAGGCGTCTGTATTCTGATGTCATTTAACTTTTTGCCATTTTTTTTATTCTCTTATCCTGTTCTGAATGACTCCAGGACTAATTCACACTTCTGCATGCGCGACATTTTTATTTGGTTAAAACGTGACTGCTGAAGCACATTCCAGTGCATCTCATTATTTGAAATAATAAAGATTCAAATCCACCTGTCTGTCGAGAAGACACACTGATATCGTTTGTACTTCGAATTAGTTCACAAATTCCTCAGCATAATCCCGACAACGTCACGGCCACGGGCTTGAGATTAGCTCTTTTCCGCCCAGGGAGTTTTCCTGGGATAGAAACCCACCTTCACACACATTTCGGTCTGTGTGATTGTTCGTAGATCTCAAGGAATGTTGAATTCTTTTCTTTATCTTTTTTTACGTTCACTCATCCCCGCGGGCTTTAAAGATTTACATTTGACCTAGTAGGAGGTGAACTGTAATGTCTTTCTGCATGTGTGATTTGAAATCTTGTTACGTCTCTAATCCAGTGAGAAGAAAGAGAGGCCGTTAATCTTGTTAGCTTTTTTCTCCAAGGAATGAAGCAAACGAGAGCAGGAAACATGCTCCTTTAGAGAGGGGCTCGGCTCGTGGTTTTTAATACAAAGGTATTATTAATACAAACGAAAGATAAACAGGTTTCTTTGGTCTGGTTTTTGCCATTATTCTGTTTTGAATCCCACAGAAAACAACAATAACATCAGGATAGTAAATTCTCCTGGCATTCACTACTGAGACTGAAGAGTTATTTTGATAACATGGCTCCCCACTCAGGGCGTCCCTCCATCATGGAGTGGCTCTGGGGTTCCAGAAAACAAAAAAAAATATTTTATTGTTAGCATCAATGGGGATTGTGACCTCTCGTGTTGTATGCTTTTGAAAAATAAGGCGTGGCACTAAGACTCGATGATAACGCTGAACCCAGGGCTAAATTAAAGGGTTTTGTTCACCGTTTCTAAAGATTTGTGGAACATTTGATCATCCCCTTAAACATTTAAGGGGATTGTACAACTTAAACTTGTACAATTTCGACTAGAGGGTTCTACCTTAAACAGGGATCTGTGATGAAATCTGTAAAAACGGTCAACGTGGCCGAGGCTTCGGAGTGACGGGACTTTAAAAATGAACGCATTCCTTTCAGCTGAGAAAAGAAAAAGATATAAAAAAAACTGGGAATCTCTCTATGCCCACAAGTACCACAAATAAGAGAACCAGGTTTGACTCCGATCTGAAATGTTAAAGTAGCCCTTTCATGCATCAATTATGATCCTTTATGTCAGGATTTTTTTTTAAAGTGTTTCAGATTTTTTTGAGGCATAAAAAAAAAGGTAGGGAAAAAAATTGTAAAAAAAAAAAAAAGCTTTTACAAATTTTTCTGGAGTTGTAATTTTCTCCAAATACAAAGTTGTTATTTGGAAAATAAATCACTGGTATTAGTCTTTAGGGGATACTTGATGTGGAAGGAGGAGCTGGATATCCCTGAGTTGCTTTTTCGTCTGACTGCCATATTGGATTTAGCAAAAAATATTCTTGTAATTTCAGTGGATGGCCAGTGGTTGGCAGTGTATTGTATGATGCACTGGTGTTCACTTCAGTGGTCTGTGTGCATTTGTAACATAAAAATCCACAAGAAACACAAGAAATTGTCTTTTCGATAACTGTCCACTGTACTGGCCGCTATGCATGAAAGGGCCAGTGTTTACATCAGCTGCCAGCCGAGAGGGAGCAGAAAGTGGTGCAGCCACGTACCCGTTCTCTTGCCGAACCGGAACCAGGTCCTCAGCATGGATGACGCACTGTCCTGCAGGCTGCAGCTTCTGGGTGTCTCCTCTCTCTGAGATCCCCTGAAGCAGACGCAGCTCCCCAAAGTTCCCCGGCACGGCCTCCGGCGACCTGAGGCCGCTCCTGCCCTGATGGCCTGCGGCCGAAGTCTGGGACATTTCAATTTCCAGGTTGCTTTTGTTCTCCAGATACATTCTGAGGCCTGAGGAGAAGAGAATAGGTTATCTCCGTTTTACCTGATGAGAAATGCAGCTCCTTCAGTCGATGTGGCTAACTCATGTCATAACAAAAGAACTGAACAGATTTGCGACAAAAAGGAAAACGAGGCATCTTTAAAAAATGTTTTTAACAGGCTCACCTAGTCAGGACTAGGGCTGTGTGATGTTAGCAATTCTACAATATTTTTTTTCCTCAGAAAGTATAATTTTTTCATCCGCAAGTATTGATACAATATAACCTACTTTGAGTTTATATGTCAAATACACATGAATTAAATAACAGCTATCACACATTACATTTTTACCCAATTGCACATGTACATTAAAAATGACATATAAGGAAACAGTTACAGTTAAATGATGAAATGAAATAGATAAATTACATTATCTAGTACAAGTGAATAAGACAAAAAAGGTTTCTTTTCTGCACCACCAGATACAAAAAGCCACACAATTAACATTTAAACAAAGCAAATGTATAACAAAAGCAACATTTATTACACCATCAGTTCAATTAATTCAATCCAAGTCTATGGAACAGTCACACTCACTCTGTCCGTCTGAAATCTTTCAGAAAACCTTTAAAATGTATTGAATCATATCGTTTGCTGAATATCGTGATATATATCGCATCGTGAGAGGAATATCGCATATCATATTGTATCATGAGATTAGTGATTTGCTACAGCCCTGGTTAGCACCAACCCAGTAAAATGCACTGAAGTTTAATTCTGTCATGCAACAACATATCTTAAACGCTGCGAGGCATGAATACCGTCATAAAGTCTGCAGGACACTGACTGACTTATCCAAGAAGAACAAAGCCACTGATTGCTGCTACAGTCAGTCCCTCTTTTCCAGTGACTCCAACAGAGTTACATGATTTAACTAGAAACAGTGCAGGCCAGAATAACAAGAAACAATGAGGAGAGGCCCTGAAGGCTTCGTGGAGTAAGAAGATTCTGCAGTCAGGTGCTACACTGCTGCAGCTTCACTGCCAGAAGTCATGTGATCCACTGCATGAATGAAGACGACGAAGGCCGGGAGCGTTTCTGCCTGAAAAGATTCCTCTTCAAATCTACCATTAGATTTTCATTTCTTGGCACTAAGCCGAACTCAATGTACCAGGAATAATTGCTAGATAATTTTGGTAATATTGGTGCACTCCTATCTATTGAAGCGTTTCCACATTTTGTCATGGAAAATGTGTCATTGCCCAACACAAAGTAATGCATATTCACGAAACTGAAGGTTTGGTCTGCAAAGAAATTTCAACAAATAAAAATCTGAAAAGTAACAAATTTGGCCTGTCGGCACAAATGACCCGTGAACACGAACATGATGCAGAGAGACGCTTTTCAAAACTTTTTAGGAACATTTTTAACGACAAATTAATTGTCCTCTGAAAATGTTAAATATGTTGCTGCAACGCAAAACGTTTTTGTTTTTCATTAACTAGTGAAATCGAGACAATAAACAGGACGATGTAGACCCAGCAGATTTAGGAGCGCTCAATTATTAAACTTGTCTCAATGCAGCAAGAGGAAAGACCGACTCATATTTTGCTCTTGTGGATGAAAATAAAACCTAGAGATTATAAATCAACAAAATAGAAAACAACCAACCCGTGAACATTTAATAAACTGCCCTCCTTTCTTTTAAAAAGTCTTACACGTCTTCTTTGTTTCAGCGCTACAGTCATTTAGATGCTTTTATTTTTGTCATTTTTTTCTGACTACCTTGTTTCATTCACATATTCATTGTTTATTATTGGGATTTTATGGTTTGTTTTTTATAATGTGGCACACGAGGCAAAAAGGTTGTAAAGCACTGATGTACAGTAGATCAGAGCATTTTCATGGCGTGAAAATGGCCTAGTTAAAGTCTAATCCAGTTGCGGAGATTCAGTCAGTTCGATCTGACTGAGCCGCTTCCCTGACTCTACTGAAGAAAAGCCTCCCCACAGCATGATGCTGACACCACCTTTGAATCTCAATGCTGCACTTTTTTTCTTTTTTCAAATCAAGCATCATTTTCCTTCTAACTCACAGCAGCTTGGTGGTCGTTTGGTACATGAAATAAAAATAGAGGTTATCGAAGTTTGTGAAAGTAACGTGACAAAAGTTCAAAGCTCTTAATGTCGGGAGCTGACGACACTGGATTTTATTCCAACTTCTTTAAAGAAAAAGTTAGAATTTTAGGGGAAATGTACATAAAGTGTGTGCAGCAGCGTGAGATCTCGGCCTTGTTAGGTAGATTCACGCTCACAAATAAAACAGGGGAAAAGGAGTTATGACGGAAAATAAAGAGTGAAGTTCAGAGAATGAAAAGAACAAAGGCAGGATTAATGCTCATGTGAAAGGCAGCAGGGATTCACATGACATTTAGGCTTTTTAAGTAGCGAGCTGAAAGTACTGTAAAAAAAAAAAAGATAATACAGCTGGATTAGAGCAAGCAAAGATCCCAACTAAAACAACCTTCACATTCATTTCTCTCAATTATCCAAACAATCAAAAATAAACACGTTCAGGATGTCAGATTTGACTGATCCTGGAAGCAGCTCCTGGTGTCAGTCCAGCCTCATGTAACGCGGGAAGCGCTCCGTTGTTCCCTGAGGACAATGACGGGCTTGTTGGGCGCCGGGCGCCGGGCCCCGCAGGCCCTGGGTGATGTCAAAAAACACAAACTGCTTTCTTTTCGGTTTTTCCAGCTCGGTTCACAGCAATTAAAGATTGCAGGCTGAAAGCGAACTGAACCTGAGCGGGACTAATCGGCAGGTTCCTGCTCCATAATCTGTCAGCAGTGCTCTGCAAAACGATGGATGTCATTTGTTAAACCGAAACTAACTTGACGCATGGTGGAAAGAGTCATTTATTCAAAGTTGTAAAGGTATTTCTCTGCGTTTAAGGTTAACTCAGATTTTTGACGCCGCTGATGAAGTAAAACAGACGAACTTACCTTGAGAGATGCACAAAAAAGTTGTGCTAGATGACGTTGAAGGCGCAGGTAGGAGCGATGTGTTGGATCTGAATTAAAAAAAAATATCTGCTGCAAAACTTTACTTTTCAGTAATCCAAATTATTTTCAACTTTTTGTTTGATTAATACTTTTTTTTGCTGGGGGTGGGATGAGGAGGCTGCTGTAACGTCGGAGCACAGAGGCGTGGTTGAAAACAAGAGAAGGTGAGGAGTTTCTTCTCTCCTGCGCTCTCCCAGCGAAAGAGGGCGACGCTCCTGAAAGCTCTGAGGGCGGTGGGGCCGGGGAGGGGCCCGGGGAGGGGGGCCGAGTGGGGCCGAGTGGGAGTGGGTGGTGCAGAGTCTAAGTGGCTTTAAAAGGAAACTTTCCACTCAGGAAACTAGTAGTAAAAAGTACTAGATCACTTGAATGATTATTTCTCTTAAAACTTTGGGAAAATGTCTCATCAGTGAAGTAATCTACCAGTGGAACTGGTGCTTTATTTTATTTTTTTTTTATCAATATCATGGACTGATTGCCTTAAAACGAGCTCTTGTGTCTTGTTGAAAAGTTACTTTGGAGTTAGTTTTGTCTTAATTCAAAGTGTATTAAGATGTTTGCACTGGTAAACTAGTCAAAAATGTTCAGTAAGATTTTGTGTTTTTGCAGTAAAAAGGGCCGGCTTCTACACACCGCAACAAGTAACTTCTCAGAAGAAGCTTGTTTTAAGTCTATAATTCCTTATTATTGATGAAAAAGTACTAGTTCCATTCTAAGATAAATTCGCTTATAAGAAAGCAATATTCCCGTCTTATAAGTGAACTAATTTGCCAATGGAGCTAGTACGTTTTCATCAATAATAAGGAATTATAGACTTAAAACAAGCTTCTATCTTGCTGAAAAGTTAGTTTTGTGTAAAGATATTTGCATTAGAAACCAGACCACAAATTACTTTGTAAGATTTTGTATTTTTGCAGTGCAGTGCTTTGCAAAAACTTTTTTTTCACACCCCTGTAACTCTCCACACTTGGCCACATTAGAGCTTTAATGTATTTTGTTGGGGTTTTATGGGACAAAGTAAACAAACTAGAGCATAGGTAGATATATTATATCCACACACACACACACACACACACACACATATATATATATATAGAAGGCAACAATTGCACTCAAGCAAGAGTAGCCATTCAAGAAATCACTGAAGTAAAAAAAAAAAGTATCAAAACAACCATCACTTCAATATTTAAAAATTACGTCATCAGATGGAACAATATATAAAGTTATGTGGAAACTTTTGTAAAGACCAAAATGAAAATAATTCATATAAATACCATCATTACATAATAACAAAATAGACTAAATTTTCCAAATATAATGTTTTTCAATGCAAAACTTATGAATCTAACAAAAAGATGTGTGTGTGTGGGGGTGTGTGTCTGGTGACAGTTTGGTTAAAACAAGTTTGTTCTTCAGTCAGTGACGTTCCTCACAGAGGGCAGAGTAGCAACGTATTTTACTCAAGAGTAGCGACACTTTGTGATAAAATCACTCGGGTAAAATTAAAGTACAGCTTAGTAAAAAAATACTAATAAAAGTACATTTTTCCAAAGGTAAATGTAACTAGTTACTACCCAACTCTAGTTAAATGTCCTACAGGTTCCGAACATCTCATCGAGCCTCTGGGTGAAATGAAGGGTCTCTGATAAGATAAGACCAAAATATTTTATTTTTTCTCTCACTCTTTGACAGCACCAATTTGAATACAGCATTCCCCGAGGTGAAACATGGCAGCAGAAGTATTATGCTGTGGGAATGCATTGTTTTCAGCAGGGGCAGTGAAACCGCTTCGATTTGATGGGAAGATCTACTAAACAGGGTAAGAACACGAACCAAATACAAATGAGGGAAAAAAAAAAAAAAAACTTTCAAAACCATGTACCAGTTTTTCTCCACTTCACATTTCAGCTGAAGCAGACAAACAGGACCTGAAGAATGAGACGCTGTCAGAAAACCTTTCCCCCAGATCAGCGGCGAAAGCTGCGTTTCCATTTGCTCTGCCTGCTGAATCGATGTTTCCAGTCGGAGGAGCTCGCAGCGTCCGCCTCCCTCGTTCTCAGAAACCAGTGGAGGCGAGATTTCCGACTGACTGGAGTCACCTGGTCTGGAGCGAGGGCCGGCTGAGACAGAGCGGGATTAAAGCCGCGCACAAGAGATGTCCAGGGGGGCTGACCGCACTCTGGTCTTGTGGGCGGATGTGAGAGTTATCAAAGAGAAATCACATGGAAAAACACGGCCTGGAGCAAAGGATTATCAGAGCTGTGTGAAGTCAGGATCAGCTGGATTCTTCGTTTTTTCTTATTTTATCGATCATATGGGAAAGGCGGGGGTTTTTTTTAAAAAAAATGTAGGCTGGAATAGTTTTTATTTGTGAAAAAAAAATATTTTCTTGGTGAGTATAGAAGAGGCTTGGAGAGAGCCATCCGGCACCATCTTACAGTGTTTAAAGCAGGTTTTATATACTTTTACTATGTGATGGTTGTTGATCTGCAGCAGGCCACCAAGCTTTACTTATGCCCCCACCAGACTTAGCATTTGTTTGTTTTTTTTATCATTGCTTTTTTTTTTTTTTAAGACTTCTTAGTAGGTTTTCAGGTATTAATATTCCAGTATTCCAATAACATATAACTATCAAGTGAAACCTTGCTGCGGTAATAATATACAATAAACTTCTGTCTGAAGTTTGAGGTTGCAACATAAAGTGTGAAGTCGAGAAGCCATGGCTCAAGTTCTCAAATATCTTTTGTATCTTTTATGAAGGTGCTTAAAAGAAAAGGTTATTTTAGCGGTTTGTTGAGATGTTGAACCATTGGCAGTTGCAATGGGCTGAAATACAAAGTTTCCTTGATCCCAGATCATTTTGCTGTGGAACGTTGCAGATTCCGCATCACAAAATGTCTTCCACACTCTGTCAGGTTTCTGTTTTGTTTGTTTGTTTTTTAAATCAGTGGCTGCCAACATTTAGGACAAATAACAGTGGGTACCTCCATCTGAGGCCATCAGACACTTTTGTCTCTATCCGTCATATTCAGTCACATGGACAAAACTGCATTGTCACGCCAAACATCTCAACTGAATTATATCTGGGCATTGACTAGGCCACTCCAGTTTTTTTTTCTTTTGAGCTATTCAGTTATTTTTGCCCACACTCCAAACATTTCCTATCAGACTGCATCTACAAAAACGTATTCTTACTTCCAGCCAGCACATGTAACATGATGGGGAAAGATTACTCAAAACTTCAATCTGCCCACAGTGAATAATTTTAGATAGATGTTCTTGTTTCTCACTGTATTCTGTGACAGAATCCATAAGCAAGTGATGTAAATTCGGGTCCCCGCTCTCATATCTGAGGCTCTAATATCTGAGCAGCACCTGACTTAAGCCAGAATAACGCCGTTTGTAATGATTCCGGGGGGAAAGGTCACCAAATCCTCAAGGAATGCAAATGATTTTAAAGCCAAATCGAGCCGCCATAAAAACATTTCTATTCTGTTTCTCGTGACTCGGCCGAGGTTCTCATGATCCAATAATGGGCGAACACAAACGCGCTTAAAGGAGATTCTTATGAACTGAAACGCTACGCAGGGTCTTAGGAGGAGTTTTTGTTTCCCCTGTGACCTTTGGCCTCCTCGGCTCCAGAGCGAGGCGCAGTGCTGAAGTCACACAGGTAATCAGAGGGGATTTCTTTAATCCCACAGCGCTAAACTCCCAACTGTCCTACTTCCACCAACTGGTCTAGAACAAATAGCAGTCATTTCTAAAATCCCAGCTATGTCAGTTAACAGAGATTAGAACCAAAAATGTATGACATCGTCAAAGTTGGAAGACTATTTTCGATTGTAAAATCATGTCTAATCTGGAGTACCATGTTTGACAGAATTATTTAGACCCAATAATCCAGGATATAAATCTCACTTTTGATCACTATTGGTGTCAATTTGCTTAACACTTGCCTTTCCAAACTAATGCTGAGGGTGACACAGGAATTACACAACTTAATATTTCCGTCCTTATTAGGGAACTGTATTGGGATTCATTTTGCTTCTTAGACATTTAGTACTTTTTTTTAGTTTAGGTTGTTCTGCATCCTGGCAATTTCTGACATGAAATAGTGCCATCTGTCATATCTTATGTCAACTTGGAGTTATTAGAGGAACTTTTTTATAGCTGCTGTAATTGAAAGTCATTTTCAATGTAAGCAAATAAAAAAAATCTACCAGAAGGAGCTAATTTGTTATGATCAGGGGTCACAATTTCTCATACTTCATGATAAGTCCTCATTTGGATACGAGAATATAAAGTGAATAAATAACGTGTGAGATTTGAGTGGTTTTATGACCACAATTCATGAAAATCTTCACTTTTTACAGGTTCAAAAAGAAAGTAAGAGGGATAATTACTTTGTAATCACATAATTACAAAGTATTTGTAATGACTGGTGAGATGACTTGGACTTCCAGTTCCTTTCAGTCATTAATTTCATAAGCCTATAAATATGTTTCACCACATTAGAAATGGAATACCTCATAAAGGATATGAAGTGACACAAAAAAGTCTCGTTTTTGGCGTTTCTGTCATTTAATTGCTCCAGATAATCCAAAAATGTTGATGGGAGCAATGGGAGAACAATTTTGTTTTCACAGATTGTCTCAACATACTAACAAATACAATAAAAAATTAAAAAAAACTTTTTTTTTAAATAAAAGTTACATACCACAGCTTTGGAAAAAAAATCTGCCTTATAATTAATTGATTACTTAATAAGCTAATAGTTGTTTTAGATAGCTTCCAGGGTTTCACCAACAAAAATTTAAGACATTTAAGACCATTGGCAATAAAATTTAAGACTCATATCACAACAGATTTATATATATATATATATATATATATATATATATATATATATATATATATATATATTATATACTGCTCAAAAAAATAAAGGGAACACTTTAAGTGTTAAACACCTGTTTAAGTGTTCCCTTTATTTTTTTGAGCAGTGTATATATATATATATATATATATATATATATATATATATATCTGTTGTGATACGAGTATATATATATATAAGTAGACACAAGCTTACCACAGAATAAATGCAACATCAAATGAGTTGGCAACATAAGTCAGCCAGTGGCGATAAGTACCGACGATAAGTTTACAATTACCGTCACGAACGCCATTTTTGTTTGTGGGTGACTCAAACGTTTGCCTGACAGAAAATCCTACGAGAAAAAAATAAATAAAAAACGTCACCACAAAATTTGACATGTGACATTTAAGTACAACGTAATTTTTTTTTGTAAATTTAAGACATTTCATAGACTTAATATTAGATACATAAATTTAAAAAAATAATTCAGGACATCCTCCATTAATACTAAAATGATTAGTCAAATGTATGCTTTTAGCCTTACTAAAATTTGCTCGCTCATCTAAAAACAAGCAAAAATAATATATAAAGAGGCTAATTATCTCACTGTACCAGAAAAAAAATAAAAATAAAAATAAGAAAACAAAAGCAGGCTTACTGGTATACTTACTAAAGTATAAAACAGCAACACTCGTTGTTAAATAAGCAGGATTTATTTTCACTTTATTAACAGAAATGTATTAACATTTAATATGCAGGAATGACCCCTGTGAATACATGGCACAATCATATACATTCTTTAACGAGACAGTGCACAAACTTGGTGGATGGGTAAATACAGAAATCTTAAAATGATCCTTCAGTGAGCTGGGTGAGAAACATCGACTTTAAAAATGTTTTTATACATATATATTTATAAAGAAACATGGTTGTTACTAAAAAAGAAGAACAAAAAAGGAATCCTAGTGTTATCACACATCAGTTTCTATATACAATCTAGGGACGGGTAATTCACACAAACCAAAAGGGAGGAATCTACCACAGTGCTAGGCTGTAACTGTAATATACTTATTTCCATGTAACACAACAATCACATGTGCAGCTGATCATTTTAAAGAAACTAAAAACAAACAGGTGTTTTTCACTTTATTTAGCTTATAATTCTTTTTAATGTCATCGCACAGCCACCCTTCTCCCCCGCAAAACAGACGTTTGTGCCTCAGTAGACCGCTCGTATGAACGCGTGCGCCGTGAAGTGGGCTTGACACAGGATCCTAGCCATCTGTAGAAAACTCAGTGTCCCGTCAGGTAGTCCTGCGTGGAGTCGGAGGCAAAGGAGTCGGCGTCCTCGTTGTCGGAGTCCTCGCTGCTGTCGTCTGCCGCGGGCTCCCCGGAGAGGGCGATGCGGGCGTAGTCGTCCGTGTCGATGGACTTGCAGAAGTGAATGGCGTATTTGAGTTTCTCCTCCAGCACCTGTTTGCATGAGTACCTGGGCAGCTTGAGTAGGAAGAAACACGTGTAGGACTCCGGCAGGAAGTGGTCAGGAGGGTTGTATTTATCCAGAACCTGAACACAAACCAAACCGGGGTTTTAGCGAAGGAGATTGAAGATTTTGCTTTTTGTGTTTGCTTCAACACGTTACGCTGTTCAACAAAAGACTGTAAATGCAGCAACAGAGATGCTAACGTTTCCAAATCAAAACCACATTTTCATAGTTTTATTTGTAGCCATTTTTGTTTTAAACACAAAAGATCTAATTGAATAAGGGTAAATGTTTCCGCAGTGGTCATGTATTAAATAAGACACCTGTAAAAACAGTCGGTAGGAAAGTAAGGAACACAGCAACGAGTAGCAGCTGAAGAGGCGGATTGAACTGGCACGATTAACCATCCTAACTTTACATAGGAATACAGAAATTTGCTCTACTGAAATAAACGGCACCAAATGTAACAGATCTGTTATAGCATGGTCAGACAGAAAACAGAAGGACAACCGGACAGATTGTGAATGTACAGATGGATGGATGGTCAGACAATTGTCCAACAGATGGCTGGATGGAAGGTAAGACACTAAGGTTGTTGAATGGATGGACTGTAAAAATATGGATGCATTGTTGGATGGTTGATGGACTGGATGAATTGTTGGACTGATTGGATAGATTGCTGGACAGATTGACGGATTGATGGACAAATCATTGGGCTGATTGGGTTGATTGATGGATGGATGATCAGAGGACCTTTCCTCACCTGCACTACAAAGTCTCGGCCCCTGAAGTCGGCGATGGTGCGGGGCAGGCGTGTGCGGCCCCAGACGAATCTCAGGAACAGAGACCTCTCTGTGTTGGAGAAAGACTCCATCACCTCCCAGAACCACTGGATGAGCGGCGCTGTCGGCTCCACGCCTTTGTACGTGGCCACCGACTTCAGCAGGTGGAGCGGGATGTCTGGGCTGCCGCACACCTAAAGCAGAGGGAGGACGAGGAGGAGGTACTTCCATCAGAATCGGCACAAAGCTGCAGGACAGGGCGACTTCTGGAGGCCATGCATGCTCTGTCTCACCATGGTTTCCAGCTCGTAACCAGTAAAAAGTGACAGCAGAGGGACTGGAACCACCCGAGCCATTCCCTCGCGCACAGCAGACACCTGCTCATCAAACTCGTGGAGTCTGTACAAGAAATTTAAAACCAGATAGATTAGGAAAAAAAACAAAAGTTAAAGAAATTCCCATCTGTGCCATCAGAAAGTTTTCTAACCTGTAATTGATGGCCAGGCGGACGTATTCGGCCCGGTTCTCCAGGGTGATGTGGGAGTATTTGGAGCTGAGCTGGATGTCCTGTCCGCTGGCACTCGGCACGGTGAAGGGCAGCGTCATGGCCTCAAACTCCTCCGCCGTAGCCTCGTTGTCCCGGATGTACATCAGCCCGGGAATGAAGTCCTTATCAACCTGAGGGCAACACAAAGTCACCGCTTATCACAGAGTCTGGCTCAGGGCTGCAACGATTCAGCAAATGATTTCCATTTTTACCTTTCCCCGAGGCATATCGTCTTCCTCGAAGCTTCATTAAGTTATGTTTTACTATTTAGCGCACTGTGAGCTGCTAATGGATGCTAAGTGCTAGGAATAACGTAAAAATGATGCTTTGTGCAACAAGTTAGAAAACTGTGCAACTTTGAGACCCTTTATTCTGTCCTTTCATTTAAAAACAGGTAAAAAGAGAAGAAGTCAGATTTAGTTTCGCATTTTTAATATATTTAATGGCCACTGAAGGCTGTCAAATTGGAAATGTTTGGACCGGAGGATTTCCTCTTTCATACATTTCTTACAGATTAAGTAGCTGCTACAGAACGGGAGAATTTTCTATTTGATTTCTCAACTAATTGTCAGAATAACTGACAGGATAAATTACTTGCAGTGCTTTCCAGTTTGGGTGTGTCTGTGTGTACGTGACTGCAGCCGTGGCTCAACACACGTCCCGTGAGATTCACGGCGGTCCTCTCTGTCTTGTGCTAAAACATTCTTCTGCCATCTAACCTTTTGCGATATCTCGGGGGGAGAAAACTGCAAAACAAAAGCAGCTTTGAGAGGAAAAATTATTTTTTTCTCCCTCCCCTGACTCCTCCATTCTCCCAAGGATGCTGCAGGAGCGTATGATCAGAGCGTGAGGACAGGAGTGGACTCACGCCACCAGCCAAAAGCACAGCGGGGGCAACTGTTATCTTTCGTGAAAGTAGTTCAGGAGAAGTTCCCAGAAACATTCGGAGAGTTCTGCACCAACAAAGAGCCAGGCTCGGGTTTTAATCTGAGGGGGAATGTATAGGAATGTGCTTTTAGCGATGTTGTGATGCAGATCACGTGGACTGGAGGAGCTAAGAAACGTCAGACGTGAAGGGAGGACTTTGCTCTTACAACCTCAGAGTCAATGAGTTTATTTATATGCAACACGCTGCCATTATCAAATAAAACATGCATGCATTTAAAACTGGTTCAGCCTCCAGTCATGTAATCATGTAACAACCTCAAACTTTGGATTTTGTTTGGATTTTATGTGCTAAATCAACACAAAATAGTTCTTATAAAGGAGATGGTGGAATAATGAAGGAGTGGGAAAGTATTAAAAGTATTTTCCCACTTACGGCCTCAGATTAGGAATTTCTGAAATCCCCTCAATGACACTTTTCAGACTTTTATGAACAATTTTAAACATGTAAATTTTTCTTACGACTTTATTCTGTTAATGCTAAGAAAAAAAATCTTAGATTATCCCTAATATTTTGTCGTCGAGTTGACCTGAAGTCAAACTCCAAACAAACATAAGTAGTAAAACATGCATGTAAAAACATAACGTCATCACTCTGATCTATGGAAACCCGGTGCTTTGATGAAAAAACACCCACATTTAAAAATAAATAAATAAAATTCTTTAAAAACAAAAAATTTGATAAAATCGATTTTTCACCGAGCAGTACTGTATATGTGAATGTTTCTGCTGCTGGGAGAACATTTTCTACTCTGTGTTCCACACACACACACACACACCTCACTGAGGTCAGCGATGGTCAGGTTCATCCCTGCCAGCTGCTTCCATACAGGCTCTGCCAGGTTCAGGCTCAGAGGGCTTCCGGTTCGGATTGCGATTCCCAGGAGAACTCCTGCAGAGACCATGAAAAGCACATCAAACCACACTGCAGAAAATGGCCAACAGCAGAGGTGACTACTGTTGGACTACACTTTTTATTTTGGACTATATATTTTTTTTATTTTGGCATAAGTGTTATTTTTCCGTGATTTGCTCATGAGGAGATCAGGCGGATTTATACCCAGGAAGCGAAACATGCTCATGTGTAGAGAGGACTTGGCAGCAGGGTTGAGCAGGAAGCAATCCCTGTTGGCGCCCGACTCGTCGCGGCCGTTCGGCGTGACGATGAGCAGCGGCGTCAGCGAGTTCTGCAGCTCCTCGCACATCTCGGCGATGGACTCGCTGTAGCCTCCGCCGCAGTCGTCCACGGACTCGCCTGATAAGAAAGAGAGAGGTGGAGACAGAGATTAAAAAAAGGGCGTCAAACCGGGCCAGATCCGTGGAAGAACTGGGTTACTCGAACTCTGGCATTTTATAAGACGTACTCTCATTGTAAAAACTTATTTTGTAGGGATTTGTTTATTTATTTTACTAATAAACAGTTGAAAATCATTCAGATCCACTGAGTTAAAACCATCTTTTGCTGCACAGCTTGGCACATTTAGAGACTTTTTAGAAAAACAGGGCAGGCTCAGTCAGTCTAGATCAGGGGTGTCAAACTCCAGTCCTCAAGGGCCGCTGCACTGCAACTTTTAGATGTGCCTCTGCTGCACCACATCTGAATAGAATAATTAGGTCATTAGCAAGGCTGGGAGAACTGATCTACACAAGGAGGAGGTAATTAAGCCATTTCATTCCAGTGTTTTGTACCTGTGGCACATCTAAAAACTGCAGGACACCGGCCTTCGAGGCCTGGAGTTTGAGACCCCTGGTCTAGATGAAGAGAGTTCACACAAAAGTCTTCAAGGACAAAGTCTCTTTATTAGATTTATATCTGGACTTTGAGTAGGCTATTTCAGCACATGGATATGCATTGAGCTAAACGAAGAGTCTGCAAAGCTGTGACTCCTGTGGCTCTCACAAAAACCACAGGAAATGTTTTTGATTATGCATGAACTAAGAAATGGTCATTTTAGGAGTTTTTCATGCAAGTTCTTATGCAAAATCTGCTTTCAACATTTAAAACTAGTCCTGTCGCAATAAGCGATGAATTAATTAATTGAATGATCAATTAATATGAGTTCAATAATCCCTATTGTGGTGATTAATGTCTTTCTAAGGGCAATTTTGTTTACAGAGACATCATAATTCATTTCATTTTTCTGGTTTCAGTTCTGTGTGGCTTTTATTTCCTTTTTATAATAATTATTGCTTTGGGTTGTTGTGGTTTATTTTAGGTATTTAAAATATCCTCCAGTTCCAGTGTAAAGTGTTTTTTTTTTTACAAAATTGAAGTTTGTCTTTCAGAGGTCAAACTAACATTATTACATTATATTACTTTAAATGGTCTGAAACCAACAATATTATCGCTTATCACGATAATTACTGGGACAATTTATCGTCCAGCTAAATTTGATGACGTGACAAACCAACGAAACCAGCTTCAAACTATGCTAACTGTTCTTCATTTTCTACATTTATATTAAAAAGAGGCACATCTCATTCTAAAAATATGTTTTTGTCTTTTTGTATAAATGGATTTGTTTCGTTTCATTTCTTAAATCTTAAAATAGAAATAAATTAGAGCTTAATTTTGTTAACGTTCATAATAAACCATTTTATGTAGGACATATTTAGAAAATTATCTCTAGCTTTAAGTGGCTCTTTGAAGGCAAGACCGCTGGTTGTTGTACCGCTATTACAGATGTTCTGTGATGAATGACGGCTGGATTTATATCAACTTACACAAAAGTTGGCTCTGTTGACTAGTGAGGTGGTTTTTGAACGCAGTTGGTTGCATTTAACTTTGAGGGTTTCAGAGTAAAGGCGGTTGAATACAAAATGCTGGGTTTTTTTGGTGAAACTATTGAAACTCGTATATCTTTTTCCATCAGCAGCAGGGGTTTGCCACATTCTGTTGGCCTGCTTCATAAAAACCTGTCAGGACGGATCGCCCATCAGGGGAATTTGAGGAAGCAGCTGTGGCGTCCCCGTTGTGGACATACCTACAAACTTAACCTTCCACACGCGATGGGGGAGCAGCAGGCTGTCCGGGCTGAACGAGCTCAACTTGGCACACATCTGACCGAACACAGACTTGGTTCCGTCGGGGCCCGCCAGACCGCCCTTGCTGCGGGAACGCTTCACCTGCAGAGTGGAAAACGGGAGTGAAAACAAACAAAAACATTTTTTTAAAGTTTGACTTGTTTCCGTTCTGCGTGTAATTGATTTACTGTTGGAAACACGGTAACAACAGAACAGAGCTGTGTGTGTGAGCGGTGGGGCGTAAAGTTACAACAGGACTCCCTACAGACAGAAAGGACTGCAGATCACACACCAGGAAAAAAAAGGAGAAAAAAAATCCTCTTATGAAAGACATCACATGAAACACTGAAGTGTCTCAAGGGAGAAGAGGAGGAGGAGGGAAGCAGAGCACAAAGGAGACAGACTTAAACTGAAAAGCTGAATTCACTGCATCTAAATCAGCTTTTTATGTGATTTATTAAACCTGGATAAATATTAGCTGAAAAAAATGTATTCTCAAAAGTACAAATAAATTTGTTCAACAGATGCCAAAATTTTAAAACTAAACTTTTCTTTTAAAACATGTATAGAATTTTTTTTTTTAAATGTTTGGCTCTATGATGAATAACATATCTTTCCTGAAAAAAGAAAAAACAAAAAGAATCAGTAGTTTATTTGCTTGGTTTTAGTTGTTTTCTTAATTATAGTTTTCTTGGCCTGCAAGTATTTTTGATTTGATTTTGATCCACGTGACAAAAACTTTGGACACCCCTAGATTAGCGAATGCAGACTTTAAATCGGAGGCTACCTGTATTCTGTTCAGCTCCACCACAGGGCCGTGCTGCCTGTCTCTCACCATCGTAGCTTGGACCACTTTCCTGAAAGCTGCTTCCTGTTTGCAGAAAAAGATTTAAATGAATAAAAAAATAAATAAATAATCCTCTGCACTTCTGCAGGATAAATCTCCATGGTGACATACTTTGCCCTGGGAGATGAGGATGCCCCTTAGCGTGTCGAAGCCGACTGACGGGCCGTGCCCCGTCTGGCCCAGCCGGCCCTCCAGGTCGAACATGGGGATGCAGGGGCAGAAAAGCTCAGAGAAGTGATGCAACAAGAGGAGTCTGTTCCTGAGGCCCATGATGGCGATCTCCTGCAGGTGGTTGTACTCCATGGGGACCTTCAAAAACACAAACAAAGAGGAGAAAAAGCAGAGATTTCAAAGCGTCAAACGAGAAATGCAGAGCTTTTACTGCCACCCGGTGGACAGCCGGAGCTGGTGCCGCACCTGTGAGGGTAGCTTCCCAGCATTGGTGGGCTTGCTGGTGGACCAGGCAAGGGTGTGAGCCGAGCCACAGGCCACTCTGTTGATCTTCTTGCCCTGCAGCGCAGCGACCAGCCGCGGCCTCTGGATGGCGTTAGTGGTCCCGTCTCCCAGCTGGCCCTCGTCGTTGTCGCCCCACGTGTAAACTTCTCCTGAGGGCGCCACATGGCAACACAAAGTGATTTTTGTGAATTATTCACATTTTGATATGTTCTAGTCGTAACATTCTATGTTTTATTTGGCGGCATTCTGTGACAGAGCGGCACAAAATTCAACACAATTATTAATTGCAAGAAAAAAAAATTCAAAAGGGTTTTTCCATTTAAAATTCGAAAATTTTGCAAATGTATATACAAATACATTTATAGAGCTCCTTTCAATCTTTGCGGGGTTTCAAAAGTAACCAGGTTTATAAATAGAGCCATCCTGTGCATGATTTAGAGTGTTTTCACATCTGATAGTCCGGTACACTCAGTTCAATTGGGGACATCTGTTGCATTTTCAGCTGCAGTGGTTCACTTTCACACACAATGTGAAAATAAGCCAAACCCTAAAAAAAAGAAGAAAAAGAAAAAGAAAAAAAGAAAAGAAAACTGTTCCTCTCCTCGCCTGTGATGGCGATGCACCAAGAACTACTGACGGACACGACAAAAAAAAACCTGAAGAGCGCAAACAAAACTGGAGTGGCATCAGATATTAGTGTAGGATTTCTCTTTTGTCTCTGTTAAAAGACAACAAACTATTTCTCCCGCTAGCACTAGACTCATGTTCGTTTTGGTTGTATCTACCCAGAATGCCCTGTGCTTTAGTCTACTTCCTGCTTTTGGAGTGGTCTCCAGTTCGCTTGTATCCACGGCAGACTTTATTCCTACCAAACTGAGACCTATGTCTTTAGGCGGACCAGGGTTTGCTTTTTTTGGTTCGACTGCGCATTCACACTTCCCCAAACGAACCGGACTTTCTAGGCAAACAAACTAGAGTGCCATTACAGTTCTAGTTTAAACAGGGCTGGTGTGAATGATGCCTTAGTGTTGTAAAGGTCGCTGACCCTTGGTTTGGGCAGACCAAAACATCTGTGGAAAGTAGATGGTCTTACCGTCCTCGGTGCAGCAAACGCAGTGCAGAGACCCCGTGGCGATGGCGATGACTTTCTTCCCCTGAAGCCCCTGAACCTGCCTGGGCCGTCGCACATGGTCGTCAGAGCCATGGCCCAGTCGATGGTAGTCCCCTTTCCCCCTTTCAGTCGAACACAAACACAGGACCAAGTTCATGTCATGGGACAACAACAACACAGAGACCAAACAGGTCTGTGTGCGACAGGTGCCGTACATACCACGTGTAGACGGCTCCAGATTTAGTGAGCGCCACCGAGAACTGAGAGCCACACTCCACTTTCACCACCCCCAGGCCGGTGAGAGAGTCAATCTAAGGGTTGAACATCATTGAAATAATAGTTTTAGAATCAACATGAAGTAATGCTATGCATTTGTAAATGAGAACAGGTTATTTATATGGCAGGCTTCATGTTAAATGAAAGCAGAGACGCTTCCTTCTAGTTGCATCTTTGTGCCGCAATGAGTTAGAAGGTGGGAAGCATTCCAAAAAACAGCCTGGTGTTGATGGTGAAGAGAGTCTGATTTATTACCCACAGCCACCAGACTCTGTCTGCGCTCACTTATTAAGATTGTGACAGCAGGCGCCATTTTTCTCACCCTGAACGCATCGTCTGTCTTTGAGCTCCCAATGAATCCTTATCTCAGGCCAGCAAACAGCAGAGTAAAGCCGTCTGATCTGATAATGAGATGTATGGTGTTGCTATGGCGACTCGTTTAAAACACTTTTTTTTTGTGACAGATATCCGACACAGGAAGATTCTTTACAAAACTGGAAATCGCATCCAGTGAAATAATAGTGTGAGAAAAATGCAGGAAGAGTCAGCTTTTCTTCAAAAAATAAATAAATAAATCACAATGTTCAGGGCAAACTTGTTTAAACATTGGTTAAATACCAGCTAACATACTTAGAATAAATATATCTTTAATTACAATGTATATAATACATTTAAAGGATCACTTTCACAATATTTAGCATTAAATATTATGAAGTATAATATTAGCATAGCAGGTCATTTGTGAAAAGTGAGGATCTTTTCCTGGTTCTCCCTTTTTTGCAGTTCTACTGCACTCTACTAGTTAGTAGAGTTGGGTGTAATGATCCAAGTTATTGATAATATTGATACCAAGTCATTATTAGTATTGGATTGATACCAGTGTGTTAAGACTGATACTTTAGACTCAAATTCCCTTTGTAAATTTTCATTTGTTTTGCCATTTCTCAGCCCTACCGTAAAATAGATTTTGCTTTGCAGAGTATACTTTTTGCACTGTATTTAGAAAACAATGCACACAAATTTGCTTTGCTATTGTTTCTGTTCATGTGAACCTTCACCCCAAGGGTTCCCCCAGAATACTTGCCAAGCCTGGTGCTCGGGGTGCTGGGGCAGTCATTCATTCAGCGCCCCGTCGACTTTTTGAGTTAAAAAATGTTTAAAGTTGGCAGAAAGTTTGAAAATATCACTTGATAATTATGTGTTATTAAAAGACTGGAAGATTAAGATCTGAATACCGACTTTAAAGCCTTAAAAAAAATAGAAAAAAAAATATATACATATATATAAAAAAATAAGTAAGCCTGGTGGGGGCACAAGTAAACCCTGGTGGCCCGCCAGGCTTATAATATACTGGGGGAAACACTGCTAACCCTATAGATATTTTACAGACAGCTACACACCTTGTCTAAATTCTGCACTACGTTAAAACAAAGCAATTTGAAAGAAAAAAACACAAAAATACCAAAACGTCAGAAGTTTCATGATATATTAGTGAATAGGTTAATTTTAGAGTAAAACAACTAAAAGCTTCCTTTGTAATTCCGGTTCACCTTCATGGGGATTTTGCAGCCGTCACTTCCTCCTCGTCCCAGTTTCCCGTAATCCCCATCACCCCAAGACCAGACCATGTCATCATCGGTCAGACACAGCGTCTGAGCGTCCCCGCTGCCACAGGCAACATCAATCACCCGGTGACCCTGGAGGGCGTCCACCTGGAGAACAAACACAGACGGGGAATTATTTATCGTTCGGCCCGCAACAACTGAAGCACGGCGAGAGAGACGGAGAGTGAGAACCAACAAACCAATTTGGGTTTCAGCTGGTCCTCGCTGTCGCCGTGGCCCAGACGTCCATAGCGACCTTTGCCCCAGGTGAAGAGCTCTCCGCTGGCGGTGATGCAAGCGCTGTGCGCGCCGCCGGCAGCGATGTCCACCACCTCCACTCCTCTCAGGGACTCGATTACACGAGGACGGTCGCAGGGACTGGGCAGTGAGGAGGAATCCCAGTTACGGTAGAAGCAAAACCTTTTACACTGGTTTGGCCTCCAATCAGGTAACAATGTTAGTTTGCGTCAATACTTTATGACGAAAGATGCACCAATAACTTGGTGAGACAGAATCGGTGGAAGAACGGCAGGCCAAAAACAAAACAAGAAGGAAAATGGCAATTTTCATTTACTACGATGTAAAATGCTAAAGAACCTGTATTTTGTATTTTCTGATTCGCTAGCAATCATTATTGGCCTGATCGGTGCATCTCTATTTAAGACCAGCTATTGGAAGTTAAAGTCATCCTTGAGTTTCAAAAGTTTTTACCTTCTGTTCCCATGACCCAGTTTTCCATCCTCGGCTTCACCCCACGAGTACACTTCTCCCTCGGAGGAGAGCGCCAAGCAGTGCTTCCCTCCGGAGTTCACCGCCACCTTCCTGATGAAGACGTGTTGGATGGACTCCAGTAAGGTTGGTGTGGACATCGATTCCGTGCCACCAATCCCCAGCCTGCCCCCTGCTCCGTATCCGGTAGCGTACAGCTGAAGATCGAGATAAAGTCGATTAGCGCCGAAATGTTTGCCGTTCGCAAACGTTTCACGAGGTCAGGCGGGATTAAGCGGAGCAGACGCACCTTTCCGTCGGCCGTGACTGCAAACAGAGTCTGCTCTCCGCCGATGAGCTGAACCGGCCTCAGCGTGGCGAGAGCTTCGGTGGGCGTGGGAACTTTGACCTTGGCCCCCTCGATGCCTCCCAGCTGGCCTCGGTGGTTGTGGCCCCAGCCGTAGATGGTCCCGCTGCCTCCGGCGGAGAGGGTCCAGTCGTCAGGCCGCCGGTTCATCCACTGAACAAGCTGCTCGTCGTGCTCCCGCTTGAACAGATCGTGATTCTCGTGAAGTCCGTTCATGGTCTCGTGGTCCGCCATGAGCTCGCGGATTTTCTTCGTCACCTTCGTCATGGAGGGAAGGAAATCGCTTGTTACGGACATTTCAAGGTTTTGGCCAGGCAATGAATTGAATTTTTGGTTTTGGAAGATTTAATTTTTGGAATATGTGGACTTTCCCCCCCCAATGCACTTTTTGAGTTTCCACAGTTTAGAGCGACGTCAGCACACCCAAGGTCGACCATGTTTTTGACAAGCATGTTTCACAACTTCTTTTTATTTGGACTTTAAATTCAGATCAACTCTACAACGCAATATTAGGGCTAAGTTATGATTTTATCTGCTGATTCTTTTAATTATGAGAATAAAGTAATATTGCCAGAATAAAGTAATTTTTTATAAAAACTCCATCATGAAGAATAAAAAAATGAAATGAGGAATGATGAGCATCATGTGAAATTATATTTTTTGATGTTACAGCTAATGCTTAATAGAAATAATCTCAACACATCAATAAGCTTGTTGAAATAAGAGATTCATCAATTTATTGCATAATAAATTAAAATGAACTTGATCATTTCCACTATGATGATTAATACTTTGAAAAACAATTTTGTTTACAGATATATCATCATTAATTTTATTTATGGTTTCAGCTATGTGTGTGTTTTTTTTTTATATTTTATTTATTGTGCTTGGTGTTGTGTTATTGGTCTTCCAGTTTCAGTGTTTACTGCTTTTTACAAAATTAAAGTTCAGTTGTCTTTTAGAGGAAAAACATGAATTAGTATGCCATTATCAAAACACTACTTAAAAACAGTCTCAGAACAAAACTATTGTCGTTTATCACAATAATTACTGGGATAATTTATTGTCCAGCATAATTTGTTATCATGACAGGCCTACACATCAGCATCAAATTATCAGCAACACGAACAACATGAACTGTTTACGAAAGATCTTCAACGATATCAAAGCTTTTTTTCTCATTAAAACAACTCTTTTCTTGTAATTTCCAAATGTTTTTTTTTCTGGTAAAGTCGCATCTTTATTCCGCTACTGCTATGAGTATATTCTAGTAATTTGACAAATATTCTCATAGCCTGGCCTTTGTACTCCGTTGCACAAATCAAAGCAGAGATGACTGAAATAAAATTCACTTTGTGAAAATATTTTCTGTCATTTGCATTCAAAAATTTGAAATGTCCCCACAGCCTCAGTGGACTTACTTCGTCCAGGAAGGCTCGAGGTAGAGACGTCCTCTTGTCGAGGGCGATGGCCACTCTGGAGGCGGTGCAGTACCGACGGAACCAGGCCCACTTATGGGTCTCAGCGCAGCAGGGAAGCGTGTCAAGCTCCAGGTCACAAGCTAGAGCGACCAAAACCTGGATAAACAAGTCAGAATTAGTTCGACAGACACACGTATATGTGTCGATATCTCCGGCGCCGCAGCATACCTTGAAGAACGGACTATGAAGCAGCTGCTTTCCTCCCCTGACGATGGGGTCCTCGTACTCATACTGCCTCTGCAGAGCTTCGGGGAGGCCCTTCACGAGGGCGGCCAGCGCACTGCCAGTGAAACTCTGAAAGAATTTAAATAGATTTACATCACTTCATACACCATTAGACATAGCATCGCTAGCAAACTAGTGGGCCAGACAACAGCCTTTGATTTAAGACAGCTGACTTATCTTGCTTAACTATGCTACTAAAATATAAATAATACTTTTTTAAAGCAAAAAGTAAAAAAGTAAAAGTAAAAAAAATCACCACCTCTGTTTTTCAAAGGATGGTGAAAAAAGAATGACTTAGGCCATTATTTTTGGAAGGTGACAATAAAAGGTACTGCACAAAAATTATTATGCATGTCTATTGTGGCCAAACTACAGCTAATAGAAAAAATTTGCAAACTAAAACATTAATAATAATATTAACAATAAGTTTTACTCACAATGGAGCGGGCCTCGCCCTCACTGTCCCCCAGCAGCCTGTTGATGTTGATGGACTGACCGTACTCTGTGGTGAGGAGCTTACGCAGACGCTGCAGCGCCCACATCCTGTGTCCAGCAGCTGTGCAGGAAACAGACTTCACTTAAATCTCGCCATAATTTTTCACTCTAACACTTCAAATATAAACTTGCATCTAAGAGATTATGTAAACATTCAGACAATTAAGAATTAGTAGGATCATCATGTGCTGACCTAGAGCACTGAGCTGGGCGCAGGCGGCAAGGGAAGCGGCGAGGCGGGGCACGATGCTTCGGTTTGAGGCGAAATTGAGCCTGAAGTCCAGCAGGCATGTGACCAAGTCCATGGAGGGGCAGGACAGGATGCAGCGGTCAGACAGCAAATCTTTGGGGCCTAAGAGGAGAAAAGACAAGTTCAGTCACAGTCAGAGGAATAGGGCCACCAAAAAAATAAATAAATACAATCTTGATGTTTTTTCCTCAGAATTTTGACTTTTTTTCCTCAGAATTCTACTTCTGTGTTAATCTGTGTCAAAATTAAAATAAAAAACCAAACATTCTGAGGTGTACGTCAATCAAGTTGTTAGTATATGAAAAATAATCACATAATACGGATTTGTCCGTATTATGAATGACAATATTTATAACAATTTTGCCATTTATAACAAAACTTACAAGCCCTGGCTGAAGGATTTATTAACTTGCTCTTTATCCCTGCTAAAATTTAAGTTTTAAAACTATGTTTGTCTAAACATTTAATATAATTCTTTTTCTGAGACAAAAAGTAAAAGAAATTTTCCAGTGGCCCTAATCTTCTTTCATAAATCAATCTTTTGTCGTTAGAACTGGTAAATAAAAATGTCCGCTCACCGGCAGCCGGCATAATGGGGTAGACGGTGAAGCGCCAGCCCCAACCGTTCACTGATCCGTCACTGGTGAACTTCCACTTGAGTTCATCTCCTGGGATCCTTAATTCGCTGGACCAGTCAGACCACTCTCGACCTGAAATATGCGCAGCATTATTTTATGATTCATTCATCTCTTCTTTTGTGTTTCAGTGACGTAAAGCATCGTCCTCCGATTACCCGATCTGACGGAAACGATCCTGTTGGCTCCATCCATGATGGTTAGCGGATCGTGGCGCCGCTCGGTCGAACACTGCCGGTCGAACTCTATCCTTAGACCCTCAGCACCTTCCAAACAAAGTGGAGGTGGTTTATTAGGCTTTAAAAGTAGGGCTGCAACTAACAATTATTTTAGTAATTAAGACTTTTTTATAACAATGTAAAAGCATTATCTGGTTTCTAAATAAGAAAATGAAAATGCTGTTATAGCATTTTATTTGCCTAAAATGCTACAGCAGCATTCCTTTGGTGAACGCATCTGCAGCTAAAAAAATGCTAACATCAAAATGCAAAAACCTCAGGCCTTTCTGCTCGACTTAACATCGATACAGTGCAGAATGGATCTGTTTATTATTTAAATTAACTGATTGCATAACAAAAGATGCTTAAAAAGAGATTTTAATGTGCTGTGGTGGTGCAGGGGTTAAGCACAACCCACATAAGGAGGCCTTAGTCCTTGACGCAGCTGTCGTAGGTTCGATTCCCGGCCTGGCGACCTTTGCCGCATGTCTTCCCCCTTCTCTCATTACCCACTTTCCTGTCAATTAACTATCAAATAAAGGCCACTAGAGCCAATAAAACCTTAAAAAAAAAAGGAGATTTTGAACCGGGTTAAGTTAAAACAACCCATTTGAGGAGTTTTGGGTAGAACATATTTATAGACAAAGGTTGTCTTATTCTTATCCTAAATAGAAAATGTATCTATTTTTGGTGCAGTCTTGGTTTAATATCTGCTCTGCTCTGAATAGCAGGTTTTTGAGTGTATAATCCAGTTAACGATTCATCAATTACTAAATTAGTTGACAATTATTTCACTAATTGATTCGTCACAATTAATCGCTTCAGCCCTCCTTAGAGAGATTCTTCTCCTCGGGATGAGTTCGTACCTGGGATCTTGACAGTCCCGCTGGTGGACGTGTCGTCAGTGTACGGATGGCTGCTCTCCACGACGACCGGCTGGGAGGACAAGCGGCCGCTCTGCGAGTCCGTGGCAACGTCTTCCAGTTCGGTGACGCAGAGCTCCAGCAGCATGTCGGCAACCTGAACAACACAGAGAGAGAACGTGAGGACGACGAGCCCCGAAACCCGTCCGTCTGAGGTGAGAGGATCCGCCGTGTTACCTGTGGATAAGCCGTCCCCATGCCAGACAGCACGGCTGACAAAACCTCCTTCCCTTTGTCCCCGGAGCGACAGGACACGGCCAGCTTCAGCAGGTCCACGATCACCCGAGTGTCGTCGGGAACGAGGAGACTGGTGAACTCGTCCAGGTACTGAGGCTCGGGACCGGCGACCTTACTCTGGTTCTCAGAGTCCTGACAGAAAACGTTCAACAGGAAAAAAAACAAACAAACAAAAAAAAAATAATCAGGATTCACACAAGTTTATGATAAAATTCCAGATTCGGATGTCCACAGTTCTCGTGGTTCCCATTTTAGGAGACATTGAAAGGTCCCGTTTGGATTTCCTGAAGTCAGGTTCTGTGAAGTTATTTGTAATAGTTTCCTTAAATCCTTACATACATCATATGACAAGAGCTGGATTTGCATTGGCCACCTGATTGCGCAATTTGACATTTTGAAAGTAAATTTGCTTAATGGAAACACACTAGTTTTAAAAAAAAAACCTCATTTATTGATAAAAAGTTTTTTGCTATGATGAGGTGATCTTTTTGGTTGTACTGAAATTAAACACTCTTTCGCATCACACGAGTCACGTGGTCACCAAACAGATGTTGCGGCTGGCGCAAACCACAGAGAAAACGACAGGAAGTGGTAGGATGATGAAGGCGAGCCAAGCTTTTTTAAATGAATTATCGCATAAACAAACTTATTCATGTGTAATTTTAATTGCGTTTATTTATTGGAAACAATGTAATTGCAAAATTGTGTTGTTTTTTAAGTTAGCATAACACTGACAAAGCTTTGCGTAAAGAAAATGCAGCAAAAAAGGTCACAGTCATAAAAAAGTAATAATGATAGTTCTTATTGTCATTTTTACCACCATCACATTACCACAATTTATCATGCTAAAAATTCCAGTCCATGTTGCCCACCCATAATTCACATGGGATTTTAATGGCTGCTGATGGGGTAGGTCAATGCAACCAGATTGGTCGACAGACAGATGAATGAATGGATGACTAAACGAACGGAAGGGTAGATAAACGGATTAATGGAGAGGTAGACATTTAGCAGCTGACCTCTTTGGTCTTGGTCATGGTCTCGGCGATGATGCTGGCGGCTCCCGGGTCATCTGTGACGGGGATGAAGGGACGGGCGGAGGCTCCGGAGGCTGACGGAGTCACAGCTGATGACGGGGTCACTGCGTCTTCTGAGGGTGGCGCCTGATCACGCACAAACACAGAAAACGTCCCACTCTCAAAGACTGAACTTTGGTCCAATCAGAAATCTTTCTGTGCTTCAACAGAAAATTATCCGCATGAAATGAAGATGAAGCGTTCCGGTTTAGTGTTCCTGACCTCCCCCTTCTTGTCCTGCCAGGGGTTGGGGCTGACCCGCTCTTCAGCTTCAGCGGGAACGGGGGGACATTCTTCGTCGCTGACGCAGGAGGATGAGGAGGAGTCCAGTGGGGGGATGGGAGAGCTGGAGGGACACTCTGCTGGCAGGATCATGCTGGCTGGCATCAGAGCACCAACCACCGCATCCCTAAGGGCAACCACACCGCACATCCCGTCAGTAAAACTACTACGGCCCTAACAGGCGGAAATACGGCCGACTCCCATTGTTTGTGGGCGTTTTAGGTCCCTGGAGACAGCGTACCTCGCATACATGATCTGCAGAGCCGACAGAACGTGGGACAGACCCTGCTGTTTGGCCAGGTTGCCGTCCAGACTCAGGAGAATCTTGGCCAGCGAGGGTCGGTTGGGCTTGGCACTGCTCTGCCCACTCATCTTGTTGCTCACTGTCGATGAGTCGCCTTCTGACTGGACACCTGTGATGTTGGAAAACCAAAACAAAGCGATGCACAACGATATTTACGAGGACAGAACAGCTGCACCAGTTTGGACGGGTTTTTATTAAACCAGGCTGGATTAAATGTGGTCCAAATCACAATGCTCACATTGACCCATGTCTGGTAAATCTGTTGGAAGCTAAAAGAAAACTTTACTCAGTGAAAGCGCCTTTGTTACAAAGCTGTTTTTGAGTAAAGAAGACTCCAAGTCTGTAATTTCAGTATCATGTGCTCTTGATTTCTTGCTCCAAAAAACGATCTGATTGGACGCTGGAAAAGACTGTTGTGTGCAAGTTGTGCTGACAGCCGTTAGCCTGTCAGTGAAGCTATTCAAGCCGAAAACAGCAACTCAATGCTAAACATGTCGCAGCAGCATAGACGTCGCCAACGCTAATGTCAGCGTCTACAGTCCATGTTTCTAAACAAGATTCATGAATGATCAGGAGTTTCTGAAACACTTGAAAGCTAAATGGATATTATAAAACTTTGCACCAATCTGATGGTTGGAAAACCTAAATAAATTGAAAACAATAAATATTTTGGTTGTTGTCCATTTATCCAATAATTTAGCAGCAAAAATGGTTTTTAAATTGAACATATGGCTTATTTTCTCAATACACAGTTACAGACAATGCCATTAACTCTTTTAAAAATTTTAAACGAGTCTCACCACTACTTTAAATGCAACCTCAAGAGAAGCAGATGAAGACTGTTCCCTGTCATCCCCATACAGACTTCTTAGCTTCACACATGGAAAGGAGGAATTACCCAAATAGGAGGCTCCCAGGGAGTCCCTGGCAGTCTGGAAGAGGACCGGCTCGTGAACCGAGGGCGTGGTCACATCCACGGTAGTCCAGGCAACGCTGTGGGAAGAGCCACACGCCACTCGAGTGATCTTCTGTCCCTCCAGGCCCTGAACCAGGGTGGGCTTCCTGTTAACCGTGGTGGTGCCGTTTCCCTGCTGGCCGTGGTCATTGTCTCCCCATGCATACACCTTTTACAGAAACTCAAGATTTGACTCCAAAGCAACTAAATGCCTTGTATTTCCATTTAAACCTCATGCAGGACCGTACAGGGTAAAGCAGAGACGGAAGCAGAACTGCAGTGATTACTACCAACCTGTCCTGTGTCTGTAACAGCCAGACAGTGCAGAGCTCCAACAGCAACATGGACGATCTTTTTCGCTCTCAGTCCCTCCACCATCTGGGGCTTCCGCACATGGACATCGGTACCGTGGCCCAATCGAAAGTAGTCACCTTTGCCCCTGTTTGGTGTAGGAAAAAAAAAGCAATATGAATTTTCCCTGCCAATATGGATAAATGATGTTTGATCTTCTAAGTAACGTTTGGTAGTCTTACCAGGTCCAGACGCCTCCAGATTTGGTCAGCGCCAGGGAAAACTGCGCCCCGCACTCGATTTGGCAGACTCCTTGTCCGTTGAGCCTCTCTATGTTCTGGGGAATGTTGCAGCCCTCGCTGCCGCCACGGCCGAGCTTTCCAAAGTCCCCGTCGCCCCAGGAGAACACCAAGCCTGGCAAAACAGATGCAAACGCAACTCAGCTCGTTTTCTCCAAGTCAAATTAAATAAATGTCACGCAGAAACGTGTGCGGTTTCCATGACAATGGAATGGCAATTTATCTTTTTCTAGTTTGGGATGATGACAGAACGTACAAATTTGATCAACTTTAATGCCTAAAACGAGGTGACCAAGTTTGAATTTGATGTAAATTTTTTTGCATCCACATAGAAGGTTAAAATTATTATCGTCAGAAAGTGTAGGAGCTTCTTAAAGAGACAGGGGCCAATTTCAAAGAGTCAAACTGTGAAGTTAAATTTCTTTCATGTTAGATATGTATGCCATTTTTTAACAACTGGAGGTAACATAGCTACTTGATTGTGCAATGAAATGGCACTATGTGCCTGAAACATACATGATACTGCTCCTTTAATGAATCTTGGCTTGTTCCTAAACGTCCTGAACAATTTTATATCATCAGAGGGGACAGTTTGGGGCAGATGACTGAAACTTTGGACATAGTATGGTGTAAATACCAAACAATGTTTCCACTGCCTGTTTTGGAGTTGATAAAACAAGCCAACGTCAAGTTTCTTTACCTGGACCTTAACTCTAATAAAAATGTTACGAACTATAATAAAATCCACGTCCATGCTAAGAAATGGATCAAACTTCACCGTTTTAGATAAGTAGAGTGGTCAGATATCAAGCCAGAATTATGCTAGGATCTTCTTAGTGGCTAAAGAAAGTGCATGGTCTCTGTGCAGATCAGAACAGATGTACTTCTGACTGACGTTACGTAATCTTAAACCTAAAATATTCAATCGTCTATTTGGCCAAAATAGACAAGAGGTTGGAACAGGTATACCTTCATCAGTCAGGGCTAGAGTTTGAGCATCCCGGCTCCCGCAGGCGACCTGGATGACTCTGTGGCCCAGCAGCACTTTCACCTGCACGACAAAAACACAAACACATCATTGGTCCTGCGCTGCCCGATCACACAAATTCTGTCACGATAAATTCTGCTGGATGATAAATTGTCCCAGAAGTCATTGCAATAAACGATAATATTGTTTTGAGACTGTTTTCTTTTTGCCCCGCAAGGGGTCTTTTTGTGGGCTCTAGTGTCCCTTTTTTCAAAGTAGGCTGACAGGAAAGGGGGAAGGAGGGGGGAAGACATGCGGTAAACATCGTCGGGTCCGGGAGTCGAACCCGCGACAGCTGCGTCGAGGCCACGTTTGCCTGAATGTGGGTCGCGCTAACCCCTCCGCCACCACGGCACGCCCTTGAGACTGTTTTCAAGTGATATAATTTTAAACGGCACAATAATGCAAGAACACATTCACAAAGATCAATCAACTTTAAATACTAATGAACATTTAACTCTGGAACTGGAAAACATTTTAAATATCTAAAATCAATAAAAACAACAAAAACAATAAATAAAATTAATTATGAAGTCTCTGTAAATAAAATTGTCATTTAGAAAAAGGATTGGCTGAGACCAAATCACCAGACTGAAGACTTTTATCATCCATTTTGGGAAGTAGAGAGGAAGAGGAAAGAAAAAGAAAAAAAAAATGCAGATGGAAATTATGGAGTTTAATTTATCATGTGATTCATAATTTATTGATTCACTGATTGTTGCGACAGGTCTATGCATGAATACACATTGTGTATTCATACAAAATCTATAAAAATCTGACTAATTTCGACAGGTGTTTCATTAGAGCTGAGTGAGAAGGCTCTGCAAGGTGATGGGGCCAGTAAAGGAGCTGCACGTACCAGTTTGGGCCTCAGCTGGGTGGTGTTGTCCCCGTGTCCGAGGCGGCCATATTCCCCCAAGCCCCAGCTGTACAGCTCCCCGCTGGAGGTGATGGCGGCGCTGTGGGAGCTGCCGCAGGCTATGTCCCGGATGCGCTTGGTCTTCAGAGCCTCGATCAGCCGGGGCTTATCACAGTTCCTGAGGGAGACGTCAGACGCTTCTTCAGCATTTTGAATCCCTCACAGGCAGAAATGACGTTTCCGATAAAAACCCACATTCTACTGAAGTGCCCCAGCTTGCCGTCGTCTCCTTCCCCCCAGGAAAACACCTTCCCGTCCACGGTCAGCGCCATGGCGTGGCGCCCACCAGAATGCACGGCCACCTTCTTCACCACGTAGTTGCTCAGCGCCGTGATCTGACGAGGGATGGGGATGGTCCCGCTGGAGAGGCCCAGACCCAGCCTGCCGTTGGTGGCCTCTCCGCAGGCGTAGATCTTCCCCTCCACGGTCACTGCAAATGTGGATCAGTGGTCACCAACAAAACATAATACAGGAGGAGCCAAAGAGAAAATAAAGGTTTTCTGCCCCCTGTTTTACCTGCGAAGAGACTCTTGGAACCGCCGGCTACCTGCACCACGTTGAGAGCAGAGAGGGTTTCAGAGAAGGAGGGGACCTTGATCTGCAGGGAACGTACACAGCATGGGTTAAAGGGTCTTATAGAGACACGCAATGCCAAGCAAACTGATTTATAACACTTGAAATGTTCGGCATTTTGTCACAGCAACAAACTAATGTACAGAGACTGGTTTATCAGAATAAAAAAACTTTATAAAAATTAACATTTTTAACCAGGTGTTGAACATGTGTTGCTTTAAGTTCACATTTCTGTATTAAAAATGTCTCTTTTTAATCATAGGCATGCAAATTCCTTTTAAGTGGGATTAGGTTTATTAGGATTTTTGGATTCAGTGGACGTGGCCTCAGAGGTCTAAACGCTTATTTGGTATTTTAAGCTTAGCGGCCTGAAAAGCTGTAACAAGGAAATGTTTGAGCACATAAGTTCAATCTCTGGATGACTGGCTCCAGATCATGTATGATTTATACAGGATGGAAAAAATTTAGTTTTCAGGTAGACGTCAGCTTGCAAAATTTGAAAAGATCTGGTTTAAATGGGAAAACTTTATCATGGTCAATTGTCCAGAACCTGTGACTCTATGTATTAATTTGAGTAATGTTAGTTATTTACATGTTTAGTGTACACCACCTCTCCTATAATTTTAATCTGATTGTATTTTTGTCCATGTACGATTGTTCATGTATGTTTAGTTATGTTAAGGAAAGCTTAGAAAAAATTTTTTTTATTTTTTTGCTGGTTTGATGTAATATTCTTTAACATTACAAATCATTAAAACTTTAAATGTCATGTTTTTATGAACTGTTAATGGAAAATCATCATAATGATCAAAAATAAAGTCTTTCAAACATCCATCTGTGTGTAGTTATTCTATAAAATATGTTTCACTTTAAAATTTCAGTTTTAATAATTTTTTTTATTTATTGAATGGGTCTGTATTTTATTGGGATTTTATAACGTAGAAAACACAAAAGAGTTCACAATTGTTAAGTAGTAAAATGAATTGTTTTTAGAAATTAACATCTTCAACTCAAAGCAGCCTTGTGGGATCACAATACAGCCTGAGTTACTTGTTTGAAAGTGATCAGTGAAGAGTTTATCAAACAAAACGCTGTCAATGTCATATCCCTAAAGATGCTACAATATTCTTAAATAAACAGACAAAATTGCTGCTTCTTCATCAATACTGCTTAATATTTGAGTTATAGCCTATTTTACAACACATTTGTATTTAAGATAAAAATGTTGATAAACAAATGTTGAGTTTTCACTTTTGACCACAGAGAGTAGACATTTCCATGTATTATAACTCATAAAGGAAAAATGTCTTGTTCCACTGAGATTGTTTCATTTAAAAGCAGCACTTTTTAATCAGTATTAAAGAATTAACGTAAAACAAGATTCTATTTCCTGTAGGTGAGTTTTGTCGTATTTTAAGTGTACCAACATATTTGCACTAGAAATTAGACCAGAAATATTTGGTACGATTTTGTGTTTTTGCAGTGTATAATACCGTAAGGATTATTGTTCATTTAAACTGCACCTTTGAGCCCTTCAGTCCTCCCAGCTGGTCCTTGTCATTCAGCCCCCAAACGAACACTTTGGTCCTGATGGTGGCTGCCGACTCCAGTCCTGGTGACTTCTTCCGAGCGAGACTGCGGCAAAACAAAAAAAAACAAAAAACACACCACCACCTCAATCATCAAATAAATAAGAGCAGCATGTTGGCTACGTCAGTAAGAAGTGTGGACCGCCTCACCTTCCAGCTGTGGTTTTCTCGTCCTCCTCCTCTTCATTGTCGGACGCCAGGAAGGGCACTGTGGCCAGGTCCTCATCCTCGGCTCTGATGCGTCCCACCATGCGAAGTCCATGAATCTTGCAGTCTATGCCTGAGCTGCGACATTGCTTGATCGCAATCTCAATGTATCTGTGAAACTGATGGGTGAGACGTGGTAAAAAAAAAAAAAAGAAAGAAAAAAAACGATTACAAAACTCGAGGAAATGACCAATAAGAACATCAGGAAGTTTACCAACCTCGGTGCAATCGGTAAGCAGGAGGACGGTGGTGTCTGTGGGGTTGACGTTAATCGTCTTCAGCTCGATTAAATTATTCAGAGAGTTTCCACCTGGTAATAGAGCAAATAAAAAGGATCAGCAAACACTACTGCTTCCACCTTAAATTAGAACAAAAGGGGGAGAGGAAATGCATAGTAAGAAGACATTTTGAGTTTTGAAGAGAGACGTACCGATCTGATATTAATATCTGTATCTGTCCAGATATTGAAAATAATTCTTGATCAGGTGCCTGATCCATAAGGATAGATATAGTCTGTCTAATTCTATGCTGTGCTCTGACATCATGCTTTATTATTTATCCAACATTAAATTTTTAATTCATAACTCCACTTTCTGAACCATTTCAAAGTTTGTTTTTTACATGTTTGATCGCAGCAGTAAACCTACTATATTTGTCAGTTTCAAATTCTTTATTATTTATGTTTTTATTAGCTGTTATACTCCGAATTGCACTGAATGAACAAGTTCCAGTTGTGTTGTTTTTACAGATTTGACTAAGCTTGTGAAGACATTAGTGTTCTTTACAGGTGCAGAGTTATCAAATTTGTCATTTTTGTTATCAAATTTGTCATTTTTGTCCATGTTTTTTAAAAAAAGACACGTTTTCAGTCGATTCAACTCCGTTTTTCTGTATCGGATCGGTATCGGCCGATACTAAACCTCAGATATCTGTATCGTGTAAACATATTTTTTATTCTTCGTTTAATTCCAACAATGTATTTCAAAGACAGTTGGGAGATGCCTCAAAATAACGAAGTTAACACATTTGTTAAGAGAAATCAAACAGGAAACAGTTCCAAGCAAAACAGGTTAGTATTTATTTGTATTTAATATTCATCTGAAGTCACCTGAAACCACCACCAGTGAGGGCATGTAGCTGCTGTCTGCTGGGTCTACGATCATCTTCAGCCTGTGGACCAGAACGTCTGGGAAAAGCTCGAGACGAATCCAATGCTGCAACACCCCCCCACCAAAACAAAAACCAAAAACAAACAGACCAAAAAAAACCACAGGAAATCCTGTTAGTACATGTTCTAAGCTGCAGATGTCTCAGATGGAGTCATATTTAAATGTTCGGTGTCAGTATACCCGATTAAAATGAACCCCTGGCATCGGTAATTGGTGCGATGTCTGATTTTATCAGAAAAACTGTTTTAAATGTGATGTTATCAGCTCAACACAGCTATCTACATAAAGTTATTGGTGTAGTAACGAGATGTGCAGAAAGCAGCTGAAACCCCTTGTCTTTAAACTGTATGACGTTCAAAGTTCTACGTTCATGAAGCAGGAAAAAAGATAAAACATTCTGTGGTTTTTCTGCCTGAAAAAGGTTAGCTGAAAATGCACTATGTTGAACTAACAAGTTATATCAAAACAGAGAATTAAAATGCTAGCATTAGCTTAGCACCTGCACAAGCAGCAAACCTCAACTAATATTGATCATATGAGGCAATATTAATTACATTTGTATGTTATTTTAAGGAAAGATAAGATCATCAATTTAGTACCAAAAGTGGGACATTTAAGCTGTGACAGCAGAAAGTGGACAGAACAAAATAAAGGTAAACAAAATTTTTAAAAAACTTAATACAGTATAGAAAAAAAAAATCAGCATACAAGCTAAATTATAAATATAATATTAGCCTTCAAAGCTACAGAGTGTCTATGTATATGATTGGCATTGATTTTCATGTTGTATATAACAGAAAAATCGGTCATATGCAAGAGTACCCTTAAATGATTCCAATATTTTTCAGAAAAAAGAAAAATCCCGATCGGGACAAAGTTTAAACTGAAAAGCTGTACTAATGTCGAGCCACAGCTTTACCTTTCCCTGTGAGCCGGAGGACTGCCAGCACTGATCGCTGCAGTCAATGAGGCGGGACGCCTGGTTGACGGAGGACGATACGCTGAGACTCTTAACGGCGCGGGACCAGTCATCGATCAGCATCCCACGCTGGCTGTTGTGGTGCTTCTTGAGCTGCTTGCCTGAACGACCACAAAAGGCTGGAGACTGGCCTGGAGGCGGTGAGGGGGGAGGAAGAAAGTTAACGACTCAAAGACCGAACAACGTGCTGGACGGATGCTACGTCGGCGGGGAAGCGCGACTGACCGGGCTCGTTGATCCGGCCGAAGGAATGTCTGGTGTTGTGTTTGCGCGTCTTAAAGCAGCTTTCGCAGAAATCAAAGTCGTCACAGTTTTTGCACTTGAACCTCGGGCCGTTAATGGGAAACATCTGACAGCCGTCACACCTGGGGGTAGCAAGAAGTTTTGACGTAGTAATAAGGTCGAGAGATGCAGTAAGAGGAAAAAGTATGAAACTGTTTAACATGTTCCCAAATTACAATAAAAATTTCCATGTATTTTACCAAGATTTTATGGGACAGACCAACACAAAATGGTTCATAATGGTGAAAGAAAATACAAATGATACATGGTTTTCTAATTTTTTTAAAGATCTGAAAAGTGTGCCGAATTTGTATTCAGCCCCTGAAGAAATCACAGTGCTACTACCGGATTTTCTGGACTATAAGTTACCTCACTCCAGGGTGAATACTGGGTACCAGCTCCATCTCAGAGAGCAGACCAGTCCAGTGAGACTGCTGTGGAAAGTCTACAATCACATCCTTCCCATTGGCGCTGAAAGCTGTGAACAGAGTTTAGTTCGAAACAATGCCAGACAGAGATCACCCACCTTAAAACCAAATCAGACCTACCCTTCACTACCCCGACACTCCTGTGTGTTACGGAGCCCCATTTGTACTTTGGCGTCGTAACTGTGGGCTTCACCCTAACTTTGTCGCCAATTTTTATGTGAGAGGGTGAACTTTGAGGTGGGAAACCTGAAAATACAAGCGAAGGTTTTTAAGTATAACAACGCTGTACGGTGTTATACTAAAAAAACATTTTCAAGTTTCCTTCAAATGAGCAAACGCGTACCAATCAGCTCAATGTGGATGTAGCGAACCCAGTACGTTCCTCCTTTTTGTTGCCAGTCGCACTGCACGTTCAAGTCATGAAGTCCATCTCGGTCCAGCTTGATCACCTTCCCAACGTCTCCTTCGTACACTTCCTCATACGTTCTGCAGCACTTCACCATCATCCCCACCTGCGGGGAAGCCAAAAATAACCCCATCATTACATTGGTTCATCCCTTGATGCAGTTTAAACTCTGCTCAGGCAGAACATCACCTGGATGTTCTCTCTCACGTAGACGGCATAATCATCGTTGGTTTGGAAATCTGACCTCTTCTTAAAAGTCTGGCTTTCAGTCACCACAGCCCCCGCAGGCTAATGTAGCAGAGAGGAGCAATCCATCAGTGCTTCCTGTCATGAATAGCACTTAAAACTGCAGTATGTAACTTTTACCAGAAAATAAGTTTGCTTTTTTTTTTTTTTTACATATTTGTTAAAACTGTCACCATGTCATGACAATTACAGACAGGTGAAAAAAAAAAAAGTGGGGGGGAAAGGGAGCTTCTCCACTTGTTCCCAGTGCCGCTATTGCCATCTGACATAATCCACTGGTCCCGATCAAAAACAACCAATCTGAGATAGCAGGAGGGTCTTAGCGCTGTCAATCAATCTTGTGTATGTGCTGCTAACTGCTAAAAGTGGAGAGACAACTTGACATTCCAGAAAACTGTTTATCTGCCGTCATCGGAGCATGCACAGGCTTCTTTGGGAGAACTAGCTGTAGCATAACAGAAAGCAAGGGGAGGACATGAAAGGTGCAAACACAAATATGATTAACCCTCCTCCTGGCTCTGACTGGCTGTTTCTGACCGAGTGTCGCTTTTCTGCAGATGGCAATAGTAGTATTGGGAAGAAGAGGAGGAGTTCCATCTTTTCACAGATTATCTGTCTCATACTATACAGTCACGACATGGTGATATTTTAACAAATATGTAAGAAGAATATTTTTTATAAGTTACGTACCCCAGCTTTAATTGACAAAAAGAATGTGTAAATTGAAGGGAAAAAAAGGAAACGTACAACGGAGAAGGTCGGCTCTGCCTCCTCCAGCTCCTCTTCGTCTGAGTATTCATCGGACACGGTGTCGGCATCAGACAGCTCAGTGAAGTGGACGTCGGGATGGTCGAGCAGCCAGCTCACCAGCGCCTCCACGCCTGATGTATGAGCTCAGTTACCATCAAGATGCACATTTAAAAGCTTTTATGTATTTAATGAAACGATACGCAGCATGACACTATACCTGGGACACCAGAGGTACTGCCTGTGGTGCCAGACAGAGACTTCAAGGCAAACTCTATGTTTTTCCTTGGGAAGCCCATTTCCATCAGCTGGAGGACGATGGGTAAGGGAGGCACAGGGGAGGTCTTCTGCTTCTTCTGCTTGGGGGGTCTGACATGCTGTATGGTGACGGGTGTGGTGGCCTCACTGGAGCTGCTCTCCTCAAACAGCGGAGAGGACGGGTGGGCCGACTCCACGGCCAGGTACTGACACACGGCCAGAGCTGCTGCCTACACACACACACACGTACAAGCAGAGATCAAACTGAATGCAGCACACCAAACTTACTGCTGACCAGCTGAATGTAGTAAAGTCTACTCATGTACCTCCATCTCCTGTCGGTCAAAAATGGCTTTGATAGGCGAGGGCTGAGTGGCAGCAGCCAGGAGCTGCTGCAGCAAGATCAGAGGGGGCAGCGGGCCCTCAGGAGACAAGTCCCCGACATCGGGGGACGTCGCCACCGGATCGTCTGCGCAGAAGTAGGTTTGAAAATTCAGCAACATCTCAGTGTTATGTCACATTTCTGCTCAGCGGCAGGCTAAATGTAGCCGTATTTATTCTCACAAAAACTCTTTAGAAGTAGGCAGTTTGTAGAAAAAGGAATGAAGTGCTTCACTTTGACATTAAAAAATAATTCGTAGGAAGAAAATACATTTTCTGTTAAGTAAACGTGTTTTCCTTTCAATAACAATGATCGTTTCAAACGAAAAGAAAACACAAAATCTTCCCCGCCCCCCAAAACAGCTTAAAATTAGGACCGGGCAATAAATCAATAACAATATATATCAATATGTTACCATTGGGGCTGGGTCCCATGTCAACGACTGCTGGCTGGGAGAGGATCTGTCGGAGTTTGTCCTGATGGGACAGCAGAGCTCGGCCTGCTTTTAAAATGTAAAGTCTCAGCTGCTGGCAGCGCAGGAGGTAGATGTCCACCTGGTCAGCTGCAAACATAATTATATATAATCAATACATCAATCAAACTTCACTATTACGAAACAATAAAAAAAAAATGCCTGTAGAATATCTGCTTACTTAGTATCATGATAGATCAGTTTGACAGTAACTGCGTTTCGATTACAAATGTGTGTAAATCTTCGTCTATATTCTGCTAATGTCTTTAAAAAAAGGTAGCAGTTGCAGTGTTTCCATTACTTAAATTAAAATCACACGTGGATATGCCATTTAATGCGATAAGTCATTAAAAACGAGAGATTTAAACACTTTGATGAAATACATTCATAATTCAGCCATGGCGCTAGCTTTCATCATCTGTCAGCCAATCAGAGGAGACGTCAGCGTCTTATTCAGCCCTTGGAGCGACAAGCCCCGCCTACTTGGGAGCGATTAAGCAATTTTGGAACGCCGCATATGTAGCCGCTGTGTCATTCCATTCAAGTCCATGGAATGACACAACTTTTTATGGAATGTGTGATGCGAAATTGCTTTGTTTTCTTTATTTCATTTTCTTTTTTTAAGATTTTATTGGCTCCAGTGGCCTTTATTTGATAGTGAATTGACAGGAAAGTGGGTAATGAGAGAAAGGGGAAGACATGCAGCGAAGGTTGCCGGGCTGGGAATCAAACCTGCGACAGCTGGGTCGAGGACTAAGGCCTCCATGTGGTTTGTGCTTAACCCCTGCGCCACATCAGCACCCCTATTTTATCTAATTCTACAGTTAAAGGAAACGCAGCTACAAAGATTTGCCTCCTGTACCTGTAAGTCCTCGGCTGAGGGACTTCTTTATGCGCTGCTTCTCCAGTTTGCTGCCAGCCAGGCTGACCAGCTGAGCCCAAACGGCCAACATGGGCTCATTCAGAGGCAGGTTCTGCACACTGAAGGCCACGCCAGGCAGCTGAGGAAAACGGTCAGCAGATAAAATTAATCTGTTTGTTTGTTCTGCGAACAGAGAAGAAATTAAAAGTCTTTCATACCGGTTTGAGATGGCTGAGCAAGCAAACCCTGCAGGTTCTCATATCGTGGAACTGGACCGTGATGCGTCCTTTTGGGGTGATGCGCATCACCGTTCCCTCTCCATACTCCTCGTGGACGGCTTGCCCACCCAGCCTGAGGCGCCCATCGATCCCGCCAATCACAGCCAGCACCGCCATCAGGCTGCAGACCAGTGGACTGTCTGAGTCGGGAAAGTACTCTTCCAGGAAACACTGGGATGAAAGTAGCGAGAAGTAAAAGTTCCATGAAACCCTTTTTTTTCCTGACTGGATTAATCAGCTGAATCTATGAAAGCAGCAACTCTTACAGCTTCAGACTGACAGCCGGCCATAATATCACCGATGGAGCCCAGCTGGGTGTTGATGTAATCATTTATGAGGCTGTTCCACTGGCCGAGGGAGTGCAGCGTGCGCAGCACAGCCACGATCTCCTCCGCCAGAGTGCTGCTGTGAGTGGCTGTCAGAGAAGCCTGTGGGCGGGACTTCCTCCTTCTCATGGAACCTTCTGTGGAGACATTAAACAATTTTAAAATATATGCAACTATATACAGTATATACTGTATATATATATATAAACAGTACAGACCAAAAGTTTGGACACACCTTTTAATTCAATGAGTTTCCTTTATTTTCATGACTATTGACATTGTAGATTCACACTGAAAGCATCAAAACTATGAATAACACATGTGGAAATATGCACTAAACAAAAAAGTGTAAAACAACTGAAAATACCCCTTATATTCTAGTTTCTTTAAAGTAGCAACCTTTTGCTGTGATTACTGCTTTGCACACACTCTGCATTTTCTTGATGAGCTTCAAGAGGTCGTCACCTGAAATGGTTTTCACTTCATAGGTCAACCTGCCCTGTCAGGTTAATAAGTGGGATTTCTTGCCTTATAAATAGTCATGAAAATAAAGAAAACCCATTGAATTAGAAGGTGTGTCCAAACATTTTATATATATATATATATATACACACACTAAGAATTGGAACAAAAAGTTTCAACATAAAACTCATCTGACCTCTGAGAAGTGGCAGGTCTGAGGAGCAGGTGCTTAGAAGACTTCCTAAGAAACTGAACAGTTTCTCCACCAGGAACTTCATGTCCTGTGAGCGTTCGGTCTTGTCCCATGAAGGCAGAACTGCTTGGAGGAGTCTCAGTGCCAGGATCTGTTTACAACAGAGAGAAAACTCAGAGTTTGTTATATAGATTAAGTTTTTTGAGTGCCTTTAGACGTACTTGAGGAGACTGACCATGTTTTCCCTTTCTCCAAAACAAAAAATTTCCATTAAATTTCTTTGTCACATTGTCTCCTAAGTTTAGTTCAGAGTAGAAATGTAACAAGACATTGGGTTGCAACCAGAACAAAATTTCCAGCTTGATTGGCCCTGAGCAGTAAACTGCCTGATTGTGGGAAACTGTTTTCTAAAACGCGTCAAGATTTGCAGGCTGTGAAAGAGCGAGAGAGAGCAAGACTTTAGGAGACACTAGGAAGGGAAAATGTATTAAAGCAATGTGTCTCCATTTTATCCTTTCAAATCTCCATCTGTTATGAAACTTCTTAGATTTAGAAATTAGTGTGAACATTTTAAGAGTTATGGTGAAGATATACATTCGGTAAGGTTCCGGTGTCAAACTCAAGGTCCACAGGCCAAATCCGCCCCGCCCTAACCATTTATGTGGCCCTCTGGACTCTTGAGGGTCACATAAATTGAACATTAAGATAATTGCGTACTTAAATATTATTTTCTCAGTCAATTCATCTGTATGAACTCAAATTACATCAATGCAAAATAAATAGTAAAAATTTAAGAAGTATTCATCTATTGCAGAGAAAACTATAATATTTTAACAATTTGTTAATGGGTATTTTTATTAGTATATTTTGCTACAAAATGAGTTTGAAATCCTTGCTGGTTTCACCAGCTCAAATTTAAGACTTTAAGACCTTTAAAACCAGTATGAATGAAATTTAAGACCTGAACCTCCACAGAAATTATGAACTTTGTCCAGGTAACTGGTAATAAATTTGCACTTATCTGTGGTAGAATAAAAAAATATAAAAAGCTAGCTAGCTAGCAAGGGTATGTTAGCAGTTAGTGGTAGCCTCAACCATCTCGAGTCACATGGTGACTGAATTTAAAGATTTTTCAAGGATGTGGACACACTAAGAAAGACTGCTGTTCATGTCCAGTCATGTTAATTGCTAACGTTATTAGCAATTAATATTTTAGCATTCATATGCTAAAATGTGTTTTTTTTTTTTTACAATTTGGTTTTAAATTAATAAAACTCCATTTCACAGCCACTGTTCCATAAAAAACACAGCTTAAAAGAGGGGCAGGGTCACAAATTTCTTTCTCTAAACTTTTGGTCCTGGAGTTAGTTATGACTTCATTCATACATATACAATTTTACTCCAAAGCACAGAAGAAAAAAAACAAACAAGTCACGCTTACAATAAAACAAATTTTAAAAGCAGGTGTTTGTTTTGTCCTACACTTACACTCTATGCTAAAATTAATTTGGAAAACCTTTATGGATTGTAGCTTCCGCTTTCCAAGCTGACACCAATAGCTAAATTTAATCCAGAGTCCACATCCAGCTAACCAACCTGTCTCTGCAGAGTGATGGCGTTGAAGGACTGGTGGCCCTCTACGATTCGGATGAGAAGGCCAATCCAGGCGGAGGTGCTCAGGTTGCTGCACATCTGAGGCATGAGGGCGATGCTGCGGATGAAGCCCAGAGTGCACCAGCTCCGGTGCTGCTCCCGAGACACCAGCCTGTGGGAGTGACAACCTGACACCAAAAGTCAATTCTTGTTAAAAAGATCTCCAATTTAAAAAAAAAAAAATTTAAATCGCAATCATCATGAGGAGTTTATTTACTCGACTTGTCGTTAACTCCACTTTCCACCAGCATCCTCAGTAGTCCGCACAGAGTCCGAATGGCGTCCGTCTGCAGGACCTCGGCGTACATCCCAGCGGACAGAGAGAGCGTCTTCAGCAGGTTGACGGTGCTGGTCAACATCATGGCTGTTGGGTGGCTGCTCTTCTCTATCAGCTCGCCTTCTTTGAAACAAGGAGGAAGCCGTGTTACAGCTCCTACTCTGACGTCCGTGTGTTGCCTGCAGCTGCGGTCAGACGAGCACACCGACCTGTGTCGTCCTCCGTGTCCGAGTCCTCGGCGGTGGGCTGGGCGGCCGCCGGCGGCTCTGCGAGCTTCAGGTCGTACTTGCCCTCTTTGCCCATCCGGTAAGAGTTGGTGCTGCTGGTGTCCCACTGGACCCGGATCCAGCCGTCCTCGCCCAGTTCTCCGATGACCCGGCCCAGACCGGGAGCGGGGCCGTCCTGGAATGACCGTGAAGACTTAAATCGTTTAAACTAAACACAATAACAAGAGGGCCGGGGCCTTAACGTGTTAATTTCAATTAATTAATCACAGATTTTAATGCAATTAATCGCTTTTTTTTTTTTAAACATACAAAGTACAAAAATACCTTTGTGTTGCATTTCTGCCACACCCGTAATTCTGACGAACAAGTGACATCCGTGAACAGCGACGGACAACGCAGTCACTGTTCTTGGCCCACTGGGTGTTTATTTTTATTTTAAAAAAACAATCTGATGGGACGCTGAAACAAGACTATTGTGTTCAAGTTGTGTTAAGAGGAGTTAGCTTATTAGTGAAGCTATTCAAGCTAAAATAGCATCTCAATGCTAAACATGTTGCAGCACAGACATCCCCACAGCTAATGTCAGCGTCTAGTTAGAAATATATAACTTTTTTTTCTTAAAGTAGTTCCGTGAATGATCATAAAAAAACTTGAAAGCCAACTAGATACAAAAGCATTTTGCAACAACTTGATGATTAATTAACTTAAATAACAGATTAAAAGCAATAAATATCTTTGTTATTGATCTCACATGTCTATTAACTCAAGAATTCAGGAGCAAAAAGGATCTGAACATGTTGCTTATTTTGTCAACTAACATACGATTAATTAATTACAGAGCCAGAAATTAACCACAATTAAAAAATAAAAAACATCTATTTACCTGATCGCCCCATTTCCAGTCCACTCCCCTCATCACTCTGGTGCCAATCTTCATCATGGCGGCGAGTTCTGGGCCGGACGCGGGCAGGGGAGCAGGGGCCGCCTCCTTTCTGGACTCTTCCAGGACCGTGGCAGAGCCTCCATGAGCACACAAACTGAGGTCCTCCTCGCTGCTGTCTGTGCTGGGTCCTACAAACATGGCAGAGTAAAACAGAAACTCAGATTGGTTCATAAATCCACCTGTTCCGGGTCACCTGGCGAAAACTCACCGATAAGCTTGAGGATGCTCTGAGTGAGGGCCAGAAGGCCAGAGTTCAGTAAGAGGCTGAGGCTGTTGGAGCCATGCTTCAGAGACAGCATGTGGATCATGGCCAGGAGGAAGCGGGCCTGTGGAATGGTGCCGAGGCTTGGTCCGGCCGGGTTCTCGTTGGTGATGGTCTGCAGAGGGACCGGCTGCACACCTACATCAGACAGCAAATCATTGGATAATGAAGTTTGGTATGTAAAAATCATCAGATTCTCGTAATAAAGTCAATGATGCCACGGCACAAGAAAAATCGAGCGATTCAACTTGCTTAAACAGTGATCTTTTTTTTTTCTTTTAGTGTAGATTTGGAAAGATGTTTAAATGAGGAAAAATGATCAAAATACCTTGCAAATGTTTCTACAGTGGGACCATAATAATAGTGATTTTGATTGCAAACAATCACAAAAAACAAGACGCAAAGTCCCAGAGGGGCTGATTGATAAAAGCTCTTTTAAAGACAAACATCTCAACAGTTTTGGGTCTTGAACTTCTTTTCATGTTGAATTGAAACAGTTGACCATAACTCACTGACTACCCAATACCCATAGTTTAAAACGCTGCTTCACCAAGTGAATCATAGCATTAGCTTCACTTGGTTAAAATTATGTTAACATTTTTTTTAAAGAGAAGCGATTAAATAATCTGCAGAAAGTGACATTTTTATCCAATTAATAGTCAGAATAAATAGATAGAGTGATCGATTATAAAAATAATCGTCGGCTGCAGCCGTACTCGTGAGCATATGAAGCTGATAGTGATGATCCGCTCAACAAACGTTTTTCCCAGCACTCACCCAGCTCTTTGAAGCGGGCACTGGCCTCCAGCAGGATGTTGCGGACATTTTGGATCGCCCAGGAATACAACTTCCCGAACGTCACCTCCAAAAGCATCCGGTTGAAGGGAGGGATCAGATCGACGTGTTTAAGGCAGTCTGACAAAGGCTCCCTGAAAAGGTCCAATCCATCAGTTGATCATTTCATTCACCCCATTTAAAAATTGTAATCAGTTCTCACATTCTCTTATAAACATGAGTGAAAGGGGAGCAGAGAGAAGAAAAAAATCTTGGGTATATCTGGCCATTTCACAATTATTACCAAAACTTTCATTGGCGTAGACATTAGATTAACAATATAAGTTGTAAACGACATTTTTTCACACTCAGAAATGTTTAAGACTTCATTTTTTCTTTAAAAAAGAATTAAAAATTGATTTATACTCAAGCAGTTTTTTAGATCTCCTCATCCAAACTCTGCCATAATTTTTCTGCATGCGCTAAAATGCACATTTGTTTTAAAGCAGTACACACGTACAACAAATTACTTTTGAAATTGTACATCCTGTTATTTCTGTCACTTGAGCTTAAGACGAAGAACTTTTGTATATAAATTTGCAATAATGTCTTCAAAGTATTAAACATAACTAAAAGAACTTTTAAAGTTCCTTGTTTGAATATATTTGATGGAATTAAATTATTAAAATGTTCTCCAGCATTGACTTTATATAAAATTCTCGTAGCTTAAAGGCTTGGTGTTGGTTCTTCTATAAGTCAGATAAGTTTTTTACTTTATTTAGAAGTGAAATAGTTCCACATTTTCTGTTGTATGCATTTCATGAGATTTCCAGTTAAGTTTATGATGAAAAAACAACCTCTAAAAAGAATATGCAACATTACTTTATATATATATTTTTTTTATGCATAGTATATCCAGTTAGCTACCCGATGCTGGTCCCTTCGGGTATGACCCGTTGCCACCCGCAGAGCATGGCGTACTGCACGGACGGCAGCAGGAAGCTCTTGGAGGCCAACTTCAGCATGGTGTCGATTCCCTCCAGCCTGACCTCGGCCCGCTCCAGCTGCGATGAAACGGAGGCAAAAAAGAGTCGCACTTTTCTAAATTAAGGGTTTCGGATTATCGAGGAGCACTGAACTAATCCCACTTTCAATCTCACCTGTTTAAGGAGACACTTCCTCATTTTTTCCACATCCAGTGGCTCTTCCTTCAGCGCAAACTCCACGATGGTGCCCATCAGGCTGGACTGAGAGAAGATTCCCTGGACGCTGTGTTTCAGCCAGCGGTACCGCTGGGCGTTTGCCACCGTGTTTAGCAGCGGCTGCCACTTGTCCTGCTTCGGATTCGGAATTCGGATTAGGTGCAAAGTCGGAAAAAAATGCACTGGCAAATTTTTAATTTAATTTAAAATGGCGCCAGCTCAGCTGGCTGCCTGCAGACGCAGCTCCCGTCGTGTGTGTGTTAATCTGTGTATAAAAAAATTCTTGCTGTAACTGCGAAATAATTTCCCTGCTTGGATGAATAAAGTAATTCTTCTTCTTCTTCTAATGAGCACAAACATCATGGCTAGCTGTCGATATTCAGCTAATTTTGCAATTGCAGTGTTTCCATTAAATAAGAAATGGAATTAAATTCACAAGTTAAGAAGTTTGTTCATGCCATCAATCATTAAAAATCGTCTTTTCGGATAGTAGTAATGCCTGGTTGTTGATCTCATGACTCGTGTGATGCGAAAAGGGTGTTTTGCGAAATACACTAATTTCGATACAGCCGAAAAATAACACCTCGTTTTAGTGCTAAAACTTTTTAATTGAGAATGTGAGGTTTTTTGAAATTGCAGTGTTTCCATTAAGCAAATTTACTTTCGTGATTCCAATTTGCTCAATTTTAACATCAATGGAAACGCAGCTACTTACTGAGCCATAGAAATCTACCTTTGACGTCTTTCCGGTGGGTGATTTCCTGTCTGCAGGAGTGGGGCTAATGTGGACGTTATGCGCTTCTTCGTTGGTCCCCTCATTCTCCAGCTTTGGCTCTTCTTCATCAGCAGACTCTGACTTCTTAGGCACTAAAAGGAGGGAAAGCTAAATCTTTTAGCACACATGTACCAAAATAAAAACAAAACAAAAAAAGGACTTTCCAGAATGGTTCAAGTAGCCCCACCTCTTTTTTTCCTTCGGTCCCTGATGAGCTTCTGAGCGATCCTCCTCCATCGAGGCTGAGAGCTCAGCAGCTTCAGCTTGGACACGATGGACAGGTCGTTGCTCACCGCCGGCCGCAATTCGTTGAACAGGAATCTCAGGCGCTCGATGACGGGGGCGCACACTTCCTTATAGGAGCGGCCCTGTTCCTGATGAGTCTGGAGTGTGGCGAAATTTTACACACTTATTCTCAACTTAATGTGCCCTAATAAACCATTCATATCCCCTGACTTTGACTTTTTTCTTTATTTTTTTGCACTACAAGGACAAACTTCAATGAATCTTTGATTTTATGAGGTAAACAGTTTCAGGTCAGTTAAATTAGAGTTTCAGAAAGAGCAGGAGATTTTAAAACTCAATTTCAAGGTGTTAAATTACAAAGTAAAATGTATTTCAAGTCATACTTGGCATATAGAATTTTTTTTTAAACAACTGAAGTTAACATAGTTACTTGGTTGTGCTATAAAATGGCAGAAAACACATAATACTGCCTGTTTAGCATTACTTCCGGCCAGAAGAAACATGTTGGTAAAGTTAAAAAAATCTATTTTAAACCACAAATCTCACTGAAGTACTTTGTTTTGGTTCATCCCATAAAATACTAATTAAATGCATACAACTAAATGAGAAATGAACACTTTTTCCAAGGCATTTTAAACATTAGAAATAACTCAAAGTGGCCATTTCAACATACTATTATTACTTGATTGCAGACTTCAGAGGTTTAGCTCCTACCTTAATTAGTGAACACTTTGCCTGGTAGACCATGCGACAGACATCGATCATTGATTTAGGGAGGGACCTCTGCTTCCCCTGGTCCACCCCCAAGGCACACGGGCTGACAAGTGAGAGAGCAACGTGACCTGTGACAGACGAGGGTTCACAATCAATTTACGCAGAAACAAAAGCCTTTACAAATCTTTATTTACCCATGCAAGCTTCCTAGTATAAAGTATAACAACAAACTGTTAAATTTTGTAGCAGGAAAATAAAAGAGAGCTGGTAATTTGTCAGAAGAAAACCAGCGTTGCTAGGTTACCGAGGTCCTGATGTTTGAGCAAGCAGCAGAGCAGCAGGCGGCCGACTTCCTCCACTGGATGCTCCGGTGGGAAGGTGATGGGCGTAATAAGGTGGTACTGCTTACAGCAACGCTCTATTTGGCACAAAAAGTCCTAGAATAGAAAAAAAATAATGATTACATTAAAACACTATTATTCAGATTCATGTCTTCCCAATAGGCTAGTAAATAATTAATTTAACTGGTCTACCTTCACAGTGTGGTCCTGAGTGTTGTTGTCAGCGACAGCCTGGAGGAAGGGCTGCGCGTGGTCGCTGAGGGTGATCCTGCGGGAGTAGAGCTTGGCCTTATCTGAAGCGGTGGAGCCCAGCGAGCTGCAGTGGTCCTCGTCCTTCTCCTCGTTGTAGTTGTAGTGGATCTGACTGGTCTGAAGGCCGCCAGAGAATATGGACGACTGGAGCCATTCTGTGCACAAGGACGATAAAAACAAGCAAAAAGAAAATGTTTTCAATTCACAGCAGAGTTAATGTTTATAAATAATTGTCACTGGCATTCATTTTTAATGATTGATTCATATACTCTAGCTAGCTAGTTAGCCTTTTTGTGCGTCACAGAACAAGACGCAATGAAGATGTCTCTATGTGACTCAAACTTTGAGAGAAAAAAAAGGAAAGAGAAAAAAATTAAGACTTGTGATTATCACTTTTAAGGCCAACATTCTTTTTATAAAGACATTTTAAGATCTTAATTTTAGATACGTGAATTTAGGACGTTTTAGGGATTTGCAGACATCCTGATAATGTTGTTTTTCTGTATGCACAATATTTAAGTTTAAGAACAAGTTGTGAGTCAAATTTTGATTTTCAACACTGCAGGACAGTGAAACAACTTTTCCAAACTGTTTAAAAACAAACTTTTTTGGATTAAATAAAGCAAGCTAATATAAGACTCAACATGAATGGAAAAAAAATAATCAGCACTAAATTAAAAGTTTTTTATTGATTTTTTTTTGTCTCTAATAATTATTCGTTCATTTCAACACCAGGACGAGTGAATGATTAGTCTTTTTGGATCTCTGGATAGATTTTAAAACAAATAAATAAAATAAAAAAATCATTTTTAAAAAGTCCTTCAACCTATTCCAGCGCCTCAGATTCAGATGAGTGTGTTGTCTCTCTGAACGCTGAAAAAGCCTTTGACCGGGTTGAGTTTGACTATCTTTTTGCGGTCCTTAGTAGATTTGGCTTTGGAGGAAACTTCATTTCATGGATCAAACTATTATACCAGCAACCGTCTGCCACAGTTCGTACCAATTTTCAGACCTCAAAACCTTTTAAATTACAAAGAGGCACCCGTCAGCTCTGTCCTCTTAGCCCCCTGCTTTTTGATCTGGCCATAGAGCCCCTCGCCATTGCACTTAAAACCAGTAAAGAGATTTCCGGCATTTGGAGGAATGATATGGAACATAAAGTGTCGCTTTATGCAGATGACCTTCTACTTTTTGTTTCCAAACCATCAACCTCATTGCCTTTTGCTCTCGACATATTTAGCCAATTTGGTCAGATTTCTGGGTATAAGCTGAACCTCACCAAAAGTGAGCTTCTCCCAATAGGAAATAAAGTCAATATGTCAGATTTAGCCAATCTGCCGTTCAGAATTGAAAGACAAAAATTCACATACCTTGGTGTCACAGTGACAAAAAAACATAAAAACCTGTTCAAAGAGAATCTGATTCAACTGTTGAACCAAGTGAAGGGATCCCTCACAAAGTGGACGCCCTTTTCCATGTCCCTTGTGGGACGTATCAACTCAATTAAAATGAATATACTGCCCAAATTTTTATACCTCTTTCAGGCATTACCTATTTTTATTCCTAATACTTTTTTTAATGAGCTAGACTCGACTCTCTCGTCTTTTATTTGGCAGGGTAAACGCCCAAGGCTTAATAAATTACAACTCCAAAAACCTAAACAGCAGGGGGGGTTTGCCTCCCCCAATTTCCGGTTTTATTATTGGGCCGCCAACCTTAGATGCTCAGTGTTTTGGTATTTCTACTACAACCTGGGTGACTGTCCTGAGTGGGTGGCTATGGAGCTGCGCAGTGGTAACAATATATCCATTCCTGCCTTGCTCTGTTCCCCACTTTCACTCTCTTCAGTTAGCGCTATTTCAAACCCTGTAGTGAAACACTCACTGAAAATATGGGGCCAATTTAAGAAATACTTTAAACTTCATGACTTTTCCCTCTTAAGTCCAATTGCACTTAACCATTTTTTCAAACCATCTGTTCAGGATGGGGTGTTCCTAGAGTGGCACCGGAGGGGGCTTACTTATTTTAAGGACCTTTTTTTAGAGAAGAATTTGGCATCCTTTGAGGAACTTGGCACTAAATATGGTTTACCTAAATCCCATTTTTTTAGATATTTGCAAACCAGAAACTTTATTCAGTCTCACTTATCAGGCTCAGTTTCTCTGCCAGAGTTTACACTATTGGAAACCATCCTATTATTGAACCCGACTCGTAAAGGGCTGGTTTCTTGGCTTTATGATAAAATGTTGAGTATGAAAGAGACCTCCTCACCTGAACTTAAAACTTCATGGGAAGAAGATTTGAATATATCTATACCAGATGAGACATGGGACTCTATACTTAAACTGGTGAATACAACGTCTCTGTGTGCGCGCCATTGTCTCATTCAGTTCAAAATAGTACATAGAGCCCATCTCTCCAAAAGCAAACTGTCTCGTTTCTATCCAGAAGTCACCCCATACTGCGACAAATGCAAAACTGCTGTAGCCACACTAGTTCATATGTACTGGTCCTGCCCCGCTCTTGGTCAGTTCTGGACAGATGTTTTTCGTACGATGTCAGGGTTGGCCGGGGTGGTGGTAACACCTGGCCCCCTCTTGGCTCTCTTTGGGTTCAGTGGTGGGGGGTTGCCTTTGTCGGCCTCTAGGCGGCGGGCCCTGGCATTTTGCTCACTGATAGCGAGGCGCACAGTTCTGACCAGGTGGAAGGGTGCTGCCCCTCCAACTCATAAACAGTGGCTATGTGACCTTATGTCGTGTTTAAAACTGGAAAGGATTAGATGTTCTCTTCAACACGCAACTGGTAAATTTGAAAAAACATGGGGACCCTTTCTTGACTCATTTCAAAACATACAATAAGGCTCCAGATTAATTAAGTTAATTAATTTTATTAAAATGTGTTCCGTTTCTGTCAGGGATAGGAATGTAGTGGGTGGACCTACTAGGCAGTGACCTGGGTGGGCTAAATGGGATTACTTTGGAGGGATTATTTTCTCTGTGTGTATTATTTTATGTATGTGTTAGATACACTTCTTTGTACTCACAAACTGTATGTACTAAAGGGAAAAAAAACTCAATAAAAAGACAGTGATTAAAAAAGTCCTTCAACCTACTGGCACATTCAAGCTCCATAGAGGACAACGGCGTGCTTTTGGCCAAATACGAGGCGTGAAGACCCAACAGAAGCCCCAAATTCCTCTCTGTGTCAATGAGCGGCGAAGACAGACTGCTCAGGTCCGGAGTCGTCACGGTCTCCTGGTTAGGCTGGAAATAATTTAAAATATCCTGTTTCAAAACTATAGAAATCAGCAATTTCCTGCATATTTAAAAGAAGAAGAAGAAAAAAAAAGTCTAGTCATTTTCTAGGTGGAACGGTGAGTACCTCCATGTACTGGCCGACACAGAAAGCCTGCATAGATTCTCTGGTGTCCTCAAACTGTAAGGCAGCTTCCAAGGCAACCACTGGGTCTTCTCCAGCAAACTGAGCTGGAAAGAAAAAGACATTCTGTTTCAGCAGCAACAACAAAAAGAAGAAAAAAAATGAAGAAAACTAGAGTACTACTTTCTAGATGCAAGATAAAACTATACGAATTTTAGGTGATGTGTTTCCAAAGCATTAAGTAACTTTCCTAAAATAGTTGACTATGTGCTGATTTAAATATCTCTAATGCAGACCAGGACTCAGTTTGAGCTTCGTCTAATCTCAAGTGAGTTTCTGAATCAGGGAGAGAAGAAAATCTGACTAAGACGATGCTAGTAGGAATTATTTACACTTTCCAAAATAAAGCTAAAACATAAAGTTAAAAAAACAAAACAAAAAAAATACATATTTTAAAACATTCAATTTATTTACCTAAGATGCTGTTTCCTGTCAGAGACTGAGACTGAGCCTGGAAGTCTTTAATGTCATAAACCTTCCCGTCGATGACCGTCCAGAAGCCGCCATCTTTGTTGTGGTTCTCCAGGTCAGCCTTACGGATCAGTGAAACCTCTTCGTTGTTCTTAGAACTTTGTCCAGTGAAGAAGGATCCTGTCAAAACAGAAGAAAGGTTAGTACCTTCAAACTTTTAAAGCTACTAAAAAACAAAACCCAACATTTACAATGACACTTAGCAACTTTCTTAATAAAATTTGAGAAGTAACGTATCGTACCCATAATTCCCGGCCAGGCCAAATCCTCATTATCATCCCTCTCGTGGCCTGGAGCCAGGTGGTTGAAACGGTCCAGGTGCTCCAGGAGTCCGGCCAGCAGAGGGATGGCGCCGGTCTCCTGCATCAGACCGGCATCGATGGTGAGGAGGAGGATGATGGACACCACCAGCTCAGGCAGAAGCACTCCTGACAAACGGAACAACAGACAGAAACATTTTTAAATAACTCGACAAGATCCTGGCAGCCTCATCAACACAGAGCGGAGGACTCTACCAGTTAGGTCTCCTTCAATAACCCGAGAAACTTCGGCGAAATGTCGCCGACCCGTAGACGCGATGCTTGTTGCGACGGGGAGGATGTCTCCGATGTGAGTGCACAGCAGGGCGATGTACTTCTTTAGTAAGGAGCCGACACCCAGCAGCTCGGGATCTGCAACAGAGAAAGGAAACGCGGCTGAACGTAAACCCAACAGGAAAAGAATAGTTTTGGACTAGGACTTAAAAACATCTCATATCTAATTTAAATCTTTTTTTTTTTGTCTTTTCTGAAAAAAAAAGAATTTTGAAAAAGACAGAAAATATTTTCAAAAAGCGGCTTTTATTTCAATCATTCCTTCTGGGAGTTGCACGGTGATTGAGTGTCGAGGCTAGGTTATGAGAATTTGTGTTTAATCATGAGAGAAAAAAGAAAGAAAAGACAATTTTACTGGAAGAAAATGTCAGCTTTCCCCTACTACTCCATCGGAAAGTTGACCTGAATTGAAAGACCAAACAAATAGAAACAGCAGAAGGCTGCCTTAGGTGTGCTGACATCACTGAACTTTGGAAACCCAAGCAAAAAAAAAAAAAAGTAAAGAATTAAAAAAATTTTAAAAATCCAGAAATCCAAAAATTTATCTCATAAAAAGAAAAATCGACTGGTAGATCAACTCGATTTATCGGTCGGCCCTACTGTATCCGTTGCCGTTCTCCGAGTCGGTGACTCCCAGGTACAGCTTGCTGACGAGCAGCCGCTGGAAGCGCAGCAGGAGATCCAGAGACGCGGATCGCTCCTTGCTGACATGCTCTGCTTCTAAGTAGTTGGAGATGCGCCGGGCGACGTCTTTCAGTCGCGCGATGGTCTGCGAGGCGATGTTCCTGTCGAATTCAAACATGGGAATGCGTCGGAGGAGAGCAGAAGGATTGGAAACTGTGAAAACGGCAGGTACCTCAAAAGCTGCTGCACGAGTTGCACGAGGGGCAGACTTTGCTTTCCCGTCAACTCGTAGATGCCCGTGTTGATGAGGTCCTTGTCCAGCACGGTACGGCAGCGGTGCATGGTGGAGGCGTTCGCTTCCTGCTCGTCGATCTCCTTCTCTTTCTGAGCCTCCTTCTTGGCCTCGATGTCCTGTCATCAAAACAACCAGAAATCAGTTTTCTCTTAGCGTTGACGTCGTTTCTTTCTGAAATTGACGGCGGGTTTCTCCACGGGACGAATCAAAGCAAAGATTAATCACATGCTGAGGTAGCACAGCAGTTATCATTCGCTTTAACGGTCTGACCTGTATCTCGGCTGTGATGGCGGCACTCAGAGCAGATTCCAGCCCTCCGTCGGCCATCAGGCTGCTCACCAACAGGTCGATCATGAAGCGCCGTCCAGCACTCACACTCATCTCATTACCAGATGCTGGGGGGGGGTGGGATAGAAATTACTCAAAATTATGAACATTTAAACACTGGAACTGGAAGACATTTTAAATATCCAAAATAAAACAAACAAAAACAACAGAAACAACTAATAAAATGGATTATACAAGCTGTAAAAAACATTATATTTTAAACAAAGAGATAGTTGAAACCAAAGCACCAGACTCAAAACTTTTACCATTCAGTATTTAGAAGAAAAGTGAGAAAGAAAAGAGAAAAACAATGGATCAAGCACATGAAAATAATCGACCTTCTTTTAATTTGTCGTGCGATTAATTGTTTTATTGTTTATTGTGACAGGCCTACTCACCAGCATTAGGCAGCAGCGAGGACAGCGCCCGGGCCCGCTCCTCAGCGGTGGGCAGCAACACCGACCAGCCGCTCTGCAGCACGGCCTGGGCAGCGGCTTGCACCGTGTTGAGCACGCCGACGTTGCTGGCCAGCATCACCACCGTTTGCTTGAGGTTGTTGAGGAGAACACTGCCCAGCCCCAGGCCCAGCTCCTCAGGGTCCACCTGGTTGCTGATGGCTGCGTGGAGCTGGGAGGAAAAAAAAATAACAATTTTTTAGGAGGATTCAGGCTAAAGCAGCGACTTCCACGGGTTCAACCTGAGGATGCCCACCTGGAGCCTGAGCAGGTTCAGCGTGGCCACCACCATGCACTCCTTCTCCTGAGGAGGCGGCCAGTCCGAGCCGCCGTCCATGCCCTCGCTGACCTGGCGCAGGAGCAGGTCCAACTGCTCGAAGGTCATGGAGCAGACATCCACCACGAAGGGCACTCGCTGCCCGACGGACCACTCCGAGCAGGAGGACCAGGCGAAGCTCTAAAGGCAACAAACAAACCAAGGAATTCGTCACGTCACAATCGCTGCAAATCAGGATTTGTTCAGTGTTTCTGCAGTACAATTCAAGGACTTTTCAAGATGTTTCATGGTAAGTTTTTTTTAACTTTTCCAGCACCAAAATTTGGCAATAAAAACAATAAATGAACTAAAAAAAATCTAATAAAAATAATTTTAAAAAGATCATTATTCATTATTACATGATATTTTTTGCTGTTAATAATTTTTTGTGACAATATCAACATTTTACAGAAAGGAAAAGAAACTAAAATTTAGGAAAATTGTATGTTTTGAAATGTCTCTGTCACACTCCTTATACACCTGACTAGTCTGAGAACAAAATACTAATTAAAAAAAAATCCCCCAATTTCAATAAAGCAGTTTACCTACAGAATATAAGACAACCCTTATTTCAATTATGCAAATCAATAAGTCATTGAGCCGTTAGGAGTAGCAAATATCAAAACAATCCCATATTAATTGTTGAGGTAAGTTACCGTCCTGCTCAAAATGAATGCCTAACGACAACATACAAAGAAAGTTACCAAAAATAAATAAATAAATAGTCAAGTTTTCTGGCTTTTATAAAATAAAAATAATTTCGGTGATACTAACTGACCTAAAACAACAGAAGTGTACTCTGATTTAACCACAGACAATGAGGGGAAAAAAAGGTGGATATGTCTTTTTATTAGGTGTATGAGAATATCTGTATTTTTTATGTTTCTTTTTTTCAAATTTAAGCTTTTAAATCAAATGTTAGACTTCACTTCATAACAAAACTGCAGGGTTTACACAGAAAGCAAGTACTTTACAAATCTTGAAAACACCTAATTGAAATTCTATCATCTTCAAGGATGTCCAATCACGAACACTGAAATGTTCTCCATCTGAAGAGCATTAAAGTGTTAATCTTACTTGTCCTGGGCCACAGGAAATCCCCACAATGTGTTTGGAGTTGAGTCCCGGGAGAGCTTTGGGCTGCTTCTTGTTGGAGAAGAGAGTATCAAAGTGTTGGAGTTTATCGTTGCTGCCCCAGCTGTGCACTTCTCCGTCATCTGTCAGAGCCAGACAGTGTGTAGACCCTACAGCAATATCCACCACTTTCTTTCCTTAATGTAAACAGAAAAAACAACGGGTAATGCTGGTCGAACTTAAGTCTTTTTAAGACCTGTTTAGTGCCGTCTTAGAATACAATTTAAAACCTAAAAACTATAAGTATGGGGGGCAATTGCTGCAAAACTCTGAACCTGGTTTTGTGACCATGTCAGAGGCAAAAGCTAGCTAGCAGGGGCATACTAGCAGCTAGTCACTGGTAGCCTCAAGTGGCTCGAGTCACAGATTGGATTGAAGATGTTAGCGTGCGACTCAAACGTTTGACGATAGAAAAAAAACTACAATAAGTCCTGCCATGCCAAAATTTAAGACCTGTGATTAATGTATTTAAGGGCAACCAACATTTCTTAAAATGAATTTAAGGCAATTTAAGGCCTTAGTTTTAAACATGCAAATTTAAGACTTTTTGCGCAGAATCCAATGACGATCTTCATGTGCAACTAAAAACTTAAATTATACGGGGGGGAAAAACTATATTAAAAAGTTCTGTCATGACAAAATTTAGGACTTGCAATTAACATATTTAACTTACATTATTTTTTTAATGAATTTAAAACATTTCAAGGCCTTAGTTTTAGACACACAAATGTAAGACTTTTTAAGGATGCGCAGACACCCTTTATGCATTAACCATTCTTTTCCTAAACCTTCCAAACTCTCTTTTGTTTCCCCATCAGCGACTCACCCTGAAGACTGTCCAGCAGCTTCGGATAGCGGACATGTTCGTCCGTGCCATGACCCAGACGCTGGTTGTCTCCCTTCCCCCAGGTGTACACCTGTCCATCCTTGTTGAGGGCTACAGAAAACTGACTGCCGCAGCACACCTTCACTATATCCAGATCCTGCAGCTTCTCCACCAGCTTGGGCGTCTTGCAGCCGTCGCTGCCTCCGCGACCCAGTTTACCGTAGTCGCCGTCGCCCCAGGACCACACCTGGCCTGGAGAAAGCAAAGAGGACAGACATAAATATAGAAGCAAAAATGGTTGAAGCCACAGCAGACAAAACTATTTTGTTCCAACCGTTTTCAGTCACAGCGAGTGTTTGTGCGTCCCCGCTCCCACACGCCACGTCCATAACCTTATGTCCTTTCAGAGCGGTCACTAGCATGGGGGTCGTCTGGTCCTCACTAGAGCCTAAAAACAAACAGGAGAGAAGGCACTACAGAATATAAACAGAGAGAAAATGCATTCTAATACATCCATCACTAAATGTTGAGAAGGATAAATGTGAGTGACTGCATCTGTGTGACCTCACCGTGACCCAGACGACCGTAGTTCCCTCTCCCCCAGGTGTAGAGCTCGCCGTCAGCTGTGATGGCAGCGCTGTACGTGCTCCCGCAGGCGATGTGCACCACGTGCTTTCCAGCCTGTTTCCCATTAAAGGCGGCGATCATTGTGGGCTCCTCTAGGTAACTAAAGCAAAGAGTCGTTTGAAATGAGGCAAGGTTAATTGGATTTCAGCTCAGCACAGACTGCAACACCTTTCCTAAAAGGCCTTCAGTGCCAGCTGTCTTTCTGCCCTTTTATCCCCCCTTTGTTCAAAGCTATAAACCATTAGCGGCAATTAGAGCTTAAACAATTAATCGCAATAAATCAATTAATGAAATAATCATCAATTTAGTAATTGATAAATTGTTACCTGGAGTATACAGACTAAAATGTGACATTTTCTGAAACAACAAGCTCAGAGTAATAACCAAGCCAAAACCATGCAAAAATACAAAATACATTTGTCATTTAAGGTAAAAAATCCTTCCCTGTAAATATATTTTACCCAAAACTTCCCAAGTTGGGGAGTTTTAGCTTCACCTCATTCAAATTCTGTTAAAGAAATATTTCCAACGACCTTTTGCTGTCCAATAAGTTGGTTAATCCAGAAGAATGGTCAACAAGATCAGTCCCTGCACGGTATTGATTTTAAGTTGGATGAGGTTTTCGCAGGCTGATGTTGGAAGGATCATGTTTTCGCTGCAGATTCATCCTTTGCTACAAATGATCCAGCTTTCACTAAAGGAATTCTATATTATTGCATTTTGGGCATAAAAATCTTTATTTTTAAATGAAAAGAAAAAGACTTTATTGATTATTTGAATCTTTTAATATATTTCTAATATTGTATTAAAAAAACCCAGTGGTTAAAAAAAAACGTCTGCAGAGTGTGGCAACTTTTTTATAGAATAAACTGAATAATTGTCAGAATAATCCATTACTAAGACAATCTTTAGTTGCAGCCTCCGTGGCGACATGTTCCGCTTTAAATAGACAAAACCAGTTCCATTTCTGTTTCTACCCAAGACTACTATTGTTAGGAAAATTATCCTCCTGTTCATTTACTCATGAGTTTATTTTACAAGTTATGTTTTCATATTATTCTTTCATATTATTCTTTTCATATTATTACTCTATTCTTCTTCTTTTTATATTTACTTAACTTTTCTTTCTTTTGTAGTATGTTATTAACTTTGTTTAGGATGTTTGCTTAGAAGCTAAAAACGTTAAACATTCATGTGTTATTAGTTCCATCTGTAACTGATTAGTTGTGGTCAGTCACATGCCCTTGTAAGGGCATGTCCATAGGAGGCTCCAGAATGTAAAGACGGTTGGTCAATTCTCTGTGTGACTGTGTGAAGAAGCCCAACCTCCTTTTTCTATACAATAAAGAGAAATGCAAAGAAAGAACTGGCAGAATTGAGTCCAGACAGTGTTTGACAGCGATTCGTCGCGTCTGTTCTCAATTCTCCTATTCTGCAGAAAAGAAATTAAAAGAAACCTAATCTCTGTCTCTGGCTGATTCTTTGCAGGTTATGACAAAATAAACCTATCAACTATCGTCTTCATTTGATCACATATCACAAGTTAGAGGGCCCTCCATTCAACATTCGTTGTTGCTTACGTCGTGTCTCCGTGTCCCAGGCGGCCACCATCGCCACAGCCCCATGAAAACACTTCCCCGTTGGATGACAGGGCCATGTAGTGCTGGCCGTCAGGATGAGCGGCCAGCTTCACTATCTTCCTGGAGCTCAGGCAGTGGACCAGCATGGGAGCCTGGAAGCAGGGGTGGGAAGATTAAGGGTACAAAAAATAAAAAAAATCCTACGAGTCAATGTGTTGTTGATTATACATATAGGCCAGACCTCATTAACAACTACGTCACATTGGTAACCAACAGATTTATACTCCCGCAAGTATAAATTTGCGGGAGTATGTATAAATTTGACCAAGTCTGACTAAAATAATAATAATAATAAAATCTAAAATGCTGGAGCGGACTAAATGGTGTGGAGTGCTTCTCTCGATGTGCATGTGGGCCGACATAATCCAATACTTGTTTTTTTTAGCCAATATTGGACTGTTCCTGATATCAATATCAGATCATGACAACCCTACCATAGTCCTATGAACTGAACAGAACCCAGGAATGGTGTGGGACTGGTTTAGCTGTCGGGACGTTGATGGTTTCTGACCGTGTTGATCAGAAACCGCCCTACAAACAGGAAACCTCCAAGCAGAACTGACCAGGGTTGTGCTCTTGTAGTTCTGGGTGTAAACAGCGCCGCTGTTGGAGAGGATGAGGAATCCCTTTTCTGAACAGACGATCTGCATGACCCCGAGGCTCGACAGGGCCTTGCACTGAATGGGGCCGCTGACATTGGCATACAGCTTCCAGCCCAAAAGGCCCCAAGCAATCACCTCCTGCAAGGTTCCCTGGAATTTAAAAAAAATTTAAATAATTTTTTTTTTTTAAATAGTGAGACAGAACTAAGGATCTGGTGCTTTGGAGAATCTACACAGAATGCATACAAACATACTGCACTGCAAAAACATAAAATCTTACCTAGTAATTTTGCTCTAATCTCTAGTACAAATATCTTAGGACACTTGAAATAAGAAAACTAACTTACAAGTAACTTTTCAGCATGATGTAGGAGCTTGCTGAAAAGTCACATTTAAGTGTAATAAGATATTTGCACTAGACACTAGACCAAAATTACTAAAGATTTTGTGTTTGTGGAGTGTAGAGATGGTCATGTTTAATACTTAAATGTTAATGTGGATGAATTCAAATCATTTCATGCACGATATGTTGACACAAATTGAAAATCTGAAAATACTGCTCATGATTTCCCACCTGTATTTGCACTGTTCTCAACTGGAGAAAGAAACACTAGAATCTCACTAAATGCATGAAGCACTAATGAATTTAATGCATTTCCCCAAATCAGAAAAACTTCCTAAATCTAAATTAATACATCATCATTTACATGAAAGATGATGACTAATGCATTGATAAGAAAAAAGGAGCCATCACCTTATGTGAGGAGGGGGAGTTACAGTGCGGGGGGCTGTAAGGAGAAGCCAAGCGGTCCAGGTGAGCCATGAGCACTACAGCCGTTTGCTGAAGGTCAATGGCGAGGTCATTGTCTTGAGGTAAGGTCAGGTACCGCAGGAAACTCTCGTTGGGGCTGAGCGGCGCCGTCAGGATCTAGAAATTACATTTAGTGGACAGACCCAGTTACAGCTCCACATCACAATATGTTTAAACGGTATGGACAATAAACCTTAGAAAAGCTGAAAAGGCTGACGGCATTTCCAACCCAGCATGATCCAAGAACGGAAGCTCAAACGTTGCCTTCCTGTTATCTGCTCAAAGTCTAAATCTGTTTTCTTACATTTCTCTGGTTCCCTTAACTTCATTTTTTAAAAACAATTTTCTAATACTAAAAGCTAACTTTGAGTCTTTTTCATCTTGTAACACTATCCACTAGTGCTGAAATGATTTACTGAATTAGTCGTAATTAATTTATTATTGAAATAATAAATAACTAATTTAATAATCAATTAATCGTAAACCGCAGTATATAGAACTTAAGAAAGGGAATTTGTGAAAAATCACAGTTAAAGCAGCAATTAAACCAAAACTGTACAAAAATATATACATTTTGTATTTAAGATAAAAAAAAAAAAAAACTTCTTTGTCTGTAAATATGTGCTACACAGAACTTCTAAACTTGAATTTTTAGCTTCACTTTGTCTAAAAAAAACCTCCTATCCAACAAAACACCATTTATTATTATAAAAAATTTAAAAAATAAAAAAACAGATAGACTGTTAAATTTTTTAGCTGCAGATTTATCTTTTGCTACAAATGATTAAGTGTTCATTAAAGGAATGCTATATTGTTGAACTTTAGGAAATGTTCATTTTCTTATTCAAAAAAAAAGCAGTTGAATTTGCTCATTTGCATATATTAAGGTATTTCTAATGTGTGAAAAAAGGTTTACGTGGTTAAACAAAAAAATTTATAAAAATGTGCCAATTTTTTAATCCGATCATAAATTAATCATCAGAATAATCAGTGTGAATCGATTATTCTGATGATTAATTTATTCAACAATCGGCACATAAAGTTGAGAGTTACTTTTTCCTTTATTTGAATTTCCCAGGGTATACAAACGTTTTTCAAAATTTGGAGGTTTAATTATCTAGATCAGCGTTTCTCAACCGTTTTTGGGCCAGCGCCCCCCGGTCCATTATCCCGGTCCCTCACCGCCCCCCATCAAAGAATTTGTAAGCTACTTTGCACTGAATATTATTTTATTGTTAATATTACTATCATAGTTGATGTTTTGATTTTTATGGTAGTTTCTGTATTTATCATCAAAACTAATTTCCCAGAGAACATAAAAGCCATGGGAATTAAAATTATTTTTACAGGCGTCTACAAAAAATGCAATGAATGGAAATCCAAGTTAAAATTTGTAGGCCTTTCAGCAGCTAATCAGAGTGGGAAAAAATATTCCTGTTCTGTGCCATTTTCTGATGTTAGTTGCTAAATCTTGCACAAAATGACCAGATAAAAACTGTACAACAATACCAGTTTAAACTTTGAACTACAGTATTTGCAAAAGGACAGAGCTCTGCAACATTAAAACATGGAATGAATTGGTGGTGATATTTTATCACCACCAGTAATCTTCACTCATCATGCCATTCCCCTTCTGCGGCACCTAATCATCATGTGTTTCACATCATGCGTCGATTTGCCACTAACTGATTTTTCACTGTTCAGTGTCGGATTCTCTGTTTTTATGCCCCGGTTCTCCTGTTTCTGAGTTTTGTACAACGTGCGCGTAATTTATTTTTATTTTTTTACACCCTGCGGTGCGGAGCTGTCGGGAAGCGTATCGATGGAACAAAGCAGACTGACATAAGCGTTCTAAAACAACGGAAAAAATCCAGGTATTCTGATGGTTGACATTCAAAAGTGCTGTGGTACCGTTTCAAACCACTTACAGCGCCGATGTTAACTGTATAAAATGAACACTGTCTATAGTGGAATCACCCATGGAGGGATTTCTTTATTTAACTTAGTACATTTTTCTGAGGGATAAGCAGTGAGTGTATCGTGATTTTAGTCATCACATGTTTATAAGAGCAATGTTTCATTGTCCTTTCATGGAAATGGGCAGCATCCAGACGGACAATAAAACACGTTTTAATATAAGTTGCTGCTTTGACATGATCACAGCACTACCAAAACATGTGTACAAAAATCCTCAATAAAACCAAATATTTGAAAATCAGACAACAGACAAGTGAATCACAGCAACGTCATCAGCCGGTGTAACGCTGAACTGATGCGGTTAAGCTACCAGTAGCAGGAGCGCGGAGCTGCGCCAAGAAGCTAACAAACACTGAAGAGAAGAAGAGCTGCCATCGATACGGTTGTAGCCAAACATGTTTTAATGTTACACAATACAGTTTTAACAAGTTGCTCAAAGTCTCTTGTTGTGCATTTAAGGTGTAAAGTTTACCTTCGAGCAAACGCCCCCCAAAGGAATCTCAGCGCCCCCCTCTTGTAAAACTTTCCGCCAGCGCCCCCTGCCGTCCTCTGAACGGCCCCCAGGGGGCGGTACCGCTATTCTAGATGCTGGTTTGGATTTTTTTGTGTTTTTTTCTTACCTCAGCATCCTCCTCAGGAAGCGGCTCCTCCTTGCTGCTGTGTATGTTGTGAAAGCGCTGCAACAGAGGCAGGAGAGGAGCGCTGGTTCCCTGGGTGGAGCGCTCATTGTCCATCTCTCTGGTGCCGTTTTCCCATAAACGCAACAGGAGCAGGACGGCGGACAGCAGCTGGCTGGAGGGGCACAGAGAGACACCAGGAAACGATTCAGCGTGGCAGATGAGAAGAAGAGTAAATCATGTCATGGGGGAGGGTGTGTGGTGTTACCTGAGCGTCCCCCTCTGCACAGCCAGCTCCAGCAGGATGGCCAGGGCGAGGTGCTCGTCCTGAAGAGGAATGTTACCTTTGACGCTGGCGCTTCCATGAACGTCACTGAGCCCAAAACATACAAGACTTTTATTAACGACATGTGAGTGACATGATAAATAATGAAACAACCAAGAATGAAAAAAAAAAAAAAAAAAAATAGATAAAAATGTAAATCATTACAGCAAAGAAGCTGCTATGTTTTTAAGATCTGTCATTTTACCTTGAAGATAATCAGTCAGTTTAGGGTTTAGGGCAATTATGCATTTCCCAGGGACACAGTCATTTTACAACATAATCAACTAACCGTTACCTTCAGTTGTTACAAAAATGTTATACATATCAAACATGGCTGAATTGTGGACTGAAGCAGACTAGTAATCTTCCTTCCTCCCTCATCCATCAGCTGCTTTAAGGTAAATAATTCTCAAACAATTTTCCATAGCTTAAAACAAATATAAATTCAGCTCTTTGTATGCCTTTCTGATTGCAAACTCAAAAAGCTACTAGAAGAGGAACAGCAGAAAATGTGTAATTCTCTATAGAATAAGCAGATGCTTAGAAGAGATGCTTAGAGAAAACAAAACCAAACGCAACCTTAGAAATTTTGTGGCCCTCTCGACGACTTCCAGCCACACAGAAGACACAGTCCCCTCGTCAAACAGGGTGGCCTCAGGAAGGGCCCGCAGAGCGTCCAGCGACTCCTGGAGAAGCTCACTGCAGAGGTCTGCATCGTCTCCTGCAGAAACGACAAACATTTTGTGATATGATTTACTGTGGAGACATGGATAAATATTTATATACATCTATAGCTTGTTAGTAAGTGTGTAGTGAAGCATATATACATTTACATTTTTATAGTGCGTACAATTGGACATGTAAGGGTCACGCTTTCAATAAATAAAGGATAACCATCATTGGACTCTAGATGAAATCATACATATACATATGCCACTACTTTTTATTATTAACTTTAACAGTATCTTGAATAGTGAGTTTGTGTAGTCCATAGTAATTTGACTGGGACTAAAAAAATAGTGTGCTTTTTGAGAAAATTTAAAAGCTTTTTGTTGTTCTCACTATGTATTCCAGAATTACTGCTGAAATGAGAACCATAGGTTTAACGATGCGTGTGTGTGCGTTAGTTTCTCTCATGTTACAGGAAGAGGCCGCCCCTTTGTTCCCACCCAGTCCCTGCAGACAAGCAGCTCTCAGCCTAACACATGAAACAACAGCATCTCATCTCACAAAGCTAACAATGAGAGGTGGAAATGAAGGCCGTGGCCTTTTATTCAAAGGATATTGGGTGAATTCAACATGTTGATTTAACAGAGGTACAGTTTGGGTGTGGGGGTCTTTTAAACTCACTAGAAAAATGAGTTGACAATGTAATTGTTTTTTTTATTGTAAGGCTGCCACTGGTTAACCACAAGGAAGTGTGAAAAGTGATATTAAGGCAGTGCTTCTCAATTCCAGTCCTCAGGCCACCCTGCTGTGCTTTTAGATGTGCCTCTATTTCACAACAGCTGATCCAAATGATTGCATTACCTCTTCTGCAGGCATCAAGTACTGCAGAAGCCCGTTAATCACCCATAGATTCAATCCAGGTGTGTGGCAGCAGGGAAACACCTAAAACATGCAGGGCAGGGGGGCCTTAGGACTGGAATTGAGAAACACTGTATTAAGGAGACGTGATGGAGCCTGCTCATGTCCTTCAGCCTCAGCCAATCAACTTCCAGCCAATGTGAAAGCCTCAAACTAGAGCGTACCACCATAATTTAAAGAAAACGTACAGTTCAGCTCAGAAGTTTACAGGCTCTCGTTGGAATCCATGTTTTCACACCCGACAGTCCGGTAGACTCAGTTTGATTCGGGACCAAAATTGCAACGCTTGCTACATTTTCAGCAGGTGCGCTTCGTTTTCGCGCCGCACTGCGTCTAACGATCCAAACTCTTTGAAAAACCTGTTCCCCTCCTCACCAGTGGTGGCGCTGCATCAAGATCTACTGAAGAAAATGAAACAAAAACCTCTGAAGAAGACATGAGCGCAACTTCCTTCTCTGAGAAATGTGAACAAAAATGGAGTGCAATCAGATTTTAGCAGTTGTAGGATTTCCCTTCAGTCTTTGGCAAAAAGAGTACAAGCAATTTCTCCCTCTAGCGATACACGCACACATTTGATTATATTTACCCACAATGCATTGCGCTATAGTTTTTAGCACATCAGAGTTTGATTGCACATTCCGACCTCCCCAAACAAATAAGACTTTCTAGGCAAACTAACTAGAGTTTGATTAAAGTGGACCAAACAGGCTATTGTGAATGTACCCTTAGATTCACCTGGGGCTTTTAAAAGCAAGAACTGGGCACACATATTTAACTTTAATTCAATCTATACAGGGTCAAAAATTACAACTGTAATGGATAGTGAGCTATTTAAAATAAATTGGCTAAATAATTTACATTTCTAGACTATTTAAAGTAAATTATTCAAAGTGAATTTTCTAAATTAATTAAGTCGCAGATTGTTTATGGACGTTTGTCTGTTTTGATTAGCATTGTTGGTGGTTTATATTTTGTTTTGTTTAATGGTATTTGCACTTTGTAACGTTTTGGTTTTTTTTTTGTATGTACCTCATGGGCTGCCGTACCTAATGAGGACAGGCCCTATAAAAGCTGGTAGAGTCACTGTGCCAATGAATGACTTGAACTGTCAAGATGTTTGGCACAAAGAATTCAACACTTGGTGTTCCCCAGTGAAAGCAGTGAGGTACGTTTTGTTTTGTTATTTGTATTGTAAGTTTACGTTTTGTATTCTAATATTTGTATACGTTTATGTTTTCACGGAGACAGAGATAACTGTGGTGACTGTGATGATCATGGCAAATCTTCATCAAAGGAAATAAAACGCTAAATTCACCCGTCGAGACTGGCTGAGTGATTCAAGTGCTGGGGAGCTGCTATAACATCCATTTCCACTAATATGTGGAATATTGCCAATTAAAAAGTCATAACTATTTTAATCATCAAAGGTGCTACTGTAACTCTTGGCTAAATGTCATTTAAATTGACTTGTTTCTTCATAGATTACAACAGGATTAATGGGAACAAACCCAGTTTGCCTTTTAACCAATGAGTCGGTCATAAAACAGCTAAAGACCTCTAAATTCATATACATTGTCTTCCACCACTTATTCAGCAAGTAGTAACAACAAACTGAGGTCAGATCATGCTATTATGAAATGTGTCTGTTTACTCTCCAGTGATTTGTCACTTATTAGCAGCTGCTCAGTGAAGCTTCTTCAACCTGGTGACAGCAGAAATGTTCCCCGCCACAGACGAACGGAGCCCCGTCCGCACCGAGGCGTTCTTACCTGACCGCCACGCCCGGCGCAGGAAAGCAAAGGCGAAGGAGAGCGCCGCCCTGGAGCCGACTCGGGCCAGGCCTTCCACACCTTTACTGGCAGGACGAGGACTTGAATAAAGACAAGAGATGGACAGAAAGAATGACTGTGGTTTCACCACAAACTGGGGAAAACATCATCTTTTACCATATTCTGATTAAACCGTTTCAGCCTTTGGGTTCTTCGGGGATACATTTATCAGTTTTATAGCGCATCATAAAGATGGGGAGCTTATTAAAGGTCACCTTTAAATAACAGCCAAAAAGAGGGACAAATACTGTGGCTTTGCTCCATTATAAGGTTCAGAATTAGAGAAAGTGGAGGAAAGCAGAGTCGCTCTACTATTAGTCTTGGGAGCTTTTTGTGTCACATGAGCAGTCACAAGAAAGTACTTGTTTATTTGTCTTCAATGTGACAGATTTAGTTTAGGAGTTCATGTTTTGGCTTCTGGGTAGTAACCACATCTATTAAAAACAGACATTAATTAAGGTCCTTTCTACTTCATTTAAAATTAAGGTAAAATCTAAATATTTAGCGAGAATTTGGAAAGAAACAAAGCAGATTTAAACTTTTAAAATTAGAAGCTTCCACAAAAAGTGCACAGCATTAAGCTGCAGCTCAACTCAGGGCCACTGTGTTGCATGGAAACTTACAGAACATGTAATGTGTCTTAGTGTGGAAATCCTGAATGTACCGACTGTAACAGAGAGGTTCCAACCTGACTCCAGGTGTCGGCTTGTGCTTTGTTTTTTTTTCCCTTTGTGTTTTAATGGCCGCTATCAGACTCCCTAACAAACTTCAACTCCTAATATCTGCTGATTTAGTGCGATGTGGGTTTGTGTTTTACACGGGCAGGTTTTAAAACCCGAGGCCAAATTTCTATGAGTACAGCTTGCAAAACCTTTGATCTAATGAATTTGGGTTTTAATAGTAAAAGAGAGACTCTACTGGCTGCTGCAGCTTCTGGTCTGTCAGTGTGTCACTAGTCATTGCATCTAATGACATTCAACATAAAGTGCTAAGTTTAAAAGTTAAGAAAAGGTGGACTAATAATCCAGTTAAACCCTGTACATTGCAAACCTCATCAACAAGTCTCATATATATATATATATATATATAGAGAGAGAGAGAGACAGAGAGAGAGAGACAGAGAGAGAGAGAGAGAGAGAGAGAGAGAACACATGCTAACATTAGCCTAGCACTTCACCAAACTGCCTAGTTTAAAATATGGACACCAGGAACAAGTAGTGAGTTTTTTAAAGACTGTAGCTTTGTGTGTTGCATTAAATAAATAGTCTGAAACCAATATGAAAGCTGCATGTTGTCAAAACACTACAGTAGCTTTAGAGAAGCGCAGAAACTCCAGCAGAGACAAAATATCTCTCTGTCACAATAAATGAAAATAGAGTTAAGTAAATTAAGTGCTAGGAGGTCAAAATGTGAATACAGAGCATGTAATATAGAATGGACCATTACATAAAAATAAACAAAAAATAAGCATAAGGTTTCTTTCATTCATCTAATCTATTCATTTGGCACCAAGCATCCACAGGGCTTTATGAGGCGTACCTCTTATTGTCAGTAGCAGTCAGAGGCTGGCTGGGGGGCATCTTCCAACGGACCTTGTACTTCTCCTCCATCATGCTGTGGCTGAGAGAGATGAGGTAGCGCTCCAGGATGACCAACCGCTGGCGCAGGCGCTGGGCGGACAGGGTGCTTTTGGCCATCTGTGCAGAGAGTTTCTGCTGGTCCTCGACCAGAACCAGCAGACAGTCTTTGAGCTCCGTCTCATCTGAGCATGCAAGAAAGGGAACATTAGAAGGAAAAACAAAACACCGCAACGGTAACACACCAACAGAATAATCAATGTTGCACTGTTTGGGGTATTTCAACAGAAACTTCTACACGCCCACAGTGCAGCACAGCACAGGAAGATGAGATGCTCCAATGTAGCATGGGTGAAATCTATTTAAGCCGTATGTAAGCTAAACTGACCGAGGTCGCAAGAGACCCGCTAAAGTCATCTGTGTTCTGATGTCCAGACATGTAGCCAAACTATACTCTGCTAAAGACATAGATAGCTTTACCTGCTAGAGACAGAGTAAAGACAGGACGAATGCAGTGGCTTGAAAACTACAGAGACCACTTGATCTTTTTCACATTACAAGTAAGGCTTCACAATCACAAGCATTAAGGATGAACTTTTTTCACTTCTGATACCAATATCTGAGGTTTAGCATCAATCGATACCGATCCGATACAGAAAAACTGCGCTAAATTGACTTCAAATGTTTCTTTTTTTTTTTTTTTTATTAAACACAGACATAAATGTACTGAATTACACATTTATTTGATAACTCTGCACCAGTGCAGCAAACATAAATACACCAATAAGCTTCAAAAGCTTGGTCAAATGTATAAACATGTAAATAGAAACTGCAACAAACCTTTTTTCAAATGTTTTAGACGGTTTAGCGATTAGTAATTCTAAATATAACACAAAATAAATAATAGAGCCTGGCATCGCTCCCAGCTCTAAGCATAGAACTACGTAGACTGAATGGATCAATCAGGTACATCGTCACCAATAACGATAGAATTTTTGTCAATATCGGGACTGATACAGATAACGTAAGACTGATGCATCTCTAATAAATATCAGATATTACTGAGATTATGTTACACTCAGACTATTTAATAATTAGGAGGCTAATGAAGGTAACTGGTCACACTGGGTTTAATTTAAGGGTATCAGAGTGAAGAGGGGTGAATGCATCACACTTTTAAGAATCGTATTTTTAAAGAAAAAGATTTGGAAAGTTCCTGCTACTTCACAACTATGCACTACTTTGCTTTAGTCTATCTGGCCTGTCATAATAACACATTGTGATGTACAATAAATTGTCCCAGTAATTATTGCGATAAACGATAATATTGTCATTTCAAGACAATTTTCAAGTAATTATATTGATAATGATAAAATAAAGCAAGGTTGCCTTCTTTAAAGACCAATAAACTTTAGTTTTCTGCAGAATCCTCCACACTGAAATAGGCAGATATTTTAAATATCTAAAATAAAACCCAACAACCAAAATCATAAATTAAATGGATTATAATGTTTGTCAACAAAATTGCTCTTCAAAAAAAAAAAAAACTCATTCATTTATCATGCGATTAATTGATTCATTGCTTAATGCGACAGGCTTTGGTCGATCAAATAAAATCCCAATAAAACGCTCGCTGTAACTGGACAAAATGTTAAAGTTCAATCGGCGTGAATACTTTCAGAAGGCACTGTGTGTCCTTCCCGTGGATTCGGAACGATGCTACCCGTCGCTGATCTGATTTCAATACGAGGGGCTTAGATGTGAGCCGCATCTGCTGACACAAACATGTTCCACATATCTGAGCACACAATAGGAGAGCAGGAAGTGTGCCGCTTGAACTACAGGCATCGATAACGGAGCGCTGATGGATCCGGTTACACTCGCTGCAATATCAGACTTAGGCGCCATCAATAAAATGACAAACAGCTATATGGCTGCTAATAAACCCCGCGCTCTCCGGGTAGGCAGACAAGGCCGTCTGCGCCCCTCGGCAACGGTTATCTCCTCTATCCAAAACACCGTCCCACCCAGTTCCTCGAATAAACACACACTCGCCTCCACCCCCTCCCCATCTGGAGTCTGCCGTAGGGCCCGCTAAGACTACGCTCTGCGGGGTAAAAATAACCACTCGGAACGGCAGAGTGCAAGTTGTCATTTCAGAGTTTCCACGAGCGACGCGCCAGCAAAACACACGCTCATCTGCAAAGTCAGACAGATAAACAGAGAGCGTCAGTGGTGTGTTGAAACGGCGAGCGTGCTCTGGATGTGGTCGACATTTAGGTGTTGTGAAACGAGCCGTGGTCAGCAGGGTATCCGTTACCCCACTCGGAATCAGGAAGGCGCAAAAACAACGAGATGCTCAGCGGGGAAACGGGACCGATTGGAAACAGAAGTCACAATCATCATCATCTAACTCCAGGGTTTGCTCTACATCACGTGTCAAACTCAAGGCCCGTGGGCCAAATCCGGCCCGCCATAGCTTTTTACGTGGCCCTCTAGATTGTTTACCAATCAGTCTATACCAGCTTCTTGAGAATTATCATGGAAATTCACGCAAAAATCAACAAATCCCCACACTATTTTGTGCTAATGCATAATTGGGAGTTTATTGCAGATTTTTCTCAAAAATTGTCAAAAACTTTCTTACTTGTACTAAACAAGACTTGGTCCAAAGTGAAAATGAGTTGAACACCCCTGCTCTGCATGTAACTGATCGTAGCACACCACCATGGCAAAATAAAAGCCACCAACATAGCCTACATTTGTGGAATGAGTTTAAATATCACAAAATGTTCAAATTCACTTTGTTCTGAAAAAAAGAATAAACACCTCCAGCCCCTGCCTGTTTGGCTGCGATGCTGGTTACGGCATGCTGCACTGGTTTCAGGAGTGAAGTAAAACTAGAGATGAGAGTCTAAAGTAGAGGGAGGAAGAGGAAGAAGGGAAAATAACCTAAGGAAGGCCAAGTAGGATGCATTTTCAATTCAAGCCTGTGAGAACCTAATGGGAACATATGTTGCATTTGAAAGACAGTAACGTTGTTAATATGGTTTGGCCATCGTGCGTAATGTTAGATACGCTTTGAAGGGTGCCCAATCAGCAGCGTCATGTCACACCCACCAATCAGGTTTTAGGAAATCCCAGAAGAAATCCCAAATGAAAAAAAAGAAAACAAAAAACATTTCTACCTGGCTGCCGTCCCCAATCCCAGGTCTCGATGATGGCGTGATGAGCGGACGTCGGCGTCTCCTCCTCTTCTTTCTTCTCTTTGTCGCCGGGCTCATCTTTCTTCTGACCGCCGAAACAATCAGTGCAATCTTCTAGAATATCCAAAAATATTGAGAATGATGAGAAACAAACGCAGACGGCATTGATACGTAAACATGAGTCAATCTGGCCTTAACGTGACGGAGCCATACCTGTGTGAGCCGATTCTTCCCCGTTGAAAGTTATTTCTTCATCTTTCACCATCTCATTCCACATCTCACTCAGTCCTTCAGCGGAGAAAGCCCGCTACCAAAGGTGGAGAGGTAATACAAAAATTTTAAAATATATTAATTAAATAAAAAAAAAAAACACCACATAAACAGGCAAACATGCAAACAAATGTTCCTGGACGATAAATTGACACAGCAATTGTTGCGATAAATGATAATATTGTCGTTTGGAGACCGTTTTCAACCAATATACTTTTAATGGTATAATAAAGCAAGTTTGTCCTCTCAAAGGCCAATCAACTTTAATTTTGTAAGAAACAATCCACACTGGAACTTGAAGACATTTTAAATATCCAAAATAAAACACAAAAACCAAAAATAATAAATAAAAACTACAGACAACCAAACCCATAAATAAAATGGATTGATGGAAATGATGTTTCTGTAAATTATATCGCCCTTGAAAAGATATTAATCATCAGAATGGACATTATCAAGTTCATTTGAATTTATCACGCGGTTAACTGACTGCTTAACCGTTAAGTTAATTAGGCTTACGTATAATTAACTTAATTTACTGCCAACTTTGAAGCCGTCATTTATTTCATGTTTATGTCAACTAGGATTTCTCGACGTTACAACATAACGACTGGAGATGAACCCAGAAATGGGACGGTGTCTGGAATCAGATGATTTTTATCCGTTTGGTCCTGAATGGTGAGAAACCAGGCAGAAACGTCAAAATTATTTAAAAGTTTTATGACCAACAGTTTATCCTGCCAAGTCGGTGAGAGAGAGCAAGACTTTTCATAGGTAACAGAAAGGCTGAATGCATTACGGAAAGATTTCTGTACTTCATTGCGTTTAGCTCTTAAGCTGTGAGTTAGCGGACACGTTACCGTTAGAAAGGTTTTGAATATTGTGAAAGTTAAATACTATAAAAAACTTATTGTGTAACACCCTAATCAATTAGAGTAAGAGTTTCAGACAGTATGGCAACAAGTCACTTAAATAATTAAACTTGTCACAATAACAAGTTTTGCTGAATGATAAATTGTCCCAGAAATACCTGCGATATTATCGTTTACAGTTTATTATGCGATAAACGATAGTATTGTTGCTTTGAGACCATTTTCTAGCGATGTAATGGCACAATAATGCAAAGTTCAGCCTCTCAAAGACTAATGAACTTTGATTTTGTAACAAACACTTCACACTGGAAGTGGAAGATATTTTAAATATCCAAAACACAACAACCAAAAACATCAAATAAAAACACACACAACCAAATCCATGAATAAAATGATTATAGAGTCTCTGCAAACAAAATTGCCCTTCAAAAAACACACCAAGCTCATTTCAATTTATCACGCGACTAATTGATTCACAGGCTTACACATATTATTGTTTACATGAAGTTTATTTTTACGCTGGAACATTTTACTTCAAAAGGTTGTGATTTATTCAATATTTCACCATCAAATTATGTTGCTGGAATTTAATTCAATGCCCCCCCTCCTGTCAAATCGTAACCCGGAATGCCAGTAAAACTATCGGGCCAGGAGCGCGTTGCTGCAGGAGCTAATCAGAACTGGACAAGTACAACTTCTAACATGACAATCAGACATGTTGATTATTATGTAATAATCAATTCGTTCTGGACATCATCCACTGATTGTTTACCAGAATAATGAGGTTTAAGGGAAACAAATCTGACCGTGCGGTCATTTTAAAAAATGGCACAGAGCAGCCATATCGACAAAGTTACTCAAGACGAATCCGGCGATCTGTGCGATCAGTGCCTCGCCACGGTTACATACCTGTAAGTCTATTTTCAGCCATTTGTCATGAAATCTCAGCTGGGCGTCCAGGGTGAAAGACGGAGAAGGCATCTTCCCGTCTTCTCTCCTGGCTGCAAACGCAGCCAACCTGCAACACGCGAAGAGCTCCGTTACACATGAAACGTATATTAATGAAATATTTAATTTGCATGCTTATTCCACTCTCTTCACTTTGGGAGTCTATGCTTCCTCAAAGTACGAGGCGTCCTCTGAACAGCTGAGTAACGACCGACAGATGTTTGGACAACATCAGCCTGAAATATTCAGATGTAGCAAGTCAGCTTACTGATGAAGTCTGCTGGTGGGAACACTAATAATTTTGGACAGAAGGACAAGGAGGACACAACAGCTTAATCATCAGAAGGATGACGCAGAGAGGACTACCAGCTTTCAAAGGAAGGCGAAGACGTTTGTCCTCAATAAAAAGGTCTTAAAGGACGTTTCATCAAGAGACGCGATTCCTAGCGGACAACTAGGAATCAGAAACTCACTGTTCATGACAAACCAATGTTCGTTGGTTCGTCACCAGACGTTTCAATACACTACTTCACAGTCGCCATGGAGACCTTTCATGCACACTTTGACACATGCCAATTTAAAAGTACATTTCTATCATCTCCTCTAGTATATTGCTAGGGAAATGTCACACTATAGTCTGGAGGTCCATTCTGGTTGGATCAGAGGTCATAAGGGTCAAATTGGGGAACAGAGAGAGAGCTGAAAAAAAGGAGGGTATAATTTTAAGCTTTTAAGAATGTTACATGTATATTTTTATTAGATTTTTTTTTTAATGGCCATACTTTTATAATTCGTTTAAACACAAATAAATCTAAACTAAAAAAAACAACAAAAAAAACAGGCTTAAATATGTGCAAACAAATGTTTTTTTTGTTGTTGTTTTTTTGGCTCTAGTGCCCTTTATTTGAAAGTACTCAGACAGGAAAGAAGGTAATGAGAGAGAGAGGGAAGACAAGGCAAAAGTCACCAGGCCAGGATTCGAACCTGCGGCGGCTGTGTCAAGGAATAAGGCCTCCTTAAGACGGTATCACGGCACCCCAACAAATCGGTTTCTTTACATGAAGAAAATGGACAAATAGGGGGAGGAAACAGCAGCATGTAGTTACGAACAAGGGTACGAATTGGCGAAGGTGAGAAATGCCTTGACTACTCTTTACTATTATCAAGTATCCAAGCGTTTCAATCAAGCAGTGGTAATACGGAAACTCAAAGCGCATCAACAACTGGCATAATGCTTTTATCCATTTCTAGGTAGTGCTTATTATAGGGGTCCTCTGACATGAAAATTAGGGCTGATATCCGATATTAATATTGCAGCTGAGGTCAAAAACCAGAATTATATACATTTCAATGACGTGAATAAATGACCACACCGCTGACGCTGCTTCAGTTAAAACACCCCCACAATTCTGCGCTTCATTACTGTCACAAACCACACAAATACCACATGACCAAACCCCTCCCTAAAACACAAACATAAACAGCAACAAGATGGAAATAAACATCAGTTGTTAGTATCGGCACAGTTTTACTTATTGAGACGATATGTTAAAAAATAACCAACATCAACCGATACAGATGTTGATGGCGATATATAGTGCATCCCTAGTTTGTTAAAAAAAATAATAAATTGAGGGTTGAACAATATTATTAAAATGTGCATATTCTGTATCATTATTGAGTATTGCAAAAATGAAAACAATTGAAGGCATCAAACCTCTACAAAGGAGGCCAAAAATATTATTGGCACGCAGATTTTCAGTGGGTAGCGCTTGAAATATAATAACCAAATAAACATTGCGTCCGAGGAGTTTGTTATTTTTGTGATATTGCACAAATTGATAGTGCAATGACAACTGCAATATGATACATTGAGCAACTCCAGTCTGTATCACAAATGTGCTTCAGGGTTATCAGATTTGTTTTTAAGTTCAAGTTCTAAAAAGGATCCCAAGATCTTACACTCATGACTTCAACTTGAGAAAATACTAATACAGAGGGGGGGGGGGGGGAAACTGTGATGTATTCAGGTTCTTTCAGAAGCGCCGGACCTTTAAATAGAATAGTCCAACAAAAACCACATTTCCACAAACACAAACAGTAATTTGGGTGGGGAAGAAAAAAAAAACAGTTTTTCTTTTAAGTGTAGGCACTTTCCCTATTAGGAGTGAGACTTATGTGGATAAGAGTGAGAATTGGCAACCCTGAGCTAACACTCAAAGGCCATGACATATTATCACACCGGTGTAAACAACTGGGAGGATTTATCATTTGTTGTGAAAACACTGGACGGCATCACATCAGTATTCAATGACAGTTATGCATACAGGAACACCTGACACGGGTCAAAAATGTTGCTATAAGCAAAAAAACAAACATTAAATGGACTTGCTATATCTGACATATGGCTATACACAAAGCTATTAGCCCTCATGTGTATGAACTTTATGAGCGATAATACCTTCAACTTAATCAAAACACTGACACTTTTAAGCTGTTTATGCGACATACCGCTTCATGAATATCCCCGTGATTTAAGGCCAGGAATTTATGCAGCTATGAGCCTGCATGAAAACAGGAAAGCTGTGAATGCTAGCACAGGCACGGTGGTTTTCGCTTGCTAGCAAGTGTGACAGCAGACTCCTCCAGCGGCTAACACCGTCCTCTGACACAGCATCACCGCAGCCGTAGGGCGCTCTATACCGCTAACTAGCGTACGCTTCAAGTCAGGGACTGGGGGAGCTAACCAATTCACCGGCTAACCAGCTAACATTTACAAAACGCTAGCTTTCCCTTGCTCAACTAGCTTCCGTCATCCAAGAATCCCTGCAGACCTGACGCTAAAAGGAAGCGGAACACCGCGTTCGGGACAGTCTTGCGAGACAACGCAAACCAAGACAAGGCATTCATAAATTACCTGCGGTCACTCGTCAAGCTCTTCTCGTCCCCTCAGCTGCTTTACTGCATTAACAAGACGTTCATAATGGATTTGATTGACGGGTCTTGGACCAGATAAGGAGGCATGGAAACCATTTACGTATACAGACTGCTAGATTAGATGCGATAGGTCTGGTTCACCGCTGCTCCCGATGTGGGGTGCGTGCAGTCAGTTTCTGCTCCGCCCGCGCGGGAGAGCGGCGTAAATATAAACCACGCGCCACTTTTGCAGTGGAGGCGGGATGTTGAAGAGGCGGAGTTGACCTGGATTGAGAGAAAACTGTCCACTGGGTGGCAGTGTTGCTCAGTGAAACGCTTTATGTCTCAATTAGTGTTGCCAGATTGGGAAATTGGGCTTCTTATGAGCATGTTGGGGTGAGAAAAACAGCTTTTTGGAGGGTTGTTAAAATGTGGGCTAGTTGTCATTGTGAGACAGAAAAGCAAAAAAACTTTTACATTTTAATAAAATGCCGTGCTTTGCACTTATATTATTCATCTATTTTGAAATGCCTGAAATCTGCCAAGCATGACATCATCAGTGATTGGTTAATCAAATGTCACTCTACACCAGCACTGTAAAACAGAAATCCCAATGCAACTTTTTTAAGACTTAAAAGGACATGATAGCACCACAAAAAAACATACGTCTCTCCCTGATCCAAGAGTCCAAAAAAAGAGACAACCAAAAACCCGCTGCTTTTTGTGTGGGGCGTGTTTTCACATTGTGTTTGTGCTGGAAACGGTCAATCAGATCTGGCAACCCTGGTCTCAAAGCACACAGCAATGGCCGATAACTCATGGCTGACTGGAGCTCCGCTGGGGATAGCAATAGCCGTAATATCAAGCTTTATTAATGGCTCGACATTTGTCCTGCAGAAAAAGGGAATACTGCGGTCTCGTGACAAAGGTAGGGGGGAAGAAGCAAGCACAGATAGACTCGGAAAAATACGTGACGGTGGTGACGCTACTAAACAAATGTATTATAAAGTTGAGTGCAATCTCAGGCAGCGCGGTCTGAAGCCGTCCATGTCTTGCAGGGTGTTCGTACCTTACAGATGTGGTGTGGTGCAGTGGAACGCTGTGCAGTGAGTGTGACATGAAGACTGTTTTGTTCCTCGAAAGCTTTTGTTTTTCAGCTAAATGTGATCTCACACCCGTCTGCTTTCTCAGTGATCGTTGGTCAAGTTGGGAATTTCCTGGCGTATAACCTGGCCCCTGCTGTGATTGTCACACCATTAGGGGCCCTTGGAGTACTGTTTGGGTAAGCCTCTGGCCAAATTGGTGGTGGCAGCATCATGCTGTGGTGATGTGTTCCCTCGGAGGGCACAGGGCAGCTGGAAATGTGAAAATGCAGTTTGTGTCACACTTCTTTATGTGATTGGTGTTCAAAAGTAGCACATTGCAAACGGGAATATTTATTAAGAGCACTATTTGTGTTTGTGGGGCCATAATTGCATACAGTTTCCTAAAAAATAAGTAATAAATAGTTATCGTCAAAAGTATTGCTATCACGATAGCGTCGCAAAATATCCCGCGATATTTTGCATGATGTCATAGAAGAAATTAGCAAAACAAAGGTTTTCTGCTATCTTAGTAGGGTGCTGTTATTTAAACTTAAATTATAGATGTGTCCGGCTTTGCACATCTATCAATGTGAAAAACTGAAATTGATAGGAAGGCCTTTGTGAGACCACTTGAACTCTGTATTTGTAGTAATGTTGTTCTCTTGGGATACAGAGCAGTCCTGGCTTCTTGGATCCTGGAGGAGCGTTTAAACGTCCTGGGGAAACTCGGCTGCATCATCTGTTGCTGCGGCTCCGTCGTGCTCATCATTCATGCCCCTAAAGCGGTGGCAACGTCAAGGCAGGAGCTTGAAGATGGACTGTCAGATCCAGGTGCTAATTTATACTCCGAGTTATTAGGGCCATTGTAGATAGAAAAAGAAAAAGGGAATACATTTCTGCCAGAAAACTAAGTTGGTTTTTTTTCCTAGAAAGAACGGGCAAATTTCTGCGCTTGAAAATGGAAAAGGAGGAGATCTTTCCTGCCAACAACCATCACCATCTACAATAACTCTTTAAAAAAAATTCAATTAATATGACTTTGAACAATTAATTACCCTTTGGGGTCAATAAAGTATTTTTGAATTTGAAAAGTCAAAAATGTGAAGAAAAAAAAAATCATTAATTTTGAAATTTATATCAGAAATTGCCTAGAAAATCATTTAGGAAATTTTGGAGTTTCAAAAGTCAAAGATTTTGAAACTCCAAAATTTCAAAGGTTGTTCTCAAATTCTCAGATTAATCCCAAAATTCTGACTTTAGAAAAGTCAAAATTTTTTCTTGCAAATATTTGACTTTTGGATCTGAGAAATTTTCTTGTATTTTCTAGAAAAAAAACAACAACTGAGTTTAATTTTAAAATGTACTCCTCTTTTTTTCAATCTATAATGGACCTAATATGCTGTCGTACATTTCTCTTTTGCTAACACTTTTTAATGTGCGTGTGAAACATGGCGGACCGTGTCACTCATCGTCTACTCTTTCCTCCTGCAGTGTTTGTAACCTACATCCTGCTCGTGGTCCTGGCCCTGGTCACCCTGATCGTGTGGGTCGCTCCAGCTCACGGGACGTCCAACATCATGGTGTACGTCGCCATATGTTCGCTTCTGGGAAGCTTCACCGTCCCGAGCAGCAAAGGACTCGGCCTGGTGGCTCTTGATGTGTTCGGCGAAGGACAGCCAAATGTCGGTGCCGTGGCTCTCTTCCTTGGCCTGCTGGGGGCGCTGGCGGTCAGCATACTGATCCAGTTCTTCTTCATCAACAAGGCCTTGGAGTGCTTCAGCTCCAACATATTTGAAGCGATATACTACGTGACGTTCACGTCCACCGTGATTTTCGCTTCTGCCCTTCTGTTCAAGGAGTGGACGGGACTCACGTTCACCGACGGCCTCGCCATGCTCTGCGGCCTGACAATGGTGTGTGTGGGAGTGATACTCCTTCGAATTTCCCAGGAAGCTGTGATTACCTGGAAGGAGAAAAAGGAACCGAAAAAGACGGACTGATTGTGTTACGGTGTTTTTTCGAGGGGGAGGTTTGTTTTGCAGGACACAGACTCTGTTGCTCTGCAATACCTCCCCTTTAAGTGACCAAAGCTGTGAGATGAAACGCTCCGCCATGACCTTTGACCACATAAGTGTGAGGAGGAAAGCATTGATTACATTGTGAGCATTTTATCGGATAGTGGCTGGGATTTGTCTGGGAACAAAATGGCGTTCTGTAGTGATGGGTCCGGCAACCGACGCGTCGGCGCATCTGTCGAGCCCTTAGACAAAACCCCGTGTTGGTGCGCGTATTGCTTTCAGCAAGTCACGTGACCGATACAGGAACTGTTTTGAACACTGGCGCGCCAAACTGTGTTTATAAGGAAGCGAATCTGTCAACGGGATGCATTTGCCAAAAGAATTCTTGATCTTTTACGGTACAACGTCAACTATGGAGCCTCAAGGCAAACGAAAGGTATCGTGGTTTGGGACCATTTTGATCTTACGTCAGAAAACAAGCTATTGGTTATCACTTCGTTGTAGTTTCATCCGGTTCTTTTCCGTTTCTACTTGATCTATCTGAATCCAAACTCAGCTGAAATTGACTCTTAGTTTACTTTCATATTATGTTCCACAGGTTAAGTGTTGCATATGTTTGACAGAACTGCCTTATTTAAATAAATCCACCTCCTCAATGCTGAGGCGTTGTAGGGCCAGGCATCAGAATGAAGTCCCAGATACACCCAGGATAAACTCAGGTATACAGCCATTCTACAAATTACTCAGTTTCTTTTTAGAAATTATTTCATATAAATGTATTATTTACTTAATTTTTTTTCTTACAGCAGGAGAAGCTGTCAAAAAAGCGTAACAGACAAAATTTCAAAATGTTGGAAAAACTTATGTTTTTGAATGAAAATTTGTGGGAAATAAAATTCCAGTCCACAAGCATCCTCATTCCAAACACGTTCACTTAAATTTTCATCACTTGGTACATGTTCACATTATTTAATGACTGGGTCTAATAATATCAAATATATTTTGAATTCAACTGAAGATATGACATAATACAATATACAATACACAATAAAATACAACGACTTAAATCTTATTGTATAGACTAGGTCATCAAATCAGTCTGTCAACTATGTTGCCTGTAGGGATTTTTAATGTCCAGCAGGTGTCAGTATTCAGTGACACAGTATCGATACAGTTTTGCTATGGGTCGAAACGCTTCATAACGCCTCATTTACCCATCACTAGCATTCTGCACCTGAAGGGCTGTACAAGAGTAAGGAAGTGTAGGGACTTTATACAGTGCTTTGCAGAAGTGGTGATATAACTAGAACTTTATTACATTTTGACAAAACACAACCACAAACCTCTGTGCATTTTATCAACTAGGTCAATGTAGAGTAATGCAGCATGAGGAAGAGGAAAAAGATGTTTAATGATCACACGTGACACACACTCCACCCCTATAACTCAGTGAGGCATGATGGTGCCACTGCCATGTTTTACTAAGAGGCTGGCTATTTATGCAAATAAAAGTTAAACGGTTGTGCCTGTTTATGAAACCCATGCGGGTCTCTTGTAGGGGGTAGACTGAGAAATCAGATCAAATTTCCTTTGTTTTGGCAAATTGTCAATCGGTTTATACTTACAAGTGAAATAGAGCCGGACAATAGACCAGTAGCAATATATGTACAATGTGACCGATATCAATATATAATATGTCTAATAGGATTTTCAATAATGTCACTGAATTCTGATCCAGTACCGCACAGCATTCTGGGGGATGTAGGCAGAGGAAAGGCTTTAGCCGCTCAACTTAGCTGAGCTAAGCTAGGTTGAGCTTAGCTAAGCTAAGCGGTGGCATCAACTAACTCACTCACTCTTTGGTTACCTGGCAACAACCATATTTTTTGTTTTAAAGGAAAAGGTTTGAAAATCATGTGTAATTTCCCTTCCACTTAACGTAAGTCGGTCTGTCAAAGATGATGAAAGTTTTTTTTAATACTAAATAACAGAATTGGTATTCTGTTATTGACTCCCAGTTTTTCTATAATAACATAAGCCATTATTATCCCTGTTATTCTAACTTTATCTGTCAGTTCATTCCAAATTACTATTAAACTGCCTGCATTCGTCGTATCTAAACAAATCACTCCGCTTTGGTTCATCTACAAGGTTTCCCCACAGGGTACTTACAACATTACCTACACTTGGACTTGAACTGTGCCTTTTGAATTATTCAGCCATTTCACCTGATGATTCTTGAGCACCAGTGTTGCATAAAAGATGAAGAGCAACTGCATGGTTTCAGTCAGATGAAGGGAGTTGCTGGTGATGGTAAAGTTACCACCATATGTGATGGTAAAGCTGGTGATGGTTTACACTTTTATTTAATTTTATTACAACGTCGCATGGATGTTTTTTGTAATCTTTATTGATTTTACATGTAATAAATGAATAGAAACGCTTTCTCCTGTGGGATTTTCTTATTACAGTCTCAGTCGGATTTCTACATATTAAGTTATACCGTTTAAGTCGAAACGTTTAATGATTCATTTGAACATTTCTCTTTCCAGGGTGGAATGTTCTCACGACAAACAACTTTTTCATCCTTTTAAATGTTAACTCTGGGTCCCTCTTGTTACAATTATGCATACAAGCAAAAAAATACTGTACACATACCTCAGCTACTACCTATTATTTTATCCACTTGGTGCACTGACTCTCCTGGCACCACAACAGATCCTCAGCATGTTTGTAGGATCGAAAGCATAATTTTTAAGTCAGTCGAACACAATTATTGTTACTGTTGTGATCAAAAAGGCCTTGTCGGAGTCGTAGTAACACATCCAGATAACTTGTATTTAATTATAAAGTTTTGAACTGATTATTTTTGGAGGAGTGTGTTTGCATGTTTTTGATGAGGGAATGACATTATTATATGGCATAAACCTAACAAAAAACCAGTCGATTTTGCATAACGCCAACCTTTATAGCAGCCCTAAAATATATTCTCTTTATGGCCTCGTGTTAGTTTGAGCCGCCTCTTCCGTTTCTTTGCTTTTGAGCTGTTTTTACACTGATTCTGGCTTCGTGTTGTAATGTAGAACCCCGTGGAGCCGGTGCCGTGTTCCCTGTCGCAGGTCTGTAAGTGATCTCTGTGGTACTGGGTTTCAGCCGGCGGAGGGCACACGGTTCAGCGGCCTCCGCTCTGCCCTGATAAGCAGCAGCAGCAGAAGAAGAAGAAGCAGCTCGCGGTGTGGCAGTCCTCCAGTGGCCGCTATCGGTACCTGGTTGAAGAAGGAGGAAACAGTATGTGACTGTCCAAAGCAGAGCCGAGACGCAGGCTGGCCAGTCGCTGTTCGCTTGGTTTAGAGGGGGGGGAATACAGCCGCCTTTGAGCAGGTAAGTAAGGTGGGGACTCCTCAAACTGCGCTGCTTGTCGCTCACACCGACTCCTGTGGCGTAGCTAGGAGTGCTGTGACGCTAATGGTAGCTAACGTGTTCGGCTCTGTATCCATTTATTAGTAGCTGAGTCAAATTATGGGTTAGGCGCGTCAGAGCATCTGCCGAAGCAGCTTATTGGTTGATAATAGAGCCTTAATTATAGCCCGAGCTTCCTCAGGTTAGCTTCCTATCAAGGCGCACCTGACCAATACAGGAATGCTGCTTCCTGATTCCAAACTCCTGAAAGAAGTTCATTTGCATAGCAGCTGACCGAGTTTCACAAGGTTTTGTGTCCGTGGCGGCGCAACACTCAGACAACCGGTTGGATAAGCTCAGCCTCTCATGTCTTTGTTTGGGATAAGGCAGCAGAGGGACTATATGTTCTTAAACGCGCTGCGCCCTACATGGATTTCTTCAACGCGTCAGGTTCTGGTTTCCCGCTGTGTAATGTGTCCTGTGTCGCCGGTAGGTTCCCGCTGTAAGGGACGGACGTGAAGTCTGAGGAATCTGTGTTGTTGTTTCTTATTGGGCTCTTTCAACCTCCCACCTCCTTCTTTCCTCCCTCCAGGTTGCCAGAGCTGCTCCTTCGGAGAGCATCTTCCCTGCTTGGTGGTGGATGTGAAAAATCACTCCAACACATCCAGGATCACCATGGGTCAGGACCGGGGGAAGTACGATTTCTACATCGGCCTGGCTTTGGCCATCAGCTCCAGCATCTTCATCGGTGGAAGCTTCATCCTGAAGAAGAAAGGTCTTCTGAGGCTGGCCAAGAAGGGATCGATGCGGGCAGGTACCGGCCGCTCTTTGTCTGAACACCCAGATCACATCATATCTGATTGAATTTGCCAGCTCCCCTTAAGGCACTCCCTGCTGCTGATGTGCATCGCTGACAGCCAAACCAGAAGTCGGACCAGTCAGGAAACTCGCTAATCCCTGCCCTGTGTTTTACAGGCGTGTTTATACCAGCTCCCTGGAGCAGGGTGTGTTCATGTGTGTGTGTGTGTGTGTGTGTGCGTCACAGAGTCTTTTCAACTCCTGGTAATCATTAATATCAGTAGCTCACTTGACCTTTTCCTCAGATCTGAAGGTTCTTCTTTTGGTTAGTTTCGATAATGCACTTTAGACAGCAAGTGTAATGAAGACCAGGTGATATTTTAATGGTTCATAATGTCTAACAGCATTTGTGTAACATAAATTAACTAATATGAGTTTTAAACAACGTTCTTTATAATCAAACCTACCAAAGAACAAGACCTTTAGTGTGAGGATCATCTTGATTCTGTCCTTTTTTTTTTAAGTCCAGGTTCCTGAAGAACTTAGGATTCAAACATAATCTTCCCAATTACAGGTTTAGTCACTAGTTTTATGGAACCTACTTTTCCAATAATGTTGCAATGAAATATTGAGGCTTTTATTTGGATGAGTATTTCTACGCCTTATTTTAAGAGAATTGGCGCTCTACTGCAGACATCCGCAGCATGGAGCTGAGTGTCTCTTTAGTCCTTCCGAGGTTTAATAATAATAATAAATGTGACCAAAAATGCTAAAGAACCAATTGATGTTTTTTTTTTATAAAGATGTAATAAATCCAGGTTTCAGGAGTTGATGTATGGAAATAATTGCATTGCGTTTTTACAATAGAATGACATTAAAAGTATAAGTAGTCATTTTTTTTCCCCAAATATCAAAGTCCCGTCCAAGAAAAGTGGATCAATCGTCGCGTTTTCCAAAGTTTTTATGTTTTTTTTTTATTTATTTGAAAACCCAGAAATAAATAAAACTGGGGTTCTTTAAAAATATTATTTAAATAGTTGATGTAACATTTGCATCTCTTAAAGTTTTATTTAGAAGGAGTGAGGGCTGAAATGGCACTTTGGATTGTAAATGTTGCCGACTCCTGATATGACTTATAAGACCCTGTCCCCTTTTTTAATTATGGCATCTGTATGCTTTATTTTGAAAGGCCAGACTGATCCAGTGTGACCAGTCTGGTCTAGCAAATTGAAATCCAGTCTAGTAATAATCTAATATGGAAGACTTAAAGTCTCCTATTTTGGGAAACTTACACAAATCACACAAAGTGCCAAGGGTCAAGCAAAATGGCTGCTGTTAAAATAGGTGGTTTTGGTAAAAAAAAAAAAAAAAAACTTCTCAAAAAGTGAGTGGTAAGTAAGATCTGATGCCTCCTTATGATGATTTTTTTTTTTTTACTCTGTTCTTAGACGTGAGGTTGCTTCTTGATTCACTCCTCTCTATTTATTGATACGCTATGCAGTAATAAAATCTTGTTTTTTTTTTCTGTTTTTCAGGGCAGGGCGGTCATGCATATCTTAAAGAATGGTTGTGGTGGGCTGGTTTACTATCAAGTAAGTGATAAGCTTTGTGTTATTGTAATGATTTTGATCACATTTCCAAATTTGTAGCTATATATATAAACACTTTTTTTTTTTTTTTTTTTTAACTTTCAGTTGATTTGCTTCTGTGTGTGCTTCAGTGTGTTTGTACTCACCCTGTTTTATTGCAGTGCGGCAAACCTCCCCATGTCTGGCTCTATTGCGACATGTTCTGACTGTATGCTAACGTTTTTGGTTTTTAATTTTTTTTATTTCAGTGGGCGCTGGAGAAGCAGCCAACTTCGCAGCATATGCTTTTGCCCCTGCCACCCTGGTCACGCCCCTGGGAGCCCTCAGCGTGCTCGTCAGGTACAGACGCCTCATCACGTGCCCTCCACACCGAAACGTTTTTATCAAAACCATCGTGCAGCTATATGCCGTCTTGAAACTGGAGCAAACAGCCCTCTCTTTGTTTTTCAGTACATTCTTGAGTAAATGACCTGAAGTAACAAGATAGTGTGGAATCTTGTATGTTTTGTTTCCAAGCGTGTGCAATTCTAGGTTTAAACTTTCCATGACAGGTGGTGTTTTGTTTTTTCTGTGCTTTAGTGCCGTGCTGTCGTCGTATTTCCTGACTGAGCGGTTAAACCTGCACGGGAAGCTGGGCTGCCTGCTGAGCATCCTGGGCTCCACCACCATGGTCATTCATGCGCCGAAGGAGGAGGAGATCGACAGCCTGGAGGACATGGCCAAGAAGCTGGTCGACCCAGGTAGGGATGACTCGGCGGAATAAAACGGTGCCGTCACACACGAGAGAGGTGAAATGCTGCCTCAAAGCTCTCCGCAACTTTCTGCTCGACAAGCTCACACATGCACTACCCTTTTGTTGATCAGGGGACAGCGAGACTTACAATGTAAAGAGACTTTTTGCTCTCAAGACAACAACAACAACAACAAAGAAAAAGGTTTAGAGCCACAAATGCAACATATGCTTTTGAAGAAAATAAAAAAGACAATATTTTAGACAAAATATCTACTTTAGGAGTTAAAAAAAAAAAAAAAAAAAACTCGCTCTGTTTTACTTCTATTGTTTAGGATTTAAAATAAAGAACATAAGAGGTTGTTTTTTTTTTTATTAAAAAAGCAGATATTCTAACCTAGTGTAATAAGGAAAACCTACCTAAAAACATATTACTGATACTGTTGGTGTCATTCTTTCTGGACATTCAGTGCAAATATTGCAGACATTTTTTTTTTTTTTTTTAAATGACCAAAATAAAAAATTCCGCATTTGTTGCTATATCTTTATTTAAAAACACCAACTGTTTTTTGTTAATTTTTAGTCAGAAGTTAACAAGAGCCGTTGTGGAAGGTGTAAAGACTGGCACCGGAACCACAGGTTGCAGCCCCCCTGTCAGGGTTTCTGTAGGTTTCATCAATTTAAATTTAAGACTTTTAAGTTCATGATGACAGGAATTTAAGACCCGTGTCTCCGTAGGAATGTATGAACATCATCCAGACAACTGCCGATAAGTTTCAACTTTCCCATGATGGACCCCAACAAAACTAGTGAGCTAGCAACGTTATGTTAGCACTTAGCAGGTAGCCTCTACTGTCTGAAGAACGCAGTGAAGACATTTGAGTGAAATTAAGATTATTGCCTGAGAAAAAAAAAATCCCAGAATATACAAGATTAAAAAGATGTAAGACCTCTGATTAACATATAAAAAAGAGTTTTTGAGAAACTTGCTTGTTCTAGCACACAAAATACATTTTTGTTTGTGGTTTGAATACTATTTAAAAAGATTATTCCTCATTGTATTTTTTTCTTTAAAGGGTTTTTGTTCTTCGCCACTCTTGTCATCATTGTGGCTCTCATCTTCATCTTTGTGGTCTCCCCGCGCCACGGTCAGACCAACATCCTGGTTTACATCACCATCTGCTCCGTGATCGGGGCGCTCTCCGTGTCCTGCGTCAAAGGCCTGGGCATCGCCATCAAGGAGGGCATCGCCGGCGTCAACGTGTTTAAGAACCCCCTGGCCTGGATCCTCCTCCTGGGTCTGGTGGGCTGCGTGAGCACGCAGATCAACTACCTGAACAAGGCCCTGGACATCTTCAACACCTCGCTGGTGACGCCCATCTACTACGTGTTCTTCACCACGTCCGTGCTCACCTGCTCCGCCATCCTCTTCAAAGAGTGGGAGCACATGGGCGCCGGCGACGTGATCGGCACCCTCAGCGGCTTCCTCACCATCATCGTGGGCATCTTCCTGCTGCACGCCTTCAAAGACGTCAGCGTCAGCTTGGCGACGCTGGCCGTGTCCATCAGAAAGGAGGAGCGCGGCGGCGTCCCGGCGGCCAACGGCTCGGCCGCTCACACCAACTACGAACTGCTGCAGGACGAGGACATGGAGGACAGGGGTGTGCCTTTCGACAGCGTCTCCAGGAGGAACGGAGCAATGACTTCCTCTTTAGATGCTTAATAAACGTTTTTTTTTTTTGTCTTCAGACTCAACCGTTGGGTTGGTGCCGATAGCTTCTAAAATAATGAGACAATCAACTGTGAGGGGAGGAAGAGGGACACGGATGGACCAGTAGATTGTATTTGTCTTAATTTGCCTTAATTTACTCAGACTGTCGTATTTGGTTATAGCTGGGGGTAAGTAACTTGTGAGAAAAAGTTTTTACATATTGGTTAAAACTGTCACCATTTCCACACACTACGACACAGATAATCTGTGAATACATCGAGCTCCTCCACTTCATATTAGTGCTACTGGTGCCGTCGGAAGGAATGCACCACTCCTAGTCAGAAGCAACCTTTGAACTTTACATCATGTTATAAAGTTATTCCCTCATCAAAAAACACACCTGGAGTGTTGCCTTGACTCTTTCATGCGTGTTTGCGAAATCCTTTCATTGCCCATGGCAACCATTCAGCTGTGCAAAACATCTGGTTGGAGCTAGCTCCGCCTGTGAGGCGCAGCTCCTCCTTGGAGATGCAGTTTACGAGCTTCCGCCTCACAGAGCTGCTTTCTCCCATAAGCCTCCTCTCAGCGGCAGCAATAGAGGAGCCATGTTGTGATGACTTCCTGAAGGCGGAGTTTCAGACAGAGCAGGTGTTTTTAAAGAGACAGAGGCCCAATTTTATGGCGTTAAATTAGGAAATAAAATTTATTTTAGGTTGCATTTGACACATGTAGCGTTTTTATAGCAACTCAAGTTAACTTAGTTACTTTATTGAGCTCTAAATGACACTATATGGCTGGAAAATACATAATATTGCCCTTTTAAGTCTGACACCAGGGCAAATTATGGAGCCCAAGCTCTACGTTTAGCCAAGCGTCGTTCTGTACCCTCGCTAAGGGTGTTAACCTGTTGTGATTATGATTATGCAAGCGTGCAGCAGTGTGTGTGAGGAGATAAAAATAACAGAGCAAGGATGCAAAAATCATACTGCCATAACACGCCGCTGCTAAATGCGCTAATGGTGGAGAGACAACTTATCTTTCCAGGAAAACCGTTTATCCGCTGTCATCTCCGGCTATGCTAACTAGCCTTAGCATTCATGGCAGGCTCCGCTGACAACAGAAGCTGTAGATTAGCAGCGCTAAGAGCCTCCCTCTGGCTCTGATTGGACGACTGAGCGGTGTACGTCAGTAGTTAGTTATAGGAGGCAGAGGAGCTCCATTTTCTTTTTCAGATTGTCTGTAATGCTATATTGTCACGACTGTGATAGTTTTAATAAATATGCAAAACCAAAAAACACATTTATAAAAGTAACCTACCCCGGCTATAACTGACCTGCATTCCTCTGTAGCTCTGTAAATATTTTCTAAAGAAATGCTTTGTTATATGTGCATGGATTTTCACACACTGACCTTCTTTCTATGAATCAAAAATATAAAGCTAATATATTCTGGTTTGAGGACCTGCTGACAATGACATTTTGACAAGAACCTCACTTTGATTGACATTTTTTTTTGTGATACTTGAAAGTAATTTATGTTTGGAGTCTTATCTGGCGGTAGGTGGGGGAACTTTTTACATAAAAAAAAATCTCTTGACAAAAAAACCATTTGTTACATATTTATTGAATTAAAGTGATTAAAAGATTTCAAACAAGGCACAGTGAATAATTTGCTTAACATAATAAGGATGAGGGTTATTTCTCATTAATCTTTAAAATGTTTGAGCATGCATGTAGACAGTACAAAATTACCATTTTTTTCCTTTCTCAAAAATAGGTTCACCCTTTTAATGTTCCACCACAGCAAACCCTTAAATACTCATAAAACTAATTTCCCTCCCTGAACTACAGCTACCTCCAAGTACAAAAGAATAGCTCTTTCAAAAAAGGGCGGCATCTATTCTTATAAGGCACAAGTGAAAACAAAAAAAACAAAAAAATTAAAACGTTCAAAAAGTGGCCCCATATATTGCAGTTAATAGTCCTTAGCTACTGAAGGCCAAAGGGAAACAGGAGAATGCTGACAGTGTTTGGAACCCAGAAGCGGTCCCAAAGTGCGAGCAGACGAGCAGCAGCGCCTCAGCTGCTGGCGAGCGACTGGTGGATCGGTGGCTGGAAGCAGCGGACGTGTTCCACCGGCATGTTCTCTCCGTCTCCAGACTTCATGTATTTATTCAGGATGGCAAAGATCTCATCGTTTAGGACCTGGAATTTGCGGATTCTGTCCACCATCTTCTTTAGAGGCTGGAGAAAACACAGATACGCCCCATGTTACCATATTTTTAACATTAATACACACCTGGGTTTAGGGAAAACTAGTGATTTCCCACGGTGCCTCCCTACATGCTCATTTGTCACGATGAATCAGTGATGTGAGATGCAGCATATTTTATTTGAAGAGGACAGTCAATGGGGGTAATAAACAGTTCTGATTTCCCTCATAATTACTCATGTTTGCCAACGATGGCAACAGAAATGTGAAATATTTGTTACTTATTAAGTCATTAATTAGTCACAGAGTAAAACAGAAGTAACTGGAGAATGAGTGTTAGAAAATAAATGACAGGAACTCGGTAATAAAATCTATCTGTGCATTGCGGGTTGTGCTACTGATCCGCTCTCCAACTCACCACATTCTTGATGATCTCGTCCTTGCCGTCGTGTTTCTGCACCTTGAGCAGGTGATAGCTGAAGTCGAGGATGTCGAATCGTCTTTGCTGCCCCAGCAGGGCGATGATCATGCAACCCGCCCAGTGGAGGCCGTCTCCGAAGCACTGCCTGGAGGAAGGGAGCAGGAAGCGGACACACGTTTCAGATAAACACGCTGACTTTAGCGGCTCATTTTGTGGTTGAACAGGAAGAGATCCTGCACTCACTCCACTGTGAACTCGTGGGCTCCCACAGGGATGCAGTAGACAAACTGCATGGCGCTCCACAGGCGGTGAAACTCCACACATTCGTCCACGTGCATCACGCCGTTGCTGGGCAACGGGCCACGCCAGATGGCGTCGTCCAAGAAGCCGCGCACGCGCGCCAGGATGACTTCGAACATGGACAAGCCGCAGCACAGCCGCTCTTTGGTCAGGAGGTCGCCTTCACGCGCGATGGCTATTTGCTGAAGGAAAGGGAGCGATAGTTTTCTGGTCATAATGTCACTCTGGCAGGATTTTAAAAAAGCACAAACAACGATGCTACGATGTTGACTCTGCAACCACGGAAACGCTTAGCCTGGTTCTACCTGCGGTGTTCCGAGGCGCTCGATCAGAGGAACCATGTGCAGCGCCGTGTATTTAGCTTCCAGACGCTTCATCTTGGCATCCAGGCGTTCCCCATCTGAACGGCAAGGAGAACACAAAGAATGGGTTGGTACTACTTATTTGACTGGTGCAGGAAGATTTAGAAACATTTTATCAATAATATTTTGATTTGATTTCTGACAGTCATCTGTAGTAAGTGACCTCCAATCTTTATATTTGGAGCCTGTGGTATAGAGAAAATGATTTATGTAAAACATCTCTTTTTAAAGTCAGCAGTTTTTTTTTTAAAAGAAACAAGAGTTATCTAGAAATAGACAATATGGTTTTGCCAAATAATAGACCATTTTGCAGCACAAAAACAAAAAAAAACATAATTGGACTGTTATCTGTAACTCTACAACATCAGATATATATTGATTGGGAAAACCTAAATGTATTGATTCTAGGGTATTGCTTTGGAGGGAAAATCCAAATTCAAAAAATATTACATATTGTAGTGCCCAAAGTGGTTTTTTTTTATGTATATCAACAACAGTATTAGAGGTATTGACTTGGTGTCATGTGCAGGTGACAAATCTTTTCTGTTTTAATGTTTTTAATTTTTGAAAAGTAGAAAAAGTAAATCCTGAAAATGCAAACAGAAGGAATAAAATAAAATTTCTTGGAATGACATTAGGAAGACATTAGTTACTTCCATATAAAACAATAGAAACTGCTTGGAGTGAGAAGGGGAGGGAATCATTTAGGAAAGGAACTCAATTCAAAAAGATGTGTATATCAGGGAAACTTATATCCAGAGATAGAAATGTAGAAGGATCAGATTAGTGTAGACAAAGTACATATGTACAGTACATCTGAAATACTGTTTTTGTTGTTTTACTGCTTTGCAGTATGAAAGCTAACTGTGTCTTGATGTTAATGTGCTTACCTTTGACATGCACTCGCGGCAGGATGTTTTGGAAAGGCGCAGCATGCAGCAAGTCGCACACTTCTTCCTGAGACTGTAAGACACGGACATGAAAAACGTCAGCCGGCTGCAGAGCAGAGAGTCGGCGCTGCATCCCGAAGCGGGCCGATCCGTACCAGACTCTGCTCACTCAGCAGGCAGAACAGGAGGGCGTTGCCCACCTCTCTCAGGTTCTGGAAGCACACCGTCTTGAGCTCGGCATACTCCACAATGTCCTTCAGCTGGTGGTGGAAGAACTCCAGGATGCCTGGAGCAAAAACACAAGGCATGTGTGCTTAATAATCGTATTTGGGTTATATGCTGAATTGAGATATGATGCTCTCGTCTAACATTCAGTGCGCTGCCACCTACCAGGGGAGCCGTACTCGTGGCGTGGAAGTCTGCAAATCTTGGGCATGACCTCCATCAGCGTCTTCACGTACTGCAGGATGGTTCCCTGGAGCTGAATGACGGAGCAGAGGACGACAACGATGATGATGATGGAGAAATGACAAGTGACAGAAGCTCCATCCGTGGTCTTCTAGATTACACTCACCAGACTTTTGACGACCTTAAGCAGCTCCTCCATCACCACGGCGATGCCCTGGTAGCCCAGCAGTCTGCACATGACCTTAATGTGCGGCGGGCCCAGAAAGTTCCTATAGGTGGTGAATGTGCTGCTGTAAGCCAGGTTCAGGGTCTGCCCACACACAAACACAAAAAGGCAGGTGATGATTAGGAAAAACCTTCTTTTTTTATTATTATTTTAATGTAAAAGTCATTTGTCGTGCAAATTATTTCAAACTCAGCCACATCTGGTCTGTTTTGAAGGTCTTTTTCAAATGCAAGTTGGAAAGTATTTCATAAGCTCTCCAGTTTATGTGTCAAAATGCTCTAAATGTCAGTGTGTAAAAATACTCATAACCCCACAGACAAACTGACTTACAAGAGTTGGAGTGTCTTCTACATCTGTTTACAGTAAACTGAATTTAAAAGGTTCAAAGATAAATAGAACCAACCGAAATAAGCTAAAAACAATGGAAGTCATAAAAAAAGAAAATCTAAAACTAAACTATTTTTAGTTATTTAAGGCTGCCAGGTCCTCGTATCCTCCCCCCCAAAGTTCAAAGGTCAGGTTTAGTGATCAAAACTGTGAAAAATCCTTCATAGTCCATAAACTTGTATAAAAATATTTCCAGATGCCATTTTCGATTAAGAAACAATACAGTTTTTTTTCATGTCCTAACAGCAAATGTCTAAAAAAAAAAAAAAAAAAAAAGAAGAAGAAGTAATTTAAACAATACTTGCAATTCTAACCTAAATTTTTTTTTAAATAATTCAAAATCTTTGTCATAAAAATCTCAAAAATACTCACAAAACCAATTTTATGCAAGAAGCATTTATACGTCATGGTTTTACAAGTGAAATGTGCTTAAATAAAGTTTACTTGGTCACAAAATGAAAAATTCATACTGTAAAAAAAACAACAGATCAAAATAAAATTAAAAATAATCTGATTTCCTGGAAGAATCTGAAAGAAGACAAAATAAGTAATATAATAAAACAGTTCGGTTAAAAAAAAAACCCCTACAAAACAAAATTAAAAAATTTTAAAAATGGAGCAAATACCAAAACAAAGATCAAATGTTCAGCGTCTTTAACTAATAAAGCCAAATGCAACAGCTCTTCATTAAATTATCTGATAATCATCACTACTTCAGGGTTTCTGACTTGCAACTGAAACAACTTCTGACTTCTGAGGCTAAAAATAAAAGCGTGCTCGAGGTCGACAGATCGCAACAAGGCAAAGAAACAGATTTTAATTTAATCAACTTCATCAAACATTTAAACCAGCGTTTTAAAAACTACAAATGTGAACACCAGGCTCCATGACAGTGTGGTCGTTGCGCTGTGGGAAGAAACAGCTGGACAGATGGATGAAGTGGCTGCAGAGCATTTCATCTCACCACTTAATATTCCAGATACGACACGCACCACATTCCTGGTCAACAGGAAATGAAAGATCTGCATCGCCACAATGTCGACAGAGGAGCTAGCAAGTAAAAAACAAAAAGGAAACGGAAAACAATCCCTGTAGAGAGTATGACCTATGACTGACTCACAGATGGGAGAAAATGTACTTTTTTCATCCCAAACAGGAGATTTTAGCTCCCTCTCCTGCTCCCTTTGCTCTAATCCGCTAACACTCCCTCTAGTGTTGCAGAATCTGAGATAAAGACGCGCTGATCTGTGATTCAGTCCCTCAGAGCAGGACTCTGCATCGAGCATCTCCGTCTGGTTATAATGGAAGAGGCGAGCGAACACCAGCAGCGACGCTCAACACACTGGGAGGATCGTCACACAGCGGAGTGTTTCCATGGTAGGCCTGAATTTTATCCACGTTATGCTGTGAATGTCTCAAAATAACTTCGGTGCTGTGGAGATCATATCTTGTGCCAGCACACGCAACAGAAAGTCGATAAATGTTCATCTGATCGAGAAGGAAAGTTACATGTGAGTGCATGTTTTTGATTGACCAACTTGAATGTTTTAAACATGGCTGCCTTTAAACTTACAAGTTCGAATTAATAAATGACTAAAAACACATAGCTAGGGTTAGAGATTAATGAAAGAGGAGAAATAGAGGAAAATCTAAATATGAAGCCAAAAGTTGATAAAGAAGTAAAATCAGTGTAATCATTTATTTACTCTAGTTGTTGCATTAAAAAAATGGAAATACAGAACATTTAAACTTTAAATTACTTAAATCTACTAAAACCCAAAGCACGATTTTTTTTTTCTAACGATGGTTTCGGCTGACAGATCATCACCTTTCCTTTCACATAACAGGTGACACAGTAAAGATAAGCCTCTGCACTAACAATCCTGTATTATGTAATTTAGTGAACATCTGCACACATCTTCATCTGCCTCCCAGCGGTTCACAGATAATCCATCATACAGAACTCAGTCGCTCCGATAGGTTTTTTGCACTCTTATTTTATTTTTTTAAACGGTTATTTAAAGATAGAAAGAATAAATGAGCCTTCATTAGGTTCAATAATTGAAGCCCGTTTTAGCAACAGATGAAATTTGGTTGAAATATACATTAAAATGAGTGGGTCGGATGAGAGATTTGCGCCATTTACGTCTGGTGGCATTGAGTTACCGTGGTGATTTTTTAAATCCAAAAACTACACCAAAAACCAAGTAAGCTTTAATGGAGGCAGCATAATGTAAAAATGGCCTAGATGTGGTTTCATGCCTCCACTTTAAGATGCAGTTTTAGATCATAGACATACAAGCTGTATATAAGTTGCATTCAGTGGGAATGGGATGGGATGCATCAACCACCATCAGAGTTTCTTTAGGAGTTTTTTTTAGTTGTGTTTAATGAGCGTTTAGCATTTCTTACTCTGTACTTCCGTCGCCTCTTTTACAGCTTGACTTAATGCTGTGAGCCTGTGGCTGGAAAATAAAGCGAAACCAAACAGGAAGCTCTTCTTCGGTCGTCATGGTGGTCACTGTCTACAACATCTCGTCCACCTCGGCCAGGGTGACGTGGCCCGCCTCCCCCGCCTGCCTGGACACCTTCTACAGCGTCATGTACGACCCCAACTGGAACAGCCTCATCATGGGCTACAAGCGCAAGAGCTTCAAGCACGAGGAGCGCATCCCCGTCAGCCAGACTGCCACCTACCTGGGCAACCTGCTGCCCCAAACCGCCTACTTCCTGTGCGTGACGTGCCAGGCCGCCGACCCCGTCCGGGAGCAGTGCCAGGTGTTCAGCACGCCAAGCGAGAGCAGCGAGGGCCACGACCGGGCGGGCTGGGAGGTGGCGGTGGGCGTGTGGCTGACCTGCTGCCTGCTGCTGCTGGTCATCGCCGGCGTCCTGCTGTGGGGCTGCCTCCACAACATGTGCTCCCTGCCGGGCCGCGCCGCCGAGAGCCGCCCCGTGGTGACGGCCTCCGCCCGCCAGGACATGTCCAGCTCGGGACACCTGTTCCAGGCCAGGAGGAGCAGCAGCGAGGAGAGCATCAAGCGGGCCGCGGCCATGCAGACGTCGCTGATGCTGGCGCAGCCAGGCGGCCATGTAATTACCCCGGAGCATGAGGGCTGAGCCGGCGCTGACAGAGAGCCGGCATTAATCGAGCGGATTGAGGTCACCACAGTATTGTTCCGCGCTCCCCACCGACCCCGGCCGAATTATCGCCAAACGTTTTACCCCGCTCAATGAAAATCCTATTTGTGCTTACAGGGATATCGTCATAGCAACCACTCATAACAAGACTCTTTGAACCATTTTAAGTGAGTTAATTTAAACATACAAGCTGATACGGTGAAGATGGTCATTCTACTACAAATATTAAACTCATAAAGGGTTTTTTCAGCTTTAACCTTCTAGATTTTAACTTGGACTCTAGATTTTTTTTTGCAGAGAGGAGTTTTTCCCTAAACATTCTGCACACGACGTAAGAGACATGAAACCCGGCACAACGTTTCCTTGAATAAAGTTTCCTTTCCTTTATATTCTGTAGGAATTTCATTAGGGCTGGGCAATAAATATATTTAATTGAGCAATCAAATATTTACTTTTTGCAAATGTCATATATGGAAAATCTGGATTTTTTTTCTACGAATGCACTTCTTAGATTTTCACAGTTCAGTGACGTCATCTTGTTTGACAAACATGTTTTACAGCTTTTATTTATCTGTACTTTGAATTCAGGTCAACTGCACAGCCAAAGATAAGAGTCGGGCAAAGATTTTTTTTTTTTTTACAAAAATAAAGTAAATGCTACAAGAATACAGTCGTAGTAATAAGAGAATAAAGTCATATAACAATAAAGTCAGAATAATACAAGAATAAAGTTATTACCAGAATGAAGTTGTAATATTAGGAAAACTCCAAGACAAAAAAAGTAAATTATTTGTCCAAGTTTTTCTTTTTCTTGGATTAATAAAAAAAAGTATTTTCTTATAATTTTAAGAAATTTTTCTGGTAAAATTGTGTCTTTATTCTGTTAATTTTATAACTAAATTCTTGTAATTAAACAGAAATTCTTGCAGCCTGACCCTAATACTGTGCTGTACAACTCGCAGAAAGAATGACTGAAGTTAAAGACACTTACTGACAATATTTTCCATCATTTGCAATTTATTTTTTAGAAAAGAAAGCAAAGAGAAAAAGAAAGATTAAAATCAGAAATCAGATGTGGTTTGAAAAATTTCTGAGGTTGTATTTTTAAGCCATCTGGCTCAGCCCTTCATTTTATTATCATGCAGTAAACATTTAGCTTTAACATGTCTTTACGCACAGCTGGTCAGGTCACGACAGACAAAAAAAAAAAAAAATCTGTTGCTTATGGAATCCAAAGAAATAAAGCGAGTCGTTCTCTGGGAGTGGTGATAACAGAGGAATGTACTGACCTTTGACCCGTACAGATAATGGGGCTGAGCGTTGGGGGGCTTATCCCTCTGGAACTCTTGAGAGAAGGGCAGGATGGTGCGCACAAACCTGGACGCACAGAAGGAGATTATTCAAACACGCGTCACAGCGCAACCTAAACAGCTGGGTACATTACACAGAGATAAAAAGTAAACAATGAACACACACAGTCATCAGCAGCAACTGTACAACCCATCAGCCACAATCCCATCTCTTTACGCACAAGCTGTTGTTGAAACTTTCAGAGCTTTCAGGAGTGCAGATTTTATGTAACTGTAGAGAAAATACCGTGTCCATTAATGCGGCACCTAACGAAGCACAATGAAGAGACGTAATTTCAATAAATGCAAACCAAGCTAATAAATACCTGGACAAACAGATGATGGTCATTAAAGAGTCAGTGTTATGGAAAATGTACTTGTTTGAGCTTTAAGTCATGTTGTAGTGCTATTCCCTCATCAAAAACATACCAGTTCCTTCAGACTAGCCAGCAGCAATTAGCAAACACCTGATGGAACCGTGCATCAGTGAAATGCTGTTAAAGGATTAATAGAGGAATGATGTTCTGATGACTTTCAGGGAGTAGTTTCTTAAAGAGATGGAGGACCAATTTCAATGTGTTAAATGCAGCGTTTTCATAACAACTGAAGGTAACATTGATTGTGCTATAAAGTGGCACCATGTGGCTGGAAAACACACGATACTGATGAGTCTGGAAATGTGAGCTGGCCAGGTTTCGCCTTGATTTGCTCTGACCAGTGGCTGACTAGACGGACATTTAAAAATATGATTCTTTTCTAATCAGTAAACATGCCAGAGTTGCGGTAAGAGTTAAAAATGTAAAGTTTAAAGTAAAAACATAAAAAACTGGCTCATAAAGGAAAATTTAAAACGTATTTATCCGACTGCTGATTCAACAGCAGCAGTCTCAGTCATCAATAATAGCTTGTTTTGTTCTGTTATGCGGTTTATTGAAATTTATTGCAAAGGAAATGAGCATTGTTGTATTGTCTGTGTACCACATTATGTACTACATTAATGTTGATTAAAGTTTTTCTTTCTTTTAAATCAACACCTTTTATTCAGTCTTTAAAACTGCATTCTAGTTTGTTCTGTTTTTGTTGATGGACCACAAATCTTTAAGTGCAACTAAAATACAGCCAGAAAAAAATGAAACTCAATAGGAAGAAAGGGAAAATCAAAATTTAGGACAATATAAAAAAGACACAAACAGGTGTCATTTATTTATTTGAGTCAATCTGACAAATATGAGCAGAACAATTGTGGCAGCTGCAAACTCAGTGCAGCTGGCATCGTGCTCTGCTTGTGCTGAGTTGGCCATTTGCATTTATTTGTTTAAAACCAAGCTGATCCTTCTGACCTTTCACTGATCCTTCTGTTGTTTAAACTGAAAATAAACACAAAACAGGGAATTTGCTGCTAAAACGGACTCTTAAATGCATCCGATTCTCATTTTGTTTTGTGTAAATGCATTCTCACTGAGTAAAACTACAACATGGAGGCCTGATTTTCTGTTTTTACAGTGTTTATGTATTGCTGGTCATCATTTCTAAGTAAATGAAAAGTAATTTGAATACAATCCCTGAGAATTTAACCGCAGCTGAACTCAACATGGCGGCCTCTCTACTGCAGCCGACCCACCTGTTGGTGGAACCGTTGTAGCAGTAGTTGGGCAGAAAGTCGTAATTGAGCTCCCAGAAAACGTGCAGTGTTATCCTGCCGTACGGAGCCGACACGTTGTGGTTGGCCTCGCGGAACATGGCGTCGAAGCTGTCCAGGGTCAAGAACTGACTGAGCAGCTTGTGCGTCATGCGATTGACCTCCAGAAGACCTTCGAGCTCCTGGAAACAGGAAGTGCAAACAGTTGGCGAGCACAGAAAAGGCGGCAGAAGAAGCCGTTTGCTTTCCAGATAAAAACCAAAAACTGAAGAGTCGACGTGCCATTATGGAGGTGAGGTCCTCGCTCTCGAAGCGGTTGATTGCGAGCTCCAGAGATTTGTGGAGCGCCGCCGAGACGCGCTGGGTGATGAGTCGGTTCAGGTCAATGGAGCGGCCCAGGAGCTGAGAGAGAGGTTCTGTTAGTAAAGGAAGCAGGGCTGCTGAAGGGGAGAGGAGGGAAGGGAGTAGCAGGTAAGGGACACACCTGGACATGGCGCTGCTTCAGCAGGGTCTCGTATCGGTTGGAAGTGGGCCAGGGAATGTTGGCACCCTGGTTCTTGCAGTCGGCTCTCAAGCGTTTATCGAGGAGAAGACTGAAGGATTCAAAAGGAGTGAAAAGACTCGAATGAACGCTTATAAAGATTTCATTCTGATGTATCGAAATATTTTGGATTGTTTAATAATCTTTACAAGTTTTTTTTTTATTTCTTTAAATTTACAGCTAAGTTCTTCATCTATTATCTCGACAAATGAGATAGGAGAAAAACACTGAAGCACCTTTGTGTTTCATAAGTATAAAGACATTTTCGACTAACAAGTTAAAAAGAAAAATGAACCAATTTAAGGAGAACGCCATCTTGCTTCTTCTGTACATCATACCTAAAAAAAACCCTCAAGTAAATAATGAAATAAAACTTGATGTGTGATGGGTTTTTTTTTTTTTTTTGACATTGTAGAAGACAGTTCTCAGATCCTGAACTTGACATCGTCTGGCTGTTGTCCAAACTTCAATCATTGGATCCTTCAGATGAAAATAAATTTGTCAGAAGACTAATTTTATGGTGGCAGTATCATGCTGAGGGTCTGTTTCACACATGGTGGTCTCAGCCACTGCACAAAGTGGATTGAATAATAAAGAAAGCAGACTCTCTTCAATGAGTCTTCAAATCAACAGTTAAATCTTAGACACAACTCGGTAGTGGCAGCGTCATACTGAGGGGTTGTTTTGTGCTGCAGATGGTGCACAAAGTGAATAAAATAATAATGTAAGATGGCGTTATATGTTCAAATTCGCATTCGAACTCAAATCAACAGAGAAGTTGTGGAAATGTGGACAAAGTTGGACGTTACAAACGTACAATAAATTAATTTCTTTCCATTCATGCATTTGTTTTGATTAATGGACCAATATAAAAAAAACTTTATTCTGATATATTAATTTATTAGTGTAATTATGTAGTTTTACTTGTACTCCTTTAGGATGACTTTTACCAACTGTCTAGGCATATTTACAGAAATTGTCATTATTAATATGCACTGCAAATCTACTGAAAATAAAAAAATAAAGAATAAATAAATAAATAAAAAAATCATAGTAAAATGTTAAGCCATAATTATACCAGAGGCTTGTTGATGGCGACAAAAAGCATATTTGTTCCTGAAACTTGCATCAAAATCCTATTTTCACAATCAATTCAAGTTACTTTTTGTTGTATAATCCATTCACTCTGGAAAATGATATCTCAAAAGAATCATTGCAGAACCAAATTATTGACAATGATGAGAATAAGAAAACCTGAACTGAACTTCTTCTAAAGAATTTCAGCTAAAGTGGCCAATTACCTCCCACTCTAAAATCATTTTTTTCCTGAAATTATGAATCATTGCATAACAAAAATCCACTACAACCTCACATAACACGCAGAGATTTAGACACACCTTTCTTTTCATTTGGAAAAGAGAAACAGTGGAAACAGAAGCACTCACCTTCCAGCTAGTATCTTGTAATAGGCGAATATCTGATCAGCCAGCTTGTAGACAAACTGATCAAAACACAAGTTGACCTGAAAAAGCAAAATAAAGAGTTAGAATGCCTCGTAAACACAGACAATTAAACAGTAATTAAGCAGTAATTTTAAACTGGTTACGCAGCAATTTGACCTACGTGATTTTTCAATTTGATTCAAGAAAAGAAAAAGGAAAAACCCTCAACATTTATAAACTGTTATGCAATGGCTCTATATATATATCAGAGATATGCAACAGAGATTATTGAAGAGAGCTGAATCATGGATTTATGGTGCACAACATGACTGCAAACAATATACAGTATTAAAGGGGGGGAGCGTATTTCGTCATGAAGCTCTGCCACACCGAATATAAAAGATTAAGCTTTTCTAAAGGACCATCACATCATCCAGGACACATTTACAGTGCATTACCTCAGCCTCTATTTCATCATAGAGGAACTGCTTCTTGAATTTGGTCAGAGCGTAGTGTGCACTGTCGTTGTACAAGTCCAGGGGATACAACACGTACCTGCACACATTTGAGGAAAACTTTATGTTACTCATAAAGGTTTACTTCAAATGTGCCTGAAAAAGTTCCAGAATGCAATACAGTAACATTTGTACATCATTGAGTCCCAATTCTGCCATCGACTGATAAAATATGAACACATTCTGCCAAACTGCTCCTGCAAGGTGAATGCTTAAAAAAAAAGATGATGTCATCATGACACAAGCAAATGAATAAAGTTGATTTATTCTGACGTCGGTTTGAAGAATTACAGAGTTCTGGCTGGTGCCAGAGAATGTGCTTAATGGCTTATGTAAATCTGTAGCGTACCGAGGTAATCCAGTGGCCAACATGAAAACAGGCCTGAAAACATGAAGAAACAACATCCAGCTTTGCAGAGCAACGCTGGAGAATCTGGTCAGAAAGGTGAGCATGTGGTGCACAGAGAAAGTATTCACGCCCCTGAGCTCTTACACTTTTAGCCACGTCGCAACCAAAAACGTCAGTGTGTTAAATTGAAATTGTATCAGATCAACACAAAGTGCTTAAACATGGCATAAACATGATAAATGGACTTCAGAGTCTTCCACTGCTATAACTCTCCAAAATTTTTACTAAATTAAGCCCAAGTAAAATCTAGTCCAGCCACTTGTTTTAGTTTTATGTCGCCCTATTAGTGAATAGATTTTACTAATAGGTCCGTCTGTGACACATCAAACATCTGGAAGAAGGTGTTGGAGACAGAATTTAACTTTCTGAGCTACAAGCAAAAACCCTACGGAAAAATAAACGCACCATCCCACTATGAAACATGGTGTTGGCAGCATTATGCTGTGGACAATGCTAGAAGAAAACCTCAGAGGACTTTCAAATAGGGCAGAGGTTTGTCTTCCAGTAGGACAACAGCCCTCAAAATAAAGTCAGAAACGGAAAAGAATGGTGCAGATGACAGCATACTAATGCGTTAAAATAGTCTAGTTCAAGTCCAGACTTAAATTCAACAGCGAATCAGTGGGATAGCTTGAAATATGATGTTCATAGATGCTTATTATCCAACTTGGAGGATGAATACAAGCCACACTTTATTTTTTTAATCATTACATAAAATCTTGATAAAATAAAGTTTGTAGTTGAAACATCACATGTAAAAAGGTTCAAGAGGTATGAAAAAGGCAAAGGCACTGTGTCTAGTAAACACTCAGAGTAAAACAGCCTTTATTTTACTGGTGTCATTGTATCATGTAGATAAAACCAATCAGAAAACGTGTCAGTTTGTCAGATAGGGTGGGCGATGTTCATGATATGTTGTGGTATTATCGTGATGACGATAAAAGAGATGATAAAAAATATTTATTACTTCTTTTTAAAAACTGTATGACAGTTACAGCAATTACAGTCCCTCAAACACAAATAATACTGTTGAAAAACATTACTAATTTTAAACCAGTCACATAAAAAAAGTGTGATTTGTGTCACTAATCTGCACGCAGTATTTGCATTTAATCATATTTTCAAATTTATTTTTACTCTCATTAAACAAACAGTGAAGAAAACAGTAAAACTCACAATCCAAGCAGTACGGACAGTTTTGGGCATTTTTAAATATGGCTAATTGCAATTTAATCAAAATTCTTATAAAAATAAATTTATCATGATAAATGATAAACGATACACGCCGACTGTCTGGGTTTGAAGAAGTAGAAGAAAGGATGAATAGCTTCCAGAACATGTTTTATCACACAAAGACTTACTCCATCATGGAAGCCTCCTTGGTGTCCAGGATGTGGTCGGTGAGGATCCACGGCATGGACATCTCAATGGGGAACTGGATCCGGCGGCCCATGGTGAGCTCCAGGAAGAACTCCCTGAACCAGAGCTGGGACAGGTCGCAACACTGCTGCAGAGTCTCTGCATGGAGACACGGAGAAGGGTTTTAACTCCGGGCTTTTTTCTGTTTGTTTTTTCATCCAAATGGCTGAGATTACAGAATGAAACTCCTCACCACTGAAGTTCAGCAGATGTGTGTAAAAGAAGGACTCCTTGTGAAATTTTTCAATGTCCAGGATGGTGGGGCCCTCGAGGCTGCTCCGCAGGGTCTTCTTCGAGCCGCTTTTGTCTGCAATGAGAGACTCCAGCATCGTCCTCACCATGTAGAGCTGCGGCGTTTATGAACAGAGAAAAGGAAAGTGAAGTGAGCAGTTGAATGCACCAACAATGATTTTTAGAAAATTGGCTTGTTTGGAAGTTCACTGCATCTCTTCTGTTCTGGGTCATCCTCTCACCTGTAACATTTTTATCTTTTTATCTAAGAAACACTAAAAACACAAGTGTTGAAATCTGTTCTTGGAAGCAATCTGGACAGTAGATTGGTTCTAAGAGCAAAGCTCTAAGCTGATAAATCGGCGGGGTTTACGCAACATAATGGACGAAACTATTTGCCCGAAATGTTGCTCAGCAACAAAACTCCTGACTCCTGAACACAGATCATATTTTAATCGACAGCCATTTCTAAAGTCCTAAGGTTCATTCAGGACAAAGAAAAGCTCCAATAGAAGTCAACTGAATACAAAAAAAAACACAACACTAGACTACAGGACACAACATGCTATTAAGACCCAAAGAGTTTGGCTCATCTGTCTCGCCCAGAGTCAGTTTTGATGCAACAGTGCAAACCTGCGCTCTAATTGGATGCCACACCGGCTCCATGAGCTTCATAAGCCTGATGAATGTGAACTTGCGGAGCCTGATCTGGTGACACCTTCAAGGTGTGGGAAAGGATTATAGCTGGGATGATAATAAAGGATCATGTCTGCCCAACAATAAAATAGCACCATTTAAATTTAGCGTAAATGACACCGATTCATCTGCTTAAAGTTTATTTTAGTCAAGCTCTTACCAGTTCCACAACTAGAAAGGTTGAAATGGAGACAGACCTGAGTGCTGGAGGGACCCACGGCTCGCCGGGGGACTTTAATGTCGAAGCCCCCCTTTGGGTCCTTCTCTCCTCGCAGGGCGGGGTCGTTGTGCGGCTCCCGGCCCGTCTCCCAGTCACACACCGTTTTCCGGATGGCCTGAAGGACGCTGCGGCAAACAGGTCAGAAACTTTAATTAGTCTGAGCATAAGAGAAAAAAAAACTGACAGCAATAATCCTGCTGCAATAAGCAGTTAATGATGAATTTAAATGGGTTCAATTATTTCCTTTCTGATGATTGATATTTTTTGATGGCCAATTTTGTTTACAGAGGCTTCATAATCCAATTTCTTTTTGGTTTTGCTTGAATGAGGTTTTTATTTTTGGTTCATTTAGCATTTTTATTTTGGATATTTAAAATACGTATGTTCCTGTGATAAAAAATACAATCAGTTTTTTTTTTTTTGTGGGCTCTAGTGTCCCTTATATGATAGTAGGCTGACAGGAAACAGGGAAGGAGAGGGGGGAAGACATGCGGCAAATATCGTCGGGTCCAGGAGTCGAACCCGCGACGGCCGCGTCGAGGACTCAAGGCCTCCAAATATGGGTTGCACTAACCACTACGCCACCACGGCACGCCCACAATCAGTTTATATTTGAACAAAAACAGGTTTGTGCATAAAGTACTGTAACGTGTGTTACCAGTATTGGGTTTGCTTAGCCACCAGGCATATTCTCAAAAAAAAAAGAATTATTCAAAATTTATATGGTGGCCAGCATGCGATATGCAGCAAAGACGTACAACTTCAATGCTGAACGACCTTTGAGCGTTTTGACTTGATCCAGAATTCCTAGGACTAGGAATTGCGATTCTCTGTAGAATCAATTTTTTTTCTGCACCTCTGATCATCAGACTTTAAGCACAATGTGAAATCAGACGTCGCTTTGTCTGACCTCTGGATGACATTCTTCTTCTTCTTGATGGCCTGCCTCAGCGGGTCTCTCAGGGTAATCTGAGCAAAGTCCTGCAGAGCTGAGTAGATGGTGTGACGGATGGCGTGGTTAAACACGCTCTCCATGCGTCCCATCAGCACCTGCAGCCCCTTTATCATCGCCATCACCTGCCAACAGCGCAACATGTGATGAGCGACCGGGCTGCCAGTAGTCTGAAATCATGTTTTCAGAGTGATGATGGGACAGACCTCTACGAGGGCGAACTTCTCCTCGCTGGTGTAGTTGTAGCGGGTGGCCCTCTCGTACTCCTCGGCGTTGTCGGGACACTCCTTGTTGGAGTATTTGTCCGTCGGGTGAACCAGTTTCCATGAGTACTGTGAGAGAGATGGAGACTTTCTTTAAATGGTCGGAAGGGGCAAAGTGCATCAGTTGTGTTGTGAACAACTGATCCAAGTCTTGAGCAGACAGCCTGTTCTCTCGTACCACTTCCATAACGTGAGCGCTCCACTGGGAGAGCAGCTGCATGCCCTGCAGGGCCAGGTCGAACAGCTTCCTGTACTCCGCATCCGTCTTCTGGGACTCCTGACGCCCCGATCCGGTCACAACCTGCGATCACGAAAAAAAAAACACAAAACAAAATCAACTCACACCACATCCTGACTTTCCTCATATTTCAATGTGAATCACACTAACTCGTGAGCCTTCAGGAAATTAAAATTTCTAGGAAGATTCAAATTTTCCACCTATATCACGGCTGTCAAATTTATTTTGGGCCATTTCAAGATTATGAATATGCTTAAAGGACTGGCGGTTGCAAAAAGTGCTGATAAAACACATTCTGCATTTGATGAGTATCTGAAGAAGTATCCAATTAAATAATATTGGACATCTTTTCACGCTAATCAGTCCCTCTGGAAATTCATGATTGTTTTGGGGGATTTTTTTTGCAATTAATATAACAGATTTTCTGGAACTACTTTAGAAATAGTTGCAAGAAAAGTTGCACTTATGTGTGACAATAGATGAGACTTTTTGCTACTCATCGTATTGTTCATGGACTGTAACTTGAGGTCAGTAGTAGAAATAAGAAATAACTGGCACCTACAGGTGGGGAGTTCGCATAACGTTAGCAGGATTCAGCTTCTTTGCACCACAAATCTGGAACAAATGTCCAGAGAGATTGATTAACCAAATTTATTTTATATATTTTGAGGAAAATTTGCAGTAACCTTACAATTATCCATTAGCGCAGCAAAATGAAGAGATATGTTGATTTTGTGTGAATCACAAAAATCTGGAGGGTCTGATTGATGTAATGTGGTAGTATTTAGATAAAAACTGCTTTGATTTGACTGATAAAATAACATTTAAGCAAACAACTGTTATCTTGAAGGTTCTCCTTATGCATCTCTCTGGAGTCTAGAGGGCCACATAAGAAGCTATGGTGGGCTGAATTTGGCCCCAGGGCCTCGAGTTTGACCACGTAACCAAACTGATCAACTTTTACATCATATTGCAACTGAAAACAGCCTGAGCGTGGACGTAGGGTTCACTTCTTTTTTAACTGGGCTCACAGTATTGAAGTACAAAGGTGGGATGCATCACTTGAGCGGATGACCATCAGGCCTGCGTCTCCCATACGAACCTCGCTGTTGCTATAGCGAGCGAGCTCGGAGATGAAGCGCATGTGATCCTCCCTGATCTGAATCATCTGCTCACATATGTTGTACTGCGGGCTGCTGGATATAGAGGTGCAGGTCCATCTGGAGGGTGGAGGAAAAAAAAATTTAAAAAATGAAAATGTGTACAACAAATTGTAATTGTGGGTCTGCACTGTATTGTTTCCATGTTTCTGATGCAGATTTAGTCTCACTTGGATTTGTTCTCTTCAAAGTGAGCGCTGGTCTTGATGTACCGGGACAATTCGATCTGCATGTCGCCAAACAGCGGCACCACCTGCAGTTGCTGTTAATCCCAAAACACAAATATGTCTCCTGTAAATGCTGCATTTATAATCCCAGATGGATTTTCAACAGTTTCAACAGAAATTTAAAACCTGGTTTAAATTAGACCATAAAATTATAATCTTGTCAGCATGATGTTTCCTTGTGAAGTGACAACCTGCAACTTAAGATGTGCTATATGTGATATAAGTTCTATTACACTCAAATTTCATCCCAACACATTAGCAGCAACATTCAACAGATGTTAAAGAGCAGACTGAACATATTCCGTAATTACAAATGAATATTTAGTCTTAAGTAAATAACTGCTAATGAGCTAATCTGCATTCCTGCCCTTTTATGGTCATTTACTATAGTAGAACTATTTATATCCGACACTTCCTCTAATGCGATAAATGAACAAAGCTTCAAAGCGCGAAGCTAATTTTTCACTTAGAGCTTTAGTTAACTATTAAACCCTTAGAGCACTTATCTTTCCCTAAATGAATTTTCCAGATAAATGCTAATTAAACTAATTTGCATGGCTGTTTTGTAAACTTTTAGTTGAATGAAGTATGTTATCTGTGTTGCAGTTTTGCTTATTGACTGTTAAGAAGTCTTAAAATAGCTAAGCATTTATATTCATGCTCTTATTTTGAAGTGCATGAAGACCATTTGTACAACAATTTCATTTCCTTTCCTCAAGTTCTCTCTTGTTTTAATCCCAATACCTTTATATCAAACGAGAAACATACTGGAATAAAATAAATCACAGACAGTCACGGAACCAGATATTAACATAAAAACAATACCTAGTAGCACTATATTATGTGAATTATAATGTCGGGTTGTAGCCTTTCAAGAGAAGATATATTTGGAAGTTCACGTTTAGCATTAGCTTCCGTTAAGTACCATAGAGCTCCAGCATTAGTGAAATTAATGTTTATGATTAGCGCCTTAGGGTTAGTGCAAATAACATTTCAGATAGCAGCGCCCACCACTTTATCTGACCATCAACTACTGCTTTAAGGCTAGCTCAAGAACTTTGCACATATATATCAGTAGGAAAGGAAATCAAACTAATCTTGCTATAATGTGTCAGAGTCATGTTGGGCGAAATGCGCTGATCCATTCAGACTTTAGCTTCCAACTGAACAGACATTGCTACGATGAGTGTTGAGCCAGATTTATGCCGACTAACTCTGTGTGGCTGACCATCAAATTAAGATGAAGCGTAGAATATTTTATTAAAATGCTCATGTGTCTCTCTACCTTGAAAAACTTGTCGATCTTGGTGAGGTTGATCCTCTTCTTGGCGTCTAACTTGTAGATGTTGCTGCTGTTTCCATCCATAAGGTACAAGCCAAAACCCATAACCTGCACAGGTGAAAAAGTTACAAAGAGGATGTCTATATCTGTCAACAATGATCCACTTCTGCATTTGTATTAAAGACTGCAAATATATTGCCAAAGCAGTGTTGTTGCATTATCAATATATGCAAAATGGATATCATAAAGAACTGCAATAAATGGCAGCTAAACATTTAAGTACGGAGCATTTGGGCTCCTTATGCTCCTAATAAACGAGGTAAAGCTTATTTAGCGTAGCATTAAAATGGTTTAGAAGGTAAAATAAGAAGCCACAAAATGTTTTTGACACCTGGAGAAGAACAATAAAACCTTCATGTTGAAATGAAAAGACTTTTTATTTTTCCCAGTAGCTGCAGAGATTATTCACTATTTGTGGTCTAGATTTGCTCTAAACTCAAAGAAGGAAGATTACTTTTTAAAAATTATCTGGTTATTTATTGCAAATCATAAAATTCGAACAATATCCACAATATTATCCAAATGTTTTCCACAATATCCTGCAGCTCTAATTCATATAATTTCCGTTCCATTTACCTTGAGCAGCATGTGTTTCTCACTGGGTGTGAGATACAACTTATTCTCGTAGTAATCCACACACAGGTTGACGATGTCGGCCAGCAGCTCTTCATAACCGTTGATCACTTCCAGCTGCTGCTGCAGCGACTGATGGGCAGACAGACCACAAGCAATCAATATTTTTCAAATATGCATCACATGAAAATGAATATCAACTCGACTGTTGGTCATTCCATGTAGTATTTTTAAAGAAACGTATTGTAATAATGGTAATAAAGCCCAATACAAATAAGTTCCTGTTACAGTTCATGTAATCTTGTGATTATTTTCTCTTTATTTGAATTCTCTGTTCTGCAACATCATTTAAGCTTCTTAAAATTTTATTTGTGCATTTATTTTTCCAAAAGCGACAAGAAAAATAATGAGTGTGTGTCCTAAATGACCACTTTAACAAATATTTGGTGCAGAACAATAAGACAAACCTGGGTGATTTTGTTGTGGTTTGCCAGGAACATGGACAGATTCTGAGACTCCTGAATGGAGGAGGGTTCGGACATCTTCCTGAGAAACTGAGCAGCTCTAGACACAGAGAAAGATCCTTTTTACACCATTTTTGGTTTTAAGCAGTATTTAAAATAAAAACAATCTGCAAAAGCAAAGATTAAAAAATGCAGTTTAGTGTTTTTAACAACCACTAAACAATCTGAAAGGGTCACAATCTGAACAGGAGGCGACCGTGTGACTTTCGGAGAAACTGGTGGAGTCGTTCCTTCACTTCCTGCTTGTTGAGGCGCCTATGCATGCACACAGAAAACTACAACTGCTTGTAGTCAACTCGGCATGGGAACAGATGAAAACTAAAGGAAGTTCTAGCTGAATAAAACATAACTGTATATTATTAAAATGTATGTTCTGTTCATTATGTACACTAAAAAAATAAAAATGTTAAGTTAATGTACTAAATATTTCATTGTTTTTCTTTTAAATCACATTAAACTGTCCTTTATCCTCTTCCAGATCGGTACCAGCCAACGTCTTCCCTCAGTTTAAATCTGGACATCCTGAACAAACATCCTGCCATCTAGTGTTGGCACCGGACAGCAGCTGCACTGCAGCCTGTAAAGCCTCTGAATACCGTTTGTATGCAGAGTGGTCGTTCTTGACGCTGCACTTCATGTTCTTCAGCTCGTCCAGCACGGCGAACATGTTGATGAACTTTCCCAGGGTCAGCAGGTACGCCTCCGAGACAAAGTCCTTCCTGCGTTCGGTGTGGCAAAGACGACGAACCTCCCCACAGAAACGGTCGATGGCAGAACGCTGGATGAAAACAGAGAGGCTCAAATAAGTCGAACGTAGTAGATGATCAGCTGAAAATCTGGAAGTACATGGATGGTACCTGGAAGTACATGAAGTTCATCAGCTTGGTGACTTCTGGCTCGAGGACCTCCACAGTCTTCTCATAGATCTCCACTCTGTTTGGCTGCTCGTTACATTTCACCTGAAAAAAGAAAGGCGAAGGTCAAAGAAACATAGCTAGAACTAGAGGTACACCGATCTGATACCAATATCGGTACCAATATTGAAAAAAATTATAGTTTGTGTATTGGTGACAATGTGCCCAATTCATCAGAGCAGATCTATTCAGTCTAATTCTATGCTCTGAGCAAAGTCATGCTTTATTATTTATTTTACATTATATTTCTAATTTCACTTTCTGAACAATTTGTAAGAAGGTTTGCTGCAATTTATTTTTACGTTTGACCATGGTAGTCAACCTACCTTGGTTAACCTATTGTCCACCTGTTGTTGACAATAGGTTTGTTTTTACATATTTAACCAGGTTTGTGAAGCTATTGGTGTATTTATGTGAGCCGTACTGGTGCAGAGTTATTAATCAGATTTGTAATTCAGTACATTTATGTCTGTTAAAGAAAAGAAACGTTTCAAGTACATTCAGTGCCGTTTTTCTGAATCAGATCGGTATCAGTCGATAATAACCTCAGATATCGGTATCGGAAGTGAAAAAAGTGAATCGGTGCATCCCTAGTCAGAAAAGTCCAGTTTACCTGTGGTATGGCGCGGGAGCAGCTCCTCCAGGTGTACAGCATGACAGCGTACTCCTGCCCCTCCTCCAACATGTCATTCTGACCCAAACAAAAATATTCAGTCACTTCACACAGCCTCAACTGAAACAAAACCTCACAAGACCCAAACATGCATGCATCGTTGCTTCTGCGGCGAGTTAATTCCCAGAGGGCAGGAGGGGGAACCCGCCCTTCCTCCAAACAAAGTCCGGTTTGATCCCCACCCCGAGCAATTATCTCTCACTAATTAGAGACAAAGACATGCTATTCCCGACAAGAGCGGCTTCAGAGCCTCCGTTTGTCCCTGGGCCGTTCGCTCCAGGATTTGGATCCCGTGAGCCTCCTGCTCCACAGCATGAAATGTGTTGCAGGGACGGCCAAGTCCCACATCCCAGCTTCAAAAGGCCTCTGACCCCGTTCTGGTGAGTTTGTGTGCGTTTTTGTTTCCCCCAGCTAGAGAACAGAGACGTACCATGTTGGAGTGGACGGTGGCCTGCTCGATGTATCTGGCGATGCCGGTGACAAAAGCATTTCGGTCCTCGAAGTTGGTGTTGAAGTTGGGCTGTTGGGAAAATGAAACAACAGTGAAGATGGAGCAACAAATATGGAGAATTATTATGAACGTTTTAGCAAAGAGAGAGATCAGCTTGCCATTAAAAAAAAAGTAAAACAACAGAAATTAATTTGATCAATTAGTTGAATTTTTGGTTTTTGAAGATTTTATTTTATTACTTTTTCACCAATGCTCTCCAAAGTAATGTCAACACACCCAGTGCCGCCATCTTGTTTGACAAGCATGTTTTACTGCTTCTATTTATTTAGACTTGTATTCAGGTCAACTATACGGCAAAAGGGTCAGGCTAAGATTATTATTTATTTATTTTTTGCAAAAATAAAGTCAAAATCTGGGGGCTTAGCAAGTTTCCCCCAGAAAACTTGCTAAGCCCGGTGGCTGGGCGTTTGGGCAGTCATTCATCCAGCGGCCCGCCGTGTTTTTGAGTTAAAAAATGTTTATAGTTGACAGGAAATTTTTAAATGTCACTTGATAATCGTGTTATTGAAAGATTAATACCTGAACACATTTTAAAAAGACTTGAATAAATAAGTAATGCTAAGCCTGGTGGGGACACAAGTAAAGCCTGGTGGAATGCCAGGCTTATACTGGCAGAAACCCTGCATAATGTTACAAGAATGCAGTTGTAGTAATATGAGGATGAGGTCAATTGGCAAAAAAGTCAAAAGAACTTGAGAATAAAGTCTTAATATTAGGAGAATTAAGTAGTAATAGTATGAAAACTAAAAAATGTAACAATCTAACAAGCTTTTTCCTCATTAAAGCAACTTTTTTCCAATAATTTCAAGACATTCGTCTGGTAAAACTGCATCTTTTTTCTGTCAATAGTGACAACTTTCCTGTAATTAAACAAAAAAAGTCTTGTAGCCTGGCCCTGACACTCCGTCGTAAAACACTAAGAGAAGGGATGACTGAAATAAAAAACACTTTTTGAAAATATTTTCTGTCATTTGTAATTTCTTCTTTTTTTTAAAAGAAAGCAAGAAAGAACGATTAGAATTGGACCTGGTATAAAAAAAAATTATCCGATTGTATTTTAGCACCATCTCGCCCTAAAGAGAACAAGCACAGCAGTAGAAACGAGTCATCCCAGCGCTGACCTGGTACATGACGGAGGCGGGGAGCGGCTCGATGCACGGCTGCTGGTCCGGCAGCGGCAGCTCCTCCAACAGGTCCACGTTGGACAGAGCATCTTCTAGAGTCACAGTGGACGCCATATTGCTGTAAAGTAACAGGAAAGAAAAGTTTTAAAACTTTAGTCTAGAAACACATCACTATGCTGCCGCAGCTGCAGAATTGTAGCAGAACTTTGAAACCAGAATGAACAAACTCAAATGTTGATTCAATTTCTGTTCAGTACAAAGACACAGAGGAGATTCTGATGCTGTTCTGATGCACTTTACTAAGATGCTTTTTAAAAAACAGAAGAGGAACGCGAAACACGAGTCTATTTGAGCCAAGTCATTCAAACCATATGATAAATGCTGACAGCTGCCACAGTGCCTTGCAAAATGATTTTAAACAACAGACCAACAAAAGAAAATTAACAAATATGAAATGACTGGAAACTGTAAGAAACTTAAACCTTTGTTTTGCAAAACATCTCAAGCTCAACAACATTGGCGGGAGCATGTCTGGACATCAGTTTGTGGTCTTCCCACAGTTCCACATTTGGATTTAGCTTTGACCTTTGACTAGGTCATTCTAACACATGAATCTGCTCTGATCCAAACTCTCTAATTGTAGTTCAGGCTGGTTGTTAAGTTTGCTGTCCTGCTGGAACATAAAACTCTGATCTTAGCTTCAAGCAGCTTCTAATAGAGTTTTTTTTTCTTCAGGAATATCCTGGACTGAGTTCCTTCGAAAATCCAAAAGGTCAAGGGCCCCCAGGGCCCTCAGTGGCCCCAGGGCCATCTATCAGGTGGCCCTGGGGCCATTTGTGGCTCCCAACTATAGTTCAAGAATGATATAAATTTGACCTGTAGAGCAGGTGGGTGGAGGTGGTTGACACACATGGAAACTTTTTATTTATATTCAGGGTAAAATTATTACCAACATAATTTTATTACAATGGAAAATATTAAGTATTTGTCCCAGGAAAACTATATGTCATTCTTTTAATATGAAAAAAATGAAAGTCTTTCTGGACTCATTTATTTATAGATGAATGTATTTCTGTGTGCATTCTTCTTGTTTTTTAGACATTTATTTTATATTTAGACATATTTAGATCATTGACAATGCCACACTTACTGTATGCATATATATTTTTAAATACATTTTATACTGCTTATGGTTATGTTCGTATTTACTAATATTGAACACTTTGGATGGAGTAGCTGTCAGCATATAAGCAATTCCACCTTGGGGATCAGTAAAGTTCATTCTCTGAAAAATAACCTTTAAGCAGATTTAAAACATCGTTTTCATTAAGCCAACATTTCTGTTTTTAAAAAGTTTTTTATTGATCTGATTTAATAGTTTTACTTTAATAATGTCATGTTTTCATTAGCTGTAAGTGGAAAATCATCATAATTAACATAAAGGCTTTCAAGAATAGAATTTGTGTGTAATGAATCTATAAAATGTCAATAATATTCTAATTTATTGAATATTGACTGAAGGTGTATGCGACTTGCCCCTGCTTCTCCTTAGAGCAGCTTCATAGGAGGAGGAGGATGGATGTTAGAGCTTCCCAAACACAGGAAACTAAAAAAAAGCTACATTTTTGGCTTCTTTTGTGCAAACAGCTGTCTAAAAGCCCAACGCTTCCTGTCCACGCAGCTTCGGAATCCGGGTTGGTGTTAAATCCTGACCCGTGGGCCGTTGAACAGAACGTCTCACCGGTTTGGTATTTCCCTCTCATTCCTCTGCACACCTTTATGTGTTTTACTTTAGACACGGCCTCGTCACCTGGCCGCAGTTTGGCAACAGCATACCAGACTGTGTTTTTTTTCTGCTTAAGTCATGTACAGACAAGCTTGTGAGCACAAAAACGGAGAGAAGCTCATTTTTAATCACTCAGCAGTTTCCAAAGCATCTAGAACACAGTCAAAAATTTGATTTTTAAAATAGAATGGGAAGGGGAAATTAAGGTGTTTACACCATCATCGGGTATAAAGTTTCATAGAAAAATAGTTCCTAAAAAAACTATGTATAAAAAACAAGATTGCAACAGCAAAAATTGAGCAGCATTGAAGGGAAAAAAAAAAAACTTTATCGCATACCAATCAGTGTCTCGTGGACAGCAGATATCATCTGGTGCACACAATATGATATGTGATGCGCACTAGAAAGTTAATTTTTGTTCTTCAATGTCCCTTTAGGGGATTTGTAGGTTCCAATAGTAGCAATGATAATAATAGTACACTGAACAAGACGATAAAAGGAGTTACTACAAATAAAAATATCAGACTCACAATCCAAGCCATTGAAAAAACTATCAGCAGTAAAAGAGAAGGCAGCTTTCTGTGTTGTGAAGTTTCACTTTCCTCAGCGATGTAGCCACCAGATTAGCGCTAGCTACAGTAGTGCTGTGGGTGTGATGTGATACGATTCGGTTTGCTTTCCCACAGTGCTGCTAAGAGGTGGACGTCACAATCTGCAAACACAAACGCGCAGCAATCATAACCGCGTCCCACAGAAGAACCGACAAAAGCCTCGCAGGTCAGCGGGAGGAGGATCGTGTCAGCGCAGGTCATCGGATCTCCAGAGGGAAGTGAAGGAAAGAGAACCGACAGCAGGTTGCAAGAAGACTGCATGACGTTTTTGAGCTGTAAGGGTTAGTGTTAAAAAGATGGAGGATCCCACCCTACTGACTCACAGCTGGCTGAGGGAAACTTTGGCTATTTTTAGATAAAAGATCTGTTTTACCCACATCAGGCTTTTAATGTCTGACTCACTTCACTTGACAGCCAGCAACTATGAATCAAACAAGTTAGCAATTTACCCACAGTGAGCAAAGTTGGTAAATTTTTCAGCAATCAGTAGGGTTCATAACAAAACATTTTAAGGCATTCATTTAAAAAAACGACTAAACACAACACATTTTGTTTAGTCTATAAGAAGAAGAATTACATTATTCATCCTAGCAGGGAAATTATTTCGCAGTTACAGCAAGAATTTTTTTATACACAGATTAACACACACACACGACAGGAGCGTCTGCAGGCAGCCAACTGAGCCGGCGCCATTTTTTGAAGTAGGACATGCGGCAAAGGTCATCGGGACCGGGAGTCGAACCCGCGACGTCCGTGGGTCTAAGGCCTCCAAATGTGGGGCGTGCTAACCCCCTGCGCCACCACAGGACGCCCCAAATACTACGAACATGTTCTTTGCTGCATTTTGTTATGAATGTAGTAAATATCTGAAAGATTAAAGATTAATGACTTCATTCAGATAAAAATGGAAAATCTTATTCCTTCTTTTGCTGCACACACTATTAGTCAATGTTTGTCACATTTCATCGCTGAATTCAAGCTACATTTCAGAGCTGATATGTATTCAGAGCTGATAGGACAAAATGGAATCGGTAGTAGGCAGCAAAACTTTGTTCTTAATACAATAAATCCAAAAAGCGTTGATTAATAGTAACTGGTAAATCAAGTGTCACTATAGTACTATAAAACAAAAATCCCAGAAATAAACTTCATGGTTTAAGAGGACGTGGTGCCACAAAGAGAAACAAGACCAGTGTATCAAGAGTCAAGTCATCTGGATTTCCAGTGGGTTTTGGTTCTGGTCAGAATGCAGACCAGAACCAAGCGAAACAAAAAAACAAACCAAAAAAATATATAGAGACTATACTTGCTGCTAATTAACAAGAGTTTCAATAGAGGTGGAGATTTGGGTTGGGGCTTTTTTTGGTGGTGGGCAGTTTTTATGTTGTTTTCGGCCAGGAAACTGGCACTAGCTTAATTCCCACTACAAATGTCGAGGAAAAAAAACATTTTGTAATTATGGTGGTTTCCAATAAATAAGAAACCATCTTCTTCGTGGTTTGCGCCAGTGGCAACGTCCAGTTGTTGATCATGTGACGCAACTCGTGTGATGTGAAAAACGTATTTCCATTGGGATTCTCCAATGCCATCTCAAGCTAGCGCCAAAACGTTTTGTTGAAAAAAAGTGTTTTGTTTTTTTCATAATTGCCATGTTTCCGTTAAGCAAATTGATTTTTGAAATGTGAAATTGCAAAATTACGTGGTCAATGGCAACACAGTTAGCCAAATCTGGCAACATTGTTTGCTGGGCATCTTTTACCATAACGTCAAAGATGATACTGATGCTAATTGAAAGAAATAAAATCCTTCATTCCTAGTTTATACTGTTTTAAATAAGATGGCAGAGAAAGTTCCAGAGGGCCTAGAAATCTGACTGTACAGAGCAGTGACTAGCACTGCATTTCCTCCCCCACCTGTTGCTGTGCACTGCTGCTTGGCTGGCTGAAAAATGAGCAAGTTACTTTTGCTAACCATAGCAAAGATGAATTCAGCTATTTGGAAATATCTTTGGTCACCAAAAGTACAGATGGTGTTTTCATGGTGTGAATAATAAAAAAGCTCCAGTAAAATACAGAGAAATCCCAGATAACCTGAACGGCAGCAAGGTGATTTTTAAAAAAGTTTTAAAATTAGGATTGTAAGAATGTTGTATCTGCATGAATGACTGGTCTAATGCAAACTTTGCATGCATGATACGACTAACGGCAGTCACTGCTAACTGCACAAGATTAAAAAAAATAAAAACTCCTCATGCATTACCCAATGTGTAATCTATTTTTAAATACTTCCTTCTTCTGTTGAGACTGCAGTGCCTGAGTTTGTTCAGGGGGTTAACTGCAGCAAGTTGACAGTTTCAGAAAGTCCGTCATCAGAACAAAAAGCTTGATTTTACTTTATTTGTGATATTAAAGCTCTGAACGACCCGCTCTCATGAAGCTGTTAAGTCAAATAATAAATGTATGAACCATGTTAGTTGGTTTCTAACATCAGGTTGATATTTCCTTTCATTTCTAGAACTGTAACCCCATACAGTGAACTGGATGTGACTGAGGTTGGTTAGGAGTCCTTGATGAAATAATCAGGGTGCTTATCCCAGAGCGCTCAAATTGATCAAACCTAACAAAGAATGATGAGGATGGATAAAAAAAACAGCATTACTAACATGTCTCAGGATTTTTACTTTGGTAAAAATGAACTTCACGCAGCGTCACCGACTGCAAATTAACTCTCTGAAAATGGGAAGTATGAACCTCAGAGACGGCGAGCACGTGACGCACAGCCGGCTTCAAGACAAGGGCCAGCTTTTCTTTCATGAGAAATATCCAACCTTTTTACAACTTCCTGATGGCTAGACAGAAATTCTTTGGTAACTCAAGAACAGAGACCACTTTCATAAAGTACAAGTGATCTTTAGCTGTGCAAAGACGCCATGCCTTTATTTGTCTAAAACAAGGAACCTTGGTGGGTTTTTACTTTAACCCAGTTCCTGTTGCTATTTGACAAGAAATATGGGAAGTCGTTTCTCTTGAAGGGTTAAATCAGTCTGCTCAAGCAGCACACCACGTCTCCCTGAGTAAATACACAGTAAGGAGCTTAAGCCAGAATAAAGGAGGTAGCCCGGGTGTTCAGACACGCAAACAAAAGGCAATCATAACCCATTGGTTTGTGTGATATTTAAATCAGGTCCAACCATTTGGCCTTTTGAGCTTGGCAGGGCAGCCATGTCTGAAGTCTGGAAAAGACACTAACGGGTCAGAGTACGGATAGCGGAGGTCATCTAGAACATCAGTCTATTCTTGAGGTTCTGTTCCTGGATAGAACCACTCTTCTATAGAAAAACTTTTTTTATATATAAAGCAATGAAGGCTCCACACTTACTTTTCCTTGGAGCAGAAGAACGCAATAAAAATGTGTCACACTTTCTACTTTTAGCTGAATTGAGTGGTTTCAGAAGGACTCCTTCACAGCCTCACCTGGGTTAAAGATGAGACTTTAACACGAAGATCGTGACTATTTGGTGAGAATTTACAGCTAATGCTAAAAACTTTTTTTAAAAGTATGTATAGGTCAATAACAGAAAGTACTCTTTGTACCCAACAGTCTCCGTTTAAGAAAATATGTATAAACTTTACAACAATTACTACTAGACTTTAATTTGGCAAAGAACGCTTCGCACTGGAACTGGAAGTGATCAAGTGTCCAAAATAGAACTTGACCAAGAACAATAAATAAAACAGAAATAAAAACCACACACTACGCATACTACACTATGTAATGAAGTTTCTATAAACAAAATTGCTCATAAAAAATATTAATCACCAGAATGGAAATAAATTATCAAGCTCATGTTAATTCAGCATGCTATTAATTAATGCGACAAGCTTAAGTACGCGTGTCATTATCAGCAGAATCTAAATGACCCATTTGTGACACGACCAAAACTCGTAACCATTACCATATTTTGCATCTTATTCTGATTCACTTCCTCCAAGATCTTTTTTTTAAACAAACTATAAAAAAAGCTTGTTTTAGCTTATAGTAAAGTTAACATTTAGCAATTTGTGACTCTTTGTATAAGAAGTATCATTGAAATTTTTTCTGGTTTTACCAACAAAACTAAAAATGGAGACGAGTCCAAATATAATGAAATGAGGAAGGGGAAAAAAAACTAAATTCAAATAAAGATTAATCAGAATTAAGTTTGAATGTTTTGCATGCAGCAGCAGGTGGTGAGGATCAGAAATAAACCGGAAATTAGCTCAGGGTTCCTACAGATTTTCCATTTCAAACTTCCAGACATTTGAACTATTAGATTTTCTAATTTAGTTCCTCTTTCGACTGCTTTTACATTTGTGGTTTTAACATTTACTTAAATTAAATATTTGTGCTTCAAAATCCATGATATCCATCTCTAACATCATGTCAACTTAAGGTGTAACTTTAGTTTGAAATGAGACAACACAGGAAACACCGCAGGACATGATGCACAGATCAGGTTTTTAAGGGCCAATGCTGATTCTTTCTGACTGATTTTTCTGAAATCCAACATGCCAATTTTGATTTCGTCTGATTCTGAATTTCTTTCTAAAGTTGACCACACATACAAACTCTCAAATCTTTTTAAGCTTTCTTTTAAAACTACAGTATGTAGTTTTTATATATATATATATATAACTTCCTAAAAAAAAAGTTACCTTATATAAATAACAAACGTAATGTTTAATATAGATTTAATGAAACATTAACCTGCTACAATTTATGTCATGAAGCTTGACAACAAAATAGAAGCAAATGTGCTGCTGGTTGCTTGACAAATGCAAACGTTTTGAATCCAACAGTAACTGAAAGACTTATAAAATTATCCCCACTTGTGTGACAAAGCAAATGCCTCTAAACCTGAGTAACTGACATTTTAATACATTTCTTAAATAAGGGTGAATTTGAGTATGATGCATTTACTAAACATAAAAAATAGCTTATTCTTAAGTATTTGGCCTGCCAAAAACAGGTCAATCTGTTCACCTGCATCACCCCCACTTTAGTCTAGTCTCTCACTAAAGTGAAGAATCATTTTGAGGTAACAAAACTAATCCAGCAGTAGCCTAACATTTTTTTTAAAGTGGAAACACCTTTGTGTTGGACAGAACGATTTACAATCATGCATAAAAAATGCAAGATGTGTGACACTTTTAAACCCTCTGTTCAAACAGAATAAAGTCATCAAAGTTATCTAAGGAAGGAAGCGAACATTTAAGTGAGAAACTGATGCAAAAGCAAGAATCTAACACCACCTTGAACGACAGTCGTGCCTCTTATAAGTGTGGCAGAATAAACACATTCAGCAGGCTGGTGCGTCGAACTGTATCAGGGCAACGATCTTAAGACAGAGGTGTGAAAACGTTTAGCTTTAACATGCTGCAGGATAACCAACCACAGCTTCTGCGTATCAGTGCAAAAACCACACTCATCCAAAGCGCACGCTATGATGAATGTAGAAATACACTTTATAAATGTTTATAAATGCAGGAGGAGGGTTGAGTTCTGAAGAATTCAAGATTAAGTTTAAGTTTAGGTGTAATCAAATCTCGACTCAAGAAAACTTAGTTGAAAATGATTCGAGGCTGATGACCTTCTGGAGTAAAAAATAGCAAACATGCAACCTAATAAAGGTTTATCCACTCACCTGGAGCGGTTTAAACCTGGTTAGTTTCAGTGGTTGTAATGTGCGACAAACCGAAAGGTGTGTTGTTGGCCTAACTTGGCTTTATGGTATCCTTAATAAAGACACAGAACCACAGAAGAAGAAAAAAAAGAAAATATGTGCACCGCTGTCACCAAAAACACTAACAGATGTGGTTAGAAACGCATCTTCAAGCCTCATCGCCTTCCTACCGCTCTTCCTTCCTTCTTTTGTAACTTCAAAGCCGACAGAAAACGTCTCAAACTCAACAAAGAGCAGCAGAGGCAAAATGAACATTAAAAAAAAACAAACAAAAAAACGCATAACAACAAGCTCATAACACATGAACTACTACAGCGTACATCAGGGGAGTCTAAGGTGTGACGTTTACAACATTTGGAATTTGGCAAAAAGCAAATCAAATAAATCAAATGGAGTTGATGTTGTCGCAACAACCAATTAAATTAATCAAATGACAATGATGGCCATAAATTCCATTCTGATGATTAATACTGTTGAACAATTTTGTTTATAGCTTTCATAATCGACTTCATTTATGGTTTCAGTTCTGTGTGGTTTTTATTTCACTTATATTTTTTGGTTATGGTCATTTTGTGTGTGTGTGTGTGTGTGTGTGTGTGTGTTTGGTTATTTGAAATATCTTCCAGTTACATGATCTTAACAAAATTCTAATTTATTTCTCTTTGAGAGTGTGAACTTGCATTATTGGACCATTATCAACATATCACTTGAAAATAAAATTCTTATTGTTTATCGCAATAATCTCTGGGATAATTTATCAGCAAAATCAGTTGTCATGACAGGCTTGCAGTTGGACTTTTTTTTCCACTGGGAAGTTTATACACATTTTCTTAAACAGAGACTGTTGGGAACAAAAAGTATTTTTCTACTGTTGATTTGCTTTCCTTTAAGTTTCATAGCCAAACCAAGTGACTTTGCTCAAAAACGGAGCCAATTATTAAACTTGGCTAAGTACAAGAAAGGTTGTCTGAGGAAGTTCTTGTATTTATTTCACGTTAAAATACTTTTTCTGGACCGATAAAGTAGAAAACAGTTGACCTAAGAAGTTCTGAAACCGTACGCCTGTGGTGTCCAAATCGAGTCCCAAAGGTTCGGTATCCTGCAGGTTTTAGTTGTTACCCTGGTTCAACACACCTGAATCAAATGACAGTTCATTAGCAGAACTTTAGGAAATAGTTGGATCACATTGGAAACTGGCAGGACACTGAGGACTGAAGCTGGACACCCATACTGAACCGTAACATTCACTCTAACCAGTCAAAAAGGTTGTTCACTGAAGAGAGTTTGCGGAACATTTTGTGACGTACGTATTTAAAAATGTGGTGTTCGTTTCAGCTTTTCAAACATTACTCGGGTCCATTTGAAATGCTCCTTTAACGTTTACAGTTTACAGTGGAAGAATGGGCAGTGAACGCCTCGTGAGGTCTAGTTCCTGAACACAGCAATCCTGGATGAGTTCAGGAAAAATGTCGCCAAAAAGAGGAAACAATTTGGAAAAGGCAACAATGCTCCAAAAGTACAGGTATATTTGTAACTTTCGCAGATGGTTTTGTTGGCTCGTTTAAATTACTTTCTTTAAAATAAGTTCTACGTTTCGGCTCCAGATAGTGTGTCCGTTTAATTCACAACAGAAAGTAACAGCAGGTGGTACAAAACAACAGACACATCGATTGAAAAGTGTGAAAACTTGCGAATTCTTTGGTGTGTGTGTGTGTGTACGTGTGTGTGTAGTCCTGCCTCCAACCTGTAATGGCTCTATCCCTGTTCCGTGGCTAGGCCTGAGATTAGTCACAGCTCGGGCCTGTGAGCCAGGAAAATGGCTTTGCGCTGCAACAAGCTGTTCACCTCTACAAGCTAATTATCAGAAGTCTGTCTAAAATCAGCGCGTGTCCCACTGGTTGCTCTCACACAGCGCTGGTTTAAAGAATACAGCCAAAGCCGTGCAACAAGTTTTTTTTTTCCCCCTCAAGTCGTGGGCGAAGTATCTGAAAGTCCACACACACTGAAACCAACTTCAAGCATTTCCACTCACCCGGAGTTGTTGGGAAACTTGTGCGTAAATACACTCCACTACTGCGCCATGTAGCCGGTGGTTTAATCCGTCTCGCGACCCCCGGGCGTCCCGGGCTCGAGCGTTTTCGGTCCGTGGGAGTGTTGTCTGTCGTTGGCCGGTGAAGTCTTTCCTCGCTTGGTGTTATCATGGGCGGGGGAGAGAAGTAGAGCAGGGAGTTCCTGTCCCTCAAACAGGGAAACTCAACAGGAAACTGCGCTCCGAGCTGCGGTTCAGGCCTCCTCCACTAGGGCAGGGAGACGCAGGAATGTACAGTCAGCCCGCATATATGGAAGGTGATTAGGGCCAAAAATATACCCGCTCTGGCGACACTATCGCAAAAACAAAACAAAAAAAACCGCGCTTCATCAGGTTGGACTTTCATAAGAAAATTAAGATATTTAAAATTAACAGTAAATATGAATCTAACTGTACAAACTTTGCTTTAAAATATTAGGCATGTATTTACAATTATACAAAACAAGACAGCACTTTGTCATTTTATTTTGTTTAATTCAATTAATATACTTCTATGATAAACTGCCACATTTCCATGTATATTAGGGGGGGAAATTATTTTTGTCCTGACTTGCGCCTTGAATGCTATAGCTAGTTAGCGTGGCCACCAATGACGGCAGAAATTGCTTTTCTGTAAGGATGAGTTCCTTCTCCCTCATTTGCACATTTAGTAGCTCAAGTAGGAGGAGCTTGATCTTTTCACAGATTCTTATTATGCTGTCACAACACGGTGACAGTTTTAAATAAGTAAAAATACCAAAAATTGTATATTGCAGCTTTAAAAATGTCAGACAAATCAATGTTTTCAAACCTAGTATTGAAAAACTGACATGTTTTTTGGCCTAATTGGATTGTTAGGTTTCTGACTCAACAGAAATCCACTAATATACTGCATGTACATTTGTAGTAGTATACATTTAAATAAAACTTTTTCCGTAAGGTCAGCCAGGTCTTACCTCAACTTTCTAATTTCCTTCTTTGTTGAACTTTTGTGCCTTTTCTATCCAGAAGCAACAAGGCAACTTTATTGTGCTTATGCATATACACATGACATTATTTACAATCAACATGGCATTTTGTATAAAAAAAAAAAACTTGCAAAAACCATTTTTAAATAAAGATCTTGATGTTTTGTTGATGAACTAACAATGACTGTCACACTCCATCAGTCTGAGCAGGTTACATAACAACAGTCAAAGGCAAAGTGATTAATGGGTGAAACATGGAGGGTCGCTCAGCACTGCTCAAACCCTGCCATCAGCGAGAGGGCCAGAGACTCCACTGCAGGAACACAAAGAGGGAAACAAACAAATCATTATCTCTGTCTGTGTAAAGTGAATCATTTGACGTTGGGGAATCACAGATGAACAGGATTGGCTTACGGTGGGGAAAGGAGCCCCGGCAGACGGCTTTATTAAGTATAGTCACCAGGAACATGTGGCAGTTTTTGAAATCAGACTCCATCTTATCTATAGACTCGATCCTGCACAAAGACAAAACGTGGGGTCACCATGGAGATCTCCGACAAACATCCTCGGGGTAAAATTGAGCAAAGTTGCAGTGCAGGGTTTTTATTCAGGCTTTACTTCCAAGCGCCAAATCCAGCTTGCCATCGGTCTGAGAAGATGAGGACCAGATTGAGAACCTTCATTATCGCCTCTTTCACAAAACTGACCTGAGGGAATGAAACGTGTTAGAAGTGAGATTTTCTTTTGGCTCGGTTCCTCATTTTTGTCCATCTCATGCTACCTGTATAGCGCTAAAGAGCTGTGTGACAGTTGTGTGTGTGTGTGTGTAGAGGTGGCTGTGCTGAGAATTTTTCAAGACGACTTTGTCTACGGCCGTTAAAGAGAGCATTATGTTGAAGTAATTCACTCAAATTAAACACCTCAACCTGTGAAGACTGCAGAGCTGAACAGTTGGAACTCGAAACACCAAGTCATCAAAACCGTTGTCATATTTTGACGACCTGTCAAAATGCAGACAAGTGTTTTCAAAAGATGTGTAAAAACCCCTAAAATAAATTCAGCGTGGATTTATTATTGGTAGTGAGTAACAAGGTGTGGAGGGCTATTCACTTGCTTTATTTTGTATTTTAGCTCTTAGGACTAAAATCGCCTTATGTTTTTTTTCCCTCTCTTTTATTCTGTCTGTCAAAGTGAAAAAGCTTCAGGTAAAATTCAATAAAATATTTTAAATGAGTAACTTTAATAATAATAATAATAACAGGTAAACCTTTTGGCAACAAACCCTTTTTTTGGATGTGGCGTAAAACAAAAGGATGAATGTTTGGAAATGAACCACATGCCTGCTGTTAAATACGGTGGAGGTGCTATGATGCTGTGGGCCCGATTCTCTTCCCAAAGGCCTGAGAAACTTGTTAGAATGCTTTGTACCACAATTTTTTTCAATTGCCAGTGTATTTTACATAAATAATACATTACAGCCTGTGTGGTTTGACTCTCTGTGCAAGAACTCCTTTTGAAAACACAGTGACGTCTTATTGGTTTTTACCAGGTACTGTCGACACCAATAATTGTGCCACTGGTTGTTGATCATTCTACCCTCTGAATAATTGTTTTCAGAATTCAGCACAGCGAGTTTCACCTTTTCCCTCAGCAGACAGCGGTCATGGATGGTCGCCAAGTATCTGTAGTGGATCTTGATCAGCTGGTCCAGGTCTTTTGCTTCCTGCACTTGGTGCTGAAACTCCAGACCAGTGCTGTGCAGAATCTGCCAACACACAGAGGAGACACCTCTCACTTTTCAGACTGCAAACGAGAAGATTATGTAAAAAATAAAAAAAAAGTTCAGGTGGTTTGGAGCTCGTGCTTTCATCTCTCAGACTCTGGAAGTAAAAAAGGTTGTTTTGGTTTACGGACAATCAGCTGCTAAAGTTTTGCAAAGCTTTAAGACGATTTGGATCAGAGGCTGCTCAATGACAGAGACCTGCTGCAAATATCCGCTATTGAAACTGTTCTGCAAGAACAAAAAAACAAAAAGTGACATTTGTACAGCTGTGGAGAAAGCACTGCATGGAAAGCCAGAGAAATTAGCAAAATGTGAGACATATGTCAAAACTGGAGGAGCTTCAAATATCAGCTGATTAAGTGGGGAAATCTAACAAGCACACTGTAAGAACACAAAATCTTACCAAGTGTGTTTGTCTAGTTTCTAGTGAAAATATCTTAGTACACTTAAAATAAGACAAAACTAACTTACAAGTAACTCTTCAAGAAGATCTAGCGGCTTGTTTCAAGGAAACAATCCCTGAAAAAGCGTTAGTTGCACCAGCAGATTCATTTCACTTTTAACATGGGGAAAAATGTCTTGTTTTAAGTGAAATAATCTGCCAGTTGAACCAGCCATTTTTAAAAATTAAATAGGAAGCAATTATTTACTTAAAACAAGCTTCTTTATCTTGCTGAAAATTTACTTGGAAGTTAGTTTAATCTTATTTCAAGTGTACTAAGATAATTGTGCTAGAAACTACGCCAAAAATACTTAGAATTTGTATTTTTGCAGTGCATCAAACCATGTCGCTGTGTTAGAAAGACCCAGTCAAAGTTCAGATCTAAATCTTATTAAGAATCTGTGTCTGATGAAAACTAACTAGCTAGCTCCCCATCCAATCTGACTGAGCTTGGCCTATTTTTTTTAACCTAGAAAACTTTCAGTCTCCTTGTGAACAGGAGATAAGCCTCCTCTTACTCTGGTCATGATGTAGTTGTGGAGGCTGTTGACGAAGTGCATCAGTTTAACGCGCAGCAGACACATTCTGTGAATCTGCTGGCTTATTGGTTCTTTCAGCTTTGCTTCCTCAGCAGGAGATCCTTCCAGTTTCTTTGTGACTTCTGCAAAATCTAAATAAAAGCACAGGAAAAGCATTTAAGCAACAACACAAACGCCTTGGTATTAACTTGACCCGCCGCATTTAGAGGAAGACATGATCTCAGCGTCGCTCTAAGAACGCCTCAGTCACACCAGCTACATTTCCATTGGGCACATTGGAATTACAAAAATAAATGTGCTTAGTGGAAACACACCAATTTTGAGAATGACACAATTTGTTTTCAACTAAAGTTTTTTGCGTTTGGTTGAGTTGATGTTTCGGCTGAATCAAAATGAGTAGATTTTTCAATATACTAATTGCTGTGGGTTGCCATGGAAACGCTTTTTCCACATCGTACGAGTCACATGATCAAAAACCGGCTGAAAAGATGAAGGAGACGACAGGAAAAAGGATGATGGAGCGGCGCGTTTTTTTTTTTAATGACTTATCGCGTGAACAAGCCTATTCACGTTGGATTTTTAATTGCATTTCATATTTAATGCAAACAACGCAAATAGAAAATTGCTTTTTTTTTTTTGCAGAATATCGGCAAAGTTCTGCAGACATTTGTAATGGAAACACAGCCAGTGAAGAACGGAAGTGGAACCATTATGCTTTGGAGCTTTCCCCGCCCCCTCCTACAAACGGGGCAGGACTACTTAAAGGTCCATACTGAGGATGTTCATGCATAAGCGATAACTGAACTGCTTCCCATCATGCATGATATGTCTAATATTAATAGCATTTCTAATGATAATGGCAAATAAAAGGTGACTTTGGTTTGGTAAGATGTCTTAATACCAAAATATTTAAGAAAAAAAAAAAAAGAGAGATAATCATTTTAATAATTCTCAGCTGTGGTGGATGTCAGCGTCTCAGCTCTGGTCTCAGTTCTTACCACTGAATCGAAGCGTGTCCAGACTGTATTTAGCCCATTTAATCTGCAGCAGGAGAAGGAACACTTGATTGTAAATCTTCTGGCACTCGGAGCTGATCACAATATCTACGGGCCAGGGGACCTGAGGAGAGCAAACCAAGCAAATGTCAGCACCACACATTTACCAGGCATGAATGAAGCGCAACGCCTCCGTGTACCTTGTAACTCAGGGTCAGGACCTCTAAATTATTCACTGGGTGCTTTTTCCTGGACGCGTCCAGAGGCTCCAGAAAGACCGACAACCTATAGGATATGAAATATTTAAGGAAATATTTGCTTTGCAATGATCAGATTTACGACAACATATTAGGGTCACAGTAAATGTTGGGCAAAAAAATATTGAGAGTAACCTCAGAAATGTTTTAGAAAAAAACCCAAAAAAACAAGGACGTTTGTGAGCTCCAAAAGTCGAACATTTGTGAGAGAAAAAAACTTTTTAAAATGTAAAATTTTAGATTAATCTCTGGGTTGTAAAACTCAAAAATATGCACAAAAAAACAACTCAGATATTTTGAGGTCTCAGAAATGTGCAAGGAAAAAACTAGAAAATTTCTGAGTTTCGTAAGTTATGAATTTTCAACTCTTGAAACTCAGAAATTTCCACGCTTATTTATACAAGATTTCTGAGATTAATCTCAGAATTTCTGAGTTATTTCTGGCAAATTTAACATTTTTCAAATTTAGGAATTTCCTAGTTTTTTCAATAAAAATAAATAAATAAATAAATAAATCTTACATTAATCTCAAAATGTTAAATTTTTTTCTAGGAAATTTTCTGTCGCTCTTTCTTTGGGGGGGCAGGGGGGAGATTGCCCTAATACGCCATCGCACAGTTTTCACTCTGCTACATCTATCTGACAGCAAAGACCTGTAGTACCTGCTGCTGTCCTCCGGGTAGCGCTGTCCCACTGCCTCCTGCAGCAGCACGTTGAGAAAAGAAGGCTGCTGCCAGCTTTCCTTCTCCTGCACCTTGTCAAAGATGGCGGTGTAGAAGTCATACATGGTGTCTCCGGCTTCCAGCAGGAAGTAGTTCCTCATGGCTTGGAGGTATTCCAGCAACCTGCCGAAAAACAACAACAACATGCTGGATACGACCTGACACAACGGTAAGCACTTAGAGCAACAAGAATAAAATATTTAAAAAATTTTTTAAAACACAACACAGCAGTGCCTACTTGTAGTCTTTCTTCAGAGTCTTCATGAGGTTGCCGCAGCACTCGATGTAACGCCTCTCGATGTGGGGGTAGAGGCAGGAGCGCAGGGTGAGCTCGAAGGTCTGGCAGGTGACCGACTGAGACGAGCGGTCCACAATAAAGTCGCCGCCAGAGAAGCGCTCGTGGAAGTCGCTCTGCTCCAAGTAGAGTCTGAAGAAGAAGGTGCATGAATGTCGCATTCATTTTGGGCTTCTAATTTTTTCTTTGAACCCACTCTGTCTTTAAAGGGCAGTAGTATGTGTTTTCCAGGCACCTAGTGCCATTTTGTAGCACAGTCAGGTAACTGATTATTTTAAAAAAATGCTATATATTAAATATCACTTAAAAGAAAATCTGTCCCTTTAAAAACTCTTGTTTTTTATGAAACTTGGCCTTCAGGAAGTCCTCACAACATGGCTCCTCAATTAACCCTTTAACTATGTTTTTGCTGAGCAGTAGCTCCTATAATGAGCTCACCAGACGCTCAATTCCACCAGGTGTTTGCTAATTGCTGCTGGCTAGTCTGAAGGAGCTGAGTGGGGGAGGGCTGCACTGTAGAAGCTTAGAAACTGCAGCTCTGAGGAGGAGCTCTGTCCTCAAAGGCGGAGCTATGTCCACCCAGGCATTTTGCACAATTGAATGGTTGCAATGGAAGATTAAAGGATTTCTCAAACATGCATGAAAAAAAATCAAGGCAACACTCCAGGTGCGTTTCTAATGATAGAAAAACATTATATCATGAAAAGCTCAAAAAAGTTGATTTTACATAATTCTGCCCTTTTAAATCAGATATGAAAACATACTATTACTTCCAATGCCTGTAGCTTTCATAGAAATACTTTAATTATTTTTCCCAGCACAGCCACAGTTACCATTAGTTAAGCAAAAAAGGTGATTCGGTTTGTTGCTACCTGGCGAAGTTGATGGCTAAGAGTGGATCGTGGACGTCCTCGATCTCCAGGTGCTGCGCCATGATGGACTGCATCTTTATGATGCTCCTGGTCGTGGCCTGCTGCTCGGTCATCTTGTCGTTCGGGGATTCCTCTGGGCTGCTCAGGCGGGACTGCACAGACTCCAGAAACACCGTGTACAAACTCTTCCTCTCTGCATCTGCAATGTTATTTTTCTGAGGTCGTGAACACATTCCTTCAAAAAAAAAAAAAAAAATCAAAAAAAAACTGTAATTACGCACTAACAGGACAAACACCGACCTCTGGAGGACCTCTCGGAATCCTGGGCTTCTTTACAGTGCAGATTTTTGAGCAACTGCATGGACTTCCCGGCCATGATGATCTGCTTCAGCACTGGTTTGAGGAAGGACACCATGGTGAGCTGCCTGTTGCTGGAGCCCGGATCCCCACCGGAGCTCCCGCTGGCTGCGTCGTTCAGCTTTTCCTCGCTGTCCACCATCTCGGAGACGCTGTACAGGGTGTAGGTGGCGTACCAGAAGTCCCTGTGGTTTACTGGGACGTCCTTATTTCTAGAAAACAAAACAAAACATAGATGTTCTGGATTTCATAATATTAACGATTGTGAATCTATTTTGGTGGCTTTCCTCAAATATTCAGACTGCTTGAATAGTGTCACAACTACAAACTTACACACCTTATCGAGACTCAAAGCGGAACATATTAACATGTTGCGGATATGGAAGGTGAATGATTCTTTTTAATCTTATTACAAATAAAAAAATAGTCATCTTCAAATTTGTGCTTACAATTTGCTACATATGTGGGAAGTGTGTGTAAGGATTCCTTGAAGCTAACCTTTGGATGATGAACTCTTTGGCAGGATCGAACAGATGGCCGTGAACAATCCACTCATCCACAATCTCCAAATATGGCCTGACCGTCTCAGTCCACAGAGAAAAGAGCAGAGCCACCTGGTACAGAAAGAATGGCCACACATTTAACCAGCAGTGGGTACTGCTAGCTAAAACGTTAGTTACTCTAAACCTAAATCACTGCACCAAGCCGGTATTTATTGGAAGCTAATGCACTACACCATCATTGTATTTAGCAGATGCTAATCCTAAAGTGCTACATCAACCTGGTATTTAGTGGAAGCTAAGGCTAATGCACTACACCAACATCATATTTAGCGGATGCTAATGCTAAAGTGCTACATCAACCTGGTATTTAGTGAAAGCTAATACTAAAGCATTATATCAGCTTTGTGTTTAGTGGAAGCTAATAGTAAAGCACCGACTTCAACTCAAACTATATCTGCCCTTGAAAGACTACAACCTTCAAACACCAATTTAATTTTGCCATGTATCATTTACATGTTCTATAATTTCCCTATATATTGTATGTATGTTTGTATGTTGTTCTCTACTTTCCATGTTTTCTTTTATGTTACGAAGATAATGACATGGGGGGAGAAAAGGACAAAAGAGAGAAGAGGGAACCAACTGCTGCATAAGCAGTCTTCATCACTGTCAAAATAAGACAGTGATGAACGTTTTACTACTAGAAAAATTCTTGACAGTCAATAACCCAAACTTCCAACACAAATGTCTACCTTTATTCAACTTCGAGATTACAAAACAGGCGAGTAAATTACTGCTTTAGAAGTGTGCTGAATGTTTTCATAGTTAGCAAAAGCGCTATACAAAAAAAAAACAATTAGCTCCTCTATTAGCACAGTAGCGGATTCGCAGAAGTATGTATGAAATTTCATTAACTCCGTTTCTTTGTTAATACCCAGAAACTCCACCTTTAGGTTTAGAATAAAAATTATTTTTAAAAAAACTCACCGCTTGCTCTGATGCATCTCCAACACTGTCATATTCTATAATCGCCTTGTAGAGAGTATTGAGCAAGTGAGAGGCCCGCACAACATTTGGGGTTGCCGGGGGAACTTCAGCGACTCCCGTGCAAAAGACTTTGTGCAACACTTTGATCTGGGCCAGGTGAGGGCTGAGACGCTCTAGAACGCCGGACAGGGTGACCGTCTCATCTGCAAACAGACAACAGTTCATACAAAACAAGAAAGCTGCCCCTTGGGAAACACATCAATACTCAGTAATAACATGGACAGGTTTTCCCTTTAGGATTAGATAGGGGCACACAGGAATGGAGCAGATGTCATCATGGTAATCATCAAAAGATTTTGTCCCTCGGAATATATACATCTGTGTTTGCATAGCTCAGACATTTTAGGTCAATTTAAGGAACAAACAGCAATTCTAAATGGCCTTAAACATAAATAGCCTATGGCCATTTAAAGCCGTATTTATTCAACCCTGAAAAATGACTTGAAAGTAAAAGGAACGGAGTGGGACCTCTCACTGTTTACACAGTTAATAGCGAAGCTCTGCTGTGGCTCTCTTATCAAAGGGAATCCAAAACAAACTCTTTACGATAATGAACTCGAAGCTTGCCGTTGCTGATGACCTCTCGCTCAATTGCGGTCAGCTCTTCTTTGAAGCTGGCAAAGTATTTGTTGAGAGCCCAAACAAAAGCCTGGTAGGTCCTGAAAGGCGGCTCCGAGCCCTTCCTGTAGCTGTGGGAGGAGGCCGGGCCCGGCGGGCCAGGCTCTGAGCTGTGGCCCGTCACCTCGTCGATGAACCTCTGCAGCCTGAACACCGCCTGTCCGTACACGGCGACGTGCTCCAGCACAGAGTGCAGGCAGTTCTGCAGAACAAAAACACGACAACATCCTAGTATCAAAAAACAACAACAACAAAAAAAGCACTTGGTAAAATATCAGCAATTGGCGATGCAAGTTATCAATTAATGTTAATAAATCCAAAGTTGTAGGATCTCACCGATCGATGGGCGCTTAATTGACAAGCGGCCATTTTCTCTTCCGTCGTGTTTCTATAAAGGGCTACATATTCCACGACAAGCTGAATTTTAAAACTTCATTTAATTTTAACAGTATTTCGGATCAGCCAGCGTTATTCAGTTTGGACGGAATAAACTTAAAATTATGGTTTTCTCACCCTGGTAAACTTAGACATAAAACAGGAAACCTCTTAAGAGGTGAAAAGATGAAAATAATATGTAAAAAACACTCAATTCCCAAAGAACAGAGAGATGTTCAGAATGTTCAAACTTCCCCCCATGACGTGCACAAACTCACACAGAGCAGGCCCAAGGCACATGCGAATTAAGCGGCTGCTTAGGGACCCCATACCACCAGGGGGCACCCCAAGAGCAAAATGCTAGTATGACAAAAAATATATATTTTTTTAAAAAGAAACATTGAATAATACAAACTAATTGCTTTATACATGTGAAAAAAACTATTTCTATATTATTTCTATACATCTAATTACATCTAATAGGTTAATCTCTTCCTGCTGTCGGCTGCTGCCACTGTTGGGGGGGGATATAAGATATCGAACTTGTTAAATAGTTTTCTGTAAATTCAGCGTTTGTCTGCTGATGTGATGTTACTTTAGAAAAGCTAAAATAATAAACACCACTCTGCATTTCAAAACCCAATGATTTTTTTTACCCGTTAAGGTAAAATTAGTAGTTATAGTAACGATGGGACGATGTAAGCTAATTAGAAATGACGCTGATGATGGCAGGTATTTAGCGACATCAAGGTGATAGCTTAAGGAGCCGGACTCTGTTCTGACCGTTTCTCTTTCCCATTCTGCCATCTTTATTTCTGTATCAGCTAGATTTGCTTAAGGATGACGAGCGGTGCCCTCTTCTGGATGGAGGGCAAACTACAACACAAAAAGAAGAAGGTCTAAATGGACATTATTAATCGATTTGGAACTACTTTTAAACTTCTAAACCATTAATCGCCAACTAATTCCAATTCGATAAAGTGATTGCATCCCTGTCGGTAATGTTTGTGTTTTTTTTCCCCTCTTAAAAAGAAAAACAACAACAACAACAAAAAAACTTACACTTGTCAGATGGGTTACCACCACGTTATTCCTCACCGACACTTTGCCGTCATGATGCTGGAATATAAAGTGTTTCTTCACCCCGGAGAGAAGCCTGAAAAACACACAGATCATCCTCGTGACAAAAAAAATAAAAAATGTATAATCAATGCGCCAACATAATTACTTCATCGATCTGGGGAGGATCCGTGAGTCCGGGGATCAACAAGACACTTAAACTCACTTAAGAGGAACAGAAGATCGTTTTCTGTGTACTTTTGTGAATAGGCTCAGCGTCACCGGATTCTTACCATAAGGTTTCCCGTACGACCTGAGTCTCGGTGACGAAGGCTTTTTCTTCCGGCAGATACAGAGGATCTGTGTTATACAAGTGCTGGTCCCTGAGAGCGAGAACACCTGAATGTCACACAACCTTTCAACTCAGAAATAAGAGGAAAAGTTGCTTATGTCATGTGGAACATAGAAAAAACCATTGATTTTGCTTAGTATTAAGATTAACGTCCTATGTACAGTTCCAAATGTGTAATTTGCAACTTAGTGACATTTCCAGCCCACTTTTATGATTTATACCACATTAAAATTTTATACCAGTATTAAAATAGAATTTTCCCTCTGAGTTCAGATCCACATGTTACTGATTAAAGTCAAATTTGATCTTAAAAGGAGTCTGAAATCTTACCAAACGTTGAGCAGGTTGGAGTGTAAATGCAAGCTGTGGGAGAAGCGAGGAGCGTGAGCGACCCAGTATGGAGTCACCACATGCTGTTCAAGCCAGGTCCGGGCGTCTGGTTCCCCCACTGGGGAGAAGAAATGCATGCCAAAACGTGGTTATTTTAAAACTATAACACACTATTCCTGCGGTATGTTACAGAATGATTTATCCCTCCTGTAATTTCCCACATTTTTGTCAGATTGCAACTAAAAAACTTGATGGATTCTGTTGGGATTTTTGTACCAGACCGACAAAGTAACAGAAAGTACATATAAAAAAAAAAAAAAAAATGTTTTTTTTTTCTTTTTTTTAATAAATAAAAATTTAAAAGGCTTTCAATGCACATGTATAGAGATATGTATTTAAAATAACTTCGTTAGTTTATAAACCACTGCATTTTGGCTTCGTGTGACAGTAAGACTAACACATAGCCTTGAACACACCATCCCAAGTAAAAAAAACCTGGTGGTGGCAGCATCATGCTGACGATTCTTTTCTTTTATTCAGGGACACGGGAGTGTAAATAATATGGATACAGGAAAAAACTGAATGGAAGGATGCAAGATTTAAAGTTTAAAATTTCTTCTCCTAGGAAGACAACCCTAAACATACTGCCACAGCTACAATGACGTGCTGTCAGTTAGAACGGCCTAGTCAAATCACAGACCTAGATCCAACTGAGAAACCAATAGGCAAGACTGGAAAAGGTGACATTCACAGACACTTCCCAGACTGAAACCTCTGTTTTGGCAAAGATAAACGGAAAATGAAACACATTCCAGTTTGCGGCTCTAGTGCCAATAATTTCTACGATTGTTTCTGCGTTTGTTTCTGTGTTTTCGGCGCACCCGTCCACGCGACTGGCACCGTCTTGCTGGTGGTGTCCTGGTCCTCCTGGGGGGTTCTGTCCAACTGGATCCCAGAGTCCTCCCTGCTGATTGGCTGCTGCCGGTCGTCGTCCTCGCTTTCGTCCTCCGACCACTCCTACAGAAGAGCGAGGTGACAACATGCGGCCACGGAAACGCGTTTAAAGGGCGCCGTCGTTCCAAGACCCACCGGCGTGTCCGGGAACGGCCCGGCGTCCACGTCCTCCCCTTCCATGAGGTACTTGGCCCAGTCGAACTCGTCTTCCGGTTCTGAACGGACACGCGATTAATTGGTGGTGGAAGGGGGGTGAATAATTCCAAAGTGTAAAATACCAGAAGAAGCTCACCGGCATCTTTCACCCTGGGTCTCTCAGTGAAGTTTGTGTTTGAGGGAGAATCTGATAAGAAAAGCAGCAGTGACAGGATCCCGTAGTGTGTGTCTGTCTAGAAAAAAAAAAAAGGTAAGTGGAACAGTTTGAAAGTTTAGTGGCAGGTTATGCAATCTGGAGTGCTGTTTTCCCCTTCTGCTATGAGGATGTTGTGGTATTTAAAAGACAGAAAAAGAAGAAGAGAAACACAAGGCATGATGAAATGTGTTGGCCAACGCTGTTTGTGTTGGCTCGTGTCAGAATTCATGTTTTCAATTCCCACACTCGGTTCATTACCTTCGCTCCGTTGGTGTTGGGGAGTGGTGAGGTGAGGAACTCCTCGGTCAGTCTCCTCCAGCTGCCCGCCTTACTCAGGTCAGAGTGGACCATCAGCTTTTCATAGATTCTTTAAAAAAATTCAAATTAAAATGAAGAAGAAAAAACAGATTATGCATAACAGCATTGTGCAACGTGGGTCATTTATTTTATTATTATAAAACAAATTCTTATGCTTCTAATACACTTTAAACTGGAAGAAAAAAATTGAGAAATAGACTAACTACAAAAAACTCATGTTTAGATCACTAAAAGAAAAGAACATTTTGAAAAATATAGTCTGAATCTACCTGGTTGGGTGTGCTCACTTAGAGATTATTGTCATTCAACTCAACGTTTAAAATGTACATACTGAGCAAAACTTTGTTGCAATAATAATATTATTATTTAAAAGTCAATTTAAAAAAAAAGTATGAACATAAATGCAATAAATTACTATTATTCCAGGACTTCACCACATCTAACAACTAGCTTATTAAATTAAATTCAAAAACATTTTATTTATTCAAAACAGAATGTAGGAAAAAATCATAATTCAGAACTTCAAAGTTCTGAGTTATTCAATGCGTCATAGTGGATGGAAATACTCTGAGCAGGAAGCAATTCTGGTAGCAGTCAGTCTCGCAACGAATCCGAAGTGGCCTCTTACTGAAAACTGTTGCTGCATCACTGACGGTGACGACATGCTAAAAGCTCAATATCCAGGCAGAAGAGACGATATGCAATAGTAACACGTCCTGGATGATACAATCAGTTATTGGCAAGGTCTGCTAATCTACCTCATTTGCCGCTTCTCTTTTAATCTGTTCGGTAGTTAGAAAGTAGTTAGGGTTGTGGATTGGAGGAGAAAGTTTGAACTTCCTCCATCTCTTTCGCTCTCTGCATCCATGAAGCTTCATTTTCAACTCCCCTAGTGTTTGGGGTCATAGTTCAGGTAGGATTTGAGGTTTTGGGATGCCAATCAATTAAGAAAACCTTGTTGCCACGGTTACGCAGCATAACAACTGTCCGAAAGTGGGGAGGGAAGTAAAATGTGATCAAAAGTCTAGAAAAAGAAAAAATCAGAACTAACGTTACAAGGTTAGTTCTGACCATGAGAGACACAATTCTTATAATTACAGGATTTTTTTGGCAGAAGTGTTTGACTAAAATCCTTACAAACTATCACAAACACTACTCTTTGCTCTTAATATGTAATGTTATCTATCTTGACACTAAAGGTTGTGCAGTTTGACTTTTTTGGGGGGGTTTTGCTTCATTGCCCATGTGTAAATAAAAAAGCCCACTATGAATTTAATAAATATATTTATTTTATCAAGGCCAAACTTGAAATACAGAACGTACAAAAACCCGCAGAGTGCAATGATGGATTTAGACAATAAGACTTGGAATAGTCTAAAAATACACATAATTTCCAGACTCTACTTTCTTTTCCATACTAATCCAGAGCAGGAAATTGATTAAATCAAATATATGTATATATTTCAGAGGGCGTGGGAACTGTGAATAGAGGAAAACAACCCTCTGCCTAAAGGGAAGAGAGGAAATTAGACGACAGACCTGGAACACTTACTCACCCATTGATTGTGCGTTGAATTTTATGACTGTCGGCATCCAAATACCGATGAAACCTGCCGGACGGAGCACACAGTTAGCCAAGCTCACCTTCTTGCAGCTAGCTAGCTAGCGTTGTTGACAGGCTAGCTCCGACTCAACCAGCGCAGGACGGACTCACTTGAAGTTTGACCAAGCGAACTTCAGCGCCAGTTGGAAGTTCTGGTCCTCCTCGTCTTGCACTCCGCTGAGACACCTGACCAGCCTCTTCGTCTCTCTCTCCGTCTCCTTCTCGAAGGTGCTCCAGTGTGCCATGTTGCCGCAGCTGCTGATGCTGCAGTTAGCTTCAGGCTGCTACAGGCTGCATCCAACCGACGGCCGTTGACATGTAGCCGCTTTGGTGGCTCTGCGGGAACCGGGAGTGGGTCGAAATGGGTTTATTTGCTACAAAAAGGTGAGACGTTAAGCTGTTTTTGTTAATCGTTTTCTGCATTACCGCGCTCCGTTTGGCTCTGGAAATAAGAGCAAGTGCGCATGCGCAAGATAGAGGCGTGGGTTTGTTTTCCTTTCTCTCGTCTGAATGGTTCCGAGGTTAATGCTAATAGTGGCTAAATTTACGGATATAATTAACTTTTCACAACAAAATAAATTTGTGCTCCTTCTCACCAGACGTTGTGCACTTTTATCTGCCTTTTAATACATGTTCTTCGTGTTTGTTGTCATTTTCTAAGTTTACTAAACTCCGCCCACAAACAGATTTAGCCATAGCCCCGCCTTCACTCTCAGTAGATTCTGAGCAGCTCCACAAAGAGGAAAATAAATAGACTATTTCGTCAAGCTAAGCTAGGCGTGCTTAAAAATATTAAATTAAGGAGCAAAATTTATTTGGTGGTTTCTTTTTTTATTTGTAACGGGGCGTGACTTGCCCGAGCAAACGCACGAACACAAGACGCGTTCCCTTGCAGTCAACCGGCGGATGACTCGGGTAGCGGTGATGTTGAGGCGGTGTGGAAGACGTTTTTGTGTAGGTAAGAGAGAAATGTATTATTCGATAAAGAGACGAAATTGTATCGAGTAATACAAATTCAGGTTTTTATTATTATTTCATTATTGTTGTCATTATTGTTGCTCGTTTATGGTTGCTAAACGAGCAACAATAAAATTCAAAGCTGCCTTCTAGTTGCTGAAACTGGAGCTTAAGTCACCTTTCAGTTGAGTTGAGCACATTTAATTCAAATCAAATTTAATTCCAAAATATTGATCCCAAAGGGAAATTAAATGTTGCTGCAAATCATTTAATGAAATAGTTATTGTAGACGGTAATGGCTGTGGGCAAAGAAGATCTCCTGTAACAGTCTGTACTGGAACAGATTTGAAGAAGCCTCTGACTGAAGACACTATTTTTTCCAATGAAAAACAGCCTCAGAGTCAGAAAACCAGTGAACTGTTGTGGTCTTAATTACTAGTTGCCATACATAGTTCCCTCTTTTGTATCAAAACCAGACAGGAAGGAATATGATCACTAAAATACTTTGAACTGAACTATGTGCCACTGGTTTAATATCCTAGAGAACAACAGAAGTGCCAATAGTTACACATACAATTTAGCAACATGTGATGATAATATGGAAATATGTAAAGAACCGTATCCAATTCTGCTGCAGAGTCTGCTGTTGAATCAAGACAGTGCGGCTAACAACTGAGCCACCTTGCAGCCTAATAACATTGTTATTATTGTTGTTGTCAGAATATTGTGCCACACAATATCATTCCTTTTAGATGGCAAAACTTAAGAAAGAACTTCCAGGGGCAGGAGGCCGGATATTTTGGAACCCCACGGATTTTTCTTTTCTTTTTTTTTCTTTTATGAATGCATATTTTTGCAACAATTAATTACTTTATCTATAACTCATAGGCCCATATCAGGCGAGTTGTATTAATATTTGGGGATTTTCATGACTGTAAACAATACTCAAGGATCTGAAAACTGTGAAGGTGTAGCATATTCTTTGGAGAGCAACACAAAGCAACTGATTGGATGACATATACATTTTTTATTTTTTTTTAATAGTTATTGTTATTCTCTGTTTTGGAAAGCGTGTGGACGGGCGGGTGTAGCGTTACTGTGTAGTCACAGGGATTGGATCCCTTTTTAGTGCTTATTGTCTGCCTCGTGCTTGTTTTGTTGTCATAGCAACGATTGATGTTGCATGTCAAGCTGCTAAAGATTCTATAGAGAAAGTTGGAATAAGAATTTTTCTTCTCTTTTTTGAATAGGGAACCAAAACCAGCTGCAGTCCAGAGGATCACATCCTTGCCTGTTTGCTTCCTGCTTCCAGTCAAGCAGGGTTTAGGAAGGAAACGAGATAAACGTGTATCCTTTATCCTCCGAGCTCAGGAAAGGTCAAATAAATAAATAAATAAATAAATAAAATGTAGGAAAATTTTAAATGAATATATATTTGCATTTTTTTCCACTATGCTGCATATTGTTGCCTTCCTAAAGCAATGGCCAAAGTGAAAGTGAAAGTCTTTTTTTAAATCATCTCTTGGCAAAAAAGAGGTAGTGACTTTTTTTCATTTATGCAAAAAACATTTTGGCAACAAAAAAGTGAAATAGACATAGGCCATTATTATAGAAACATGACTATATTTAATAAATCATCTAAAGCAGGGGTCTCCAACCTTGTTTTCACCGAGGGCTAAAGTCCCCGAGTTGAGAGTCCTCTGGGGCCAAAATTTGCTTCTTCTTTTTTTTTTTTTTTTTTTACAATCGATGACGCATAAATATTATTATGAATTTTTGTTCTCCTTTTCCTGCACAACAATACATTAAACAAGTCATATTTTTTAATAAAACCAAGAGTAGTCTGACATTTCCCTGAATGTTTACAGTTATTTAACTTTTTTGGCGCTTATTTTTTTCCTATTTGGTCTATTTAGTTCGTTTCTAGCCATAGAAAAGGAGCAACAAAAATATATAGCAAAAAAAAAAAAAAAAAATCAATTAAAGTTTTTACATTTTTCATTTAGGGCATAAACTTGCCACGGAAATCTCCACCTGAAACAATTTACAAAAAGTATCCATCTTGCGTGTATTTTTGTGTGTTGATTCCCGATAACATTAGTGGTTGTCAGTTGCTATGGGCAACGAGTCTGCTTGTAGCCTAGCCGACACCGAGAGCGAGAAAAAAAAAAGAAGATTATGAGTGGTTTTTAGTTATTCTTCAAAGGTTTTCCTGCATTATTTTTCCCCTCTGCTGTGGCGCATTGTACTAAACATAATAATACCTACGTATATCTCCAGGTTCCTTTTTGTTAGCAGAACTATGTAAAAGAACAGTCTTTTCGCCCTCCAGCGTTGTGCGCAGGCGCGAAATTTCCGGACGTAAACAATAACAACACGGCAACGGGTCTATTCTCGCATGTCGGACCGCCTCCGGGTGGGGCGGTCCTACATGAATAGACCCGTTGCGCTGTCTGACACCACGCCTACCCAGAGCGCCGCTCTGCCTCGCCGGATGACAATTGATGCGCACCCACACTAACACACAGAGGAATAACTTTACAGTAGCGACCGGGGCGCTCCACAGACCGCTGCGCCGCCGACTCTTGTGAAAACAAGCTCCCAGCCCCCCTCTCGGCGAAAGGAAATGAAGAGGAGGCTCCACAAGAAGTACTTGGTTTTGATTCTGGCATATACAGGTTTACTTCTGCTTATCCCCTACGTGTTAGATAACCGGGATAAATCCGCCCAGAATGCCAAACTGCCGCAGCAACAGCCCAGATGCCCCGACCTGGAGAAGACGGTGGCGCTCCTCTGGGATAACGGGTTCAAAGCCAACGGCAGCGACGCGGCGGAGAACCCGGCGCCGACGAACAGGACCCAGACCCGGACGCACATCTACCTGCACGCCACCTGGAGGACCGGCTCGTCGTTTCTGGGGGAGCTGTTCAACCAGCACCCGGACGTTTTCTACCTGTACGAGCCCATGTGGCACATCTGGCAGGCGCTGTACCCCGGCGACGCGGGCAGCCTGCAGGGCGCGGTGCGCGACATGATGAACGCCCTGTACCGCTGCGACTTCTCCGTCCTCAAACTTTACGCCGGCTCGCAGAACATCACCACGGCGTTCATCTTCGGCTGGAAGATGAACAAGGTGATCTGCTCGGAGCCGCTGTGCGACGCGCACCGGCGCCACGAAATCGGGCTGGTGCGGGAGGACCAGTGCGCCAAGTGCCAGAAGCGGGACCTGCGCGAGCTGGAGAGGGAGTGCAAGAAGTACCCGGTGATGGTGATCAAGGGGGTGCGCGTTCTGGACCTGAGCACCCTGGTCCCGCTGATGAGAGACCCGGCGATCAACCTGCAGATCATCCAGCTCTTCAGGGACCCGCGGGCCGTGCACAACTCGCGGCTCAAGACCAAGCAGGCCCTGGTGAAGGAGAGCATCCAGGTGCTGCGCAGCAAGAAGCAGAGCGACAAGTACAAGCGGCTGCTGGTGCCCAGCAACAGGATGAACCGGGCGGAGAGCTACGTGGCGAGCGCCATGGAGCTGATCTGCGACAACTGGCTGAGCGACGTGATGCTGGTGATGAACGCTCCCCCGTGGGTGAGGAGGAACTACCTGCGCCTTCGCTACGAGGACCTGGTGCTGCGCCCCTTGGAGGAGCTGCAGCGGCTCTTCCGCTTCTCCAACCTCTCCAGCTTCCCGGCGCTGGAGAGGTTCGCGCTGAACATGACGCACGGCCAGGGCTACTCGTCGGACAAGCCCTTCCTCATATCGTCCAGGGACGCGAAGGAGGCGATCTACGCGTGGCGGGAGCGGCTGAACGTGGAGCAGATCGGCCAGGTGGAGGCCTACTGCAGCGAAGTGATGAGGCAGCTGGGCTACGAGAGGAACACCGTGGTGGAGAAAAGCAGATGAGGATCGGAAAGCAGCGTGTGAGTGTATGTGTGTGTGGAGGGGGGGTAAGACCGTGCAAAAAGCACAAAAAAAACCAATGCAACGATTGAGATTTTATCTCAGAGAGAGAAAGCAGTGACTACAGTAGTGCAGTCTCTCTCTACCTCGCGTTATACTTACGTTTCCATCAGCACAGGAAGTGGGTGAGTGCTTTGCTGCTGGGTTATAACCCGTGACCTTCACTTGACTGAAACCAGAGCCCCAGAAAAACACACGTTCGCTCGTTTTGATCACAGAAAAGGGGGTCAAACGCCACTTCACGCAGTCGCTGTGTGAACATTTAAACGCGTCCTCTTACATCCACACGCAGGGACATTTGGGAGTCTGAACCTCCCAAAATGTAGAGAGAGGCCGAGGGCCACTTGTTGATCTCGTTTTTTTTTTTGTTTTTTTTTTATCAATCTCAAGTCATAGAACCGCGATATCCGTTTGGCAATTTGCACTTTGCTCCCTGTTGTTTTAATGTTATAGATAACAATAATATCTTGCTGCTGTGTTACAGTTTTACTGATCAGATCAGCCTTTCCCTTTCAGTTGCTAACCGGCCCTGGCTAATGAATGACGATGCCTTGTTACATAGTGTTGAACCTTTCCACTTTTTGACCTGTTGCCACCACAAATATTTTCTTGGGGATTTTCTGACCCAAAGTAGTGGATAGTTATTATGTGACTGGAAAATGATAGACTTTTTTTAGAATCATTATTATTATTATTATTTTTTTTAGTAATACAAATTTTGCACACAAAGCGCCTTGTGTTTGATGCCCAAAGGTGGATAGTTACCCAAAATGACTAAATAAGAGTCTATTTATGTGTAATTTAGTCTCAGTTTAAATCAGACAGGACAGGAAGTGATGAAGAGGCTGAAATCAGGTGAAAGAATCCGTTAGCCGGATGACCGCTAGTAATGGAAGGCAGAGATCTGGCCTTTATGGGAAAGTGTTGAGAGGAAAGCCAGATGGTGTTCTGATCAGATGGGACAGAAACTTTTGTTTTCACGCTTTCTGTGATGGAAAAGTAATCCTGATTAAGACCCTGAACACATCACTCCTATGGTGAAACATGGCCATGTGGATGCTTTTTTTTTTTTTTCTTTTTTTGTCCAAAAAATCCCTTTTCCTCATATACAACTATTTGTGTATCTTATAAAATCTAAGAAAACCCAGTTCAGGTTTGTGCTTGTAGTGGGGGGAAAAATATTGAATACATTACCAATGCACTGCATGTGATTTATTGCGTTTGTAAAAAAAAAAAAATATATATATATATATATATATATATATATATATATATATATATATATATATATAATATATATTGCTGTCTAAATGCTAAATACAGGAGCCTTCAAAGTGAGACCATCAGAAATATCTCGACTCCCTTTAACGACCAACAGCTCTGCTGCTCCACAGAGGGCTCGTTGTTGTGTCCCTGGCACAGCCCGGTCCCCTCATGGGTAGCTGGAGGGGGGCTGGCAGTGAGTCACTGTGCTGTCAAGAAGAGAGCCATTGTTCGTTTCGTGGCGGTCTGCGACAGGGTAGGGTTCCTAGCGAGGTTACAACCGCGCTGTCACCAGCAGCTGGTACAAAGCAAGGTCCTTCACCGCCGCGAGGCCTGCAAGCCGTCAGCACATCGCCTCCCCGCAGTGTCCCGGTGTCCGTACTGAGGTCTACGCATACCCACTTCCAAGCAGGTTTTCAACAGAAACCCAGAAATAAGCTATCCCGACGTATGGCGCCCCTTTTGGCATGGCGCCCCTATGCGTCGCGTTCGCACATACACACTTTTTTTTGTGCCACTCGAATGCCTCTGATCCACTGTGCAGCAGTAGCATGACTTAAATGTTTAACTTCTCTGTTTCTCCCCTCCTGCAGGGTCCTCCTAATCAAGGCTGAGGGGCAGAAGGTGGAATAACAAAACAGGCTGCAGGAATGCAGTCCACTAGGAGCTCTCAAGCGTGCCTCTTGGGTTGTTTTTATCCTCACCCGAGCTGGGTCGATGAACTGGAGAAATGGTGATACCGAAAAGACGAGGAGGAGGAGGTTGTGTGTGTATGTGTGTGTGTGAGATTGGGTGGTTGGGGGGGAGAGAGAAAGAGCAGCCAATCGGACTCAGTTGGATTTGAAACGAGGAGAAGGAAGCTTATTTTCTCACCGTGCTGCCTGTTCGACACCAGGAGGGTCCCGTGGAGACGCGGAGGAGTTGGGGTGGGTGGGGGGGGGTAAAACAAGAGACGGGGGCTGGTTTGTGCTGCCATTACTCTGGCCGACCTCTGTCCTTTTTAGAAGCACTAATCCCTCCTCAAATCCTGTTCAAACCGGGGCCATAAAAAACCCCTGAGATGGGGGGGCCTTCCTCGGGACATGGATCCAGGGTGGCAGCGTTAAGTTCGGCCTTACTGCAGTGACTTCTCCGTCCGGCCTGTGACTAAGCACAACAGCAAACCCCAGCATTACTGACTTACCGATATTAAACAGAGACCTGCTCACTAAAAGTGCTGAAAGAAGAAACTACAGTATTTTTCTGGGGTGGGGGAAAAAAACCCAAAACCCCCTCTGACTGAGAAGCTATTGTTCCGCCCCTGACCCCTCTCAGGAATCCGGACAGCTGCAACAGCCTCTTTGACAAATCTCTCATGTGGGTGTGAAATTTTCTGATCAACCGCAGAATTCCTGAAGACCTGCTTCTGTCCTCCGACCGGTGGACCTCTTTGTTTCCTTTAATCCGCAACAGTCCACAGCGTCCTCCGATCCGGTGACGTCCCCGTGGTCAAGGAGGCTTTTCTGGGGGTTCAACACCGTCGACACGTTCGATTTCAGAAGCCGGTTCTGTTAGAATTACTCTTACTTGAATACTTGTGGAAATGTGAACAAAAGAAGGACCTTCGAGCTATTTAAATTCAGTGAAAGTTTGCTACTGCTTGTATTAATTCTGTAGTCATGGTTTCCAGATTCATACGGTTGATTATCGACCAGTAAGAACCCTCTTTGTTACATCAGCTGGGTTTGTCCAGAACACTTGTACTGAAAAGTACAATTGGAGCGTGGCTTCAGCAACAAAACATGTGACTCGTAAATGGGACATTCTTCACTAACAGCTGATCATCATGTATAATGCTTTGCAAAAGTAGTCAAACGTTCTTTGTAGGGATTTTTTTTTTCTTCCAGCAGACCCAATGCAAAGTGGTGCATAATTGTGAAGAATTATGTTCTTTTTTTTTTTAAACAAAGAAATCTACATTCAAATCAACTTTGGCCAGTCTTCCTGTCCAATCATCTCCATCACATGATGCAGCCACCACCATGTTTCACTCCATGTTTCATTACCCTGAGTTCAGGGTAACGGGTTGGGTTAGCTTTCTGAATGTAGGCCCAAAAAAAAGACATGTTGGTGTCCGAGCAGCAAATGGTAAACGGATTGTACTTGCATAGCACTTTATAGCACTTGTACATTCAGTAGTGTGAAATGAATTCATCTATTCATTCGCATGCTGATGGTGGCAACCTACTGGCTGATAGAGGCGAGGCTGCAATGTGCTGGCCCCAACCGGGCCCTCTGACCGCCACTGGCAGGCAAGGCAAGGCGGGTGAAGTGTCTCGCCCAAAGACACAACAACCAAGATGATGGGCGGAGCCAGACTCGAACCTGAAATGATGATACAGAAAATGCTGGTTAATTTTTTATTTTTTTTTACGGTGTAATTTTGGAACCCCCTCTAGCGCAGCATCCCTATGTGGCGCATACCCAGCCGTCGCCAGCGTCTTCCCAATGTACCTTGATGTTTGTTCACTACTGTTCTCTTAATCCTCTGCCATCCAGATGTAATCAGCCACTCTGAGTCGATACTTTATAGATGCACCTTTCACCTTTTTTTGGAGTACATCTCTCCCAACTTCGCACGTCTGATTGACTGAAATTTTTCTATCCTCTGCGATAAAGCTGACATTCTCAGTCAGATTAGACAAAGAATATCTGCCAATGCAGATTTTCAAGTCTTGCCACGGATCCTCGATTTAGACGATACGATTTAAAACCCAATCGGCTGCAGCTTTAGCCTTGTTTTTAAGGTCATTTTCGTGCAAGAAAAACAGCTTTTCTTCCAGTATTACCTTGTTTTAGCTCTATTCACATCCACATCAGTGACCAGCTTCCCTGTCTGTCCCCACTCAAGAAATGATTCTAACTCTGTAATGTTGCTCCCATATGATCACAGCAATCTTTTTTCCTTTTTTCTTCGCAGGCTTGAATCATGTTTCGCATGAATACTTTTGCAAAGCATTTTATATGTATGTATATATTGACGTACTAGTTCATAAAGTAAGCATTAGGTGCCGGTTTAAGGCCATTACAGTCATCACTAAGAACATTTACAACAGATTTGGTTATCATTTGTTATTATTATAATATCACTATAACTTAACATTCTACTATGTGACTGATGTATTTATTTATTTTTTTTTTTGGAATTATAATGTCTAAACTCAAGGTGAGTTAGTGAGGAAGATCACATTTCAGCTCCACTCTGGTGCATTTTATTAAAGCTGCAGTGTGTAATTTTTATTAAACTTTTTTTTTTTTTACATATTTATTGAAACCGTCACCATGTCGTGACAGTATGGTATGAGACAGATAATCTGTGAAAAGATTGAGCACCTCCCAGTGCTAACTTCTCCTGTAACAGTAAGTCGCCGTTAGCACATTTAACAGCATTGATCGACAGCGCTAAGACCCTCCTCCTGGCTCTGATTGGTTGTTTTTGGTCGGGAGCGGGTGCGTTTCTTCCGCTAGCAATTGTAGCTCTGCTGTGAGGCGGAGCAGATTGATCTTTTCACAGGTTTTCTGTCTCGTGTCATTCTCGCAAACAAATATGTAGCACCAAGGTTACATGCTGCAGCTTTAGATCCTTAATTTAAAAGGCTTTCTGAGGTAAGTGGAGCACACCACTGGGGAACCCAGAGCTTCAAGATTTTTATTAACATGTTGACATGCAGACCATGGCACACAGAACCCGTCAGCCAGCCGCCGCTGGAAACGACAGGTGCACATATTGACACTTTGGCTACATCTCGTATTTCTCAGGTGCAGAGAGGGTTTAAATATAGCCGACAGGACAACTGACAGCACAGCAGTGTGGAGGGCGGGAAGTGCACATGAAAGATTAGCGAAGAGTCCAACAAGCGTCCTCCGCTTGCCGTGGTGCGTGACTCTCTGGGGTTTGCTGGTCTGTGAAGTACTCCCTCTTGTCTTTTGGGGGTGGGGGGGTGACAACACTACATCATGTCTCAATCCATGCAAGTTCCTGTTCTGTGAATTGTCTTTCGAATAAAGGAGAGACCGAAAGGGACATTTTCAACACAAAGCGAAAGCATCTCCGTTGTCTGGTTTCATTTTCTGCACAAAGGTTCATTTGCGAGGTTCTCATCCCACCTTTCTCCAGAGACGGCGTGAGCGCTAGCGGTGTTTAGTAAGGGCGAGCAGGTGATTGTTTAAAATTGTACATGCGGGTTTTCACGGTCGCACATAATCACCAGACTGTGAAGGGCTGAGATTACTCTGCTTCACAGCACTTCTCCTTGCAGCAGCTCGGTTTAAATGTCCTGCTCTGTGCACAGCCTGGCAACAGCTTACTCTACCGGATTCATTTCCTCCCGGACGTCTCTTGCGAGCCGTAAAACTGGCTTCAAGACCGTCCCCCGGCGTCAAAGGCCTCGTATTCAACTCATGCCTTTCACACCTGCCCCCCGTCTATTCATGCATAAATGCAGCAGCTACTCGGCGTTGGTGGGAAGGTGGATTTAAAGGGCTAAACGGGGCTGTGTGGTGAATACAACAACAAAAAAAAAGGGAAGCAGTTCAGTTGTCATATGTGTAAAAGTGAAAACAAACGTCAGTCCTCTGGCTCCTCCATGGGCTATAAAGTGCCAAGAGTTGCTTTAACACAAATCACTGCTCGTGTTTTTGTTTTTTTTTGTAAACCAGCAGAAACCTCAACTAATGCTACACTAATATGCTAAGGAGCTTTGAGATGACATTTCTGAGTTCCAAAATGAGTATTTATATGCTGTTGGCGTGTTTGCGTCCTTTATCTCACTGAAATTAGACCAATGATGTAAGAGCGGCGGAACGGGTCGGCCACTGTTGTGCCAAATTTCAATGCATCAAAATTCGATTGCATTGAGCTGAGCTCATTGTGATGACCATCGAAAACATTTAATTTCAATGGACATCTTTAATAAGTCAGCCTAAAAAAATAATAATAAAATAAATTAATATTCTTGGAGAACTCGATTGGTTAGTATAGATTATAAAATCAATTATGAAATTAGAAATTGACTGGCTATGTACTGTCGTCAATTTGCAATTGATACACAAGATTTATTTTACACTTCAACACCGCAGACCCCTTTCCTTTCCTTTTCCAAGTGTGTGTACAGCTTCTCAAGCTAGCATGGTTAGCTTAGTCTAAAGGGGGGGAAGGGAGACCGCCAACTGTGTTTTGTCCTGTCCTAGCAATAATCCAATCTAAGTGTGAAGTGATTGGGAATTATTTACTAGAGAGGGAATGTTACTAATGTTTACTTTGAACAATCATTTTGGCTGATGCATAATCCTCCAGAGGTTAAAATAAGAGTTCAAAAATTCTCAAGATGAAACCTACAGCCCATCTCTAAAGCTAATAATAATAATAATAAAAAGTTAAAACTATGATTTCTAAATGTTGTTTTTTTTACTTAAAAATATTTGTGTTTATATAGATAGAAATGTGTTCTGTTTTTTTTATCATGGATCTTCATGTTAAATAAGCTGGCATGCGAGGGTAAACGTGCAGTAAAATTTCCTTCCTCTTCAAAATACATTTTTACTCTGTGTGAAATCTGTACAGGTACGTCTCTAGAAGCCATCCCTGCTTCATACTTTATTTTTTTCCGGCTGTAACAAACTACCTACATGCTAATTATGAAGCCTTAAAGATGCTATCTAGGCTAACTGAGCTAGCTCTTCCTTGGATTTTTAAGCTAAAATAAGCCACATCAATAAAAAAGAAGTAAAAAAAGTATAATTCCGATTAATCTGAAGTGTCAATGTTTTAAGGACAATCTGAGCCAAACCTCTGTTGGGCACTACTTAATTTTGAGGGTATTTTTCACAGCTAATGTTTGGCCTTGTAGTGAGCCGTTAAACTTAAAAACGTCTTCTTTTTTTTGTTGTTTAATTAAACAAAAAAGTATTTATAGTAATATTAGTACTGCAGCAGCGGAAATTATATCCAACTAAAAAGCTGTGAAGTTAGCAAACTGAAATAATTAATTTCACTTGTTATAAAATATAAAATTTCCAACACTTTCTAATAAAATTCTAATATCCGCCTTGTAAAGATTTGTGCACTTTGTCAAACGTTTTGCAGCTGTAACAAGTGCTTGAGACATTCAAAAGACGATGCTGAGATGGAACGCTACAGCGACCAGCTCTTTACTTCACTGTGTAAGCTGGTCTTTAATCATGTTAGAGCGCAGATCCTCATGCCCTTTTTTTTTTTTATTCCTTAATGGAATTTAAACATGTCAGGGTTCCTAAGTTGTGTCATGAGATACAATTTAACACAGAAGATGATCCAGGTCAACTGAATGACACGATGCTTACATACCATCTGTAAATGTGACAGGCCTTCAATGAACAGTTCAGCCAATGAGAAACAAAAGCCCGGCTCTATAGGCATTTAGATGCTTGTGTTAAATCACGACTGAGAAGGAAACACCTTCAACGTCCCTTTACGTTCTCAGCAGTAGATAACCAGAAACTGTGGTTTTAGCAGTAAATGTCTTCAGGTAGACTTTTACCAAAGAACTCTTTAGTCAAAGTCTTTTTATGTCAAGACACACTGGTCACGTCCCACCATGAGACCCATTTTCTCCTCCAGCACAACCACAAAGTGTTGAACATGCAGATAGTCTTGCATGGGCATACGTCACTTCCATTTCCTGTCAAAAAAAAAGTTTTTAACCCTCTTCTGCAGAGAACACAGTCTGTGAAGCAGCAGCAAGATTTTTTTTTTTCTTCTTCTTTTCCCACAACACCACAGGGGCACTGTGTCTTCTTTGGAATAAACTTCTTATCTAATGAGGATGAAATGCTCCCGGAGCTCTGCTCCCCTGGCTTTGAAGGAGCCACAGGTCACGATGAACCCTTCCCCTCCTGTCAGATCCCATATCTCAGAGCCGTCTCATCTCTGAAGCGCCGGGCACTCTGCCCATGTGAAAGTGGAGAGAACTGATGGCAAAATGGTGCGGGTGAGGGTCAGGCCGGGGAGAGCGGCTGGTACGGACGAGGCGGGGAGGTCAGATGTGATCCTCCATGGGGAAAACCAGGCGTGTGCCTCGGCTCAGCAGCTCCTGCTCGCGGGAGTCCAGCTCCCGCTCCAGGGCCTCCTCTGACGTGCTGCCGCTCCTCTTTCCGTTTGCGCTCCAGCCCAACCCCCCGGCGGCATCCGCCCTGCTGGCGGACGCCCCGTTGGCGGTGATGGCGGTGTCGCCAAATGTGAAGGTCAGGTCGGCGTCGTTGTGGATCAAGTCCGTGTCGGGATCCCTTAGCTGGTCGTGGTTCTGAAATCAGAACCCAGAGTGAAACATGAGGTGAGAACAGATGAATGGACATCAACAGTATACATACTCACGAGGGAAACAGGGATCTGAGGGGAACTTTCATTTCAGATTAGCTTTATTTTGGTAAACTAGCGATATTTTTTAAAAAAAAGGAAACAAAATAAAACAAAATATTTTACAAAATAACAAAAAGGCAGAAGCCAAGTCTTTATAAATCAATAGAGCAATAGATAGAGATTTGTTAGTCAGCTAAAGATATATGTTAATTAACTAGAGATATGTTAGTTAGCTACAGATAGCTTAGCTAGAAATATCTTAGTTAATATATGTTAGTTAATCACCTTGAGGTAGGTAAAGATGTTAGTTAACTATAGATAGAGTTAACTAACATGAATTAGGAGACTAGGTGAGAGGGACTTTCATTTGATAGCCAAAACTGCAGCAACTAGTGAGGCAAGATAAAAACAGGAAACCGCAGGCCGTCTCGATTCACACATATGTCCAGTCTAACAGGCACAAAGATGACTCACAAACGCCCCAGATCCTAAAGAAAACACATGTTGCATTCGGATTAAACGACACGCAGCTGAACAACCCGGACTGATCGGGAGTCTGGAATTCAATAGCCACCCCATGTCCACCGGGGGTGGAAAGGAGTCAATGCCAGGTCAATGAAAGGATTATTCAGCTCACTGGATACGACGACAACAACAAAAATGACATAACTATGCATTACTGCAGAACTATTTTTAAGGGGAAAGAAGATACATTTGGAAATGAATCCATTAGAAACCGGCTGTGCTCTTAAATAGTTTAACAGAAGCTCCCTCCAAATTAAAGTAGAAACACACAGCCATCCCTGATCGCGCACACACCCCTCCTGCTGCTGCTGCACGGTCACGTGAGCACAAAGAGCATTAACATCTGGCCCAAAACAGGCCCAAACAAATCCTGAATTTAGTCCCGTTCGAGCAGTAAATGTCAACAAAGTAGCTGGGGCGGGGGTTTTTTATAGAACAGGAAACTGTAAATTTTGTGGCCCAGTTGTAAAGATTAAGGTCTGAATTCAGGTCGTCACAGTGGGAGGAGGGAGGGAGGAGTTTTGTTAAAAGGCAGACTGATGGATTTTCAATTTGTTCCCCTCTGTCAGCTTGTAATTTCAATTTCTACAAATAAAATACGAGAGGAAAAAAGAACCCAAAACAACTTAAGCCAGCTGTAGAGGCATTATGAATCGCAGCAGCATTTCAAGGTCTCGTATCAGTTTCAGTAGAGAGGCATGTCATAATATCCATAATTAAAGAGGAACTAGACACTGAGCTTTATTTAATCCGGGCTCTCCCCACATGGCCGGCTACACTGGCAGCCCCCTACGTCCAGATTGGACGCAGCATGGCCGTAGCTTCCTGACCGCAGGGAGAAAACATCTTCATCTACATCACTTACAGCGATGTAGATGACAGAAACCAAATTAAATACAATTCATTTTTATGTGCAGGAATCCAATTGGGAACCAATCATTTTCAGTGGCAAGGGAGGAAAAAAAACAAACAAAAAAAATCCCCCGCATGTTTCATAGAACAGAGAACAAAGAGGAGCCGTGATGAAAGTGAAGTGAGTCTGACCGAAGCTTCAATGGGCATTTCTGCGTTTTAAATATCAGAGGGCAGTGTCTGTCAGAACACTGGTCATCTTTGAGCCGGAGCTGAAAAGCGTCTTTTGTGCCAGCACAATGCAGCCCCCTCTTCAACCCTCCGTTTTTAAAATGCTGCTTGCCGAAGGCCTCGGCTCTGTGTGGCTGAATGCTTGGTGGAAACTCAGAGAGGAAGAAACCAGTTTCAGTATTCAGGGACGGTCTCGGCTCTGAGGACAGTTTGTCACACCGATTTGGCTGTTTGTTTATTTTATTAAACCTACAGCACCAGAATAACCCTAGCTGGATAAAACAATAAAAAAAATCACATTTAAGGATCTTTACAATCTTTAAACTGAAAAACAAATGCTTTAAAAAAAGGTTATTTATCACTGCATATCTTTCAGTTTACCACAGATTAAATATAGTTTTATGTGATATTTGTGGCTGCTGCCGAACATGAATGGTGTGAAAAAGCATTTGGGATTTCAGCTTCTTTTTCTATCCCCCCTCACTTATAGGCAAAGATGACCAAGTAAATACAAAATGCAGTCTTCACATTATCATTTCATTCATCATGTGACAAAAATGAAACCACGTGATTTCTTTTCTTTTTTTTTGAAGCAAAAAAAAAAAAAGCGCCATCCCTTATAAGCTAGCTGCATGTGAAAAAGTATTTACCCCCTTTTAAAGGGAGCTGAAATTAAATCACAATTCTCATAACTGCTACAATCAAGAAATCCCTCAATTTTCTGTATATATAGTTGTGTTTTAGTCCCTGAGTTTTATACTGCGTCTTCCCTTTATGCCAAGATGTGTTTTCCTATCCTGGTGTAAAACTATTAGCAGCAGAAGGAAAGAGTTTGTTAGGTCAGGAGAAATCTGTTCTCTTCATTTTATTTTCATGACTCTCACCAACTTTTCCTGCATAGAAGATCCTTGGGGGAAAAGCGAAAGTGCTCACTCTCTTTTTTTTCTCTGTTGCCAATAAGCAACTACACATCCAATCAACAAATACCTGTTAAAAAGAGCTTTTTAAATAATAATAATAATAATTTAAAAAAAATCCTTAGATATTTGTAAATAATAGGCACTTTCTCCATATTCCAGCTGTGCCTTCATGTTTCGTGTCCCTGAAGGCTCTTTGAGTGTCAGAAAAGAGTTTCAGAATCATTCACCAGATTAAATTGTGAGTAATTTGAGTTTAATACCTTAAGATTTTTAATTAAGTTCATTTTTTATTTTTTACCCTCAACTAAGGCATTTATCTTTCAAGTTTCACACAGAAAATCTACCAGCTTCACACTGTACGTGTTCTACAAACCAGATATTTCCACACATTAGTACAACAATAAATGGGGCAAAACAGATGTGCATATTTTCATGAAATGTAGTTTTGAAAAAACTATTATTTTTTTTTACAAATACTCACTTCATATGCCCGTGGACTGGTAAGGCAGCTTGCCAGCGGGCCACAGTAACTGGGCAGAGTGGAGGTCAGAGGTGGACCGCTGTGTGTCAAAACGGGCTTAAGGTAACTGGGAAGTAATTAAGGGAAATCCAAAGAAAACGTTCAAAAATTAAGAGGCACACATTGCAAATCTGAAAAAAAAAAAATTATATTCTCAATAAAAAGGTTGAACTTAAACTTGGAAGACAAGATTTATAGAAGGTTTTAGCGAAACGTTACAACAGAAATGTAATATTTTAGAGGGATGTGTGCTGGTGGGATCGTTGTAGTATTTCTACACCTGTTCCGGATTCTTCATTTTACAGAGAACAAATAAAAAAATTTTATACGCTGCAAAAGTATTTTGGGTCTAGTGTCAGTATTTTTGGTCTAGTGTCAAGTGCAAGTATTTATCCATCCAACCATTTTCCAACACCCTTGTCCCTAGTGGAGTCAGGAAGAGTGATGGTGTCTATCTCCTGCTAACGTTCCAGGCGAGAGGCGGGGTGCATCCTGGACGGGTCGCCAGTCTGTCGCAGGGCAACACAGAGACAGACAGGATTCACAACCATGCACACACACACACACACACTCACACCTAGGGAGAATTTAGAGAAACCAATTAACCTAACAGTCGTGTTTTTGGACTGTGGAGGAAGCCGGAGAGAACCCCCCATGCACAGGGAGAACATGCAAACCCCATGCAGAAAGACCCCGGGCAGGGAACCTTGCAGAACTGTTGCTGCAAGGCAACAGTGCTACCAACTGCGCCACTGTGCAGCCTGCAAGTATCTTAGTACACTCGGAAGAAGAGCAAACTAACTGGATATCTCTTGAGCTTGTTTTTAGGCAATAATTCCCTAAAAATGTACCAGTTCCACTGGTAGATTATTTCACTTATAACAAGACATTTCTCCCATGTTAGGTGGAATAATCTACCAGTGGACTGGCACTTTTTCAGAATTTTTAAGGAATTGTTAACATAAAAAACAGCTTCTAAATATTGCTGAAAAGTTACTTGTAAGTTAGTTTTGTCTCATTTTAGGTTATTTGCACTAGAAACCAGACCAAAACAACTCGGTGAGTTTGTGTGATTTTGCAGCGAAGGACTCAGCTTAACCAGGTTAAGCTGCTTTGGAAAACTAAGTACCGCGTTCAAATGGTGGGGACCGCAATCCGCTGGTCCCATGCACCACGTTTGGATATTTACACCCACAGTCGGTTGCACTCGGGAGAAACAACCTAAATATATCAAATGGTCTGTTGCTTTTCTTTGGCTCCAAATAGCGCGCGGCACCTGGGGGAGAGGATTTTCCCCTCCTGGAAAACACAGCTGCCTCGTTTAAAGAGACAGAAACACAATCAACCACCTTACAAGACAGTTGTTTAGCAGGGATGGGAAGATTGGAGGAAATGGGAGGATGCGTCGCTAAACGTATTACCTTGAGTCTGTTGTTGTGGGCCAATAGGAGGAAAAGGCAAAACATTTTTCACAATTATGTCAAATTATCTAATCCAGGAGGAACCAGTTTGCATAGCAAATGTGGACCAGGCAGTCATCCTGATGGATTATCTGAGATATTTACCTTGTGACTGAATCACATGGGATTTTTAACACACACACAAAAAAAGGATACTTGTGATCAAATGTATACCAGAGTCTGAAGAGCCAGGCACTCTCCTGTTTGGTTTTACTCTGGCCCTCATCCTGGTTCCCATCCTAGAGAAGCACATGAGTGGAAAAAAAAAAAAATCAAAAGACATTTTGCTTTGTTCACAGTGAATGCAATCAGACAACAGCACCAGTCACTTGTTTTTCCTGCTACAGTGACTGATAAGGAGTCTGATGCAAATCGGTTTAATGTACTCTGACTTTTTATCGTGTGGATCCGACCCGCAGCGTGCGTCTCGCCTGTCTAACGGGGATTCCACGCAATGTGGTTCTGCCAAAAGTTTTTTGTGATGAACATTTATCTGTGTAGATCTCGGAGGCGTGCACAGACATTTTGCGGGGCAGATGCTCAGGTCGGAAAACAAAAGGACAGCTTGTGTGGCTCATGGTCGGCTGACATAGTGGTGTGAGATTTGCTGAGTGTAGCAAAAGAAGAGCACAGAATGTGGTGGTAAGAAAAATCATCTATATTTCTGTATGTAGCCAGGGTGATATAGGACAGAAATTATTCTTAGAGAGTTAAGACTAATAAACTCAACTAAAAGCCTTGAAAATTGGTAACAAAATTTGGTCGGACAGAATTGGGGCTATAACAATATAGGCTAAATCCGGACATGTTACCTTGGACCATGCACTATAAATGCTTAAAAGAAGCAAAGATTTCAGAAGGACACTTTATTTTTGTCCAGAAGAAAAATGCAGGTGCTGTAGGACGTCCTACTGTCTATCTGTGCACATCTCTGGAAGAGTTTACTTTTTTTTTTTTTTTTTTTTACCATTTTTACTTATATTTACTTACGGTTTGCACCACAAACAGATGCCACAGTGAAGAGATAATCACTTTCATTCATGATACCCATCTCATAATGTCATGCCTCATCCATGTATTTTTCAATCAAACTTTAAAGCTGCTGGCATGTGAACCAGATTTGCTCTCACTGTAGCTGGGAAGACGTTTTGTTTAAGATTAAGATCTAGTAGCAGAGTGTAATAACAGAAATCACATTGCGTTTTACAGGTCACTGTGAGTCAACAGGTTGGGCAAGAGTCAATCTAGCAGGTAGACTTGCAGGGACAAGTCCTAAACTAACATCTGACAGCACACAGCTTCCCTATTCTACTTTCGTCGTCTTCTTCTTTCTGAGACTACATTTCAGTGTCTAGACTTCCTGAGTTTGAACCCACATAAACTACAAAGAAAAACCCCTAAAAAACCCCCAGCAGAACGTGGAACAGAACGTGTTGGGAACGTGGCAGAGATCCAGAGAATTCCAAAGTGGATGTGAGTGAGCTCCTCACCCCCTGGAGGACTTGGAAGCTGTCGCCAGAGGGCTGCAGGTCTTGATCTGGATCCACACCAACCCTGCAACACGGGAGACGAAGCAACAACATGGGTTAACTTGTTGCTTAGCAACAGTTACAAGACGTATTCATATCCTAGCACACAAAAGTGCTGAGGTGCTAAACCTTGTTCCCCAAGACGCAGACCAGCATCAGCATTTAACCCAAAGCAAGTTAGAGACATGGGGTAAGTATGACACAGACGTGGAGGGTGTTCTGTCCTGTTAGCATTTTTCTTTTCTATGAAAACATAAATTATTAACCTCAGAACCAAGTCATATTTTAACTTGTGCAGAAAATCTCCCGTTCACCCCTGACCCAAAGAGAGAAGGGCGAGTTTCAAGTGCAACAAACAGCTTAATGAACAATGGTTTTCCACAGTGCAGTTTGAAGTATTAAAGCTAAAACAGATTTCTGCTCCCAAATTAAAGCATTTCAATTAATGTAGGCTAATGCATCTTAACTGTCCATCAAGAATGGTTAATTAACCAAAGTAATTAAATCCTATAGTGCTCCATAGATTGTCAGTGAGGTTCAAGTCAGACCTGCTTTCTGGCCAGTTTCGATTTCCCAGTGGGGAGAATAAATCAACTGGAAAATCTGAGACTTTTTCAAAGGCAGACTTTTGAGTTTCAATATGGCCGCCCCATATCACAGTAGGCTGTGATAAAAACATGTTTATTTTACAAAACGTGTAAAACTTTTACAACTTTTACAAACTTTATTTTTTTAATCTAAAAAATGTACATAAATAAATACATTCAATGTAACGTGTAGCGCCTGCGAAATCCAAAAAGGACTAATTAAAATTCTATCACTTCCTGTGATCTTGTTCGTCTTTTCCTGCAGGAGCAACGTCCAGCTGTTGATACCCGTCACTTGTGCGACGCGAAAAAAGTTTTTCCATTGCAGTTTTGAGAAATAAACACATTTCTATGCAGCCAAAAAGGAAAAAAAAAAAAGAAAAAAGCGCAAAACCTTTTTATAGAAAAATTAGGCTTTTTTTTTTAAATTGCCGCGTTTCCATTAGACACATTTATTTTCATGATTTCCATTAGCTGTTAACCTGGATGTAACGTCAAACCCACGTGCAACGTAACTGGAACGCACCACAGCTCCAGCCTCAGTCCGGATCTTTTGATTGTCCTAAAAAACGCTTGAATTCAATTTGGTTTGGTCTTTGTAAGGCTGCGGCTAGTCAGTTGTTTGTGCCTCTATTCCTAAGTATTTTTTTCCCTTCCACTTAACTTTCCAAATTTATTTCTTGTGGCCAAGGGCTCAAAATCAACGACTGTTTACCATCACATCAGCAGTGCGATTCGTGCGATTGTGTAGACCATGTCACTATAATTATGTAATTTAAAAAAAGTTTTAATTGGTCTGCTTATACAATGTTCTGTTTTTTAGGTTTTCATTAGACATGAAACAAATGCTAAATATATCACTGTGTCTAATTTGTCTATGCAACACAAGAGCTTTGCAACTTTTACATACTTTCTAATTCACCGAGACGCCCTTACAGTCACGCTGCTAACTACACTTTTTCTTTCTAGCCATTTCTTTCCATTAAGCTGAGCTAACCAGCAGATAATGTTGCCGTACCGAAGTCTGCTGTAAAACTCTCTGCAAGACAAAGTGACTTCCAAGCAAGGAAAGGATTTATTTACATGGCATGAGCCCATTTCCAGTCTTTCTCGCCGCTCATGGTTTATTTCTACAACAATGTCTCTCAACAGCTGAAAAGTGTTCAACCTCAGCAGGCCGATTCTCAAGAGGGCGCTTTTATTTTTGGTTGAGCTCACTCCAATCCGTCTGGATGGGTGCCAAGGGAGAGACGCGTAGCCTGTCATGGATACGTTTTAAATCCCACTCGATCCTGCCTGCACAGCGGAACGTCCGACTGGTGTGTGTGGTTATCTTTAAAACCCCTCCATGACTGTCACAGGGAGGAAATGGGCTTTCTCTTTACCTTCGCAGTTTCAAAAGCAGAGGCCAAAGCATCCGGCTGTCTTTTAAGACCCTCGTCTCAACTAAACACACACACACACACACACCAGAGAGGATCGGGGGAGGGAGGAGGCTCCAAGGACGCCAGGGGGCACGCAAACAACATAGTGATGCAAATGATGCAGGGAAGTGCAGCGGAGAAGTATCTGGGAGGAACAAACTTGACACAGTAAATGCTCTCTTCCTGAAATAACAAACACAAAAAAAAACCGGGAGCACATGGAGCCTGACTCACATCTGACCAGTATAAAGAGAAACAAACGGCTCTACGTGAACAGGCTGTGAGGGAATCCCTCTAACCACTTCATTACACCCTGTAATCCTAATCCCGAACAACCCACTCCTCTCCTTCTAATCCGTCAAATATTCCTTTGCGAGCAATTTTGTTTCTGTCCACAAGCAAATCCTGAAAAGAGTGAGGAAGAAAAAAAAAAAAAAAGACGAAGCAATCACAGTTCAGGTTTTTTTCCCCCCCTACATGTTACCCCACATGTCTGTGTTTCCGCTCTACTTGGAAACACAGATGTTTCCAAGTAGAGCGGGCTGGTTTTTTTGTGATCCTGTGTGGGGGAAAGGAGAAAAAAAAGAACGAAAGAAAGAAAAAAGTGGCTAGTCAAGAGAGATTACAGGAAAAAGAAAGAGGAACAGGTTTTTTTCACAACACTAAGAGCAGCCTTGACTGGAGCATTTTACAGCAGCAGAGCCTCAACCTCAGCCACAGTCAGCTCCACGCTCAGGTGGTTTCAAACCCATTTTCTAAACAGATTTTTTTTTTTTAAATAGGCTATTTTTTTAGATGCCCACTTTTACTCCCCTTCACCAAAACACACCAGGAGATTTTCCTCCCCCATCACCAATTAGCACCAGTGAACCCATTCGCGTTCGTATACGGCACCTGGAGTATTCCCACTTTCCGTGGCGGCGGCCCTCGTCCTGAAATCTTTTGCCGTTCCCATATCTATATCTATCATAAACACAGGGTTCGAGAACATTTAAAACCAGGCAGAGATGCGAGACGTTTACCTGGTGGAGTAACAAACACTGGATAGAAACAGAGAATTCGAGTAAATCATAAACCTCAGGAAATGCTGTTTTGGTTTTTATTTACATGACATTTCTGGATACAAAAACGTCCTTTTTTTCCTACCTGCTTTGGAAAAGAAGATGATAAAGTAAGTCACATGCAAATTTTATGCTTTTTCATTCATAAGCTTCAGTTGTTTGGAGGGTAAAATTGGATAACAATAATTAAAAGAAAGAAAAATTGAAGTGAGGAAACAAAATGCTGGACTGTGAATGATATTAAAGTAATATTACTTGACTCTATCCCATACTGGAGGTCATAGCCATCCCTGCCATGATACATGGTGGTGGCAGAATCATGCTGTAGGTGTGCTTTGTTTTAGATTCTTATAGGAAAAAATTAGCAAAGCATTTATTATTTTTCTTCTGCTTCCTCATTACGCTCTGCTCTGCTTAGCAGAAGTGGATCACATAAGAGACACAGAACTTTGCGGTTGTACAATGTGGTGAAACAAGAAGCAGGACAAAGCGAGCGACATTTTACTGTGAAGCTCAGTAGAAAAAAAGAAATAAAGTAAAAAGAAAAAAGAAGTTGTTGGCAACAGTGTGGGCTAAACATAATCCTCTTTTTTTGTTGCACTTGGCAACGAGTCTTTGCAGATGTTCATATGAACACATAAAAACTACTGCCGGATGACATCACCACTGCTCTTCAGCTGATGAATGAGCGAAACCAGTGCTTATACTGGAACAAGGTCAACTCCTTCACAACTGGGAGTTTGGCTATTTGGGGAAAATAACGTCTCAGTTTACCGCTTTTCCTCCCTCAGTTCTTGCACTAAGACAAAGTCTCATTTCTGTAGGAGGAGTTAAAACAATAATAGCCAGAAAACACAATTTCATTTGAGTCGGATGTTAACACACTTACTTTTTGGTTTGATTGTGTTACATTGAAATGGCATTTTAGTTACATTTATCAAGTTTCGGCATTTTATTTGCGTTCACTGATAAGTCTATGAAAAACTCGAGGCGCATATTCACTATAAAGTGTGTAAATAATTCTTAATAAATCAGAGTCTCAAAGCATTCACAGGAATCTGCTGGAAAAATAGTCACAATGCAAATGATTATAATAGTATTTGTTAAACTACCATTATTAACAAAGATGTGAATGTGGTTTGTATCTATGGAAACAATGACCCAAGAAAAGCTACAACTGGGGAGAGTAGAAGTTATTTATATAAAACAGCTTATAGCAACTGAACTAATGGCAACTGTATATAAAAAGATAAAACAATACACAGACTGGCACCTTTGAGTTTTACCATCTGTTTATGTCTGCATCAATTTTAAAGTAATGTAAAAGTAAACCAGTATGAAGATAATTCAGAGTGAGTGAGTTTGTCTGGGAATCACACTGAAACATTTATATCTATAAAAGATTAGTTTCATTTTGTAGGGTTGCAATAACCCAGGAAACTATGCGGAAGCTCATTTCCTTCTGTGTTTCTGCCTTGTTCTCATCATCACAAGTCAGAAGATATGTGGAAAAAAAATGACTGCGGGTCTAAAATTACCAGCAGTCAGAAGAATTACAAACATTTTAAAAAGATGGAGCTGTAAAATCCTCAGAACTGCAACTAAGATTTCCATCTTGGCCTCACAAAGTCCTTACAGTAGCTACTTATTTAAAGAATTTTGCACATATCTTTACAATTGACAGGCATCAACTGTGAAGAAAGCTGCAAATATAAAGCACAGTAGATAAGAAGCGAACTAAACTATCATTTCTGTACCCTCATATGATTGGCAGAAATCATAACCTGAGAGAAAAGTCAAAGGAGAAACTCAATTACAGCCAAAAACGATATTGTGTGAACTATTGAAAGGATTACCCTGAAAATAAAAAAATCTAATGGATTAGCAGAACCTGTCCTGAACCACGATAAGCAACATGGATCTCTTTTGTCTTGATGTCTTGCCCTGCCAAACATCAAGATAAGCAGCACGCTCGCCTGCTTACAGGCCCTCATCCGAAGCCAAAACACCAGCAGCGTTTCTTTACAGACAACACAGCAGCAGTCCCACATCGCATTTCAGTCGTCACCCAAGAGCCAGGTGATCCCAACAGCTTCACCGGATGCTCAGCCGCAACAAGTGACAGATAGCGTGCCCCTCATTAATAAAACAGAGGAGAAGATGGAGCTGAATAACAGGCTGTCGTTACCCTAAGTGTCCAGTTATTTTTGTGTAGTCACTTACATAAGATTACACTGAAACCACACAGCTGATATTTGCATGCGGTGAAGCACATGTCCCAGTGTCTACTGCGCCGAGTTCACAGGGGGGGGGGAGTTTGGCAGTGCTCTAAAGCCCCTGCCGAACAATGGCTCCAGTCCGGTCTGAGGAGGCATTACTCATATTAAACAGAGCCTGCTCGCTCAGGCCGCTGCTGCCGGGAACGGGATAATCCGCTTTATCGTGATAAATGCGAAGCTCTCAGTGCATCATGGGCAGACAACGGATAGAAGTGAAGCAGTGCCAGAACCCAGACCAAAAAAAAAAAAAAAAAAGAACCAAATCAAATTACTGCAACAGCAGAACACAGACACTTGGCGCAGGCTTGGTTGGTCATGGAAATCTGACGATGAAATTTATTTTCTCTTCTCAGGTTCAGGTTTAAGTAGTCAGGGTTGTACTGGAGGACAAATCTGTTCCTCCCCACAGAGCTCCTGGGATACTTCTCAGAGAGCAGCAGAGAACTCTTGCCCCCTCTCCTGGCAGCCCATGACTTATTGAATTACAAACTCGAAGCCTGGTTTACGACTCAAATATGTTTTCATGCCAAGTTTGAGGGGATTATGGAAAGCCTTTTGTGTACGCATTCAATACTGTTGACAGTCACAACAATACTGCAACACTTAAGCTAGCTGCACTGGTTGCACAAATGTCCATGCTATTACTACTATAATTAATTAAATGATATGAAATGGTAGCATGTTTAGTTAACTCAAATTCTGCCCAGCAGTTCAGTAACACTCAAATTCACACGGTAGTTTAGCCTCAATGCACATTGGTTGATTTGCTGAAACAAACCAGGTGAGGTTTTTATGGTGTCACTGTGTCGGACAAGATTGTCGTCAAATATTTCAATCAGTTAAGTCCTTCGAAAAGCCTACTAGTTGAGACATTTGTGAGACTAGCACAGTACTTCCAGAGACTACTACTAGTCCCGCAAGTATGACACAGACATGGTGATATTAGTAAATCCCAAGTCATACCTCCATGTCTGCTTAAATTTTATTATCTGTACTGTACATGCCCACTAGGCCTCTTTACAGACGTCTGCATGCCGCCCAGATTTCTGTGGCCATATTGGATGTGTGCGCAGGCATGGAATAAAATCAGCCTAACTCAGAGGGTGGTGCCAAACTCATAAAGGATGAAGTAAACAAAAGGTCAGAACAAGAACACAAACCACAAAATAAAACTTTAAATAGAGCACAGTTGATTAGCTAGGGTGTGAATAGTATGAATACGAGTGGGTTCTTCTCCAAAACGTACAAGTCGTTCTCGTACAAAGGACAAGAAGAACCATGTCGAGTCCTAAGAGCTTCTTCTGAACTAGTGTGAGCAAACGTCTAAACTAGTGGACTGTAGTTGCTAACAAGTCAGTCAATAGTGAATGAATACACAAATTGCTCCCAATTTCCCTCTTAGCTAGATACAATAAACATAAAAGCATGATTTAAACGTTATATAATGTAAACAAATAGGAAGTAGAGGGACTGATTGCCACTATGTATCTAGCGCTAAGCTAATGCATAAGTTAGGCTAATGTGTAGCTTAGCATTATCTTACATTAGCACAGCAAAAAAGGGCTACAGAAGAAGCCATCATGTCAATTTTTGATCATTCAATTTCTGACAGAAAAACTGTAAGAATTAATTATGCAAACAAACAACAATAAATATTTGTTTACACGCCATCAAGTTTGCTTTAACTATACCTCCATCTTAAGTCATTTCTGGATTCTGCAAGGATGCTTTAAAATGGCAACAAAGAGTTGTTCTTCAACACCTGACAGAAAATTAATTACAGTAAAATCCTGGACATTCTATATGCAACAATTTTATCTGTGGGACTTTTTTTTTTTTTTTTTAAATAAACTGTCCATAATATGATGCTCTCCCAAAATGTTTTTGTTTTTTTTAAATGAGGTTTTGTTATTTCCAGAGCGGTTCTGTCACCTGATATGCAGCCAGGAGAGCATGGGTGTGGTTCCCCCACCGAACACCCAGACGGTGAAGAAGACGATAAGCAGAGTGGTGGTGAACATCATCTGCCGGGCGGAGGTGGCAGTGTCCCGGATTGCCAAGGCAAATGCCATTGCACCGCGTAAACCTGGAAAGGTTGCCATGCCAAAACTGTTACACACCGTATCTGTTGAGATTAGTGATATTAGTTGAGCCTTTTGATTTTATGTTGTACCTGCAAACATCATCATGTGCTGGAAGTTTCCCCTGATCTTGTCCCTTCGACCGAGGTTGAGGAGGAAGGACAGCGGGTAAATGTTGAGAGCTCTGCCGATAAATATGGCTATCTGACACAAGTTGGTTAAGAAGTCCAATGCTATTAAACTGTGGAGTATTTCCAAGAATTAGGGTTTCCCTCATGGTCTTATAAGCCTGACGGGCCACCAGACTTTACTTCCACCAGGCTAAGCATGGTTTGTTTATTTACTATAGTTTGTTTTTTTTATACACATCAGCAGCAGTGACAGCAAAGACAGATTAAGGAGCCTGTTTGGTGACACAGTATGGTCATTATGTGAACACATAGACCAGGGGTGTCAGACTCATTTTTGTTTTGGGCCAAATCAAGATCACGAATGCTCTTAAAGGGCCGGTTGTGCCAGAATATATTGATAAAAACCTCTTCAGAAACTATTAAAATGTCAATGAATTCTTAAAATTAAATAATATTATTGAACATCTTTTCAGTCCCTCCAGGATTTTCTGATACTTTTTGCAATAAAAATCAAAGTGTTTGTGGTACTAATTTGGAAATATTTGCGATATTTGTGCTTATTTATGACGGTAAATAAGACTTTTTAGATCATGGACTATAATCTGACATCAATTAAGGCTGAGGCAACTGTTTAGTACAAGTAAAAACGTTTTTGACCATTTTTGGAAAGAAAATCAGCAATAAACTCCCAATTATTAGCACAAAAAAGTGCTAATAATTTGTTGACAATAATTGTCAAGAAACTAGAGGTACTGATTGATATAATTTGGCAGTAAATAGATAAAAACTGCATTGATTTGATTGAAAACATAATATTCAAGCACACATTGTGTTTAGTCTAGAATCTAGAGGGCCACATAAAAATCTATGGTGGGCTGGATTTGGCCCACGGGCCTCAAGTTTGAGACGTGTAACAGAGAGACTCAGGTCAGGTGTCTTTTTTCCATAACCACTGCCTCTCTGTGCAACAATACACAGTAACAACTCCAGCAAATAAACTGACAACTCACGGATAAAAGATCAAACATTTTTGGACATTTTAACTAAGACGAAACAACAGTAGTGCAAAAAAATTTATATTGAGTTTAATTGTATTTTTCTAATATTTGCCTTTTTTTAAGACTTTTCAGTTGGTGTTTAGGCATTGTTAATATTGCCTTCCAATAACGCATAACTAATTAGTCATATTTTCAAATTTCCTGTGAACTTTCAACATCTTTAACTCAAAAACACAGTGGGTTGCTGGGTGACTGCTGTGGAAAACCCTGAAGAGCAATATATTACTCTTTCATATCTATTAGGATTGTTTTTCCCAAGAAAGTGAAAGGATACAAAAGCTCCTATGATAAAGATGGGACTGAAAATGTGTTTCTGGAAGGTGAACAGAGCCAAGCCCATGTACGAGAAGATGAAATTCTCAGCCAGGAAGTGAAGAACTTCAAAGAGCTGTGAATGAAAAACTATTTTAGTGTTTTGCCTTAGAAATAATAAACGGCACAAAGAGCTTTAAACAACTGCACTGTATGTTCAGGGTGACTGCCACTGAAACAGACCGACAAGGGTCAGGCTGCATACTGATCTAAATGTGTCACACTGCATGGTGTTTACATGCTAATCTGCAAGACCGAGTCCACTCTGGGAAACAGAGCAGTCATGTCAGGACGGATGTCCCCAGACAGCCCCGATTAAGGTCACACGGGGCTGATCGTGGTGCCATCTGGAACCATCACCCTGACGGATTATGGCGGAAGTTATAGAGGGTTCAAAATTAAGGGGGCTGCTTGATGGAGGCCCCCCTGGCTCGATATTACCTGCTTGGTGCGTTTTGTAGACTCCTCAGAGAGGTTGTTGCATGTGTAGTGAGCCTGGGTGATGCCACAGAACAGCACGGCCACAACACCTGTTGGAGAACAACACCCACACACAGGTGTTACAGCGAACGCCACCAACATGCTGCATCACACAGGCAAGCTGGCGGATTTCAAGCAACCGGCGGGACAATTTATCACAAAGATAAATCAACAAGTTCTTTCACTGCATCTCTGGCAGATTATTTGTCTCTGCAGTATTATTGTTCTTTAAACCTTAACTTGCAATGTTAGGGCATTGTTAGATTTTTATTTTAGTGCTGAAATACCTCATGATTATCTAGCAGATGAAGGCACCGTCTTGTTAAAATGCAAGGAAAATCAACCATTATTTTTCTTTAGATGATAAAACTTCTTGTAAAAACAGGAAAACATGATTTTATGCTTGTCCGGTTTTACCCTACAGTAATCTACGGAAGCTGAGCGTGGACAATTTCCACATATGCTTTTTCCCAATGTTTTGTTTTTTTCCAACATGACGAGAAAACAATCGGGGAAAAAGCATATGCAGAAATCGTCCACGCTCAGTTTCTGTGATAAACACAAATTGTGCTCTCAGATACTTTTTCATGTGAATATACAAAAATTAGAAGAATGTCCAATTTGTTTATTTAGACGGTTTAGATGCCTAATGATGCTTCGTTTGACATCTAAACCAGACCCTGTGTGACAACATGACAAGTTCAATTTCAAACCCTCATTTTCTCCAATATGCTTATCCAGAATTGTCCAAAATGTCCAAATCAAGTTCCAATCATTTTTAGGAAATCTCTTCATGGCATACACTTGAATATAACTAAATCAAGACGGCTCACCGGTGAAGCCGCAGGCCTCGGCCAGCAGGAAGGTGCTCCAGGACATGAGGAAGAAGAGCGCCGTCTCCAGCAGAGGGAAGCAGTGCAGCTTGGTGAACTTGGTGACGTAGAGTCCAGTTAAAGGCCAACAAGGCTTTGCGTTTTCATGAGCCACACACAACAGAAACAACATGACTCGGGCTCTTAGCAATGGTCTAGAATACGGTTGGATTTTAAAGTGTGCGCACAGAGCAGGATATGAGAGCCGTGACGACGCCTGTGGCTGCACCCATCACAAAGGAGCCGCTGAAAATCCCCAGGAAAATTCCCACAGATTTGAAAAAGGCAGAGGCGTCAAACATGTGTGTGTTTGCACCAGCAGGCTGGTAGGCCACGATGGAGCTGAGATGTAAAAAAAAACAACACACAATTCATACCTAGTTAGTTCTGGTATGGGTCAAAATCATAACTATCAACACTCACTTTGGTAACACTGAGCTTCCATTACATTTTTACCACAAGTGTCTTTTTGAAAAATAGATTAACCATGTGGAGCATTCTAACAATCTCTTCTATAGAAACAAGTGATTCATGTTTTCCACTAGAGGGAGGTAGAGTGCCATGTGTGGAGGAGGAGCAGCGATGAAAGGAAGCAGGTTTCACAAATCGGTGTGAAATTCAACAACTTTAAAAAACGTTTTGGTTGAAACCCGTATTTCAGAAAGCATCAATATGGAACATAAACATAAATAAAATACATTGATGACATAAAAAAAAAAAGAGGTGAACTTCTACTGCAGAGTGCTTACATGTTGTGCATGAAAACAGTTTGATTTGCAAAGTAACTTGTAACCAAATCTGTTCAAATACTTTACTGGACTAGAAATAACATTATTATTTTTTTATTATATAGAGCAGATAGATGATAATATTTCCCCTAAAACAATAGCTAGGAAAACATATATAGCACAATTCTGCTCAGTTAAAAAAGGGAGTTTGGATTTTTTTGGAATGACATTTGGAGAAGTCTCCTCAATATAACACCTTATGTGTCATATCAGCAAGTTTATGGAAAAGTGAAGAAATCCTCTGTGCATTGGAAGGGGTTAGTCAGACAGGAGCCACCATTTTACTTCATGTTTTGCCATCTTAAGCAACTCAAACTGAACATGCTCAAGTCTGAGGCCATGGGTCTCTACTGGAAAATGGTGGATTGAGTTGTGTGTCACTGTGAGCATCAAGCGGAAAACTTCAAGTATCTGTTAAGTATCTAATTTTTATACAGTGGAGTGACTACTCACAACTAATCATGCAGATGAATGCAGCCCACAGCAACTCTTCTGAAAGTGAGCGTGTGCTGCACCTACTAAAGCAGCATTGCATCCAATAAACATTAACTTTTCAATGTGAGCTGAAACTTCTAAACAGTGGAAAGCTAAAAGCATAATCAGACTAATCCTGTTTTCAGAAATATCTACAAATTCACTACAATATGATATTTTTCCACTAAAGGTCAGGAACATATTTCCGACAATAGCTTCACTGAACTAATAACATGACTTACGAGGACAAGACAATGGCCACAGCATCATTCATAACGCTCTCTCCGAACAGCAGAGCGTACAGATCCCCGTCTGCATGGAGCTCGTTGAAAATCGCCAACACAGTCACTGCAAGTGCATGTCAACAATTAAGAAGAGATCCAAGCAAACAGCCACATTCACAGTTAGTTCACAGCTGGAACGCGTATTTCATTGCTCTCGAGTTGTACCTGGGTCTGTGGCGGAGATGATGGCCCCAAAGAAAAGGCAGTCAGTGTAGTAGAACTTATCAGTCAGCTGTCCGACCGCCCTCATCAGCTTCACCACGCCGTACATCAGATTCCTGGGGTTGGACAAGCAGAGGAGAGGCATTCAGTTGGAGGGGGGGAAATAGGGAAGAGTTATCTCTCTTAAGATTGATGAACATAGAGGAGAACCTCACCCAATAACAAAGCATGAAATTGCAGTGCCAAGAAAGGCGTAGGTGATGATGGAGCCAAGATTTCTGAAGAAGTGTCTCTGGAAAAGGGGGAAAAGAAATATACTAAAGACAAATCTAATTGTTTTGTGATCAAGGGTGAGAAAAAACAACATCTGTATGCTTGAGTACAGCATTGATCATGCTGATGAATAAATACGCCTTCTAGCTGAAACCTTCAGGTCAGTGACTGCCACGGCTCAGTCAGCCACACAGCTGGTTGACTGCTTTTAAAATAAACAAGCAGCGAAACACAGATGACTTCCAAATCAGCCCATCTGACTGTCCCTGCAAAGTAAACCGAAAAAAGCTGACTCAGGGATTTTTTTTTTCTTTTTTTTACAGGAAACATTCGTCTTCCTCTAGAACGGTCCCACTGATCAAATTTACTTGTTGACATTCTGATCAGTGACAACTCGGCTTAGCAATGTTGAGCTAATTTTATATAAACAAATTCACACATCAGATGCAAATCTGAGTGGCTTTGGTGTTTAAAATGCCACTTAAAATGAGCAAAAACAAAACTTATACTTGTGAGTGTGGAAAAAAAACAAGCTTTTCTAGCTGACCTGACCCTCTTCTTCCTTTTCCTGAGGACTATCATTTGACTCAGCAAATTCTAACATGAAGAAAGCAACACAAAATGTTCAAAATTCACTAAGTGGGAACCTAAAAAGATCTGCTAAACCCGTTTAGATAATAAATAATAAGGTTAGGGTAGTCATCTGATGCTAAAGAGCTAATGCAATGCTAACTAGTACTTTGTGTTGTCACTTCAGTTGTACTCACTTCTAAAACGTTTTAGAATAGTTATTTATGAACACATTATCTTGAGAGAAAAAAAACAAGATAAACATCATGTGTAAATGTAATAATATGGTTGTTTTAACGAGGGCTAACGGTGATAGCTAGTTAGTCTTCACTTTTCTTGCTTTTCTTGTCATTGTCTTTTTGAAACTGTACAATTTTATTGATAATCAAAAGTAGGTAAAGAATGCAAAATATTTGCTAGTTTCTGAAATGCTTACAAGTACGAACTAATTACGTTTAGATAAGGCAACACTGCTTAAACTGGCTACAAGCAAACCAATGATACCACCATGAATGTTCAATGAGAATTCCTGGAAAACTGGAGGCCCTCAACCAAACAGGGCTTCCAATTTGGCTGCCAATGGCCAATGTACTTGACCGTAGGAACACAGTCAAGTACAGTAACTATATGACTGCACAGAATGAAGGGAAAATGCTTGTAATGCTAACAGTAATATGCCTGGTCACTGCACACAAAAACTGGCAGATACCACTGGATTTGTCCAACTGCAACACATTGATGTTGGGTTTTATTTTCCAGAAGTGGCTACCAGTTTCCCAAGCTAATGTAACATACGATACCTTCAAGGGTTCAGCATGCACCCAATAATAATTTAAATAAGCTTATTTTAAAAACTAGCAAGCCAGGACTTGATAATAAGCACACGGTCCTATACATGGAGGAGAGGCAATTAAAGTGTTTTTTTTTTTTTAGAAAAACCAAAAGGTTTTGTTCTATCCAGTATAATACATTTGCAAGCAAGACTGATGAATTTTGTCAGTCAACCCTACGAAGTTTACCTTGTTACCCTGCCATGTGACACATGGCAGGGCAACAAGGGCAATATTGTCATATTATTTAATTTCCCTCTGGGATCAATAAAGTATTTCTGAATGTGAATTTAATGCTTTATTCCCAGTTAACCAAAGTCTGTGAATCATAAAAATTTAAATACTGCATCTTGGAAAAGAGTGGACCAGTTACCCAGTCACACACACCAAGGTTTTAAAAGGTTAAGGCTTCCAAACTGAAGCCTTAACAAAACAAAATAAATTAGACTGTTCCTACACTTCTAATGAGATGCCAAAGAAAGTGTCAGATTGACCGTAGTTTTCTCCAGCAGCTTGAATCTTACACTGTCCCATCCCATGAATAGTTCCAATGTAATAAACATTATGGACAGCTATGAAGAGGATCATAAACTTTGCTGGAAATTGACCCCATGAAAATGGTGAAAACATTTGCAACTAAAATCCAAATGACCATTCTCCAAATAAAACCCAGTCACTTTAAGAAGACAAAAGCAAAAACTGTTTCTACAGTCAGCCGTTTTTCTGAGCCAGCAAAAATGTCAAAGAGGAAACGAAAGACATCTGCTCTGGACTTCCCTTCAAAGAGACACTTATGTTGACTGTCCTCACAATCTGGCCAATGACAGGTTTTGTTTGCAAGCCATCTGTCCAGTGAAACACTGTGTCAGCAGACACTTCAGCTGGACTCTGCCTCACCTCCCGTTAATGTGTCGCTTCACTTAATCCCAGAAGCAGTCAGACCGCGCAAAATCTCACCTTCTTCAGACTGTACCCAGCATGGAAAATAATCGGAGGGAGCAAAATGTTGAAGAAAACCTCAGGGTCAAAGGTCACCTGGAGAGGGACGAAAAATTCCCAATTAATTGGTGAAATTAGCAGAATGAAGACAGCTTTTCCTTTTGCTTACCTTGCGCAGCATATCGTTCTGCTCCACATTGTGGATCTCCCTTAAGTTGATCTCCCCTTTCAGCGTGTACTCAAAGAACTTGCCACTGACATTGAGCAGCAGGGTGCTGGAAGGCCCTTCCTTCAGCGAGCAGCTCGGGGGGGTCTTGTTGTGGTAGCTGGTGGCTGGAATGCCATAACGCAGGATCACACCGACCAGCAAGCCTGATAAATCCAATCGGAACAAAGATGGAGGGTTATACGAACATTTGACACACGTGCATAGACATAACCAACTAAACCAAACAACTCCCAAGCAACCAGACTCTAGTTAAAACTGGTGACGATATGTGATCAACAACCATTGTATTAGTTACACATGCTAGTACGGGGTTGGACTCCCTTCGTTCCACATAAATTCAACAGGGTGTCAGAAACAGTCATCAGATTTTAGGCCATACTCCAAGCTAAAATCACGCAGTTCCTGCAGATTCTTTGGATGCACATCCATGATATCAATTTCCTGTTGCACCATATCACCAAGGAGCACAACTGGACTGGAGCCACTGGAATACAGTGATCCCATTGCCATATATAAGAAACTGGTTTGAGATTAGTTGAGTTTTGTCACATGGTGCAGTATCTAGCTGGAAATTGAGATGGCAACATGGTTTCAATGTGGTCGTAAACGGATGGATGTGGTCAGCAAAAATCCTCAAGAAGGCTGAGGAAGTTAAAGGGGAAGTGTTGTGTTTTCTCCAGGCACTTTGTGATATAAAATGGCACTATCGATTAGCTAGGTTACCTTCAGTTGACATAAAAGTGCTGTATATATGTAGCATAACAAAATATTATTCGACATTCTGATGTGTGACGATGGGACTTGACAAAATGTAAAGCCTCAGTTGTCGACTGTCTTTCATGACTTGTATTTTTGTGTTTTTATGATGTAAAGCACTTTGAACTGTGTTGCTGCTGAAATTGAATACAAATAAACTTGATTGCTATATCAAATATGACTTAAAAGAAATCTGACTTTGTAATTTAATGCCTTAAAATCGGACCTCTGTCTCTTTAAGAAACTCCTGCTCTTTCTGAAACTCTGCCTTCAGGATGTCATCACAGCAGTGCTCCCGTTTGTACCAGCGTTGAGATACTTCTCAACGCTCATCTGCTGAGCTCGTTTTAAGAGCTACTGCTCTTAAAACGAGCTCAGCAGATGAGCAGTTCTACTAGGCGTTTGCCAATTGCTGCTGGCTAGTCTGAAGGAGCTGAGTGGAGGAGAAGTGGGTTCTCTGTGAGGCGGAAGAACAAAGCTTCGAAACTGTAGCTTAGATGTAGACATTTAATATCACACAGAAGTGCAAATATTGCAAAATGTCTTGCAAATATTTATAAATTAGCTCCACAAAATTTGTCATTTTAATTACTAAAAGGAAAAAGTCATTAAATCCTGGAGGGATTGATCAGTGTGAAAAGATACTCACTATTATTTAATTTTAAGCAGCACTCATCAAATGCAGACATAGATATATTTATTAATATTTTAACAGCTTGTTAATATGTATCAATCCATTCTGGCACAACCTGCCCTTTAAGGACATTCTTGATATGACCCAAAATGAAAATGCATTTGACACCCTCACCCCACATCACTACACCACCAGCCTGAACAGGCAAGACAAACCTAGGTGTTGGTTACACCTTATTCTGACCCTACCGTGTGAATGTCGCTGCAGTAATTCAAACTCATGAGAATAGGTAACACTTTCTCCAATTTGTTATCTGATATTGCTGTGCCTGTGTGAGTCATAGCCACAGTTTCCCGTTCTTAGCGGACAGAAGTAGCACCCAAAGTTCAACATTTTTATTTGCATTCAGAGATAGGATTCTGAAATCCTTGCTTGTAATGATAAGGTATTTGAGCTATTGTCTTTTTAATCATCTCAGACCATTGTCTGCTGACCTCTGACATCATCAGTCGTTTTCGTCCACTCCACTGTCAATCCCTGAAGCATGTCTCATTTTTTCCCCACCACTCTCTCCAGACATGAGGGATGACTTTTTATGAAAATCCCAGACCAAGCCACTAAAGCCCCCTTTTTTCAATATTCGGAGTCCAGCTTTAACAACTTTAACTTACCTCACCTAGATCCCAAAATGCTTTGAGTTGCTGCTGTAAGCAAGCGCTGTTTAAGATCTACCTAAGAATGTGGCTGGTGAGTGTAATTCTCCATGCATTTCTTGTTTACCAGAAGACTGGATCAAGTCGCAGCAGGGCAAAGAAGGAAAAGTGAGAACAAGACAGATAGAATCTGGTGGGGAGAGTCGGAGTTCGGAGGAAAGTGATGAGCGAGGCACTTAGAGGAGCATAAATCCTGTGATGGGACAGAGTAAAACAGAGTGCTACAGGCTTGCTGATTCACTCTGCCGGTGGGTTAAATGTGAACATCACACTCACACGCTTTGGCCTAACCACACACGCACACATACGCAAGGTGGTTTCATGCAGACACAGGATCAAACCACCTGTTGTTTCGGTTTCTGGCAAAAAAAAGAAAAAAAGAAGACAAAACAAATGGAGAAAAAAAAAATTCTCGGATCACAGATAGAGGGAGTTTTAGGTGCTTTCCATAAATCTGGACAAGAAAGTACCGTAAGAACTTTTTTCGTTTAGGCTGTTCTTTATGCGGCTAATCGGTACTTTCAGCGTGCTACAGAATAATCCTTCTGTTCTTACAGAGCTTTGTTCAGGTTCACACAGAAAAGTGAAAAGGAGAAACAGCTCAAGAGAGTTATATAGGACCCCTTCTGTCAAATTTTAATTGGAGTTTGATTGATGAGTGATTAATGACCCTAATCATTAATTGATTTTAATATCCTGTCACCCCCCCCCCCCCCCACCCACCCCATTCGATATTCCTTCACCTTCTGACCTCTGTGTTTTAAAAATAATACAATTAAAGAATGAATAAACATGAGTTTTAAGAGTAATACAATAAGTGTTAAATAATTGAGAATAATTTCGGAAAACAAATTTTCAGTACAACTTAAAACATCAGCTCACAGACCTCAACCGTCCGGATGGGCTTTGGTCATCATGCTTATTGATGATCAGCTATCAGCTCTCAGGATCTGCAGCACTCCATCTGTGTGCCAGTGGCACATGTGACCACTTGTGAGCAAATTAAAGTACAGTACAATTAGAGCACAAAAAAACAATAAGTGATCATCAGTATCAAGATTAATACATAGATTGTCACCTTTCCTAGATAAGTTTAGATTTATCCATGCCATCTGTGTGTGCATGTGTTTGTGTAGGACATAAGGACTGAGGGTCAGCAGTGACCCCCTCCCCTGCCATCTGACTCTGGATGCGTGCGTGTGTATATGTGTGTGTGTGTGTGTGTGTGTGTGTGTGTGTGTGTGCGTGTTTGTGTGATTTCTCCATGTGACAACAGCCACCCTTTTATTTTTTCAAAAACTAAGCTTTGGTCTCATCTGTCCAGAGCACCTTCTTCTACATGTTTGGTAAAGCACCTGAAATAATAAAAAAAAACTATAGTATTTTTGTTTTCTACTTGTATAATTAAAAGGCGTGTGGGGGTGTGTGCGTCCAGGCGCAATAGTAAACACATACCTCTACAGAAAGCTTTTTTTATATATATCCAAACGTTCCTGCCACTTGTTTAAGATGAGTACAAACAACAAGTTGATGATAATTAAGTGATGTTCACTTGAACTTTTTTTTTTTTTTTTTTTAAGTCTAATGTCTTATTTTACAGTGAGGAAGGCCGGAGTCTAGCTTTAGCAGATGGCTGAAGGCATCTGATCCACGCTTCAAACTCAGTACCCGTTTGCTTTACGGAAAAACTTTGGTAAAGTTAAATTTAGTGGGCTAAAGAAAGTCAGACGGTTCGTTCTCCGATGTGAGAAATTCCTTGAGGTAGTCAAGTTTCTTGTTTGATCAGATCTTGTTAGTCGGTATGATTACTAATTAACGGTTGATTCTTTTGTGTCTCGATGCAATGTAATCATTCAATTCACAATTGAAGTTTTATTATCGGGATTCTGCATAATAAGTATTTCATAGTATATTTCACTGATTCCTTTCATTCAGTCTAAGTTCCCTTTAAAGGAGAAATGACCTTTCAGAGAAATATAATTTTGATTGCTTTGAGTATAATGATATTTTACTTAATCTGACTGATATGATCTTCTTTAGTGCATACTGATGCTTCGCATTGATCATTTATAAGCTTATCAATTACAAGAGGTGTTGTACGGTCTGTTAGAGAACATTAGTGAACAGCATCATTAGGACCAAGGAACAAAAGCTGCAGATAATTTTTAAGGTAACAAAACAATTCACCATTTTGTGAGCAACTCTTGGAGCATGGTTGTGTAGTGAGTATGTTTAATTTTTATTTTTAGGTAAAGTGTACCAATAGCAAACTTAGTCAATGTTATTATAAGTTATTATAAGCTAGCTGTCAGAAGATGTAAGTAAGTCTCGGTTAGAGGGAGTATTTAAGAAAAAACACAAATTCACTGATTAAATTGTTGGTTGATAGCCAACATATATTTGAATTTGTGCAACAAACACCAAAAGAAAAAAAACTATATCAAACTGAATGGCCATTCAGTTTGATAAATATTTACACATTCAATAAATCAATAGAAATCCAAGGGGACACATTAAAACATCAAATCTAAATAAATAATATGAATTATATTAACTATTTTAATACAGACTGATGGTTCACATTGATCATTTAAAAGTTTTAGTAATGAAAATTTTCAACTGTAGGGAAAGCTGAAAGATACATATAAGTATCCTCACTGAGGCCTGTTTTGTCCCTGTCAGATATTCTTCAGAAATAAATTTACAGATGAGGAACTTTTACTAACATGTTTCACACTAGCAAGTGTTACAGAAAAAAAGAGTTTCCAATGTATTTAAACCAAGATTTACTATTTTGGAGAAAATATGAAGCAGTGGGAAGATCAGTGTTGATTCAACAGCGAGAAAAAAAACTGAACAAAATCATTCACAATGATGCCAGGACAAATTCTGGAAAAGTCTGGACAAATTCTTTGACTGCGGAAAGATAAAAGTTAAATTTGAGCAGCCAGTTTACTGTCTGTCACATGTTCTTCAGAAGTACGTGTACAAATGAACATTTACTGAAATGTTTCACACTAGCTAGTGTTACAGAAAAAAAAAAAATCTATAAGAGTTTAAAATTTAAGTGATGAAGGAAATCACAAACTCATAGTCAGCACCGACTAATCGTGCTACCATAAAATAAAGCAGTAAAACAGTTAAAACTCTAGGTTTTCTGTAGAGGTATGTGTTTACTATTGCGCCTGGACGCACACACCCCCACACGCCTTTTGAATTATGCAAGTAGAAAACAAAAATACTATAGTTTTTTTTATTTTATTTCAGGTGCTTTACCAAACATGTAGAAGAAGGTGCTCTGGTCAGATGAGACCAAAGCTTAGTTTTTGAAAAAATAAAAGGGTGGCTGTTGTCACATGGAGAAATCACACAAACACGCACACACACCCACACACACACACACACATATACACACGCACGCATCCAGAGTCAGATGGCAGGGGAGGGGGTCACTGCTGACCCTCAGTCCTTATGTCCTACACAAACACATGCACACACAGATGGCATGGATAAATCTAAACTTATCTAGGAAAGGTGACAATCTATGTATTAATCTTGATACTGATGATCACTTATTGTTTTTTTGTGCTCTAATTGTACTGTACTTTAATTTGCTCACAAGTGGTCACATGTGCCACTGGCACACAGATGGAGTGCTGCAGATCCTGAGAGCTGATAGCTGATCATCAATAAGCATGATGACCAAAGCCCATCCAGAAGGTTGAGGTCTGCGAGCTGATGTTTTAAGTTGTACTGAAAATTTGTTTTCCGAAATTATTCTCAATTATTTAACACTTATTGTATTACTCTTAAAACTCATAATGTTTATTCATTCTTTAATTGTATTATTTTTAAAACACAGAGGTCAGAAGGTGAAGGAATATCGGATGGGGTTTGGGGGGGGGGGGGGGGTGACAGGATGGGGGGAGGGGTATCATGTGACCGGAAATTAAAATCAATTAATGATTAGGGTCATTAATCACTCATCAATCAAACTCCAATTAAAATTTGACAGAAGGGGTCCTATATAACTCTCTCTAGCTCAGCTTGTGCACATCGTTTCTGCATTTCCCAAAACAAAAACTCCAGTGTTTAAATGTAGCATTATTTCAGCGTTATATAGTGGCAGTTTTCTGTTTTGGATTGTCTGCTTCGCTAACATGTCCCACTGGGGCACACGGTTCAGGGTCGAAAAGAAGCAATGATTAAATTAAAAGGAAAAAAACAAAACAAATCAAAGTCTGCCCTTTTTCCCCCCCCCTCACTGGTTAATAAGTGACATTTGTAGCACCGACTGGACTGCCTAAGTTTTGCAGCAAAATGTGTGGCCAACATGCAGTACAGGTTTATATGGTTCTTCATACAGCTTGACCCGACAATAACCGAGGCACAGATTTGTGACCAATAATCAGAAGAACGTTGGTTTCATTTCTGAAATGAACTGAACTGATTTTTGTTTGCAAAAAAATGGGAACAAAAACACAAGAATTCTCAGAGTATCACTTTGTCTATTTGAGTACCCATTAGAAATAATAAAAAAAAACCATTCATGTCTTAGTGAAACAGCATTTCACAGAGATCAGTATAAATCAGTACAAATATTATTACACAGATCAAATCACTATCCTGACAGCTGAAGTCATTTAGCTTGCTGTTATTCTTTGCTTTAAAGGAGAAGTATTGCATGGATGTAAAATCAACTTCTTTTTTTTTATTCCCTCATCAAAAACATATGCGGAAGTGTGGCCTTTATTCTTTCATGCATGTTTGAGAAATCCTTTGCTCTCCATGGCAACCATTCAGCTGTGGAAATCTCCTGGTTGGACCAAGCTCCGCCTTTGAGGCGCAGCTCCTCCCTGGAGCTGTAGTTTCCAAGCTTCAGAGCTTCCTCCTCACAGAGCAGCCTTCCCCGCAACTCCGCCACTCAGCTCCTTCAGACTAGCCAGCAGCAATCAGCAAACACCTAGTGGAACTGTGCATTAGATGAGCTCATTATAGGAGCTACTTCTCAGTGAAACGCTGGTAAAAACGATATTAAAGGGCCGATAGAGCAATTGTTGTGATGACTTCCTGAAGGTGGAGTTTCAGAAAGAGCAGGAGTTTTTAAAGAGACAGAGGCCCAATTTCGATTTGTTAAATTACGAAGTAAAATTTCATATTTAATATAGTTACTTGATTGTGCTATAAAATTATTCTATGTGGCTGAAAAAAGCATAATACTGTCACTTTAAGCTACCAAATTTACACAGCTCATCAGCAGCCATTGTCCGGTCGCCCCTACCAACAAAGTGATAGAAAACCTCCAGCTTAAAGAACATCACTGTTGTACAACGTCATCCACCACATCCATTAAGCTGATACAGAATCAGAGAGCTCCTTCAGTGATGTATCCCTTCATCCTAGATGCACAAAGGAACATTAAAGCAGCTGTTATAAACTGCATGACCACTAGATTTCATTCCTAACAAAGTCAACACGTGTTTACATCACTGCTGTTATTTGAAATGAGGAAAAACTGTACAACTAACATTCCAGCTTATTTTGGCACATCTCTGTTTCATGAACTTTTGGTCCCCCCTACTTCTTGCAAATGGTGAACAAATATGCATAAACATTTTGGACATTTTTTAAACGATTCTACTCAGTTGCACACGTTTTAAAAAATAAATAAAAACAACATTATAGTATTTTTATGCTTTTAGTTTGGCTTTACTAAATCAGGTGCTATTCTTGCTTTCTGTTTTTATATTTTTATCTTCATGTGGATCTACATGCTTCGAGCTGCTTGTCACTTTGCTGCCGGTACGCCTGAATTTCTCCACAATAAACTTGCATTTAGTATTTGGTACACAAAACTTTTGACAGATTGCTTTGAAGAGTACATTTGATTAGAATCCATTTAAGGCTGGTTTTACACTCACTAAGTGCATTTGGTGCATTTCCTTTCATAGTAATGGATGTAACATGAGACAAAAACACAGGTCTCCGTAATCTAATTCAGAGCAGCGTCAAGGCACAAACGGACCAAGTGAATGGTCAGCTTCCTCAAACAACACGGGAGGCTCCAGAACTGTCGCACAAGTCAGGATGTACAAGAGCTACATCAGTGGGAAATGTGCATCTACACTGCAGAAGTTAGGATTTAAAATCGCCCTTATACCAGGTTAAAGAAATTTTAAAACTACAAGCGATACGACTGCTAGCTAGCTACCTGAGATGCTGCGTCCATTTGTTGAGAGAGAACAGCATGACATCGACTAGAGCAGCACAAATCATGACTGTAAAACACCATCTAGGAGGAAAACCTTTGGACAGACGGACATTCCTGTGAAGAGTTATAAGCTCTGAAACTCATTAAAATCTGGTTTTTAAAAGAACATAATTGATGTTGAAAATGTTCAATTCCATGCTCTATGAGATAGAGAGATGAACCTGAACTGTACTCATTTTAGATCAGGAGTGTCAAACTCATTTTCATTTTGGGCCACATCAAAAATATGAATGTTCTTAAAGGGCCGTTCTTTAAGAACATTCGACATCGGTGTGTTAAAATTTCTTCAAATTTTAACACGAATTTGAAGAAAAATCTGTGTTAAAAATCAGAAAAAAGTGTGGGAATCTGTAGATTTTGTGTGAATTTTGTGTGAACTTTTGAGTGAGTTTTGCAAATTTGTTAAAAAACTTGAGGGACTTATTGATGTAATCTTAAGTCTAGAGGGCCACATAAAAAGCTACTGTGGGCCATATTTGGCCCCCGGGCCTTGAGTTTGACACGTGTTTTAAATATTGTAATTTTGGTCAAGTTGTTTTGAAGACATTGTTTTATGTTTCTTTCTGATCATTCTTGGTTATACCTGTTATTCTTCATTTTCCATTTAAATGAACTGTTAAGGGTCATTCAAGGTTTATAGTAGGCCTGTCACGATAACACATTTTTCTGAACGATAAATTGTCCCAGAAGTTATCGCGATAAATGATAATATTGTTCCTTTGGAGACCATTTTCTAGTAATATAATGGTAATGGCATAATAATGCAGCAACTCATTCTGAAAGATCAATAAACTATGAACTCTAACAATATTTAACATTGGAAGACTCGATATCTAAAATAAAAATAGCAGAGAGCAAATAAAATGAATTACAAGATCTCTGTGAACAAAATTATTCTTCAAAAAAGGGGTAGTTGACACCAGAGCACCAAACTGAAGACTTTTGTCATCCAGTTTTTGGTGGGAAGAGAGAAAAAAAAGGGAAAAACTAAAAAATTCTGCAAATGGAAATGATTGAGTTTGTCTTAATTTATCATGCAATTAATTGATTTATTGTTTATTGCATCAGGTCTGGGCATCGGATTGTTTTGAAATGATGATGTTTATTGTATCTGTCCAATAAAAAAAAATTAAAAAAAAGTTCATGACTATTCACTAAATGGTCAAAGTCACGCCTCTAACATAACCCTTGACCTCAAGCTTTGACTGCCTTCTTTCCCTTCGAGTGTGCACGCGTTGCATTCACCGCATCCCAACACCGCATGCAGCATGTATGAGAAACATTTTTAGAAATTACAAGCATTAACACCATTTCAGAGAAACAATTACTAAGCAGATAAGGCATAAACGAAACTAAACAAACCTGACTATCAACCTGAGTCGAATGCCTGAAGGAAACTTGTGTGGGCAGGGCATGCAAACTCGCTCTAGCCCAGGGGCCCGTATCCCCCTAAATCCGGCCCTGGTGAAACCATTGAGTTCTGTCTAGAAGTGAGGGGATGAGCCGCTGAAAGCACCTTCTAGAAATTAGCACGAGCCCAACCAATTAGAGGCTATGCGAGCGCGTGAGTGGGGGCAGAGAAGAGACTGAATCATGTAAAGCCTGCGGGAAGGTGGTGGTGGTGGTGGTGTAGATGCAAGAGGAGAACCAGCGTCATGCGCGCCTGAAAACAAGCTCACCGTAAATCATTGCCAGCCCGGTCTCGTGAAGAAAGCGAACCCGCCTGTGCTTGAAGAGCCATATAGTGAGAATGGTGAGAGTCAGCAGCGAAATGAATGTCAGCAAATTGACGCTGTCCTGTCGGTGACTTTCCTCTGCCTCCTTCTCAGTTACAAGTTCCTCCACCATACCGCCGTCCTCCGCCTTCAGTCCCGACACCGCGTTCAGTAAGGTCCAGGCCAGCAGCAGCATCGCCCTGGTTCCCCGAGCCGCGCTGGCTGCGTTCCCGAGAGCGTCCATGGTTTAGGATGCTGTTGCTGCTGCTGACGGTACACGCAGCCTCTGTGCCATGTCACAGCAGGAAGAACAGCGCGCGCGCGCGCGCACACACACACACAGCTGAGCCGAGTGGGTTTGACAAGCCGAGTGGAGACACAGACCGAAAAATGCAACCTTTTAAAGGCACACCGCGCAATGCAACGAAAAGCTCCGCTCTCACTGTGGAGGAGGAGCCCACCTGCACACCCGAACCGAACTGCAAGCTACTGAGTCACTGCTCCGAGATTTTGACGATTGTGCAATTCGGAGGTCACTCCTCTCGAAAACAGGAAATCTGAGCCGCCGCTGGACAAAAACGAGAAGTAGGAATCCGATATCCCGTTTGGGATGATCTGGTCTGGAGAGGGAGATGTTGGGAGAAAAAGGGGGAGTGGCTTTCAAATGCGCTGCATTAGTCTGTAGTAGTTATGATGGCAGCAGATCGAAACGCATTGGGAGGAGAAATGGACTTGAAAACCAACAGTGGCGGTTCTTGCATGAATGCTGCCCCGGGCAAAGCTCCTCCTTCTGCACCTGATGGTGCATGTGGAGTATCGAGAGACACCGGCCCCTGCTGAGAATATTTCAGTGTTAAGAATATAAGGTTTATTTATTTATTTATTTTATTTTATTTTATTACAAATTCAAGCTGTGTTTTTCCCCCTATAATCTCTTAATTTTGTCTTTTAGTCCAAGTTTGACCAGTTTCCATATTGCTGTTCGTCTGAATGCCAAAAACGGTTACTTTTTGCATATTCATAAAAAGAATAAAAACTTTGCAGACTTTCTTCTTTTTTTTTTTTACAGAGTTTATGATCGTAGTGTAATTCAGTTCAGATTTGATTGGTCTTGGTATTTTAGATTTTGAACTACAGTTGCTCGAATGCTTTTAAGTGTCCTTAAAAACTGAAAAAAGCTATTTGAAAAGTGGTGTCTTGTGTGAAGAGCCATATCACACAGGGCACCACTATACAAAAAAAAAAACACGACTGGTTGCTATAAAAAATTTAATAAAAATACACTGCTGACTTAAAATGAAGAATTTGAATTTCAACCTGATTCCTTCAGTTTATTTTCCTCAGTTTTTGGCTACATTTGCTTTCCTTTCGGAGTGCTTATGACTCTTATCAGTGAACAGGTTTATTAAACCCTCACTGAAGGAACTTAAATGATTTCATAGGGTGATTGCTATATTTTGAATTTTGTTGAAAAATAACCTGAAAAATGTCCATAAAATCATTATATTTTAAATCGCTCTATAAAATAAGACCATAAACTTAATTTTACAGTCTGTAGATTTTGTTTATGATTCCAAGCATTGGTGCTTGGGTTGATAATTATTAATTATCCGTTTGAAAGTTGAATAAGTGAATCATAGCTCTGTGTGCTTGGTGTGTTGGGCGGTACTGGGGTGGGGGGAAAAAAAATCAATTTAAAGACACAACATCACTGATAAAAGGTTGAGAACCACAGTATTAAAGCACATTTGGGATTAATTAGAGCCAAGCTCTGTCGTCCAACATCAGTCCCTGATCTCACAAATATTTGACTGGGAAAAAAATCCAAATCGCCTCATAAAACTTGTAGAAAAAAAAAAAGAGTTCCCAAAAAAATGTTAACTTTTGTGTTAAGAATGGAATATCGTTCAAGCTCATGTGTGTAATTGTAAGCATCTTTTTATTTTTTGGACAATATACAGTAGTGTGCGGACTGTGAAGACCCGGTGTCAGAGCAAACAGTTTAGATGGGTGTTTTTTTGTTTGCTATTTTTTAAATATATATTTTAATTTCCACTGGACACATCTTGTTCTTGATCCCTTCAATGTTGATCCAGGTGGTTAGAGATCAGAGTTTAAGCATCACCTACATTATTTTATGTTTCACACTCTTTAATATTTGGTCACTCACACAGAAATCAAGCAAACTGCAAGCTTATTAGTGCTCGAAGCAGGAAACTGAACACAGTTCACGAGTGGTCATTTTGGATTCGTGTGGAGGCACATTCCCACGTCAGGTGTGACCTGACTTACTTGTTCCACTTCATGTAAAAATCTACAAATGAGATAGACGAGCAGGACAGGGCTTCATTTAGCAAAAAGAAAGTAAAAACTTGTCACTAGTGGTGGAAAAGTTGGAGTGGCATCTGGTGAATGTACAGCAGAAGCGCCGTTTTAGTTGCACCACTTGGATCTTATGCAGTTGCTGATCTTTTCAAACAGAGAAGGGGTGTTAACATATGGGAAAATGTGGCTGTTGAGTCAGAGCTAGAGTGAGGCTTCAGGGCTAGTTAAGGCTTCAAGTTGGTGTTGTTGCACTGAACCCTAGTGGTCATTAAAAAAAAAATCAAGTCAGTTTCCTTCATTTATATTCCCGTTAAAGCAGATATGCTTCTAAAACCAAAAGATCTTATATTGGAATTTTATATGACAAACCAACACAAAGTAGTGCATAATTTGCAAGTGTGTGTAGCTAAATATAGATCAGAAGAAAAACTTTAAGAGGCGTCAGAATGAGGCAGAGGTTCCCCTTCCAGTGGGAGAACAACCTAAAGCATATACATATGAGATAGCAGGGCCTAGTTAAAGTCCAGACGTATCCAGTGTGACTTATATTATACCTTGCTAAGAAAAGTGGGCAGAAATTTCATTCTCTACTTTAGACCTGCAAAACTATTAGACTTTTGCGCAATATTGTGAAATTGTCTTCCACTTATCTGTTATGCACTAATGTTGTTTTGGTCTGCCACTTAAAATCTCAACTAAGATGCCTTGATGTTTGTGGTTGCAAGGAAAATGTGAAACAGACAAAAGGGTGTGAATTCTTTTGCAAAACACCTTACACTTCAATATGTTTGTATTTAATCAGCGAGTCGATAAGAGAAATAGGCCCCTCGTAGAGCACGTGTGCAAAGGGCGGGGAATTCAGAGTTACAGGGTAATCCATCCCAAATGTTTCTATCTTCATGTTTCTTGCATCACGCTCTTCACTCTGGATTACCCACGTGTGATGTCGAGAAGATGCAGACTCTAAACCCAAATCTTGATTGTATGAATTTGGACTTGAGTCAGTCACTGCGATATGAGCAAGGCATGTTTCATAGTAGCATTCATCATCCCTGACCATCAAAAACAGCTGCTGTGAGGAATGCAGTCTGATTCATGTTCATGGGACCTCAAGCTGCAACCTTGAAAGCTGTGATTCATTTACAGATGGCCTGTCACTGGGTTGTATTTATTTCTTTAGTTATTTTTAAATCATCTCCACATGACTGGAACAAAGCTGGAGAGTATTGCAATGGTGCCCATTTTGTGTTTCAATTGTGCATATGTCGTTGTGGCTGTAGGAGGGAAAAGAGAGAAAGTACTGAAAAGACAGGATGAAGATAGTTGTGATAGGGATTACCTATTACTAGAATAGCCTAGCAGTTAAAGTAGGACGCTAATCTGACATGTGGTTGTCAGATGGTTACGTGGTGTTTGGGGTTTGTTGTACATGTGTATATTTAAATCCAGTTTCAGAACATCCTCATAAGAACCAGGTCAGCATGTATAAAAACGCCAAACAGCTATGAGCGAATACATCATTTCGACTATCAGCACATTAGAGCTAAACTGAGCGTTCTTTAGTCATCTGATCTTTTTTATTATTTATGTTTCTGGTACGGTTTAATGTGTTTTAAGCAAAGGAAGCACTGGAAGGGGAGTGTCTGGTGTGGAACTGGTGATGCGTTCAGGGTAGTCAGTTAAAATAACATCTGTTTGGGTTTGCTTCGATTTGTTTCATTTTCTACTCCCTGCAAATGATGCATTCGAAAACAAAACGTAGCATGCGGCTTAAAACTGCATTTTCCAAAAGCAAGAGTAAAAGAAATAGAGTAAAAGGAAACGCATGTTTCATAATCTGATAAACTGCATCGTTTTTGTCAATAAAATATGCAGTGTTTGGGCATAAAATTATGGCTTACTTTTAATACGCATTACGAGTGTATTCCCACCTTACACATACGACGTTTCAAGTGGAAACTCAGATACGCTGTTCTTGCGGAAATCGTATTTGTAGTTCTAGTGCGTGAATGTTTCACGGCTGTTCGCCACACCTACGTACATACGTCACGCTGTTGGGTTCAGTCATTGGCTGTTACAAGTACCACCACGTGTGTCTATTGGTTGGAAAACGAAGCTGCGAAACAGGAAGCTAAAAAAAAAAAAAGGGAAAAAAAAACCTGTCAACTGTAGCTCACGTAGGTACGGTCGCGCCTCACATTTCGTCGTGGGTTTCTCTTCCAGGCTGAGGTGACCGTGATAGCTGGTCGCTGCTGAAAAGGCAACATGGGATGCTTCTTCTCGAAGAAATCCAAAAGAAAGTCGGCGGAGAAGGAGAACCTCACGCCGACAACGACGAGTGCTGATACTGCAGGTAACTCGGTTCCCCTTGGCAACAACACCGACGAGGCTCCGAAGCAGTACAGCTGGGACAAGAGGGAAAAGGTGAGGCGACTGGACGGTACAAATCCAAGTAGAATAGCAACTTGGTAGCATTACACAAACGCAATGTAAAGTAGGTAGGTATGTATAAATAATCTTGACGTCCCGCCGTTGCTTGTCTGGTGTGTTGCGTCAACTTCCAGGTAGTTATTGTTTGTTAATGGTGCAGCTAGCTACACATTTACTATAGACATGGGGGGGAAAAGTTAGATTTTTGGGTTGGTGTAAAAATTTGAAGAGCACAAATGCAGTACAAATTGTTACTCTGAGCTAAAAATGTTGTGACAATGATGGCTTTTAGTAATGAATCGCATAAAACAAATGAACATCCAGGTCGTGCGATTAAAGACGGCAGATCAGGTCTCCTAAATTTGTCACTTTTTTTTATTTTGAATGTTCAAGATGTCGCCCACCTCTCTCTAAATGCTCCCATGTCGCCAGCCTGATCTCATTATGGGATTACAGTCCTACACAACAGAACCCAGCCTTATGTTGCCTTGTTGAGACCTCAGAGGCTTGGCAGTAGATGAACTTCCCTTTACAATCGCTGCTTGTTGACCGTGTAATAAAAAGGTCACACCACCAGCTGCATTATGATTTAGGCCTAAAAGAGCATACTGAGACACCTTTCAGGTCATTACGTGGAATCGCATGAACAGGATGCTAAAATACTATTTATTTTTGGTTACAAAAAATTAAATGGCGTGAAGACATTTCAAGAGTTTTATTTTAAAATAAATGTTTTTCTCTATCACAGTTTACGTTTTAGTCATATCAAGAAGATGTGGGTGACATGGACTCCAAATTTAACTGTGATTATGATCAAAGTTGTGCTGCAGGCTACTTAGAGGGGCAACATTATTCATTTTTCTGGCACGTGGCGTCATTTTGTAGCACAATCAAGTAACTATGTTAACTCCAGCTGTTATAAAAAATACTTTTTATATATCAAAAATGGCTTAAGAATTTTGACTCCTCCATTAACTCTTTTACAATGTGTTTACTAGTGTTGCACTGAAAAGTAGCTCATATAATGAGCTCAGCAGAAGTGCAGTTCCACCAGGATTTGCTAATTACTGCTAGCTAGTCTATAGGAGCAGAGTGGGGTACTGTAGGGGAGGGTTGGTCAATGTTCCAGTGAGTCAAGGAAAACTCTAAACACGTGGGATTTGTGGTCCATAGAAGCTGAATGCTGCTTCTCCATGTTTGGCGTGTATTTAAATATTTTATTCCAAAGATATTGTTTGAGCACAGGTGTTTCTGCACAGGTTGACCCCAAGGATTACACTCTGACTGGACTCAAAGACGTCACTGTGGGCCGGCTGCCTGGGACGCTGAACGGCAAGCCGTTCGTCATCCAAGACTGCGAGAACTGCAACATCTTCGTCTTGGACCACTCGGCGACCATCAACATTGACGACTGCGTCAACTGCCGCATCGTCTTCGGGCCCGTGAAGGGCAGCGTGTTCTTCAGGGACTGCAAAGACATCAAGTGCGTGGTGGCCTGCCAGCAGTTTCGCGCGAGGGACTGTAAAAAGATGGACGTGTTCCTGTGCTGCGCCACCCAGCCCATCATCGAGTCCTCCACGGGAATGAAGTTCGGCTGCTTCCAGTACTACTACCCGGAGCTGGCCTTCCACTTCAAGGACGCCGGGCTGAGCATTTTCAACAACAACTGGAGCAACATCCACGACTTCACGCCCGTGTCGGGGGAGAACAACTGGAGCCTGCTGCCGGAAGACGCAAAGGTGGCGGACTTCGTGCTGGCGCCCGACCCGGAGTCCGATTTCAAGTCCGTCCGGATCTCCACCGAGGCCGCCCGGAGCATCGTGCCTTTAACGAAGGGAGGCAGGCGGAAAGACAGCGAGGAGTCCTGCCTCTTCGTTTTCTTTGCCGGGGACTACACCACTGCGAATGCCCGGAAACTGATCGATGAGGTGAGTGTCGGTGGGAGAGGAGGCGCTTTTTGTTCGAACCCTGTGGTTTTGGAAAGTGTGTAGAAAGAGGAAGTCTTTGTGGGTAATGGGTGAAAGGGTGGTGCTAATGTTGTCAAAGCTTATGTCAGATGCTTCTTTTTTTAAATGAATTAATCATTGTTCCTATTACTAACACAGCCTAGATACGCATAAAACAGAAGGACCTGCTTGTTCAAATGGTCCTGACTGAGACATACAGAAATGCTTGATTCTATCTATTATTCTGACAATTAATCTGATGAAACAAATTGGCAAATTCTGCAGCTTTTTCATTTAACTGCTTGCGCCTTTGCTACACAGTGGTAAAATACATTAAAAGATACCAGTAAGCAAATAATTAAATTACTTTTTGAATAAAAGAGTAAAAATGTTATTGCCTAAAATGCAGAACAATGGGATTCTTTTAGTGTGCGCTTGATCATTTGTAGCAAAGGATGCATGATAATCTGTTTTTTGGATTAATAAATGGATAGCAAAAGATCCTTAATAGGAGATTTTTTATTTTTACAGACTTTGAACCAGGTGAGGAATTTTGTGCAAAACATATTTACAGACAAAGAAGGTTTTTCATCTTAAATGCAAAATGTCTCCATGGAAGTGTTTTTTTGTTGGTTTTTTTGTACAAATGCCAGCCACCAGGCTACAGTGGCAGTCTGTCTGTGTAAACATTCCAGAGATGTTTGGTGTCACTTAAAAAGAAAGTTCATCGCCGCACAAGCATGAGTCCTGATTCCTGAGGAAGGATAAAACTTCTTCCAGCCAGGCACATCTTTCAATGAGGAATCTTTTAAAGGCTCCATGATTCACTTTTAGCCAGCGTGGACTCACTTCTTTCCTCTTCTTGCACAGGCCACTTCTAAAGGATTTGTGCTGATCCAGACTAAGGAGGTCTCCATGAAGCCTGAGGATGCAAAGCGTGTGTTCCAGAACAACGCAGACGACCTTGTGGAGTGGATCAACAAAGGTACGTTCATTTTACTTCATCTAATTCCTCAACTTCACTGTAATTCAGTTTAATATCTCCCCGTCAATTGAGGAAGTTGTTTCATAATTCTAGCAGCTATTTAGTGCATTTGTACCGCCTGTTGTAATCATAGAAGGGGTGTGCGCGCGTGTGTGTGTGTGTGCGCGCCCTGCATTGTACAGCAGATCCATGTGAAACACAACAGGGCATGTCTGAAATTCTTTGGATTCCTGTTCTGTGTTGTTCCGATCCCTTCAAATATAAACAGAAACGTAACTTTATTTCATTTTCTCATGTGATTACGGACAGGGGAAGAATAAAAATACAGTAACCCTGCAAAAGTAGGCATGCCTGGGCGTGCCGTGGTGGCGTAGCGGTTAGCGCGACCCGTATTTGGAGGCCTTGAGTCCTCGACGCGGCCGTCGCAGGTTCGACTCCCGGACCCGACGACATTTGCCACATGTCTTCCCCCCTCTCCTTCCCCGTTTCCTGTCAGCCTACTATCATATAAGGGACACTAGAGCCACAAAAGACCCTGGAGGGGTAAAAAAAAAAAGTAGGCATGCCCCTTGAGCTTTTCCACATTTTGTTACTTTAAAAACACCAACATCAATATCTCTTTTTTTGGTTTCATACCCATCATCTGAAAATGAGAAGAATACATCCTAATCATTCTTGGTAAGATAAACCTGTGGAGAAGTCCCGTTCGCCGTCAGTCATGTTGGAAACCCACAGTTACATGGAAGACTGTCCACTGGCCAAACGAAACAAAAACTAAACTTCCTGTCCTGTATGCAAAACATTATGTGTGGAGAACAGATGAGAGATTTTCCACTTAAATATAACACCCATCTGAATAAACTGGGTGGTGGCAGCATCCTGCTCTGCAGATGCTTTTCGAGGGCACAGGGAAACGGGTCGGAGTTGTCGGGAAATGAATGAAGCTAAATGCAGGGCAATCCTGGGAGAGAACCTGTTGGTGCCTGCAAAAGACTGTGAGCCAGGCCTTCTTGTCCAACATCAGTGTCCGATCACACAAACGGGCTTCCGGAACATTGATTTAAAAAATGCAATAAACACACTCGTGGAGAGCCTTCCTAGAAGAGTTGAAGCTCTAATAGCTGCAAATAGTGGGCTCAGACTACAATTACCCCTCAACGTCTCGTGTGTGTGTGTGTGTGTGTGTGTGTGTGTGTGTGTGTGTGTGTGTGTGTGTGTGTGTGTGTGTGTGTGTGTGTGTGTGTGTGTGTGCGTGTGTGTGTGTGTGTGTGTGTGTGTGTGTGTGTGTGTGCGTGTGTGTGTGCGTGCGTGTGTGTGTGTGTGTGTGTGTGTGTGTGCGTGTGTGTGTGTGTGTGTGTGAAGGTAAAACCTTTAGCACTGTAGTTTATTAAAAATACTGGCAGCTGGAATTGGAATGAAAGTACCAAAATATAAACACGTTTTTGTTTCATTTACACTAATGTGTACTTTGTAGTGTTTCTGTCTCAATAGAGCCAGTTAAAGCAGATTACAGTAGAAAATGTAGGGATGAATACTTTTGCAAGACACTGTAGGTCAGGGGTGTCGAACTCATTTTCATTTCATTATGAGTGTCCCTAACGGCTGTGCCGAAATGTACTGATAAAACTATCTATTGACAAACTGTTAGGTATTATAGCTGTCTCTTATAATGGTGTGCTAGGGCCATGGTGGATAGAAGCCAATAAAAGAGCATTTTGTCTGAATTTCAGGAGATTTTCTAGAAAAAACATGAACATTTCTAAACTCCAGAAGTTGACATTTTGTAAGAAAATGTCAGAAATTTTGAGATTATCAGATTTTTTTGATTTTATTTTACTTTTTAGAAAAAATTGAGATAAATCTAAAAATTAGACAGGTTGTTTTTTTTTTGGCAGAAATGTATCCCTTTTTTCTCATCTACAACAGTCCTAATGCCGTCATAATCTCTGCATTTGATGAGTACTGAAATGAAGTTATATTTTAACATCTTTCTACATTATAGTTTGGCACTATACAAATATAACTGATTTGATTTTACTGAATTAATATTTAAGCACACAACTGTCACCTTTAAGTTCTATTTATGAAACTCTCTGGAGTCTTGAGGACCACATAAAAATGTTGTTATGGGCCAGATTTGGGCCACAGGCCTCAAGATTGACACGTTTTTTTTCTTTCTGTCACAATCTCATTTGAATACATTTGTTTTGTGTGTTTGGATGTGATAAATGTTGCATAAGTCCGCCAGAAGCCTCAATATGAAACCTCTGCCTCCATGGGAAAGCCCTTTGCTGTTTCCTGGTTGACACACAGTACAGACCAAAAGTTTGGACACACCTTCTAATTCAATGGGTTTTCTTTATTTTCATGACTATTTATAAGGCAAGAAATCCCACTTATTAACCTGACAGAGCACCTATGAAGTGAAAACCATTTCAGGTGACGACCTCTTGAAGCTCATCAAGAAAATGCAGAGTGTGTGCAAAGCAGTAATCACAGCAAAAGGTTGCTACTTTGAAGAAACTAGAATATAAGGGCTATTTTCAGTTGTTTTACACTTTTTTGTTTAGTGCATATTTCCACATGTGTTATTCATAGTTTTGATGCCTTCAGTGTGAATCTACAATGTCAATAGTCATGAAAATAAAGGAAACTCATTGAATTAAAAGGTGTGTCCAAACTTTTGCTCTGTACTGTACGTGAGCGGAATGTTTAAGGGATTGGGATCGGTCCGAGTACCGACACTGGGATCAGCAGTGTGGATGTCCTGACTCTGAATTTTTCTATCTCGCCAATCAAGGCCCGGTCACTGCCCTGGAGCTGAACGGTGATGGAGCAGTGGAAGCATGCAAGACCATCGCCAGTGAGGTTTTTAGTGGCACTAAGGTTGGCATTTTTCCTTTTTTCCCCCCCTTTTTTTTTCTATTTTTGGAGCATTTTTTTTCTTTAAACACTCTCACACGTAGGCTCACTTGTGTTCTTCTTTTTTTTTCCTTCAGGTTTTCGTTTCAGACAATAAAAATATGTCAACCCGAGACGTCGACAGCTTCTTCAACTTTGCCGACATGCAGATGGGTTTGTAAATAAGTCGGCCGTCCAAACAAGCTGCCTGAGCTGATTGAGATTCCTTTTTACGGGATGGAAGACGGAAAAATCTGCAGACTGTTTGAGGTTGCCTTGGATCGAATGAGTCAGTTTCCACAATCACATGAAAAGGTTGTTCCCTTTTTTTGGTTTTGTTTTGTTCTGTTTTAGTTTTTTAATGCCGAGGGAAGAAAAGGCTGCAAACCACTCAAATGTTAGTTCCTAAGAGTGCTGTGATTATTTATGTTTCTGTGAATGTATTTTGTAACTCTGCTCTCATTTTTCGTGAATGTAGCTGTTTCTATAAATGCGCTTTTTTTTTTATTATTTAAAATTTTACTTTTTATTGATTTCTAGGATAAAGGAGAGCAAATGGGGGGGGGGAACATGAGTTCAACCATATGGTTTCTCTTAGAATTATGTGTTTGTGGTTTAAATACTGGATTTTTCTCTGTTCAAAATGTGTATATATGAAATGTGCTGTATAGGTGATGACCATGTTTTTACTCTTTCTTCTTAGGCCCAAACCAGGTTGTGAAAAGTTGATTTTAAGTTATCTGTTTTCGCCAACACATAAACACAGGAGAGAGGCTGGCTTTTTAAAGTAGGCAACTTGTTTTTTGTTTTTTTTTTACATATATATATTTTTTATATGCATTACTGAACCTCTTTTGTATAGAAAAAAAAAATCATCACCTATATATGAATATATATTTTGTAAAATGTTATTTTGTAAGATGACTGAAAGAAAACTTCAGTTTCTTCTTCACACCTTTAAAAGCTGAACAACGGAATGTCTAAAGTAAAATTTGCATAGTTACTCAGCTTGATAACACATGTGAAAAAACAGACGCTGTTCAAAAGGGAAATGCTCTTCTTCCTCTTTGTGAATTTATCTTCTTTTTTTTTGTTCAAAGCCTCCAAAGGTCAATTTAAAGAGACTGAAAATGGAAGCACACTAGTTGATTCACTATTGTTGAATAATTATTTACTGTTAGTCCTACTAAATTGGTTTACTCTCTCTTCTGGATGATGAGTTTAGTTGGAGTTTTTGCTAGATGAAAAAAAACAAACAAATCCTCCGTAATTCACATGTATTCCACTTACATGAATCATATGTCTCATTATAAACCGATGACCTCGTTTACAGACTTCACTACACCCAGAGCGATATAAAGACAACAAAAAAAAGAACGGCATATAAATCATTACTATGCCATACTGTTCCTGTTTTTATTTTAACCACATCACTTCTGACTTATCTGTTTTTACAGTCACTTCCAAGGACACCCATAAAAACATGCCATGTGAAATTTGTCAATTTATTTGTATCTGTACGTTGATTTAAAAAAAAAATTTTCTAGAAAGTGCATGTCATTTGTATTTTGTTTCTGAATTTTTAAGTGCGTAACTATGACCTTTATGAAATGCCAGATTCATATTAAAGTCCGTAGATTAAATGTTATTTTCTTTGTCTAGACTCTAGACGGTCATTTACTTGTAGTGGATATTTTCCCAATAAGGTTCAGTGTTTGCGGTAATCCATAGCGGCAAGCGCCAGAGTGCAAAATCGAGCGCACCCAGGGCGGAGGGAAAGCGGCGGGCTTTAGGACCCGTCGCTGCGGGCGGTACAATAGCGCTGTTGTGCCGTGTTGGTGGTGGACATAGTGCAGCCTGGAGATTCCCACTGTGGTGGGATACAAAAAGCCCTACATTTAATTTAATATTAGGACCACAGTCCATATTTTCATAACTGTATGTATGTTCGGTCCGTGTGACCGTGTGTTTGAAGGGAGCGAAGCGGAGAAAGGCCGTGGACGGAAGGTAAGATGGGAGGAATGTGAACAATATGCTCGTGTGTTCAGGGTGCCAGGATTTGCCCTGGATGGTTTATTCAGGCCACGGGGCCTGCTCCTTTCATGCTATACCGAGGCCATTCCTGCGCTTTTACTTAGCAAATACTACCTCCTCTATGGAGGAGTCTCTGTTTAGAAACTTGTAATTATCTTCACAGAGCATTTAAGCAACTTGAGCTGTGCAAATACTCGCCTTAACGTCTGTAGGAAGTGACATCTTTGTACGAAGGTGGCGCCATGTTTGACTTTACAGCCTGCAAGGCAGCCTGGTGTAGGCCTGTGCATGGGAGTGTTTGGCGCCAACAACTCCGTTTAGTTCTTCTTTTTAGTAATGCAAACCACAACATAAATCCCCCAGCTTGACTTTCAGCTCAATACAATAGCCACACGTCACATTTATATCGGTGGAAATGAGTAAAGTCCAGTGGAAACCCCTTAAATCATTGTATTCTCAACCCAAAGTGCCTCTAGTTAAAGAGTAGCATGTAGACATGCCATAAACCAACATTCATAGGTCCTTCCAAAAGTATTCAGTCCCCTTGGATGCCCCAGCAAGGTACAATTGTTCCATTTATGACTCCAAATAAAAATCTGGAAAGTGTGGCTTGCATTTGTTTTCAGGCCAACTGAGCAAATTTGTCCGCCTGCTGTGTTCATCTGCAACCTGAAACATTTGCCCATTATTCTCTGGATAGTAGCTCAAACGTGATCTGATTGGATGAATAGAAGCAGTGTTTAAATTGTTTTCTTCCAGGGCCATATGTAGCACCGTCCGTCCAGGTAAACATGGAGCTGGAACCACCATGTTTACCTGTGCGTACAGCCATTCAGGGATAATGCCTACCGCTTTAAACGTAGGCCATGAAGTTCAGTAGAGAACGCCTTCTTCCTGTTGTTTACTGTTTTCTCTGTGTGGTTTGTACTAAACTGCTAACAGGACTTTATTAGCCAGTAGCTTTCTTCCAATTCCTTTTCTATTAAAAACAAAATGTTGGAGAAAACGACACCTCTTGGTTTTCAGAAACGGTTCGGAAGTCCTGTAACGCTTTACTTCCACTTCATAATTATGCACCAATTTGTATTGTTCTCTTCCATGTGACACATTATTGTTGTAACTTGACAAAAAAAAAGAAAGAAATTCACACTCTATGAAAATATGTGCATGCCATACATTTACACTCGACCGTACATTTCATACATTTTCAGCAACAAGCACTCTGAACTGCGTGGTTGCTGAAAAAGTGCTACATAAATAAAACTTCTACTTCTTCTTCTCAAAAAAATGTCTCATTTATGCAACATTAAAAACCAAAAAAAAAAAGATTACTGCTTGTGCTTGCAAAACCTTTCTCAACCCGTTACGACTGTTTTGTTAGTTTCCACTCAAGCATGGCGAAGTCACTGAGAAATCCCCCTTCTCAGCGACTCGGTATTTATCTCACGACTCACTGAAATTCACCGAGGTTAAGCGTTCGCCGTCGCTCTTTGGCGAATCTCCGTGTACTCGTGAAAGAACACAAAAGTCAGGTTTTTGGCTTAGACAAAAGTTTTTAAACGACTAAAATTGAATTGCGAGTTAATTGAATCCAGCGTGTGAGGGCAAACGAGGAGCTTCGCTGCAGGAAAAACGTGCGGATGAAATCAGTCGAAAGCCTGGGCAGATTTCCTCTGTTCTCGGTGAAAAGAGGAACTAGTTTGATGCGTCTTCCTCCTCCTCCTGCTGCCGCCGCCGTCCTGTCCTCATGGGGAATGTGAGGCATGTCCTGTCTGTTGAGACAGCTTACTGTAGAGGAGGTTACTCCTGGTCTGTGAGCTTTTTGAAAACTTTTAATGAGTCTAAAGACACATTATTTTTTTTATTATTATTATTATTATTTTTCCATCTGTTTGGCTTCAATTCTGCTGAAGCGTAACCAGAGTGAAGGAAGTCTGATTTATTTTATTTCAACCTTTCACTGGAAACGTTTTGTTCTGGACTTCACCTGGCTCTCCAGCCGTAGTCTAAACAGAAAACAATGCCTTCCTGAAGTGCTTGCACCTCCTTGAAGTTTCGCTTTGGTGTGTTACCATGACAACCTCGACATATTTTTACGTCGCAGAGTAGTATCTAGTAGTAAGGTGGACGGATGTGATTCGTGGTTTTAATTAATTTTTTTCAGATGGAGACATTTTTAAAGGTGCGACATTCGACCACCTTTTACTGTGACAATCATTCGAGTTTTATTTGCGTCCTCTTCTGTTGACTTGTACAACAGTGATGCTTCACTTTGTGTTGATTTGTCACATAAAATCTTACTCTTTATTTATTTATTTAAAGTTTAGCAGGAGCACACATATTATCGTAAAGCACGATGTTGACTTACGTTTTCCCTCCTGCAGATATGAAACAGAGGTTAGTTATCAGAAGACTCCACTAGCATGCTTTGCAGTCTGACGTTTATGGTGAGTACCCATCATCCTCTCTGTCGACCACATCTAGGTTTAAAAATACATTTTTAGATTTTATTTTTTCCAAATTTGATTTCCAGTTTTTATGCAATTTTTTTTTCACTTTTTTGTTTAAAAAAACCCCAACAGGAAATACCTTAAATGGATTCAATTGTTTTTTAATTGATACATTTGTATTTTTCTGTTATTATTAGGATTTTGCTAATAGTGTGCACCCCAATATTGCACTTTTTCAAATGTCCTACAGAAAATAACTGAGAAGCCCAATTTTCAATTTTAATAGGTTTTTATTATATATTTTTTCCCATCACTTTTTTCCTTTGGAAAAATTACAAATGACAAAAAATATCTTTTTTTAAAAAAACTGGCTTTTCTTTTATATTTTCTTGAATAAAAATTCCAAATAAATAGAAGTTGTAAAACTGTCTTGTCAAGCAAGATGGTACTTCTCATCACTCTGGAAACTCAACAAGTGCTCAGGTGAAAAAAGAAAAATCAGAATTGTTTTTCTCCCCCATGCCTCCCCAAAATAAAATCTTTAATATATATACAGTACAGAGCAAAAGTTTGGACACACCTTCTAATTCAATGGGTTTTCTTTATTTTCATGACTATTTATAAGGCAAGAAATCCCACTTATTAACCTGACAGGGCAGGTTGACCTATGAAGTGAAAACCATTTCAGGTGACGACCTCTTGAAGCTCATCAAGAAAATGCAGTGTGTGTGCAAAGCAGTAATCACAGCAAAAGGTTGCTGCTTTGAAGAAACTAGAATATAAGGGGTATTTTCAGTTGTTTTACACTTTTTTGTTTAGTGCATATTTCCACATGTGTTATTCATAGTTTTGATGCCTTCAGTGTGAATCTACAATGTCAATAGTCATGAAAATAAAGGAAACTCATTGAATTAAAAGTTGTGTCCAAACTTTTGGTCTGTACTGTATATATATATATATATAAATTGGAGTCCCGACTGATGCTTTTAAAAGCTGCCTCGTTGCTCCTGCAGGACGTTACAGGATGAAACGTCTCAGGTCGTCCAGCAGCAGCGACAGTTCCGACAATGAGAGTGAGTCCCGTCTGTCCGAGACGCCCGCTGACACAAGAACCTGCACTTCCTTTGTGTTTCTCTTCTCTGTAATCAACACTCACTCATCCCTTTTTCCTTTTAGGTCCTTCAACCTCTTTCTGCTCCTCCAACAAATATGAGAGTAAATTTGGAACCCCGGCCTCCGACCCGAAAAAACCTGCTGAGGTAAGAAACTAATTTAAAAAAACCCATCATGACTTGCACTAGACTTTGTCTCTGCTTTTGTTTCTCTCCTCCAGGTGTTCAGAAAAGACCTGATCAGTGCCATGAAGATCCCCGATTCCCACCACGTGTCGCCGGAGGACTACTACCTGCTGGCGGACGCCTGGAAGCAGGAGTGGGAGAAGGGCGTCCAGGTGCTGGCCAGTCCGGACACCATCCCCGAGCCGTCCGTGAGGTACGCCGCGTCCTGTCTTGAGCGCTCAGCTCTCCGCCCTCAACTGAAAGGTTTTCCTCGCTTCCCTCCTGTTCAGAGTCACCGCAGAGAAGTCCAAAGAAGTGCTTTACACCCACCAGAGGAAGTACATCCAGTGTTCGGGCCAGGAAGCGACGGAACCCGGATACGTCAACATCAAGGAGTTGGCGGAGGCCATGTGCCGCTACGACCTGGACGACATGGACCTGTACTGGCTGCACGGGCTCAACAGTGAGCTGAGTCACATGGGTAAGAAAATCCAGCTGATTAAAGATTGGCTCTTTTTGTTTATGCCCCCAGGCTGCTGAGATAGGTGGAGAGATAAGTCATTTCTTATAATTTTCCACACTTTTTTTATTATTTTTAAAGTTGTTTTTGTCCATTCATTGGCCCACCTATCTGTTGGCCCATCCACCTTGCATTTTAGATTGATTTATTTACTTCATAATGTGAAAATGTCCCCTTTAAATTCACACGGAACCATTGTATCTATATTTTTTAGAATGGTCTATAAAACAATTGAAAAGTTTGAAATTTTCACCAAAAAAAAACAAAAAACGCTGATCAGCCACCTACATTAAAATGTTTGCTGATTGGAAAATAAATTAACAGTATTCTTTGTATCCTCAATAGCTTCTAAATGCAGTAAAAAGTAAATTTTGCATTCATCTCTTGTTTTGAAGCAGCAGACATTTTGTGCCAACCAGATTTTCTTCTGCATAGCTTTGACATGCTAGCATAAGTTATCTCTGTTCTGACTCAACACACCCAGTTAAGGTTTTCAATAAATTTGCATTTGGCTGGTGCTAATATTTTAATGTGAAGTAGTTGTGCTGTAAAGCTAGGCTAACATTAGTATGACTGATAATTTGGTTTAGCATATGTCGGTACAGTTCCAATTTGCGCAAGAACAAAAAATGTTTCGTTTCATAAAAACTTGTTCTGTTTTGAAAGTCATAAAATTTAAAGACTGGTGTTTCAGCTGCTCTCGTCACAGACACAGGCAGATGCAAGCGCTCGTTGGTGGTAAATGTCATTGTGCAAAGGGAGAGAAAATCTTACCTTGTTATGGAAAATCAATATTTGCTGCATCAATAAAATACTGTGCAGGTTCTAAAGTACAGTCGCTCAAAAGTTCCAGCGTCAGCAGCCGATCCGATACTCGGGATCGGACAGGTTCAGATTCAGTTTAATTCTAAAGGTTTGCGCTGTGCCTTTCATCAGTGTTGGTGGTTTCTATCCGTCATTCAGGGGAGGTGCCCATCGACGAGCTGATGATGGAGCGAGTCATGGAGGCCCTGGAGAGGCAGTGCCATGACAACATGAGGCACGCCATAGAGACGGTGGAAGGCCTGGGGATCGAGTATGACGAGGACGTGATTTGTGACGTGTGCCGCTCCCCGGACAGCGAAGAAGGGAACGACATGGTGTTCTGTGACAAGTGCAACATCTGCGTGCATCAGGTGGGGGAAAACAGACAAAAGCGCAAAAAGAGTAATGTCCCTTTAAAAAATATATCTTGTTCTGTGTTGTTTAGGTCTGCAAGAAACTTTTTCTGACATTTGATTAATTGGATAAAAATTTGGAACTTTCTGCATATTTTTCATTTCACCATTTAAGCCTTTTTTAACACAATATTAGAAATACATTAAAAGATGCGAATAATTAGATTTTCTTTTTTTCTTGAATACAAAAAGAAAAGCTGTTGCCTAAAATGCAACAAGATCCCATTCAGTTTGTGATGCTTGATCATTCGTTCTAAGCCTCTGCCTCTTCCTCAGGCCTGCTACGGTATAGTCAAAGTGCCTGTGGGAAACTGGCTCTGCAGGACGTGCGTCCTCAGCATCGACCCCCAGTGCCTGCTGTGCCCCAAGAAGGGCGGCGCCATGAAGGCCACACGCGCCGGCACCAAATGGGCTCACGTCAGCTGCGCCCTGTGGATACCCGAGGTGTGTGTGTGAGGCCTTGCAGCAATACCCCCTGATAGCTGCACATCTGGCTGTAGCAGGCGTTTGATTAATGGCGGCTCTCGTTCCAGGTGAGCATCGCCTGTCCGGAGCGAATGGAGCCCATCACCAAAGTGTCCCACATCCCGCCCAGCCGCTGGTCGCTCATCTGCAGTCTGTGCAAACTGAAGACGGGCGCATGCATTCAGGTGAGTGTGGCTTAGTTTACATTTAAGGCAAATTTGACTGTTTTGATTGACTTTTAATGCAAGATTTAATGCAACTTTGCATAAAGGTGTCATTATTTACCAGCTAATGCTAAGCTGACACTTTTAATGCAAATTTGCATTAATTTTATTTTTCCAAATGACACTTCATGACAACAGCTATAAACAGTATAAGTACAATTTTCATGTATCTGTACTTTACTTAAGTAGATTTAATAATGGATACTTTCAACTTTTACTCCACTACATTTTACAGTAAGTATCTGTACTTTCTACTTCATTACATTTCTACAAAACCGTCACGTTACTCGTTGCATCCAAGTCGCATTGAGCTATTCGTTAAAATGTGAAGTTCAGGGACTTAACGTGGCGCTGTAAAATCCAAGCAGTAATGACACACTAATTCCGGGTGTCTGTTGTCTCCCATCGCCTCCTCCTTTCACTCGCACGCGGAGCTCCAAGTCATGCGCAGTGGTTTCCTCTGAGCGGCAGAAGATGTCTGTCTAATCGTCAGTAATAGAATTCCGCTACATAAATCATAAGATTTGGCGACATGTAAAATCAGCAGCGCTTTTCATAAATGGTGGGGACTTCGTCCAACTTTTAGCATCACTTGGAAAGGAAGTATAAAGAAAAGTGAGCTCTGTGGACGTGATGTTAGCAAAGCTAGCTGTACAGAGACACATATGTTGCATCTGCGATGAAAAAAAGTTGTCACTCATGCGCTGAATTATTGTGTGGAGGTGTTGACTGAGGTGTCGCATATATGGGACAATGTTGTGACCAAAGTCTGCTATATAGTGACATGACATTCACGAACTATCCGATTCTTCTGGACGGATCTTTACTAGGTCCTATAGGACTGAAGCCTCACTGAGAGCCGTTCTTTGTTCTTGTGAGGCTCTGCTTACACTGCAGTACCTGTTGTTATTTTATTGAATTGGCGAATAAATAAAACAAGAACGTAAGAACGCAGAGCATGCTCATTGCTCTTTGACTGTTTTTGTCACCTGTCATGGTGGCAGACAGGGTGAGAACCGTCACTTCCTTCTGCTTGGTTACTTCTTGTAAGTAACCAAGCAGTTCATAAGCAAGCAGTGTTCATAGTTGAGTGTTGTTTACCGTTTATGCATTGCCTTAATTGCTATGTTTAATGGTGCAGACAGTTGTGGTCTCTGACGTGCTCGATACGGGCAGCTGCCCAGGGCGCTATCTTTCTAGGGACGGCAGGAGACCTGCGCGGATTGTAGCACAGAGATGGAAACAAAGCAGAATGAAGAAGAGTTTGAATTCATTTTGAATTCATTTTGTGAAAATGTTTCCATCCCTGAAATTATGATGCATAGAATCACATATCTAAGTCTAAACTATGTTACAGAGAGTAAACAGAATAAAAACATGCATTATCTATGACATTGTTCATTAGAATAGCACATTTCTGACATATTATAATTAAGTACGATAGGTAACTAATGGTATTGTATTAGCGATTAGGTAATGCATTCAGCAAGTACTTTTGCTTTTAATACTTAAGTATTTTTAAAGCCAGTATGTTTTTACTTTTACTCAAGTAAAAATGTTAATGTGCTACTTTTACTTTTACTAGAGTACATTTTTGTCTGTGTATTTGTACTTTTGCTTAAGTACATTTTTCAAGTACTTTCTTCACCACTGGCTATAGACATTCATACAGACTCCTTCATGTTTATGACAGTGCAATGTGTTACAGATTATTCTAGTTATTGATTAATCTATCAAATTTTTGACTATTAATCAGATAAATTGACACGTTTGATTGAATTTATAGAATAAGAAATGTTCATTTTATTGCCTAAAACACAACAGATTTCATTTAGTGAATGCTTGATTGTTTATAGCAAAGGATGGAGATGTCACACAACAACAAAAAAACTTCTAACATCCAACATGTGAAGAGTTCAGCCGTTTCTGCTTGACTGAACATCAACACAGCGTGCGACTGGTCTGTTGACTTAAGTTAATTTAGATGAATAGATTTGAACCGGATCAAGTTTAAACTTTGCCACTTGAGAAGTTTCGGAAAGAGCAGATTTACAGTTTTGTTTTGTTTTTTTGTTTGTTTTATCTTAAATGCAAAATGTGTATATATTTTATACAGTTTTGTCTTAATTACGGCACTGAGTGTGTTGTTCTTTCAGCAAATGTCTTCTTTTTTCTTTTAGTCTATATAAAGCTCTGGAAAAAATGAAGAGCCCACTGCACTGAACCCCATTGAAAACCTGGTTATTCCACCAAATATTGATTTCTGAACTCATCCTGAGTTAAAACATTAGTATTGTTGTTCCTCATGAATGTGAACTTGTTTTCTTTGCATTACTTGAGGTCTGAAAGCGCTGCATCTCTTTCATTATTTTAACCATTTCTCATCTTCTGCAAATAAATGCAACATTTTTGCTTGGCGTTTTAGAGACATGATGTCAGCAGTTCATAGAATAAAAGAACAAAGTTCATTTTGCTCCAACATAGATAAAAAGTAAAATCAGAGGAACTGATCATCTTAAGTGGTCTCTTAATTTTTTCCAGAGCTGCACGTGCCAGTTAACGAGTAATCGATCGCTAAATTGACGATTATTTCAACAACTGCTGAACATGACATCAGCTTTGAACGCCGTCACGCTTGCGGAGCGACCCGCTAACATTTCGGCTCTGCTCGTAGTGTTCGGTGAAGAACTGCACCATCCCCTTCCACGTGACCTGCGCCTTCGAGCACAGCCTGGAGATGAAGACCATCTTGGACGAGGGCGACGAAGTCAAGTTCAAGTCGTTCTGCCTGAAGCACAGCAAGCCCGGCGACGCCGGCCTCAGCCCGGGCCGCTCCAAAGCGCCCGGCGAGGCGGCCAAGGTGGGCCAGCGCGCGCAGAGGCTGCAGGAGCTGGAGGAGGAGTTCTACACGCTGATCCAGCTGGGCCAGCTGGCGCAGGAGCTGGGGCTCTCCGAGCGCCCGCTGGACTTCATCTACCAGTACTGGAAGCTGAAGAGGAAGTCCAGCTTCAACAAGCCTCTGCTGCCCCCTAAGGAGGAGGAGGAGAACCTGGTGCTGCAGCCGCAGGAGGACAGCATCCACACGCGCATGCGCATGTTCATGCACCTGCGACAGGATTTGGAGCGGGTGGGTGCTTTTGGTTCCTTTTTGGATTTTTTTTTTTCTTCTTCTTCACTTCCATTTTTACTGCAGTGAAGCAGTGCATAATGCTGAGTCGGTGTATTTTTAGCCTCAGGAGCAAAAAAAAGCAAAAAAAAAATCCCTCTGCCCAGTAGTGGTTTTAGTCACTTCTCTATAAACCAGACAGTCTAGGAGATTCTAATGTTGTGACATTTTACCACAACTTGACATGATTTTTCTGCAACATATCTTTGGGATTTTGTTGCTCGTTTTGAGCCACACGCATAACAAAACACAGCAGAACAGATCTGCATATTAGACATGGTTGATGTTGTTTTCCGGCTAGATAATAACTCTTTACATGCAGTTCACTTTCTGCCGTTTGATGATCTTCACGCCGGCTTCCGTTCGTTCCTGTCCGCAGGTGAGGAATCTGTGCTACATGGTGAGCCGGCGGGAGAAGCTGAAGCTGCTGCAGAGTAAAGCTCAGGAGCAAATGTTCAACCTGCATCTCAAGCTTCTCAACCAGGAGATGTCCTCTGGTGAGAACAGGAGGCATTTCTATATTTCTACAGTGTTGATACATGTCCTGTCGTATCTGGGCAGAATTCCAGTACTGTGGTTTCTGTGTATTTATTGTCAATAACTTACATTTTGTTAACATTTAAATTTTTATTGAGTTGGTTGCTACCTAAATCTTGCGTTACTGTCTTTTTTGGAAGAGGATGTTCGGGGTTCCTTAACTGTCTGGAAAAGAAGGAAATTTAATTTTAGTATTTTGAGATGAGAAAATGAAGATTTTGGAAAAACCTTTGTATTTCCAGATTTTATTCTTTTATTGTATTGGTTAAATATTGTGTCTTTACTTCCATCCTTTCGTTTTTCCATTTGTTCTCTCTCCTATGTTTTTTTTTCCCTTGTATTTCCTAAATTTTCTTTTCTGGTATCATATTTACTAAACATCCTTTCCTTCCTTTGTTCCCTACTTGCTTCTTTTCTTATTGTCTACCACAATTAATTAATTTTCCTCTCATCCTTTTTTTCCCTTTGTTTTACGTATCGGTAGAAGAATTTGGGCCAATATTAACATTTAATTTATGACTAATAACTGACATTTATGGATATAATTAAAGGGAGGTTTATTTTAAAAAATGTATCTTAAAATGAACCTAGAATATTTGGAAAATTAAATTTGGAAAAAATTGCAGTTTTAACACGGAGGGAAAACAAAACCTAGGAACTTCTTCTAGGGCATTATTTCAGCTCAAGTGTTGTTCAAAACTTGCTACATTTTCTTAAATATCATTTTTCATGACGGCATAAATGGACGATTCTGTCACTTTTCAACCAGTTTCACTGAAATACCTTCAGCCTTCCTGGTATCTGCTGAGAATCTTGCTCCCCGTTCAGCAATCTGAATGAACTCCCGACATCGCTCCGTCAGAAACACTGCTTCCTGAGGCTGTTGCCCAACTTGTTGGGTCAGGTTTCATGCCGTCTCGTTTGCCTTGCCAGTCTAAACCATGTTTCCCTGTTTTACCCCCTGCAGATCTTCCTGCTTCTCTCCCGGTGGAGAACATGCTGTTCCGGGCTCCTCCGAGGATCACCCTGAAACTGAAGATGCCCAAAGGTTCCGGTCTGGGAAACGGAAACCGCAGCTCCAAGCTGGGCAACGGGCCGCTGTGCCCGGACAACAGCGGGAACGTCAACGAACACGCCGCCGAGGGGCTCGGCCAGGGGAAGCCCCAGCTGCACGCTCGCAAAGATGACCGACCCAACGGTCGCCTGTCATCCTCCGGCGGCGGGCCGTTAGCCGGCAAGCCTGCAGGAAAACATTTGGCCTTGCACTTCGTGCACCACGCTCACTCTTCCAACAGCAACGGCAAACTGGACCAGGACCGAGCGTGCGCGGTGAAGTGCAACGGCGTCCTGGACAGGGCGGCGGCTCAGAAGGACAGCTCCTGCCAGACACAAGGCACCCGGGACGTTTCCAAGGAGGACCTGGACAAAAGCAGCTTCTGCAAGTCTGCCATGGAGCGTTTCGGCAGATCCTTCAAGGAGGCGACCATCAACTTGGTACGGACGACGGAGGACCTGTGGGTCTCGGACAAACTGTCCCGAAAGAGCGCCGCCGAGGAGAAACAGTGGACCAAACCCGTACTAGAACACAAAGCCAAAAACAGACGGCCGCACCAGGACAGCGACGGGTACTGCCCCGACCTGGAGCTGAGCGACTCCGAACCCGAAGCCAAAGGTCGGCTCGGTCAGCAGGTGGGGCTGCCGCAGCCAAACGCCCAGCGGAAGGGGAAGCACTCGGCGGGGTCCAGACACTCGGTGACGAGGTGACACCGTTGGCGGACGCTTCCAGCTCCTCTCATCAGGGACCAAGCCACGGCGCCGACGGTGCTGCAACCACAGGACGCAGCGTGTCGGGTTCAGGACCATACATGAGGTTGAAACGGCTAATATCAACTCATCTGAGAGAGATTTGTACAACCAACTGCAAACTTTTTTTTTTCTTTTCTTTTTTTTTTTTTTTTTTTTACATTTGTCCAGTAAGGTTTTATTTTTATGTTTTTGTTTTCCACATCAGCTGCCTTTTCTGAAAACGAATGCTCCACACCCGACTGGGTTATAGTTTGTTTCCGGTGAGTAAACACTACATGTGTGTCTCAAAGTGGGACAAGACTCGTCTTTATTTTATTTCATTCTTTTTACGTCGCGCCAACATCCCGAGTTATCCTCCAACGATGAAAGTGGTGGCAGCAAAGTATTACGAGGCGGCGGTCGGAGCGCCTCGTTTCCTGGGGTCAGACGCTCACGTGAGCAGCCTTCATCGTCAGAGTTGAAATGTGAAAACGAGCTGTGAAACAACCATCTTTACTGTTCTACGTCCTCCTGTTTCAGTAATAAACGTGGCATAAGTGCTTCAAACCTGCTGGGTTGTTTTATTCTTTTACATAAAGGCCAAATCTAAAGTTTTTACTAATTTAAAAAGATAAATTAAATCCCATTTGAATAACATACCCCCACTCAGAAGCATCGACAAACCGAGTGGATACCGATTTAAAAGGAGCACGGAAGTGGGTTTTTACAAAGCTGTGTGCTGATCCTCGTCCCGGTCAGTGATCCGTTTCAGCTTCCGGAATCGATCACTAGAGGGCAGCGTTGTCTCTTGTTTCTCTTTAAGAACAAGAGAAAATGAGCTGGTTACCTTTTGACTCGAGCAAAGACAGAACCAGAACACTTTGAAGACCGAACCCAGAGGGATTTTAGTCACAATGTTCCCATTTTACCATCTCTGCTTCCTTCCCCTCTATGGTTGGGGTTGGTGCTGCTTCAGGGTTTACTGACCTGCTGAAGAAGCTCCGGGAGACCTGAGCAAACCAAATACAGCAACAGACACTTGGATCAATTTTCACCTGGGAAAAAAACCTATTCTAGTACAACGCTGGAGCTGCATTAGTTTGTTCTGCTTGGTGTATCTCTAGAGGAAATGTTTATGCATACGTTCATGAAAGTACAACAGAAGTTGTGTAACTTAATCAACTTAAGTCTAGAAAATTGACACATGGCTTCTAACAAAATGACAAGAAAAATAATCTAATATTAGGTACTTTTAGGTTCCTTCTGTCCCCCCCCCCAAAAAAAATCCATGCAATTTATCCATTAACTTGAAACATTACTAAAAATCTGCATTTATTATTCAATTTTTGTTTAAAAATATATCAATAGTAAAAGAAACAAAACAAGTGTCTTCAGTCAGAGGCATCAAATTCGCTGTAATACTGAATGCTACAGGAGACACTTAAAGCTAATATCCATTAGCATCTACAATTTACCCTAACTGAAGAATCTTGAATCATTTGAGTTACAGCAACATTTAATTTCACTTTTTTAATGCAGTGTTTTTGAATTTAGGCAAAGTTATTGTGGAAGGTCCAAAGAGTCACTTGGGGAGCTAGCAGACGTCAGCGGGATCAGACCTGATTCTGGTCAAAAGGTCCAGCATCTTTCCAAGTCTGGTAAAAAAAAAATTAAAAAAAAGAGAGAGAGGAAAAAAAAGCACAAATGAATAATATGATTTTTATAGTTTTTTTTTGTTTTCTTTAATGTAAAAATTCTAATCAGTCACTCCATCTTTTTCAAAGCATCATTTGGTCGCCGTCACTCTGACCTCTGTGTTTGGAACATGGTTTACCTGAGGGTCACACTCCATCACCTGCTCCCACCTGGCGCTTCTTGGCGCTGCAGAGACGCAGGGCATTTTAAATCTGAGGGCCCCTTTAAGAGAACTGCCTCTCCGTATCTGCTGATCGGTCAGCCGGCTGCATCATCCTGCTGCAACTCCCCGCGGGACAACAGCGCTGTCCGCCCCGTGCACCTGAGGAGGAGGAGGGAGTCATGCTAAACTACCGGTAACCGATGATGAAAATCTAAAAATACAGAATAAAAATTTCATTTAAAAAAAAAAAAGCGCCCTCAATGCCAAAAAAAAAAAAAGTGAGCTGATGGAAAAAACTGAAGCGGCAGATTTTTATTTATTTTTTTGCTGTGAAATGATGGCCGCGCAGTAAGCAGCGCTGTTTCCGGGCTCTGCGGGATGGGCGGCTCGTCTTGATACCTCGCTGCTGCTGGTGCTGCTGTAAGTCAGCCTTGTCCGGTGGTTCGGCCGGTTCCGCCGGTCGGCAGTCAGCAGCTGCGATTTGAACAAGTAAGTGCGCGAGAGGAGCAGGGCTCCGGTTACCGGAGCACGCGCTGCACAAGTTTCCGCCTCATTAAAGTCTAATCCTGACCGCTGTAGCTCCTACACGGGAGATGAGGAGATAAGTTTCCTTACGCGGTGCTCCCGTTTGTCATGCGTGTTTCTAAACGTGTGGCTTTCTAAGGGAGAGTGAGCGACGGAGCTCAGCATGTCCGGATGCAGCGAGCTGAGCCTGAGGGAGCTGCCCATGGAGAGCTGGATGTCTCACCTGCCGTGCGCCCTGTGGGACACCCCGCTGTACCACCTGGCCATTCCGGGTAGGCTCATAAACACGAAGCCCCCCTCTTCCTCTGCAGTGCTCATAACACTGTGTTAAAGGGGCAGTATGATGTGTTTACCAGGCACAGAAGGCCATTGTATATCACAATCAAGAAACCATGTTAACTTAAAAAACAGAAGAAGCTATGTGTGTTAAATATGACACCTTGAAATCTGCGCCTCTGTCTCTTTAAGAAGCACCTGCTCTTTCTGAAACTCCGCCTTCAGGAAGTCATTACAACATGGCTCCTCTGTTAATCTTTTAACAACCACTTTTACCAGCGAAGCAGCTCCTATAATGAGCAGCTGAACATTTCCACCATGTTTGCTAATTAGCAGCTCCTCCTGCAGGAGGAGCCGCGTCTCGAAGGCGGGGCTGGGTCCAACCCAGGCATTTTGCACAGCTGAATGGTTGCCATGGAGATTAACAGATTCCTCAAACACGCGTGAAAGAGTCAAGGCAACACTCCAGGTGTGTTTTTGATGAGAGAATAACTTTCTAACATGATGTAGAGCTAAAAAAAAAAGAAGTATATTCTACATAATACTGCCCCTTTAAGGATATTGGCTTGGCTCCATCATCTAACTGCTTAGTGAGACAAGCCAAACCCTGAGACAGAAGGACAGAAGAAAGCATGTTTTATACATCCTATTTGAGTTCAAGTTTATTTTGTATAAATGGGACAATAAGTATTAATAAAGATTTACATGGAAACACGTGAGATTATAGCTAATAACGTGGCTAATTTCCATCTGTAGCCCCACTGGCAGGTTGATGCTAAAGTACATATTAAATACAGAGATAAAAACCAGAAAAATAACACTACGCAATAAGAAACGCATTAAACAATCTTACAATCTATACATCTTAGCACATAATCTATGTTGATATTTTTGGATTTCCAAGAGCCAATTTGAATATGTTTTTTCTCTGTCATTATTTTACCATTAGAACGTTTTCAGACATGTCAAATTTTACTGCGGCGCAAATATGTGGATTTAACGTTTTATCACTCAGTAGCTCAAGCTAGCCTGCAGCAACGAACGAACGAGCGGGAGTTTCTGTCTGCCGGTGTGCAAAGTATTGACTGAATCCATATAAGCACGCCACACTTTTCAGAATTTTATTTGTAAAAAAAAAAAAAAATCTTGCGCTTGTGATGCGATTTAAATATGGCAAAGTCCAAAGGTTAAGATTGGTCCTTGCAGGGCTCCGTCCACGAAACCAAACAACCAAAAGTGTTTCTCCGTTTCCTCCCTCAGGCAGCCACAACGCCGTAACGTACTGCCTGGACATGAACGACAGGTCTCCCGTGGACCCCATGCAGCCGGACATGCTCCAGAAGCTGGACAAATACATGAAGCCCCTCATTCGCCCTTTTGTGTACAAGTGGGCGATAACGCAGGTAATACAGCGGGGACGCAGCGCACCGTGGAAGAGACGTGTAACAGCTCTATCACTGAGAATCCTGCGTGTGTTTTCAGGAGTTCACCATAAAGCAGCAGCTGGACTGCGGGGTTAGATACTGCGACCTGAGAATCGCACACAGGCCCAACGACCACTCCACGGACCTGTACTTCTACCACGGCGTCTACACCACGCTCACCGTCGAGGTAACCTCAAGAGGCGCGCAGATCCTAGTGGTTCTGGTACGAAAAAACGCCCCTCGGGTCATAAACCACCGCCAGCGAGCCGAGGCTTGCTGAGTTCGCCCTAAAAACCCAAAGGTAAGGGAAGTGAAGAGCCTCTTAGCGCGACGTCAGCCTGGTTTTGCAACGTCTTCCGCCCGCGGGCTGGATTTATCGATACCCAACACCTGAACGCTCCGCAGAAGAAGTCTGCAGTGTTTACATTTCTATAGTTGCAGCTTCTATCTGAAGGTTTTTCCGTTTTACCTGTTTTATTTTACTAATATTTTTAAGAGTTTTGTGGCTCTAGTGACCTGTATTCATTAGACACTGGACATGAAGGAGGGAGTTGAAACGGAAAGTGTTGAGAAATTTACCGTCTGCATATTTTTGCTCATATTTTTCAATGTAGGAAATTAGTACACAGTATAAAGCGCAACTTTAGACACGTTTTCTCGTTTACAGGTCCAAACATTTGACTCGTGAATGTACTGTAGGACGAAGAAGTCCCAAGTAGTGACTTTTTAACAGAGTGTCCACTCGTCCTTAAAAAGTCTTTAATTCACGCTTCTAAAATCTAAAGAAAAATCATAATGTTTTAAATTCATTTAAAAAATGTAAGTCAGCCTTCAATACAATAATCATGTGGCAGGAATATTCAATATGTTTGAACATTTTTTTTTTTCTTGCCGGACTTTACTGTCACGCTAACGTTTGAGGCTACTGCTAACTACATGCTAAAACCCTTGCTAACTAGCTAGTTAGCTTTTATTTTTTTCCTGTATTATGGATAAATGCAAATTGGCTGGACATTTGTCTTCGCCATCGTCTCCCTTCTGTTGCCAAACCATCTTTTTGGCAAAATGCTAGGTTTTCAATGAAAGATTTACAACAGTTTATTTTGTACTGTCCCTTTAACAGTACAAATATATGACTGTAATATTACTACATCGACTACATCACAGTGATCTTATTGTACTAAAATGTATTGGAAAAATAAACCCTGTCTCCAGTTTTCCAGTGTCGACCTTGAACTCCGTCTCCCCTCTTGTCTCTGCCCGAGAAAGCGTCCCCACAGCATGATGCTACCAGTACCGAGCTTTCACAGAAAAGCGCTGCCCCTTTAAACAACGTCTTCTCATTGACAGACCGTCCTCACGGAGATAAAGGAATGGCTGGACGCTCATCCCAAAGAGGTGGTGATTCTGTCCTTCAGCCACTTCCTCGGTCTGAACCAGGAGCTCCACGTCCGGCTGCTCACTAACATCCGCGACACATTCGCCTCCAAACTCTGCCCCAAAACGGTACAGTTAACCTTCGTGCTCTTGTTTTTTGTTTTTTTTTCCCCCCCCCTGAAAGCTCAGTACTCTTTCGGTGTTTCGTGTTTTGATTACTTGCCCACAAAATCCAAAGCGTGAGAGGAAGCCTCATTCATTCACAGGAACTTGATGAGAACTTCTCCGTTTCAGGAGGTGCTGACTCTTCGAAATCTGTGGGCTTTGGGCTGCCAGGTGATTGTGTCCTACGAACACAGTATTTCCAGCTCCCACGGCGACCTGTGGCCTCACATTCCCTACTGGTGGGCCAACAAGTGCAGAGCCGAGGCGCTCATCGAGGAGTTTGAGGCAAGGAAGCAACACGGTAGACCAGGTAACGTGCCGATTGTAATGCCCTCAAGAGTGAAAAACGCTAGAAAGATGGCCTTTTCTGGCGAAACTCAATGCGAACGATGTCAGCTGAAGGTTTTTGCTCAAAGTATTTGACCTAGCCCCGCCTTCAAGGACGAAGCTCCTCCTTGGAGCTGCAGTTTCTAAGCTTTCTAGTTCCCACCTCACAGAGCAGCCCTCCCTCATAAATACCCCACTCAGCTCCTTCAGACTAGCCAGCAGCAATTAGCAAACACCTGGTGGAACTGAGGATCTGCTGAGCTCATTGCATGAGCTGCTTCTCAGTGAAGAGCTGGTAAAATCGTTGTTAAAGGGTTAATAGAGGAGCCATGTTGTGATGGCTTCCTGAAGGCGGAGTTTCAGAAAAGAGCAGGAGCTTCTTAAAGCGACAGAGGCCCAATTTCACGGCAATTTACGGCATCCGCACAACAAGCGCTTAATGCATGTTCTTTCTCTGTTCCAGGCGGTTTCTTTGTCACCGGGATCAATCTGACGGAGGACCTGAAGTACATCTGCACCCACCCCACCGAGTCCCTGAAGGACCTGGTGATGTCCACGTACCCGGCGCTGCTCGGCTGGGTCAGGGAGCAGACGCCCGGCCCCAGAGCGGGCTCCCTCAACATCATCGCCGGGGACTTCATCACGGAAAGCCACTTCGCGCCCACCGTGGTCACGCTGAACGAGAAGCTGCTGAAGTGGTCCTCGTGACTTCTCGCTCCGGAAAAGTGCCGAGCGTCTGCAGAAGCGGGGCAGACATCAGAGCAGTTTGTTTTGATCGGATTGATGAAAACATTTGAATTATTTATTTGACCGTAAATGCACTCACAAGGGGGGGGGGAGCAGCGGCGTGCACATTTCAGTTCAAGCAGACTGTGTTTTGGTTTTTTTTATATGCGCTGACCCGAACTTCTTTGTTTACATTCAGTTCGTGCTTTATGCAACGCACCGTGTCGGTTTTCACAAGTCAGCAGCGGGTTTGACGACTTGCTGACCGAAGCAATAACGGCACAACTGAACTCCCCCCACCACCGCAGGAAGCACAGACTCTGCTCTCACCGAGGACTCGCAAAGGTAAATAAGAACATTTTGGAGGAATTATGCCGGTGAAAGCTTTGACACGTCAACTGCGAGACCTGGGGGTTGCGTCATGGAATGTGGAAACTATTTATGCAAGTTTATGCAAAATTAAAAATGCATGACAAGGATTTCTTTGCATGAACCCAGCACCGATTGTTCTGTTTTTAAAAGTAGCTTTTAACCTCCTGCTGAGGTGTGAGAAGCGAACTCTGCACCGCCGTGCCTGTGGAGACGAGCTGCTCAAACGTCAATAATCCCCGACGAAACATTCGGGTCTGGAACGAGTGAGGGGAAAATAAAAAGAGAGAGATATCCGTTATTGAACTGTTGGAGAGCAGATTGTTTATGTTGCAATCCACGACGTTTATTTATGTCTCATAATTCATTCATTTAGATTAACATGCATCATTTCTGTCCTCTTGGTTATGTAGGTTGTCGCTTATTTAGCGCCAGTTTCCAACAATTGTCACCTCAAGGCACTTATGTAAGACAAACACCCACTTTATATACAGGAATGTATAATTAAAGCAAGTGAAAAGTGATCTGTGTCCTGAGGAGGCATGAAGGAAGAACTGATTTTTAACAGGCTGAGACCTCAACCAGAACTAGATAGACATTTATTTATTTGTCGGTCAGTTTGAACTTTTCCTTATACAAGTCAAAAAAGAGAAAAGAAACACAAGACAAAACAAGTACAGAACAATATTTACATTTCCATCAATGGCAAGAACACATAGACATAAAAAAAATGTAGCTGAAAGGACAAGATTGTTACACGTTTATTTTGTCCTACATAAAGCATCATCAGAATCCAAGCAGCAGAATGTCTTCTGCATGTTTTACTAAAACATGTTTCCGAGGAATTCCACCAAAGTCTGTACACAAACTCATAAAAGAAAACATAATCCAAACCTTATTGAATTTAAGATCGCAAAATTTCAAAAGTAGCAATGATTACAAATACAAAACAAAACAAAAAAATTGCAGGGGCAGGTTACAAAAATGAATTCATAGAGCAGTAAGTTGTTGAAATGAATCTTGAAGCTGTTTTGGTTACTTTTTTTTTTTTACCCCTCCAGGGGGTCTTTTGTGGGCTCTAGTGTCCCTTATATGATAGTAGGCTCTGTTTTGGTTACTTTTTACACAAGAAAGTGCAAGTTCTGCCACAGCATCACACCTTAATAAAAATAACTGAAATCCTCCGACGGCTTTTGGGTTTGGTGTTTTATCTCTTACAAGAGTTTAGTGGAGGCGCCACTGCAGCTGCACATAATCCTGGGGTCACCAAAGTGAAAATGATTTTCTAAATGGTACGTGGCAAAAAAAACAACAGTTCCACTATGCATTCTCAGTGCACAATGTTTATAAGAGATATAAGATATGTCCTTACATAAAGATGGAGGATAGAAACATGTCATGGATTCTGTTCGGTTCTCTTAGAACTGTCAACTTATCAGCCACATTTGACTCATATATATATATATATATATATATATATATATATATATATATATATATATATATATATATAAAATTTTTTTACCTGTCTCAGTATGTAATGCAAATACAAATTGCAAAAGTGACAACAAAAAATTAGATTTATATAAAATATTTGTACACATATCATTACATAAAAATACCTTAGGATGACCTAAACACATTATTGGTGACAATTTTATCACCAATAATATGATATTTAACTTAATCCTGGGATCACCAAGTATTAAGACTATAATATTGTATAGCTGTATTGTGATATAACTATCGCATTTTTCCACTGGATCCTCAGCGGAAAAATGGCCGACTACCTAAGAACCCAGTTCCAGCTGCTTTATTATTTTTTTTTTTGAACGTGCGCCCTCTGGTGGCGCCTTTTCTGCCATTGGTCAGTGAAAACCAGGAACCTGCGAGTTTCTCCTCCCTCCTTCGGCTTCCTCCTGCTGCCGCTGCTGTTTGCGGTCGATGGCTTTGAGGAATCAGGTGGGGGGAAGCAGAAAAATCATGTGATCCACGGTAAAAGCGGCTGCTCGGAGTCGCAGCTCGGACACCGACGGCTCGACATGGACGTCAACAACCAGGACTGGATGTCCGCCCTGCCGGAGGAGCTGTGGGACTTTCCCCTGACAGAGCTGGCGATACCTGGTAGGTCACTCTCACGTCACACTGAACCCCGCAGCCTACAGTAGGAGTTATACTCTGATGTTGTAGATTATTTTTAATGTTAATCCGGATTTTTAAAAAATATTTTAAATAGCAGTTTCATTTATATGCTTGAATTCAATCGTATTGCTATCTTGATACAAAATTCTTCCTTTTATTCAGGAATGGAAAGTCATTTTACTCAATGACTGAACATAAAATATCCCTTCTTTATGTTTTCATTTGAATTGCTTGTGCTGTTTTATATCTATTCATTTTTTTTTTATCTTGAAAGGGTTATTGCTGTCGTAGTCTGCCATTTATGTGAAGTTTGTTCGTGTCTTTGCTAGACATCCACTAGTGTTTATTCTGACTTTATGGAGTATTAAAGGTACAAGGCACACATCTTTGAAATGTGTTAGTCGCTTTAGTTGTTAAGTTATTCCATTGTTTTTCATCTGTTCTGATGTTAATGTGCATTTAACAAAGATAATATTTGCTCTCCCAAAAACAAGTTTCCACACACCTTGTGTGACGTGATGACATCACACAAGGCTTTTGGCATCTGATTAGCATTCTTCCCAGAATGTCTCTTGTGTTTTTCATGTTTCCTGTTTTTGCTCCTTATTTGCATGTTGTTGTTGTTGGCGGCACAAAAGCTTCTTGTATTCGGTTGAAAAAAATATTTTTTCTTCGTTTTTGTCGTACCTGTTTTTAGGAAACTTTGTCAACTCGTCGAAGAGGCTCGTCAAGAAAATCAGGGCAGACTTTAATGGCCAAAAGTTCGTTATCAAAATTCTTCAGAGTTCATAGAGAGATACATCACCACTAATTGAAATTTAATGATTCAAGCAGGCATATAACCAAATACATACCAAAGTTCTGAAGACAACCATCTTTACTGCCGTCGCTCCCTTGCCTTGGGAACAAATCGAAGTCAAACTCTGACCCACTGGGTCGACTCTCTCAATTCTTCAAAATCTACGTTGAAACGGATCAGAAATCGCACCCCTGCTACCACTATTAGCTCGACAGCATGACCGTTATGCCTCTTGTGATGTCATCAACTCAAACTCAAATTAGCTTTTTCTTCCGTGTGCTTTTGTGAAACATATTGTGTGAAATCCTGCTATGGACATCCATACTTCAGTCCCCAGCTGTTTATCTACTGCTAGATCAAGTTTAACAAAAAGAAGAAACAAAAGAAAACACCGCCTGGGTGTTTTTTCTTTAAGGGTAATTTTATTGCCAGAACTGTGCTCTAAAAAAAATATCATTTGCACAGAAAAATAGAAAGCGAAGAACACGAACTCTTGGTCATTCAAGGAAACAGAAATTCCTTTTTGCTTTGAAGTCTATTATATTTGAGATATATATATATATATATATATATATATATATATATATATATATATATATATACTGTATATCACTAAAAATACAAGTGAGACTAAAAATAACACAAAGGTGTTTCTTTCAACCTGCCGCTCCGGTTTGAGGTGACGTCATTTTACAAACCCGTTTCTCGTTCCTGGAAGACTCAAAAGTTACGTTTGGCGTCTCGTTCACTACAGGCAGCCATGACGCCATGAGTTACTGTCTGGACATAACGTCGCCCCTGCTCAGGTCCGAGTCGGACTGCTTCTGGCTCCTGGACGGGCTTTTCTACTGCGTCACCAGGCCTCTCATCTTTAAGTGGGCCACCACGCAGGTACGGAGAAATGTGGAGCAACAGAAACGACCCGTCAACGTGTTCAGAGCTCATCTTTAAGAAAGGACATCTCGGGGTTCATTTTCTCCTTTACCAGATCAAGTGTGACACAAACCTCAACGTGTTCAATGGAGATTTTATGAAGAGCAACTCTGAGCAGTGATTAATTATGAAATGGAAGGAAAAGGACTGAGGTTTATTACAAATAAAAACCACTGTTTCCTGCCTTATTTCACCCAGAAACAACAAATAACATGCAGTGCCATTCAATCTTAGAACAAAAGGTTGGTTTTTCTTTCTGACGGATCTTTTTCCTCCACGTTCGCCGAGACTCTTAATGAATGAAACGCTTTCAGTGGCAGAGACCTTAATACTGTTCAACTCTTGGATCAAGACCAAGCCTTCCTGGTGATCCCATCAGCAACTCTTGTTTTCTCATGAAGCCGTTCAAAAGTGGATTGTCTGAGGTGTTGGCAGGGTGGATGAGACGCCCGGCTCGGTTCTGGTTCTGGTCGGACAGGAACTTCAGGTTCTACAGGGAGAGGGAATGTTACAGTAAAGGGGCCGACTCTGAATGCCATGTGGCTGGTTTCGTGTTTCCTGGCAACGGGAACCATGGCTCCGCCCGCTTGGTACGTCACTTCAAATTTTTATTGAATCCAATTAAGTCATTTCATTTAAACTAGTCAAAGGTCTGCACAGCAAAGGAATCGCAGGAGTTAACTGACACTGTCCACAAAATGGCGACAGAAATAGTTGGGAGAAAACATAATAATAATTGGATCAATTTTCTGAAGATGGTATCCACCGTTTAATATTCACTACCAGGTAGATGCATAGGCAGGTCTGAAGTGCTGTGTAAAAAAAAAATCTATTTCACTTCAGTTCGAAATGCTAATAAATAGATTTATAAACATGAAAGCAGAATTTTAGTTAGTTTTATAAAGGTACAAAATAGTTCCTGTTATAGTTTTCCCCCTCATTACTTAGTTTTATCAGTTGACAAAAATGTTTGCCATTTCTTTCATTTTAGTAACCTAAAGTAACCTTGCTACAAAAGCACGCCACACTTTTGAGATTTCCACACGTGAAAGAAGTCGTCGAAATATCGCTTTCCTTCCACTTCAAATCCTGCACTGCTCTGTGTTGATCTGTCCCAGAAAAAAAACCCATAGAATAGATTTAACTTTGTTAGGTGAGGATAAATGAAAAAAAAACAAAACAAAACTGAAAAAAAATCGTTAATAATGCATATATTTAAATTGCCTTGATCTCATCAAGAAGCAACCTTTTTTGTTTGTTAGGTTGGTTTTTTTTAAACTGACCTTACCTGCAGAACGGAGATGAGGGGGTCGCTGATGTCGGCGTTTTGGAGCCAGAAGTCACAAGACTGTCATGAAGGTTTTCAGCTGAGATGGTCCAAAGTTTAACAAGACGCAGATAGAGCAGAACGTGACTGTTTGTTCGATGTTCTGAGAGAACAGGGGCTGAAAGCCAGAGGTCAGAGTTCACAGGCACAACAGCAAGAGAGGACATCCCACGGAGATTAGAGAAACTGCAGAGTTGACTGATTAGGTGTTTTTTTTTATAGTTTAGTTTTTAGCTATTAATACAGCATCAAAGGAAATGTTTCTGGTATTGGAAAAAAAAATATATATATAATAATAATATATATATATATCAGACTTTGGATTAAAATCTGAGTAGGTGGCTAAACTCAAACGTGGAGTTTCGTTCTTGTGTTTAGGACAAGAGCATCGAGGATCAGCTGTCAAAGGGAATCCGGTTCTTCGATCTCCGCGTTGCGCACAAACCCAACGACCCGTCCGACGACCTCTACTTCACACACGTCATATACACACACCTGACGGTTCTGGTGAGCTCCGGTCACGTCAGCCGCTCTCTGGCTTATCGCGGCTTTTCCCACCATAACTCGCTCCCGCTCCACAGAAAACCCTGGAATGCGTCGAGCACTGGCTGAACTCTCACCCGAAGGAGGTCGTCATCCTGGCCTGCAGCCATTTTGAGGGAATGGACGACGCGTGCCACGAGTTGTTCATTTCCCACTTGAAGAAGCTGTTTTGCTCAAAGCTGTGTCCCCGGAAGGTGGGCTCCCTCCTCCCGCTGGCGATGTCGGCTCTGAGCGCCAGTCGCCGCCTCACCGTGTCCTCTGTCCCCTGAACAGGAGCCGGTCCTGAGCCTGCGGAGCCTCTGGGCGTCCGGTTACCAGGTCATCCTGTCCTACGAATCCCAGCTGGTGGCCAGACACCCGCAGCTGTGGCCCGCCATACCGTACTGGTGGGCGAATAAAACAACGGCACAAGAAGTGATCCGCTACCTGGACTGGAACAAAGACATGGGACGACCAGGTGAGTCGGTCTGCTGTGACGGCGGCGGATCGGGGACATTGGAGATGGAAAAAACAAAAAACGGAGAGGGGAGTAAATTTACTACTTTTTTTTTTTTTTTGTTGACATTTTCTAGAAAAAACGTCGACATCTCTCTTCTTTTTTTTCCCCTGAAGATTTCTGAGAATAATCTGAAGATTTTACTTTATTAAGGAAATTTTTAACTTTTGAGACTCAGAAATTTCTTTTTTTTTTTTATTATTTCTAGAAGATTTCTGAGATTAGTCTGAAAATTTCAGTTTCTTTCTAGCAAATTTGGGACTTTCCAAACTCGGAAGTTTCCAAGGTGTTTTTTTTTCTTGAAACTTTCTGAGATTAATCTCAAAATGTAATTTTTTGGGTGGCAAATTTTTGACCTTTCAAGCTCAAATATCCTTGTTTTTTCTAGAAAATTTCTAAGATTTCTCTTGAAATTATTTGACTTTTGAAGCTGAAATTTCCCTGTTGTGTCTACAAAGTTTCTGAGATTAGTCTGAAAATGTCTGAGGTTTTTCTAGCAAGTCTGCGACTTTTCGAACTCAGAAAAGGTCCAAAAGTTGAACGTGTTTGACTTTTGAAACCCAGAAGTTTCCAAGGTTTTTTTCCTTGAAAAGTTCTGAGATTTATTTCAAAATTCCGGGGATTTTTTTTTAGCAAAATCTTTGAATTCTTAAGCTCAAATATCTTTATTGTTTCTAGAAAATGTCTGAGACTAACCTGAAAAGTTTTGAGTTGTTTTGGCAGAGTTATGTTTCTGCCTCCAGTGGCCCCACATTTTGTCACATTAAAATCGCAGCTGTTAGACTTTTGTTTGGTTTCACGTGTTTATCTTCATTGCCAAATTTCTCAAGACGTGAAGATTCACACCTTCAGTCAGATTGAGTACAGTGAAGCCAGTTTTCAAGTTTCGCCACCGATTTTCGGGTTTCGTTCTGGACTTTGATCAGTGGCGCCTCCAGGTGGAGAGAAACGGCATCATTCAGGGTTTCTTGTCTCTACAGAGGGCTTCTTCGTCTCCGGCCTGAACCTCACGGCTCCGAGGTCGTACATCGCCAAGAACCCGAAGGAATCCCTGCGGACGCTGACCTTCAGCAACTGGGAGTGTCTGAGGGAGTGGGTGGAGCAGCAGAGACCCGGGTCGGACCCTCACAGCCTCAACATTATAGCGGGGGATTTCGTGGGTCCGCTTCCGCTCTGCTCCCTGGTGATCGGACTGAACCACAAACTGCGACCAAAGATCTCAGCCCGTCCCATGAAGGAGCAGCAGCAGCAGTGATTTCGGCTTCACGTCTGGATTTCTTGTGTCTAAAATGTTCACCGATTTAAAAAGAAAACCAGCTGAGGTCGTTTTGTTTTCTACCCGAGAAGAGTTTGCATTTCTTACGTGAAGCCAAGTATATATTTCGTACAAGAAAACGTCTCGTTCTGGCTCAGATTTGTCAGCTCAGATCTTTTAATCGCTACAGAGTAAACACAGTATTTTCCTAAGCTCTTCGTGGTTCTGAGTTCAGTCATTTTCTTTCCTCCCTTCCTCTCTCACCTACTTTCGAACAGTTTCTTGTAGCGTCCGTGAGCAGCGGCGCTGATGATGACCTTGACGACGGCCGAGCCTTCCTCTGCGTTCACCTGCACGTCCTGGACGGTGGCCTCCTTGTACAGCCAGCTGTTGACCGGGACACACACACACACACGCGCGCTCACCTCGTGTTCATAACGGAAAATGAAACCAGCTGACCGAACGTCACGTTCTGACCTTAACTGAGGAGAGCTGAGGTTTACTCTCAGGTCTAGGATTTGCTTTCCGGTGGACTTTACGACCTCCTGCTCCACAGCTTTCTTCAGCTCGTCCAGGCCTCGCTGCTGCAGGGCAGAGATGAGCACAGCACCGGACTCCGAGCTCTCATAACTAACACACACACAGACAGACAGGAGAAGTTTGCCATTTCAAGCTCGTAAACATGCCAGCAGGAGCAGATTTAATCTCAGATTCCAAAGTTTCCAAAGGAGCAGGTCCTCCTCCGCTGAGGTAGCATAGACTCTCACCTGTCAAGCAGGTCGATCTTATTGTGGACCTCGATCATGGAGGCCAGCAGCCGGTGTGGGATCTGCAGGTTCTTCAGGACGTTCAGGACGTTCGCCTTCTGATTCACCGTCTCTGGATGACTGACGTCTCTGACGTGAACCAACAGATCCTGGGGAGCAGAATGGAAAGAGAGTCTTTTTTTAAAAAAATATTTTTTTTAACCGTGACAATCTTAGGGCTGTGTTGGGTCCTGAGGGAAGGCCTCGTCAACACCTTTGTAACTTTATCTAGGTTCTGTTCATCTTCAAAACAACATTCAAAATGATGTGGCATAGAGGGGCTGACGCCTTGTAGAAGTGTTTTAAAGGGGCAGCATTATGTGCCTTCAATTTTATAGCACAATCATGTAACTGTATTACCGTCAGTTGTTAGAAAAACGCTGCACATATCAATTATAACCTAAAAGGCATTTCAGTTTAGGGGCGTGCTGTGGTGGCGCAGGGGGTTAGCACGCCCCACATTTGGAGGCCTTAGTCCTCGACGCGGACGTCGCGGGTTCGACTCCCGGTCCTGACGACCTTTGCCGCATGTCTTCCTCCTCACCCTCCTTCCTGTCTGCCTACTGTGGAAAAAATACAAGCCACTAGCGCCGCAAAAACTCTTCGGAGAAAAAAAAAAAAAAAAAAAAAGGCATTTCAGTTTGTAAATTTTACATTTTAAAAACTCCCGCTCTTTCTGAAGCTCCACCTTCAGGAAGTCGTCACAACATGGCTCCTCTATCATCCCTTTAACAAACTTTCCACCAGCCTTTCCCTGAGAAGTAGCGGCTGGAACTGCAGCTGGTGTCTACCACGTATGATCTCAACGGGATGAATACAAATCCACAGCACACCTCTAGACTTTTATTTTGAAAAAAATATATTTTACTTCAAATCCCCAATTATTCCCTGCTTTGTGGTTTGTTTTTTTTGTTTTTTTGTATAGCAGAACCCCAATAAAACACAAGTGTGAAGAAGTTCAAATGGTGCGAATGCTTTGGCAATGCATTGTGGGCCAACATCAATATGAAGGTATTTTTGCATCATACATAGTACATGGCTGCATATTAATATACATTTTTTTTTATGCAACACTATAACAACCACAGCTGCAAAGACCCGACATTTTCCCCACCTCTCTCTGTCATCAAAGCTTCCAACAGTCTGGTCTCCAGCATCTACTGCTGCTGAATATTTCATCGGCATTAAAAGCTTAAATTCATCAAATATTACAGTCTTTTGCTGGATAAATAATGCAGACGCGGCTACGGCCAGGTCTGCTTTTGACGGATTGTGCGGCTCTGGAATGAGAGGGATGGACCTCGCTGGTTTTTTGGAAGGATGACGATGACAAAACCCACCAGACAACGTGCAGCTGTCTGCTTCCAATGCCAGCCTTAGACTTACCAAAAGATTTCCTGATTACATCTTGTTTTTTTGGGGTTTTTTTTATGTTTTCCCAAAAACAAAGAGTGCTTAATTTAAGACTTAGTCATTCTAATAAATGAGCACAGAGCTGAAACGATTAACCGATTATTGAAGTAATAATTTAGCAATTGTAGGTAGGTGTAGAAGAAGAAACCGGACGCCCTACTGAGTGTACGATGTCCTCCAGTGTGGCGGAGAAGGAGTCGATGAGCTGGTGTGGGAGCTGGGACAGGAAGCCGATGGTGTCCACATACAGAACGGTCATGTGACTGGGCAGCTGGCCGGCGTGGACGGTCACGTCGAGGGTGGCGAACAGCTGGTTCCTGGGCTGCAGGCCGCTGTCGCCGGTCAGAGCTTTGATCAGAGTGGTTTTTCCTGAACAGATGGGGGGGAAAAAAACAAAAATACTGACACGGATAGGAGCGAAAACGAATGAGAACGATGTTCCCGAGACTTTTCGAGCGGCGTCTCCAGTGCTCTCACCACAGTTGGTGTATCCCAGCACGGACACAGTGGGGAACTCCCTGTGTTTCCGCTGCGACCGCAGCAGGTGCCTCTTTTTGCGAAGTCTCTCCAGGGCCGAGCGGATCCTCGTCTCCCGCTCCTTCAGCAGCCTCTGCTGGACTTCGTACACCGTCTCCCCTGGAAGAACCGATCAGGAAGGGTCAGTCGGGTCTTTAGTCGACGCGGCGGATCGCAGGCTATCACAGGGCTGCATCACCTGAGCCTCCGATGTACCTCGCTCCCCCGCCCTGCTGATCCAAATCCGCCATGTCATTTTTTAGACGAGACCTGCAGGTGGAACACAAAGTGGGTTTTTATCAACAGAAAGACGGCAGAAATGGGCAACACTGAGACGTAAGAGTGCAACAAAAACGAGGTTAAATGAAAACCTCGTGTTTTCGTGTCCAACTTCCAAACTTTACCAGAATCAAATTTCCAGAATTTTCAGTATTTTATTACCAAATCTTTTAAAGTATAAATTGGGGGTGGGCATTTATTTTTGATAGGTAGTTCAGACCTTTTTTTTTTTTAACCAAATACGTTTTCTTTTTACTCTTACTTGAGTAATTTCTTGGACGGCTACTTTTTACTTTTACTTGAGTAAAAATATATATATGTTGAAGTGGTACTACTCTCACTTTGGTCTAATTTTTGGGTTCTCTAACAGATGGATGGAAAAACTGGATAAATGGTGGACATATTGACCGACAATGGACAAACAGATTTACAGACACCCACTGTTATCAGCACAAAGGTTCTTCCACCTCCATAATCACTCAGTGTGAGAAGCCTGACACACAGGTAGTGTGTGTGTGTGATCACCTTAGTAAGGGGATCTCTGCCAGGGAGATCTGGAGCTTGGCCTCTTTGGTTCTGGCGTTGCAGCGGAAGATGTGGAGAACAACCGAGTACCTGTCAAAGACCTTCACCCCCCAGGCTTCCTCGAACTCCCTCTGATGTTGGGTTTGGAGACAAAAGGCATCGGTAAGTCTAGTGAACCAGTCAGCGCGGTCGGTTCCACGCAGTCTCACCTCAGACACAGAGTACAGGCGGTCCACATTCACGAACACAGCAGTGACTCCCGGGGTCTGCCTGATCTTCTCTGGACAGAAAACACATTTTCATTCAGAGCCAGACTTTCCCATCGGGCAGAACTGCTGAGAGGCCGGTGGTACCTGTAAGCAGCTGGAAGTTTCCCTTTCCAAATATCTTCTTCTTCTCTGGTGTCTTTGTGGAGAGGATGATCTTGTCCACCACTGTCCAGTTGTCCAAGGTGTTCACCAGTCCCTCGGCCTCGGCCATCATCAGCTCGGCTGTAAATTAAACACACAGCTCAGTAAAAACCCCTCCGAGGAACCGCCTTGTTCAACTGAGCGTGCTGGACTGGTTACCTGTGGTCAGGTACTGCTTTCTGCTCCCCCACTTCACATCAGGGTGGACGATGAACACCCTGTGCTGTCCCTGTCCGATCCCTGCAGGGACGTGCTGCTGGAACAGCTCCTCCACCTCCGTCTCCTCCAGGAGGTCTCCATCTTCGTCCTCCTCCTCTTCTGTGGGTGAGCTGCTGCCGAGGTCTTTCCAGTTCTTCAGGCTGGAGGCGGAGAGCGCCAGGGACCTGCTGGACGGCAGGACGGGCGGCTGTCCTCGGTGAGACGCGGGGAGAAGCATGCAGGCGGCTGCGGGTCTGTGACAGCTCCGTGGTAAGAGAGGCAGTCGCGAATGAACGAACCTCAGAGTCTTCATGCTGCCTCGGGAGGTTTTACCGTCGACACATGATGCGAAACGCTGTTGCTGCAGGTCAGCGTGGACTGTTTACGTCTTTCAAGCTGACACTTCTTCTCCCGGCGCTTTCAAAGTAGCGGCGCTGCAGCGCCACCTGCTGGCGCGGCGGCGCCTTTTATTTAGACACGGGACAGAAGCAGTGGCGGTTTGTTGAATGAAGGCTTCCTGCAAACTAGTTACATTTACTCAGTTACATACTTGAATAACTTTATAATGGGCCGGAGGGGAATACTTTTATCAGTATTTTTACTTTTACTTGAATAACTATTATGATCCATTGCTACTCTTGAGTAAAAACTCTGGATTCTCTACCCACTGTGAGCAACTTCACCAAATGAATAGCAAGCTTGCTTTAACCAAAAAATACACCACACAGACACACACCTGCAGTTTTGGTCAAAATTTCCTAAGTTTTATATTGAAAGAAATTAATTTAAAAAATATATTTCCAACTCATTCTTCCAAATTTACGTCATTTCCATTACATAAATTATTTCCAAGAATTATTTTCATTTTGATCTTTAGAATACCAACATTTCCACATAACTTTATATTTCGGTCCATCTGATGATGCAATTTTTAAAATAAATTGTTGATGTTTGCATCAGATACTCAGTGCTCCTATTTTTTACTTTCACAAAATGTGCATAACAGGGTTTTACTGATTATGTAATAAATTTATTATACTGTAATACCAATAATACATACATGCACAATGGTCTTGGTTTAACTAGTATGCATTCAAATATCTATGTCTTAGGTGATCCTGATGCCAACCTAAGATACATCTGTTATATCTTAACAGAACATAAAGTTGCTGTTGTGTGAAAAAATTGCACATTTATTTGTGAAAATCAGCATTGAATTAACAGAATGTCACAATTTGGTCATTATGTGAATATCAAAATATCATTTGTAGAAAAAAAAAACATCTTCACATGAGGTTTCTATAACTATAATTCAAAATATCATGTTAACAGGTTTTTTATGAGTCCATAAGCATGGGAGGGGAGACTGACTATAACCAAGAGCAGGTTTTGGTTATTTGTACAGGTAGATCCTTCTTTAACTTCATGGTACTAGGAAAACGGGTAAGGCTTGGACCAGGAAAAGTAACGTAGGGCTTAAACTATAGTAGACAATATAATGCTGGGTCCCAGGGGGGGTCCTACAGGGCTTCTGCTCCGAGTCATATATGGCGTGAGGTCTGGGCAGTGGTTCTGGGGATATGGTCTTTTTCAAGAATCTCAAAACTTAAATCCTTGGATGTAGAAAAAGAGCTTGGGCCCCGATCCAACAGAGTTCTTGTGTGTTTTATGTGGCTGAATGAAAGGTGGACTTTAAGGTCTCTTTTCCTGAGTACCGTAGCTGTACAGTTGCTGTTTCATGCAACCGAGTCCACATCTACGAATGGCGTGATCTGAAATATCAAAGTTGAAATTCAATAGGCATATTCAGTATTCACCATATAAAAAGGAAAACATATATAAATATATAAATGCAAAACACTAGAATACGAAGGCTGATCTTTCTTTTTACTATGGTTTTGTATAAATCATTTACATTTCCTTTATTGACCATATACAAATATAAACAGATGCATAATATACCCTAAATATGGAGAAAAAAAACAATTAACCACAATTAATCAATTAATCTCTGTAGGACACTGCTTTATTAAAATGACCACTCAAATGAATCCCGGTCTTTCACAGTTTTTGTGGGTTTAAAAAAAATCGTCGCTCACAGAATGGACAGTGATACTGTGCAGATGGACTGCAGCGACACTTTTTCAAAGATGGCACCGATCGCCCCGTCTGAGCTGTTACATGGAGCTGGAGGAAGACGGAACAGGGAATCTGAATCATTTAAACTACGATGCGGAGGTGACCTGCCACGGTTCATTCCTTCTCACCAACAGGACGGCTTGGAACTGATCCCAACGTAGCACAATGTGAGATAAGTGGCATCTTCTTGACTTTTCAATGTCATTTTTTTTTTTTTACATGAAGCTAATCAGTGTTCTGGTTTATTTGATCAAACAAAAAAAAAAAAGTATGAGTTCTACTAAGACCCAGAGTCTCACAGACCATATAGTAGTTATGTCAACACATGCGCAAAGTTTGAAAAGCCACGGCTGCCCCCATTGTTCACCATTTACAATAGTAAACATCAGCTAACCGCTAATGTTTTCCCATTAGTGTTTAGCTAACACGTCATGGTAAGAAACTCTTCTCAACAGCACACTTAAAAGAAGCTTCATAATTAAAGCAAAACTATATGAATAAAAAAAAACTCACTTTGTTTTCCTCAATGATTGCTCACCAACGTTGTAACCATCATGGTCCTGAGCGTCCGTCTTCATTTGATTCTCCTTAACACGTCTACCACCACAATCTGGAGAGCAGCGAGGTTTCACCACAGAAAGTTGTTGGACACATGTTTGAACTAGAGGGTTCTGAGGAAGGCTATACGGGTCAGTTTTGTTTGGTGTTAAAGGCAGTACTTCCTCTAACTTAGTGCTACAAGCTAGTTTTGGGGGGTTTGGGGGGGAGTGAGGTTGGCTTTGGGCTCAGGACAGACGTTACAGGACTTTTTGTGTCTGGGCAGAGGATGTAGGGGTCAGGGTTTGGGTAGGCATCGAAAAAGAAGAGTTCAAGCTCTGGTCAGAAGCTGGAGAAGTTTCCGTATGTTTTATGTGGCATGAAAGATGGACTTTCAGGTCTCTTTTCCTGAGTACCGTAGCCGTACAATACAAACAGTGAAAGTGTTGCTGCTTCCTGCAACTGAGTCCACATCTATGAATGGTGTAATCTGAAATATAAATAGGTGAAATCTATTAGATATTTAACATCCAGTCCATTAAATATGAAATAAAAAAACAACAACAATGGAAACATACCTCTATGGGGAATTGCTTTTTTAATATGTCGACTCAAATGAATCTTGAGCTTTGACAGTTTTGTGGGTTTAAAGAATTCTAGGCCACAAAATGGACAGTGATACTGCGGAGATGGGCAGCAGCGACACTTTTTCACAAAGGGCAGTGAACGCCCCGTCTGAATTGTAATATGGAGCTGCAAAACATAAAAGGAAAATGAAGCCAAATTTCTCCAAATATAAGGAAAATTATTTGAAAACGTTACTTAAAAAAACCCATCATAAACAGATTTACTTTGTTCTCCTTTGGTTCAGCCTCAGCAAGGTTGGAACCACAGTCATGATCTTTGGCCATCTTTATTTGATTCTCTTTCGCACATGTACCAACAAGGTCCGGAGAGTGATGAGGCTCAAGCTCGGAGGGTTTCTCTGAGCGCGTGTGAACTACAGGGTCCCGGAGCATGGTACAGAGGAGAGTGTTGTTAAGCCATGAAGGCAGAACTTCCCCTAACTTTGTGCAGTAAGCAGGTTTTGTGGGATTTGGGATGCGGGTAGACTGTGTAGGTTTTGAGTCCTGGGCAGACCGGGTGGGGTTTGGGTCCTGTGCCGGCGCTGAAGAGTCCGATGTCTGAACAGACGTTAGGGTGCGTTTCATGTGGCAGAATGAAAGATGGACTTTAAGGTCTCTTTTCCTGAGTACAGTAGCCGTGCAGTATAAGCAGTGAAAGTGTTGCCGTTTCCTGCAGCTGAGTCCACATCTATGAATGGTGTAATCTGAAATATCAAAGGGAATTTGATTTAAAATCCAATATTTGCATCTTCAAATTTACCACATACAAATATAAACACATATACGTACACACCCTATAGATGGGGAAATATTGCAATCACAGTTTAAATGACTGTAAATAAAAACACCATACCTATATAGGAAACTGCTTTATTAAAATGACCGTCCATATGGATCTTGACCTTTGACAGTTTAGTGGGCTTAAAAAATCCTGGCCCGCAAAACGGACAGTGATACTGTGGAGACGGACAGCAGAAACACTTTTTCACAGACGGCAGTGAACGCCCCGTCTGAACTGTTATATGGAGCTGGAGGAAAATGGAACAGGAAATCAGATTAAGCTCAACTAAAAGTGTGGCTTGCATCCATTTCATACTCCTAAATTAGATCCTGTCTAACTAGTTTCAATAAGTAAAAACGTATCATCTGCATTTAATTTAATCTTAATGTAAATCCTAGTGGGTAGAATACATATTCTTTGGTTGAAACCTGACCACACGTCAAACTATTTCATCTTCATTTACTGTTTCAGGGATTTTTTTTTTTCAATAAAGTTTTTTTTACGCAAAAAAAAATTATATGAACCGGAAAAGACCTGACAGTGGCGGAGCCTGAGAGCGACGCTTACAGCTGGATACTTCGCGGAAACGCAACTCGACACAGCCAAATTAAAAAACAACAACAACAAACAATTTAATACAAAAGACGTATTTTTATAATAGGGCTACATGTGAAAAGTTTGAGCTAGCTTACTTGTTGGTGTTCAGCCTCAGCATTGGCGAGAGGGTAACTGTAATCATGGTCAGACGCCTCCATCTTTGTTTTGGGCATGCGTGAAAATGGTCCGGAGAGCGTGTGTTTCTTGAGAGGGGTTGCGACGTTTAAGCGTGCTATGCGCACGCGCAAAATTTCGGGTCCTGAACCCGAGTTACGACTGTTTTGTTTCGGAGAGTCGTGTGCTTTTTAGATTAACATTCACAGATACAAAAGAAAAAAGAAAACTTCAAATAATCAATCAGACGGTTTAGAAAAATTCTTTTTATTAAAATATTTTTTTACATTATTATTTTTAAAATATTGCATGTCATACGAATAGGCATCACCTTTGAAACAGAGAATGAAGAGATGTTTTGCAGCCTCGTCATCGAATATACAGTAGTTGTGTTGTAAATTAAATATGTGGTTCCACTTTCGAATTAAACATCATTAGCCCTTTAATATGAACATTTTCATATTAAAGTAGAAAAACCCATAAAGTTTGTGCTTTTCTTCCCTAAAATAGTAGACTGGTTAATATTAGACTGGTTAATGTTAGACTGGTAAATATTAGACTGGTTAATATTGCATGATGTCTTAGGAAAATATTCACACGCCTAGAACTTGGTCTCCACAATTTGACTAATGGTATCCCACAGATTCACATATTTAATTTCCTTTTATGTGTGGAATATACATGCTTAATAAATTTTGACATTATTGATTTGTATTGATTATTGTTATATTCTAATGTAGAATTGCAATATAGCATCAGAACAATAAAAAAATCATTTTTAAATCTGAAATGTATCCTTAACTAAAAGTATGTTTAATACTTGCTTTAAAAAAACACTTTTAATTTATAAAATGAGCATGAATTGAATATGAATGGATGTGTGTGTACTAATTTGACATGTTGGAACATTTTTGTCCGCATAACATTTCACTAACAAACTTAAATCGCCACAGTTCTTCTCACCTGTCCAGGTTTTATGTTATTATTATAAATACTTCGCTACATGTTTGTTTCATACTTCCTTATACTTCCCCATACTTCCTTACCAACATGTGTGTGTGTGTGGGTGTGTGTGTTGTCTAAAAAGCGGTCTAGCAGGTTAAACCAACCTCCACCTATAAAGTGGGTCCTTACTGACCGACACTGAAGAGCCTGGAGTCTTCACTGTTCTTACATCAACTCCTATCCACGGTATTTATTTATTTATTTTTTGCTGACCTAAAACAGGAGATCAGGTATGGCAGAACAAGCCGCGGCATGACTGAACGTGTGGAAAGGTGCGCGTACGGCTCGGCGCGGCAGGACGAGGAAGTGAGGCCGAACCGACATATTTTCGTGCGTGTGTGGAGTGTGTCAACAATGGACGAGTTTCGCTTTTCCCAACTGAAAAGCCAGGCGCCGTAGGAGCCGCTCCGCGGTCTTTGCATGCGCTCCTGTGCGCCAGGGAAGGCGCGATGCCGGCGGCACCGTGGCGCGGCGCGGCGCTGCTGCTCTGCTGCGCGTGTTTGTGCGCCGCTCTGGGTAAGCTGACCCCGGCCGTCTGCTCACGCTGCGGGTCGCACCGACCGACCTCACTCGTCTCTGTCTGTTTCTCTTTCTGCACAGAGCAGCGAGGCTGTATCCTCGGTGAAGTGGGGAAGCCGGTGCTGCTGCCCTGCCACCCCAACTTGGGGAGACTGTCGAACTTTTCCGTTGAGTGGAGGAACCACGACGAGGCCGTGTTCAGGTCGCTGTGGGACGGGGATGGGAACGTGGAGACGTGGAGCGTGAATTATGCCAGGATTCCCACAGACGCGGCGGCCACTGGGAACTTCTCCCTGGAGCTGCCGTCAGCTCAGCCCAAACACGACGGGAGCCGATACGGCCTGTTCCTGCTGTCAGGGGAGAACCAGAGCGCGCCTCTGTGTACCAGGTGTCTCAGGGTCGCAGGTTAGTTCCGTAACATTGAAATAAATCAATTAAAAGGACTTGAAATAATCAACTAAAGCAGAGAGGCGCCACAAAAGGAGTGTTGTGTTTTGAGCACTTTTTTCCTTCTGGTTTTGGTGATTCTGACTTTCAGATGTGATCTGGTCTACAGGGCTTAAAGGGGCAGTTTTACATAAAATCGATTTTTTCAGCTGTACATCATGTTATAATGTTGTTCCCTCAACAAAATGATTTCGTTGTCTCATGCATGTTTGACAAATCCTTGCATCGCCCACGGCAACCATTCAGCTGTGCAGAACGCCTGGGTGGACGAAGCCTCCCACTCAGCTCCTTCAGACTAGCCAGCAGCAATTAGCAAACACATGGTGGAACTGCACATCTGCTGAGATCAGAGCAGGAGCTAATTCTCAGATAAAAATGTCGTTAAAGGGTTAATAAGGAGCCATGTTGTGATGACTTCCCAAAGAGCAGGACTTTTAAAAGACACAGAGGCCCAATTACAAGAAATTAAATCAGGGAGTCAAATTTATTTTAAGATGTAACTGACATATGTAGCATTTTTATAACAACTGAAGTTAGCATAGTTACTTGATTGTGTTAATAAAATGGCATCATGTGTCTGGAAAACACATAGCACTGTCCCTTTAAGGCTGCTGACTGGACACACACAGTCACTGTGCACAAGCGAAGGTAAGCTACTATGTGTCGTCACCAAAGAAGCTGGTTGTGGGCGTGGTATCCAAGCATGTTGATGGAAAGTTGAGTGGAAGGACAAAAATTATGTAGAAAAAAGGTGCATACGCAATAGGTGCAACTAGTGGAGTCTGGAGGAAGAGTCCAAACTCCGTGCAGATCTGTACCAAGAGGTTTTACAGCACCTCATGCTTCTTGCTTTCTACTGGCAAGCCTAACGAAGACGCTCTCTTTATTAGCAAAAGAACAAATCTACATAGTAAATTTTACTTTTTCAATTTAACTATTGAGCAACAGCCATCTTTTCAAACATATCCTAATTTATTCACATGTGCTTACAGTAAACGATCACAAAATCATTTAAAAAGCCTGACGTTTGTGAGTTTTGTCGTTGTCGCAGCCAGTTTTAGGATCCCCGAGGTGAGGAAGGAAGAATCGTCCTACCTGTGTCGGTCCTGGGGGGGCTACCCCCAGCCTGTCGTCTACTGGCTCATCGACGACAGCCGGCAGCCCCCCGACGGCGCCGTGACGACCCGGGCCCAGGCGCTCCCCGACTCCCATCTGTACAACGTCACCAGCCGGCTGACCGTCAACGTTTCCAAAGACGACACCGTGTCGTGCACCGTCACGAATCCGTCCACGAATGAAACCCTGACGGCCAAACGTGAGTCTAACGCTGGCGCTCGGTGACGACGGTCCTTCTTCTAATTAAACGGGATTGGTGTCAAACATGCAGCAGAAATCTTTGTGCTGCAGAAATGTTCGTTTGTGCCGCTATCATTTTGAAGATGTTAAGATATGTTTCCAGAGGTCATCAAAGGTCAAGCAGTCAGTCCACATTTAAAAAATCAAACAAAATATGGTGTCCGTCAACTTTGATAAGTTTGTGCAGCAAAAACGTTTTGTGCCGCAAATGTTTTTGTTTGTGCCATTATAATTTTTAAGATTTCAGTACAAGTGCAACATGAACAAAATTGCTATAAATTGATTGTGCAATGTTTGTGCAACAAATATATTTGCAGCACAGGTGATTGACACCAAATTTGCTTGATTTGGTACATGCGGGGGAAGGAGGCTGATTGACCTTTGATGACCTCTGGAAACATTTACTAATATCTCTAGCAGTGGCACAAACAAAAAAACATTTTGCTGCACAATTTTGTGCAGCAAAATGTTATCGGCACCAATTTTATTTAATTTGAAGAAGACCTTCTGTCAGGTCTTCTCCGTCGGATGCCAGAACACGCCGTCAACTCTGTTCGCTGTTTGGGCTCGCAGTGGGAGCCAGCAGCAGCGGGAGACGCGCGTCGCAGGGCATGTGGATCTTCAGCACCGTCCTGTGCGTGGTGGTCGCCATAATGGTGCTTGCCGGGATCTACTATCAGCTCCACCTGGACAAGATAAGCAAGCGGAGGAAGAAGGAATACGTGGAGCCACGGAGAGGTGAGCCCATCGATACTTTCCGGAAAGCGGAGCGAGGAAACCATGAATGCTCTTCAACTCAGCCCGTTCGAGTTAGCATGAAACTGCTTCTTCATCTTTTTAAATATCAATGTATGTACCTTTGTTGTTGGGGGGCTGTAGGTACAGAATGCAGCTCAGTAGGAATTTCATCATGTGCATTGAGTTGGATCTGTTTATTTACAACCTCATTGCTCCTTAATTTCAGTATAACTATAAATAAATTCACTCTGACGGTGAACCCAGTAAGATCCAACATGCGAAGTGTCCAAACTAGGATTTGACTCCACCTTGATGTGTTTTGCTGTTCCAGGCTGAACCAGGCCAGGTTTATTTATACCTCTGAAAAGTTATTCATGCTGCTCTAACTTTTTCACATTTTCGTCACATTTCAAACACAAAAAGGAAAAGTATGTCTTTTTTTTTTTTTTTCATTTTTCCATCCATCCATCCATCGATGGAGTTTGAGCAGCAGTTGCAGGTTCAATCATTATTTTTTTATTTATTTTTTCCCCAAATAGAAATCTGTTTGACATTTACCTCTCTTTACTCTGATGCCCCTAAATAAAATCTCTTGAAATCCCCTAATTAATAAATGGAGCCCAGTGTGTGGTTTGTTTTGCTTACAAGTCCAGAGTTTTGTTAGTGACCAGCAGAAAGGTCAGGGATCATGTTGTGGAGAGGTTTGTATTATTATTATACATTATCTCAGTTAGCTATTTTCAGTCAATCATTCTGAAGGTGGTGGAAGAGGCTCTTAATCGTTTTGGTCAAAGATAAAATCAAACTGGTCCGAGATGTACATACGACTATGTTAGTTTTTGGCACGTTAGTCTTTTGAGTGTGTTTATGCAACACACCTGCTTAGAGTTTGAGCAGCAGTTGCAGCTGCGATTATTAACTGTGGTGTGAGCCTTTTTTGTCTTATATTTTCATTAAAAATAAGATTATATTATTCCGTAATGACGTCTAGATTTTTTTTTTTAAACCTAAAAATATGGTTAAAAATGTGTTTAAACTAATTACAAAAATCAGTTTTGGATGGTATGTTTGGAAATGGTTTAGGAAAGTCACTGCGGCTCAGCATTAATTTCATTTAGAGGGAACGAAGGCAAAAACGGCGTATGTGGGGGGGGGGGGAATGATTTGGTCAAAAAGTTCTCTTTTTCAGAATCTACGGCCAGATTTGGCCGATGTTGACGAGCACTCTTCATCCATATCATTTTCCTCCACTTCTATCACAATAAATCCCGATAAAATACGCAACATGACAAAAGAAAAAAAAAAAAAGAACAACCAAGGGGTGTAAATACTTTTGTAAGTCACAGTATGGATGTGTAAACAGAAAGCTCCTCTGACAACAGTGAGCCGCCTTGCGCTTGCCGCCGTGTCTGACTGAATGTTTGTTTCCATCAGGTCGACGATATCAGTACAAGCAGGCGACCGAGGAAATGATGCCGGAGCCAAAAGAGACCGACGTGTGAAAGAAAAGGACAAGAAAAAAAAGTTCATCTCTGGATCCACCGCCACTTTTTTATGATCAGTCCAAACAAACAAACAACAAAAAAAAGCACCGACATGTAAATACTTCTTGAGTCATTGTGTTGCATTTTCTAGATGCTTATCCTAAGCTTGCCGTCTACTTTTTTTTTTGTTCTTAAATGTGCCGGCTGATTGATTCCAGTCAGAAATGACAAGGACACTAGTAGCCTGGCACATTCTGTTCTTAATGAGAACATGCGTCTAATTTCCTCTTACTCTACAGGAAGTGAGGAAAAATGGATTTTTGATGGTGAAGTCCAAAGATCGGGCGGCTAACTCCATAATGTAATGCTGTTACTGGTCACTTATTGGTGTTTTGGGCGGTCATCATCCTGTTAAAGCACCAATTTCCTCTTCAGTATAACGCTGGACCACCACCTCCTCCTCGAGTATTTGGAACCGATTCCTGGTACCCAACAAACAGACCAGATGGTGTAGAATGAGAAGTTTCCACATATTGTGATCCCAAACCCCTCATGATTATAGTGTAGTGTAACTTGAATTCAAAGATTGGGGTTAATTGTTGGAATTATTTCTCTTTAGCAAACCACAAATTCTTCTGAACGTTTTTTTTTTTGCCCCAACTCTGGGACATTATTGATGCTTTTTGCAATAAACGTGCCTTCACACAGACACTGTTTAATTCTTACAGCACTCAAAGGCAACAGAAGAAACTTCCCCCATCAACAGCTGTGAGTTTTTTCCATTGTGACTATTTTTTATCCTTCGATTGGATTGCACGTTTTTCATTTTGCTTCAAGGTTCTGGTTTTGGTTCATGCTGTAAAGCATTTCAAACCATGTTGGCCGCATAGTTTACGTTTTTTTCCCGCTTTCACCCAATCTGCCTTCAAGTCGAGTAAAAGCCCTTCTGTTTGTTCAGGAAATGAAGAAACTCACTGGAGCCCAAACTAATATTCTTATACTATGTCACCACTGCTGATTTCTATTAAATTATTTGCCTTGTAGAAATATAATTTCTATAAAAAAAAACTGAACAAAGCGCTGGCTAACTTTTATGTTGAACACAGCCGCAAATGTTCTTAGGGGCATTGCGGTACTTTTATGTTTGGCGCTACTGTTAGCCATGGAGTTTATGCATGTCTTTATTGTGTGTGTTGTTCTTCGTTATTGAAGCACTTTAAATTGTCCGTAAACATTTTAAAGTTCCCTTAATTTAGAGAGGATGCTTTCTAAATAAAGCTTGTCTGTTTTAATCAATGACACGCCTCCATAAGTGAAGGTTTATAAGATATTTCCCGTTTTTGTCTACATTTTAAAGCCACAAGGGGCTGAAGTAAGGATTTATTCTGACCACAAACAGGTGCTTTGGTGACTTATTATTAAAAAAAACGGCTTTCAGATGTGGTGTCTGTTATTGCATCTGAATCGCATGTCGTACGGCTCCGTCTGTTACTTAGCATCTCCGAGTTAATCAACACTTTAGTTAGTGAGTCTGGGATTTTTTAACATTTTTTATTAACCTGGATTTCAGTGGGCAACCAGAGCAGAGAAACACACACGTAAAACTGCGGCATTTAAACACGAGCTCAAATCACATTTAAATGGTTCAGGAGGAAAAATGAAAAGAAAAGAAAATAAAGTTCTCCTTGACCGTTTTCCCTCCCGGTTCGTCGTTCTTCACGTGAAGGCTGGTCCTGAGTCAGATCTCCCCTTCTGACTAAAACGCACGACTGGCTAACGCAACTGCTCCATCAAGCACTAAATATTAACAGCCAGTCTCCTTGATGACAAGAAGCAAGATTATTTAACGTTGGGATTTTCAGAAATCACATATTTAGAGGAGCGTGATCCTGTTTGGAGCGTTCAGCCCGATCCCTGCTGCACGGCCGTCACGGCGTAGAGGTCGTCCCGACGCTGGGAGCTGATTGGGATCTGCTGCCGGATGTCGGCCAAGTACTGCAGGTCTGGAGTCGGGCCACATACATGCAGAGTCAGAACATGCGGAACCTCATCGCAGAGGAAAACACAGACTGACATGTGGGAGGGAGGGAGTACGATTGGAGGGACGACATTTACTGTGGGGAATAAAATATAGAAACAAAACTATCTCCTTTCTCCAGTCCAGATCTGGAAAATCCTGAAATCAAATCCCAAACTACTCCACAGTTTTACCAGACTGCTTGGAAGTCCTGTGTATCGAGTAATATTTTTTTCTTAGCTTCCTGTACCAAAGCTCAGATGGAGGGAAAGACCTCTGATTCTCACCGATATCAGCGTAGATGATGGATTCCTCAGGCCCGGCCTTGGCGATGACCTCTCCCCTGTAAAAACATCCAAACAGGTTCAGATCGGATCCAGCGGCCGCACAGAGCATCAACAACGGTTTGCAATACGGCTGAAACAATTAAATCAGATTGATAAGCGATTAATCGGTTATCGAAACGGTCGTCAGCTAATTTAGTAACCGATTAATCACTCACAGACTCGAAAAAGGCCATTTTCTAAAAGAACAACAGTTAGAGCGGTAAGGAAGGCAAAACTGTTCAAAAAATATTTACATTTTTATGTTAAGATTTTTTTTAAAAAGCCCTTCTATGCCAGGAAATATGTTCAACCAAGAACTCCTAAAGTGACACTTGTAGCCTCAAATTCTTTTTTATTATCATTTTAAATCTCCTATGAACCAGGAGACGTTTGATTTCAAGTTATTAAATTGGTTAATCCAAAAAAAAATAAATAAATAAAAATCAACAGATCAGATCTTTACTGTATGAAGCAGAACGGGCTGCGGCTTTTCACAGGTATCTTTTCAGCTACAGCTTCATCCTTTGCTGCAAATGACCAAGCGTTCCCCAAATGAATGCTGTTACTGCGTTTTAGGCAATACGATGTTTACTTTTCCCATTTAAAAAAATGACTTGAGTCGTTGGTTTATTTACAGTTTTAATATCGTACAAATTAGGCTTTGGTGGTTAAATGAAAACCCCTCCCAGCGTGCCATTTTGTTGGATCCGGTTACACGATTCAGAAGAGTAGATCGATGAATCGATTACTAAAACAGTTTCTGCCTGCAGCCTCAGTTTATAAGAGCACAGGTGTTCTCAAAGCGTTGACTTTCGGCCTCGTCACATCTAGTTGAATTACGTGGTAACAAGTTTGTTGTTTTGTTTTTTTAAGGATAAAGACGGACTCAGAATAGGCGGCTGTTCCCGTTGCCGCCCGTCTGTCCGTGCTCCTGCGGTCTTACCACGGGTTCACCACGGTGCTGTGACCCCAGGCCACGTAGGACGCGGCTTCGTCTCTGGCAGGCGACGCCGTGGCCACATACATCTGGTTATCGAGGGCCCTGCGTTACACAGATGACGCAAAGGAATCTTGATTGGATTATTAAACGCGGCGGTGGATCTCGACGGCCCGACGCAAACTTGCAGGCGTGCTCCAGTCTCACCGTCCCCTCTGCAGCAGCTCCCAGTGGGCGGGGCCTGTCGTCATGTTGAAGGCTCCGGGGTAAACCAGCAGCTGGCAGCCTGAGCACGGTACATGTTCTTCAGCCGTTCTGTCAGGCAGTCCAAATGAGTCGTTTTCGGTCGCTCACCTTTCCTGTTGTAGAGCTGAGCGAGCTCCGCGAACCTCATGTCGTAGCAGATCCCCACTCCCACCCGGCAGAACGCTGCCAAAGCCAAGAGGACAGGGGAAGGAACAAAACAAAACAAGATTCATGTACTTGACACTGGTCGTACCACTTGAACGTTATAGATTTTGTCAAACGTTGTCGTGCTTTATGTGAAAGGGCAACCCTAGAGACGGGAATGCTTGTCCGTTCCCTCTGCTTTTAGGTTTTAAAATAAAGAAAAACAGAAAATGTTTGCTGAAAAGAGGATGATACGTGTCTTTATGCGGAATGGTGAAATAGATGGAAAATGAAAAAAAAACTTAATTACGACTTAATTACAAAAAAAGGATCTAAAACAATATCGTTTGCATTTTTAGTGTCATTGTGTCATGGAAAATCAAAAAATACAATAACGTAAAGCCAGTATTTGTTACTAAATGTATATTTAAAGCATTAGTTAATTCTAGGGATGCACCGACTGCAGTTTTCTAGCCGACTGCCGATTACGACCTTTAAAAATCCCGACCTGCTGTCTTCGAGTTTGGCCAGTACAGATATTTTTGTCTGAAATGTTGATAAATGTGGCAAGAAAGTTGCCGAGTTGGCAACAGTGGGGAGACGATTGTTAACTGCAAACGTGCAGACGTGACCTGGTGGGCCGGGCTGTCAGCCAAACCTCTCCCACCGGAGAGCAGAAGAAGACAAATCTCGGTTTTTATACCTGTGCTGAGGTAGAGGAGGTCAGCGTCACATGTAATTATCGGCCAATCACTAATCTTCCCAAAATTAAATGAATCGGGGCCGATTTATCATAGCACCCCCAGTTAATTCTTTATCACAGTTATTAAGGGAAATTATGGAAGGTCCAAAGTGCCAGAGATTACAGATCAATGAAGTAGAAGTTATTTGGTCCCCAAACATTCTTCAGATTTTTAGTTGTAGAAAAATATGGGGGGAAAAAAAGGTTTTGTTTTTTAAATCAAGTAAAATACATTAAAGTGTGCGATTCTAACGGTGATGAAACGCGGAAAAGTTCAAGGTGCACAAAGAGAGCCGCCCCCCCGTCCGCCACTCACGCGTGTCGAACGTGGACAGGCTGTTCCCGGGGCTCAGCGTCTCGGACTCCTGGAAGCGGATTTTCCCTGGAACGTCGATGTCGAACAGGTGAATCTTTTGGGAGAGAGCGCAGAGGGTAGGGGGGGGTTACACGAACGCAGCGGGCGCTGGGGCGCGGCTCCGTCTGTGAAGGAGACCTGAGCGGGTGAGGAACACGCAAACCTTCCGGTGTTTGAGAATCAGCTCTCCTTCAGGACCAAACACGGCGCAGGTGTTGTACAGCTTCCCTCCGTCCTCTTCAGGGATCGAGCCTGTTCAACAACAAGGAGGAGGCTTCAGCCATTCAGTCACATGAACATGGAATATGTTTGGATTGTTTGCCAACTGTTTGTTAATTTGCGTTCATTTCTCCACAGTCTCCACTGACCCACCAGCTCCCGGTGATCCGGTTCATCTTTTCTATTTTATCAGCGACTCAAATGTGGTGATGATCAGAGATGTTTTGATCAACTCTGAGAAAAAGTCTCCAAAATTCTGACCAGCTGCAATCTTTTCATCTGTATTAGTCAGTATTTTCTGGAAGTGGAAGCCAATTAAAAAAAAGAGAAAACGTATTTCCATATAATACTATTTCCCTCCTCACTTTGGATTATACATAAAACATCCTCTAGATGGCAGCATACTTTGCCCTAAGTGTAGAATAATTTATTTAGCTTCTTGAGAAAACAGATTAACTTACTTCCACTATGCCTAATTATTTTGTGCAGTTTTAAATTTGTTACACCATAAGAGAGCTTTGCTCTTTCTTTTATGCATTATGTTAATATAATGTAAATAAAAAAGACCAATTTCTGTGTTCACTATTTGTTTTCCTGATACACTAATGCAGTTTTTTCCCCTAATTATTATTATTATTATTTTTTTTTACAAATTAGGTGACTTCTGAAGGTAATTAGATGCATCGGGTTGCATTGAGGTGAATCGGATTAAAAAAGGGGTTGAATATTTCTAACTTCTCAGAATTTCTTCAGGTGAAAAAAATAATTTGTAAATCTATCTTAACCTGAGAATAAACAGACAGGATGTGAGTGCATGTCAATCTGCGATATTGGTTCTAATAAACTGCAGCTCGTTCAGCTGCAATTTCTAATAAGACATCAACAGCTTCTTTGGAGACAAGGTTGCAACTTTCTTCTCAAATGTGAAGGTTTAATGTGGGTGACCATGGCGACGCACGAGTCCACACCTCCCACCAGATGCAGCTTGTTCTCCTTGGCCACCTCTGACAGCATCTGCGTGGATTCTCCTGGGATCTTCTCAGCATACTTGGAGAAGAAGCCAGTTCCGTACGGAGAGTTGAAGCATTCCTGAATCGGGGTGAGGAGGGAAACTATCAGAGAGTGCCTTAAAGAAATATTCATACCTTTATAAATTTTTTTCCACATTTTGTAACTCCTTGTACTGTCAAGGAGAGTGATAAGAAACCTAAAGGTCACTGTATACAGTAAATAATAATAATAATAAAAATAACCTCCTCACCGGCAGCAGCACCACTTTGCTGCCCTGTTCCGCTGCCTCCTTCACCAGCCTCCGCACTTTGCTCAGGTTGTCCGCTTTGACGCTGCTCACCTGCAGCTGGACCACAGCCAGGCGGAACTCTGGGACAACAGAACCCGGTCAGCACGGAGACTTTACTACTGACAACACGGCATGAGTTACCCACTGCTGAGGTTTTTATTTTTATCAAACCACGGCTAAATTTAAACTAGTTAGAAAAACTGTAACTCACACAAATACTTTCATACTTACTCGACATTATTCTCGTCACAGCGCTCATATGTGCAGAACTCGGCTCATCTCCAAGTCTAAAGCGGAGCAGGGTGCTGAGCACTTCCGGGTGGATGCTTACTTTTCAAAATAAGAGTATACCTACTTTTCTTTCATTTCAACAACAATCAAGAATTTCATTAACTGTACTATTATATAGCTATGCGTACGTTGTGTGTTTTTTGGATAAAGTATAAGTATAAACATGTAAAAATAAAAATAAAAAAAACACACAAATTAGTTGTCTGAGATAAATTCGGGAGTCTCTTGTACTGACCTTAAACCGTGGTCTTTTATTGTGAAAAGGCTGAGATTCTCGTCACAGTGGGTGGTAAGTTGGGGTCCAACCAGAGTTCAGTCCAAAGTATAACTGCTCATTGGTAATCAATTTGAACAAAACAGTAATAGATTTGAAAAAGATTAACACCAGTCAGCACCTGACCTTAAACTGTAGTTGCTTTTTTCAAACATTTATGTAACTAGATGCAGCTGGTGCAAAACTGCTCTGGTATGATCTTGACCTCTAAGGATCACAGACTGAGCCTGCTTACATTTCTCTGCTCAAACTAATAAAATCTAGCGCTTTATAAGACCACATCATGACTCTTCCGCCGCCCTGCTTGACAATTGCTGTCAACTTACTTTGACATTTCTCGAAACACATTGTGTATTATTGCCAAACATCTTTACCTTAGTCTCAATTTTATAAATAACATTAGTACCAAAGTGTTAGAGCTTGTTTAGATAATATATATATATATATATATATATATATTTTACTGCTATGAACTGTAACAACTAGATGCCGAGATTGAATCTGTTGCAACATCTTAGCATTAGGTCAACTAACCGCCTTGTTAGGATTACGGGCAGGAATTTATCTCATCGTTTATTGTGATCAATTTCTCATTAGAATCTTATTTATTGTTGCCACGATAAATTCCAATCACTGATGTTTAAAACGCCCCAAAACTTTCCTTATTGTGGGGATCGATAGTTTTACTATTTTCTGCACTGCTTGTTCAATAAAAGCATCAATAAATACAAGAATAGTTATTGTGTGCAGTTTAGTGATACAAATCACACTTCTTAATGAGACCAGTTCTAAAGCAATGCATTACTACTGAGAATGGTAATCAAGAGCAGTATTTGTTTACACAAAATAATGTGATAAACCCTAAGTCCATGAGATGTCTAAAGCTGATAGGCTGGTGGCCATTTTTAATGTTTTCAACTAGTAGAAAATGTTTCCCATTGCAGGAGTGTGTGACCCTTAAATAGTTTATGAGGCATTGTATCATTTCCCACTAGCCACACACACACACACATTTAGTTTAGTAGATGGAACTTTTTTTAATAAACATGTCTACAAGTGCAGTCCAATAATCTCCATTTATTAAAACCAGAAATGTTTAGAAAACAATAGCAGTACAGTAAGGCGCAAAGTAAATTATACTTCTTTCGTTTCAAAATAGTGGTCGGCGTCCTGTCTGATGCTACAGAGTGACGTAAAAACTCCCTCCCGGTCGAGGATGTTCCAGTCAGAGAGAATACCGACAACACAACAAACAGGGCGACACAAGAACGGATTGGACCAAAAGACAAACCCGATTAAGACCTTCTGTTTCAAGTTTGGTTTTCTTTTTTCCCCATGGCATTTCTCAAAAGATTTTTAGATTTTATACGGGCGATTAGAAATAAATACAATTTACAGAGTGCTGTAGAAACTGAAATTTCCTCTTAAATAGATCCCCATGCTGCCCGCACAGGAAACCTTAAAGCAAAAATGCGTCGGTAAGCAAAAGCAAATGTGAGAACATAAACTGCATGTTGATGGGCGAAGCCGCCGCTGCTGGTGCCCAAAACTGACATCACAGCCATGAGGCCAACCGAAGCGGCTCGGTTTGGATCAATACAACCAAAAACACCAAACTGGTCTGGAAACATAACCAGTCAGCTAATATTTCATTCCTATTTGGAGCGAAACATTTTCTATGCGCGTCAAGGAGGCGAACAAAGAGACCTGCGTAATAAACTGAATGAGAAGGAAAGAGCGGACGAGTTCCTCCGGCTTTTGTCGACTGCAATCACTGAACCTCCTGGAGTGATCCTAGCGTAGCTCTTGGGTGGGGCTTCTTGAACTACAAACTGCTTAGAGACGAATGCTAAAGAGGATAAATGAGAATAAATTGGCCCACAGAAATACTCAAAGGCAAACCGTTTAGTGTAGGAACAAGGGATGTTTCAAACCTCCACAGTTTCCTGTATTTTCTCCATCAGGATGTGCTTTCATAATGACATTTCTGTTTTGACAGAGCAGTTCACACAGTATATACATTAGATATATATATATATATATAAACACCTTCAAATAACTTCTGCTTAAGGCTACCTGATGGAAAGGGAGAAACGTTATCAGAAAAAGAAAGAAAAAAAAAAAAGCAGGAATTCTGTGCCAGTGTTGCCAATATGTAGCTTAGCTGACACATACTAAAAATGATGAATAATAAATTTACCGAGTATGTAAAGAAAGATCACAAGAAAACTAAAAGACAAATCAAAAGGTCAGTTATGCATGGGTTTTATAGATTCGCCACTGGGTGGCCAGTATGCTACGTTAAGGCCAGAGCAACATCAAAGCCAAACTGCACTGTAAAAGGAAGAACACACGACATAACCGATTTTTCTTAAATTAGTCACAGGAAAGTGGTTGGATGACTGCGGAGCACCTAAGTTATTCGGACACGGGCAGCACTGACCCGCAGGCCTGCTGTTGGCGGCGCGTCCCAAAACGTCCCAGGAACTGGAGACACGGGGAGCGGGAGGAGGTGCGGGGGCGTCAGAGTCAAACACTGCACTGGGATCTGTCCAGGAGGGAGGACGCCCAGGAACGGGGGAGCGGGGGAGGAGACGAGTCTTCTCACAGTTTGTGTCGCCTGCTGCGACCGCAGCCTGCGCTTACGAGCTCTCCAGAGCGTCTAATACTTTCATGATCTGCTGCTTGATGACTTTTGTGGCGTCGCCTGCGTTTGGTATCAAATATCTGGGAGAGGAAGAATGAAAATATTTGATTGGCTTCATGAAAACACTCAAAAACCCAAATTATTTTATTGATAGGAGTGATTAAAAGTTGACCAAATATGCTTTCTCAATTTTGAATATAGGGCTGGGCAATAAAAAATTGTATCAAATTTTCTGTTTTTGAAAGTGAATTTTTTTTTTTTTTTTCACTCCTGTTTTCTTAGTTCAGAGTGATGTCAGCACGCCCAGGGCCGCCATCTTGTTTGACAAGCGTGTTTTAAAGCTTCTATTTATTTGGACTTTGCATTCAGGTCAACTCACATACAAGATGATTGAAATAAAAAACTGTTTTTCAAAATATACGAGGCATAGTTTTGAACATTAAGAAATAAAAATATCTGAAAACTGGGCCTTAAATCTGTATTCAGCCCAATTTACTCCGTTTATCATTCAATTATCATAGTAACTGATTAATCTATCATTTATTCTGAGGATTAATCGGATAAAAAACAAATTGGCACAATTTGCTGAGTTCTTTTATTTAAATCTAAGATTTTTAAGAGTGTGTTGTTCTTTCAGCAATTTGTCTTTTTTTTGAGTCTCTATGCTCCAGTTAATGATGAATCAGTTACTAAATTAGTTGACGATTATTTCAATAATCGATTCATTACAATTAAGCAATTTAGACCTACAAAAAACATCTCAAGATTTCAACATTTCAAAACTGAATGAACTGCAGAGATTGATTGCTGAGGCGACAGAACCTTGCGCATCACTGACAACCTCAGTTGAGCAATTTACACGAGGAAAGCCACTGTTAAAAGGCAGACATTAGAACTTTTTTTTGTTGTGTTCATAATGCAACTTGTATCTTGACATCTCTGTAAGCTGTCAAAATTTAAAACCGGATGTTTTTTTGTTTTTTTTATACATTTTTTTAAAAATATATTTAAAAGGCGTGTTTATCCACACATGATCACCTCTCAACTGCAGATATTTCCACTCCAGCTGAATTGTTGGTCCCGAATTTGAAGGTGATGAGTTCTGGGTGCTTCTTTTTGGATGTGATCTTCACCACGGAGCTCAGCGCCTGTCTGGACTGGATGTAAGCAAATCCTTTCCTGGAGGCAATCTCCCTGAGGCAGTACATGTGGGTCGCCGTGATCAATAAGTGACTGGAAGACACACAAAAACACACAGAGTTCAAGAGGCACGTTTTCTCATATCCTTGTTTTTTTTAAATATATATTCTGATGTGTTCAATGTCATCATATGAGCCAAAAAAAAGACTAAATCACCTGGGAAACATGTGACCGGTTTCTTTAACTTCATTACAGGGAATGTGGTGTTTAACGTCGGGCTTGTTGATCCAAGTCTGAATGTTCACAATCTCCTTTCGGTCGTCGTCTGACATCGAGGAGCTGTCGATCTCATCTGGGAGAACAACACATGCTGCTCATTTCATCTCCTAAACAGACGTTTCGGCTAGAGTTGCACCGATCCACTTTTTCCACTTACGATATCGATATCTGAGGTTCAGTACCGGCCGATACCGATTTGATACAGAAAAACAGCTGAATTCACTTAAAATGTTTATTTTTTTAAAACGCAGATATAAATGTACTGAAGTACACATTTATTTGATAGCTCTGCGGCATTAGAGCACATTTAAACACATAAATAGCTTCACAAGTTTGGTTAAACATATAAAAACAACTTTCATTTGCTCAGTCAGTGCAACTAGGAGAATAACACCCAATGTAAATAAATAATAAATTGACAAAACAATAGATTCACTATGTTGGTCAAACAGATAAAAAAAATAAACTGCAACAAACTTCAAATAGTTCAACAAGTGAAATTAGGAAAGCTAAATATAATGTAAAATAAAGAATAAAGCAAGACGTGTCACCGATATCCAATCTAGAATTCTTTTCAATATCGGGACCGATACAGATATCAATATCGGATCCAGCCTTTACCTGTGTCGTACTCCTCTTCGTCGCCAATGCTAAAGACCGGCTTCACGCCCCGGTACGGTTTCCCAACTCGGTCGCTGCTGCTCACGTGTCTGTTTGCAGAAGGAAACAAAGCAGTGCATGTTGTGATATTACCCAATAATAATAATGATTAAAAAAAAAAGAAAAAGATATCAAACGGTTGTTAAAGAGACGCTTTCAGAAGCAGAAGGCGTCCAGTTTGCACACAAAAAGCGATGACATGGAGACTCTCAGACTGCTGAGAAAAAAAGGTTATATTCTGGTGAATATAAAAAGAAGTTAAGCAAGAGCCTTGCAGCTTGGTTCTACTTTACAGATTGACATGATATTCAGGGCTACCGACCAACGAATCACAGCGTCGCGTTTGTCTCCAACATTCTGCGCAGCCCTGACTATCATGCAAGAAGACACTGAAATGGAAAGACGGACTGTCAGGCGCATCGCAACATGGACTAATTTAACTAATTTTATTCAAAGAACAGATGTACTCGATGTATTTCAAGCATTTATTTCTGAAAAATAATCGCTCACAGGTCATGAAAAGTTTAAATTCAGTTTCCTCAAAATTTGAAAGTCACACAAGACCAATAAAAAAGAGGAGCTTTGATAGAGGAATGAGGAAGACTGCTGACTTGACAGATGTTCAGCAGACAGTCACAGACTTCCTCCATAAGCAGGGTAAGCCACAAAGCATTCCTCAATACTGATGAGAAAGTACTAGTTCCACTGACAGATTACTTCATTTATAACGTGGGAAAAAAGTCTTGTTATAAGTAAAATAATCTGCCAGTGGAAATATTACATTATTAATGAATCAATGGCTTAAAACAAGCCTGTATCTCAATGAAAAGTTACTAGTTTTGTCTTATTTCAAGTGTACCGATATATGCCACGCCACACTGATGAGGCAATTCATGCAAAAGGAGCCCCAACCAAGTACTGAGTGTATATTCTGCGCAGCACATGGGGACAACAGAAATAAATGCTTGAACTACATCGCTTTCTGAACGGAACTACTGAGATAAACCGTAAGCATATTGAGATGCGCCTGCAAACAGTCGAAGCTGACCCTGAAATGCCTTAAGATTCAGCAAGGATGACTGAAGACTTTGTTAAAGGCTGCAGCTTCTGTAAATGTCGTTAGTGAAAGCATGAAAAACAGACCTTAAAATAAACACGTTAAACGGAGCCTGCCCTGGCTGCATGGGGAATGTGTCGTTATGAGTGAGTGAGCAGAGTAAGGCAGAGATGTTGGTTGCTAAGGCATGCTTTAATGCGTCTCGGGGGGGACAGGTGCACCTCTATAGCCAGTGGGCATGCTGGTGACAGACAGCTGGATGTTTGGAGCTCTTACCGATCTGGAATCACCTTCTCTGGCCAAGGCAGATTGAAAGATATTCTAGTGTAGAATAAGGCACAGGGACTTTAACAAAACTGGTACATTAAACAGCAGCTTTCATCAAACAATTATGCGTTCAGTCGCGATTCAAGACGTACTGCACCCCAACAACAAGAGGTGTTAAGAGTGAGTTAAGAGTTAATGGAGAAGAGGCGTTTAGAGAAACGAACTGGGTTCCTACCTGTCTACAGGCGTAGACGTGTTCTCGATGAAGCTGATCATCTTCTCCTTTACGTTAACAGACTTGGACTTGAGAGCAAAAGTCATTTTATTGACCAGAGACTTCACGCCTTTGCCGTCTCCAGGGCTGCTCAAAGACTCTCCCTGTGTTGTTGGAAAAATTAAATTATAACATTAAAAAACAACCAAAAAAAACCCCCCAAAAACAAACAAGAAGCAACTGACAATCATGAAAAAAACAACAATAGAAATCTTAAACAAAAAAATAAATAAATTATAGGTCAGTGAATTGAGAAAGTATTCATATGACTTACACTCTCTCTCACTTTGTCAAGCCACAGTCTAATTTACTGGGATTTTATGTGACAGAAGGAACCAAAAGTGGTTTATCATTCATAAACTGAAGGAAAAAGTCTTTATTTTGTCTTCCAAAAAATATATATATACACAGTATATATATATATATATATATATATATATATATATATATATATATATATATATATATATATATATATATATATAATTTTTATTTTAAATCAGAAAAGTGTGCAATGCATTTTATTTTTAAAGGGACTGCATTCAAGTCCCTAAAAGTTAAAAGCATCACCTACATGTTTTAGCATAATAGGAGATACTTTCTTTCAACACTTCCTTTCTTCATACTTCTCTTCCATTTTATTTAGGGGCATTAAATAAAAAAATAAAGTCAAACACAAAGAGTTTACATAAAAAAACCAACAACTTAAAAACCATTGATCCTTTTCCTCCCACTTCAATATGCTTTGCACATTACAATAAAATCCCATTAAAAGACGCAGAGGTTTGTGCAAATTGTGAGAATACTTTTGCAAGGCACCGTGAGAAACTGTTTCCTTCCTTCTCCTCCACCTACATCCACAGAGCTGAGGCTGCTGTGAGATCCAGATGTGCTGACTATCCAGTTCATGTATGAAGAGTCGAGGCCTTCAACGTTCATGTCCACCAGGTGCTTCTGCAGGGCTGAAATGGCACAAAATGTTGGCTTTATGCTGCGAAGCTTTCACTGCAGCATATGTAGGAAACACTACTGAAAGCACAGCATTTTTTGCAGCCATTGTAAAAATACTTGAAACATTTTTTTTAAATATTTTGGAAACTGCGTGTGAATGACTTTAACCTACTTACCCATAAAGCCTCCCTTAGCAATGCTGACATATTCTTTGTTTTTCTGTAATATGGAAACAAAAAAATGCAGAACTGAGGTTGCAAATCAGGAAGACAATGAAACATGTTCCTGTTTCCTGTGAACTAGAGTTTAGACCAGGTATAAAAAAACAAAGTAAAATAAAAATCCAGCCAAAGCCCATAGGCATTGTGCCTGAGCCCAAAGTAAACCCGACATATTATTTTAATTAAGATTTTCCTCATTTTGATTTTATACCACCATTTAAGTAAACAGTGTAACTTCTTCTGTTTAAACCTTTAGTTTAAAGTGGCAGTATTATGTGTTTTCCAGCCACATGGTATCATTTTACAGCACAATCAAATAACTATGTTCATTTCAGTTGTTATTTAAAAAATGCTTTATATATCAAATGTAACTGAAACAAAATGGACTTTGTAACTTAACACCTTGTAATTGGGCCTCTGTCTCTTTAAGAATCTTCTGCTCTTTCTGAAACTCCGCCTTCATGAAATCATCACAACATGGCTCCTCTATTAATCCTTTAACAACGTTTCTACCAGCGTTTCACTGAGCAGTAACTCCATAATGAGCTCAGCAGATACGCAGTTCCACCAGGTGTTTGCTAATTGCTGCTGGCTAGTCTGAAGGAGCCGAGTGGGAGGAGTCGTGAGGGAAGGCCACTCTGTGAGGAGGAAGGTCGGCACTATATAAGAGTAGAGGCGCACGCATGCAGTTCGCTGTGCTTGTTATAGTCTGATTAACTTCTGCCCCTAATTTCCTCCGCAGGTTAAACTATCTACTCCTCTATTAACATCGTAACTTTATATTGTGCATTCTCCTTTGGTTTTCTCTGTGCTGTACGTTTTGCAGGTTTATTAAATGTGCCACGGAAGCCCGACCCGACCCAGACGGTAAGCAGATAATTGTGGCCTAGTAGGGCTCAGGCCATAAATCTAAACTCTACTGTGAACAGAATGAAATCGGTATGCGCTTTTTAACACTGGGCCATGCTGTTCACCTGTAGGAAATGGGCCAGCACCATGTTCATGTACATGTCCTCCTCCTCTCTCCCGCTGCCCATGAAGCACAGGTGCTCTCCGCTGGCGATGGAGCCCGACTCTAAAGACTGCTTCTGAGCCTCCAACAGGGACTTCACAGACAGAGCGAACTCGGACGGGTTCTGGAGCATCTGCAGGGAGAAAAGTTCAAATGTTTCAGGAAGAAAGAACAAAAGTTCAACACCGTTGGCGTCTCTCACCAGGTCAGAGTCCAGATGGAAGGCCGTGGACAGGTGTCCAGCGTTGTACTGCTCTGCAGGTCGACAGTCCACCACAAAGAAGCGCACCCCGTCCTAAAACACCAAAAGCATCTTTATCGGTCTGTTTACCAAACTAACTGCTTGCTCTGCAAAGGCTGGGAATTTTCTGGCTAAAATTAAGCCTGTTGCAATAAGCAATTCATCAATTAATTGACTGATAAATTCAAATGAGCTCGATCATCTCCAGTCTGATGAAAAATAGTTTTTGAAGCGCAAGTGTGTTTACAAGAGACATAGTAATCCATTATTTATTTTTTTGGTTTTGTGTGTTTTTACTTTTAGTTTTCTGTTGATTGTTGTGTTTTATTTGGGAAATGTAAAATATCCTCCAGTTCCACTGTTAAGTGTTCTTTACTCAATTAAAGTTTATTGGTCTTTGAGAGGGTTAACTTGCATTATTAATATTATAATTACCTATATATTACTTGAAAATGATCTCAAAACATTATCATCATTTATCGCAATAATTACTGGGACAATTTATCGTCCAGTAAAATTTGCTATTATGACAGGCCTAGCTGAAATCGTGTGCGTGTGTGTGTGTGTGTGTGTGTGTGTGTGTGTGTGTGTGTGTGTGTGTGTGTGTGTGTGTGTGTGTGTGTGTGTGTGTGTGTGTGTGTGTCACTGACCTGTTGAAGCTGGTTGGCCTGCAGGATCTCTGGGACAGACACGGGGAGACACAGAGCCTGACTCAGATCAGTATCTTCCTCTTTAAGAGCCACCAGGCTGCTACCAAACAGATTCTGATTCATCTAACATGATGACAAAGATGGAAAAAACATAAGTTGCTTTAACAAGATAACACACACACAAAAAATGCGTCATTAATCTGCACACAAAGCCTTACCTTTCTAAGTGACAGCGGGGTTTTGCTCTGGTAATGCTGGGCCAATGAAAACAAATCTTCAATGTCTTCTGCTTCCAGCAGAGAAGGAGACATCTCCAACATTTCTGGAACAGAGAAATTCTCTTTTGAGTGTACTTCACAAAAAAACACAGGCTGAATAGTGAACAAATGTAAACATGCACTGCAAAAACAAATCTTGCCAAGTACTTTTGGTCTAGTTTCTAGTGCAAATATCTTGGTACATTTGAAATAAGACAAACCCAATTTACAGATAACTTTTAAGCAACAAATTGGGATTTTCTTTAAGTCTATAATTCCTTGATAGTGATTTTATTTCAACTGGGAGATTATTTCATTTATAACATGGGAGAAAAATATCTTGCTATAAGTTAAATAATCTACCCGTGGAACCAGTAATTTAAAAAAAAAAAAATTAACAAATTAGTGCCTTAAAACAAATTCCTCTATCTTGCTAAAAAGTTACTTGTAAGTTAGTTTTGTCCTATTCTGATATATCCGGCACTGGAAACTAGACCAGGAATATTAGAATTTGTGCCTTTGCAGTGTAACGTCAGGTAAAACAAACTGACTGATGATGTCCTCTTTGCTCTCTGCTTCTTCTGCAAGGATGGTTTCTCTGAGGGTGAATAAACATAATCAGAACAAAAACAACCGCTGTTGATGATCCTACGGCTCCTGCTAATGGATACGCACTTGGCATTGACGAGGATGATCAGCATGAGGAAGAAGATGAGGAAAGGATCTGCCTGCTGGAGGTACGAATCCCACAGAGCCTGAGTAACTTCGGGACTGCAGTGACTAGAAAACAAACTCCCCAGCTAGAAAAAGAAAAACACACGTAACACACTTCACTCAACGCTACGGAGAGAAAAGCATCAACTCGACCCGACTGTCAGAAAGTCCTGACTTACCCAGCTGATGGCGTAGGAGTCGGGTGTGATCTTTTTGGTGTCTAGGAAGGAGCACAGCTCCGGCTCATGGTACTGCAGCAACAGTCTGTAAAGGTGGAAGGGTCGTCCTTTCGGGACGCACTCCCTGAAACGAAAGCGCCCGGTTGATATTAAAGCCCGCCGGCGAGTGAGGGTGTGGAGATGGGATGATGGCGAGGAAGCTCTACCTGGGGATGTATTTGTTCACGATGGCGTAGAAACAGTTGTAGAGGTCGCTGCGGGGCAACTTCAGCCCCAGCAGCGGCTTGAGCAGGTGAGGCAAGCTGAGCTCGGGGGTGAAGGTGATGTTGCGAGACTTGCAGTAGAATGTGATGACCGACTCCACGTCGGACACCATCTCGCCCCTCTCCTCCTCTGAAACTCCCAGCTGGTCTAAACGTGGCAGGGAAGGAGGGCGGTCACTCATAAGCCTGATTAATATCTTCACAGACAAGTTGTCTTCGGCGTTACAGTTGAAAACAACGCACCAGGAGAACGAGCTCTGTCTAGTTTTACTTTTATCCGTTTTTAGAAGAGTTTCTATTCTGAGCCTCACCAGATTCGGCAGATGTCAGGATGTGAGACTTCATGAAAGAAATTTAATTCTATGAACTCAGAATAAAACAGCAGCCAGAAGACTCCTCAGCTCGTGCTATAAAGTAATAATCCCGTGTTCAGCAGATAATGACACATTGTTCAAGAACAGCCTTCAGACATCTTGCATTAAACAAAACATTTTAGTGACGCATCGTTCCGATATCAATATCTGTACCTGTGAGGATATTGAATAAAAAAAATCTAGACTGGATATCGGTAACAATGTGACCAATCCATGAGGGCAGATCTATTCAGTCTAATTCTATGTTGGGTGCTCTGATCAACATCATGCTTTCTTATCTATTTAACTTTATATTTAGAATTCCTACTTGCACCTTCTGAACCATTTGAAAAGAAGGTTTGTTGCAGTTTTTGTGTGTTTGAAGGTAGTGAATCTATTTCTGTGAGTTTATTTATGATTTATTTTACATTGCTGTTCTACTCCTAGCTGCACTGACGTGACAAATTAAAGTTTTGTTGTTTTTACATGTTTGACCAAGCTTGTCAAACTATTGGTGCAGTTAAGTGTGCTGTACTGGGGCAGAGTTATGAGATACATTTGCAATTCACTACATTTATGTCAGTGTTTAAAAAAAAGAGACATTTTAAGTCAGTTCAGTTGTTTTTCAGTAACAGATCAGTATCGGCTGATACGCACATCTGTACCAGTGTCGGAAGTGAAAAAAGTAGAACAGTGCGTCCTTGAAACATTTGATTTGTTTTTATATTCCATTTAAAAGTCTAAATAACAATATTTTCACATTTTAGACTTGTCTTTTCTGCATTTGTCATATTAATCTGAAAATGATTAGAACCCAGAATGTTGTAAATGTTTATCTGCTCAGAAGTTGCTTGTTGTCTTCCTAATGTTTTTTTTTTTTTTTACTTATAGATGACACCTACAAGTAAGGATTGTTGCGATGTTCATGTGAATTGACTCACCAATCAGCTGCTGACTGCGGTTGTGAATGAGCGTCTGTTCTGGTAAATCAAGCACACCGTCCCACGGGGACAGGCTGTCTCCTTTTCCGGAGACGTTCAGGGCAATCTGTTGACATTTAAAACAGATTAAATGTGAAGAGATCAGCCTATGAGCTAAATGTAGCGTGAAGCAAAGACAGAAACAAATTTAATATAAATTCTTGATATTTTATCTTATATTCTTAAAAAAAAAAACTTTTGGAACTTCCTCCAAAAATTGTTCTGATTTTCTCAGTTGTTGGTGCTTGTCTGCAAAATTAGAACCAGCACTCCATTTACAGACAATTGTGATATTTATATCAAACGCTACTGGACCTCTGTGGATAATCCTACAGATATCTCAAACAAGTCCCGCAGAACCATATTGATTAAATGGTCATTGGTGAAACAGAAGGGAAATAGAAAAGCAAGCAGTTATGAAAGGGTTCCAAGCCACCGCCACTGAGACCCCGCCTCTCACGGTACGTAAATGAAGGCCAATAGTTACCTCTCTGCTTTACTATAAAGATTATAGGGACCGAACCATTCAATGTAATAAATAATGCCCATGTTTTAGAATGCATTTTAGCTTTAATAAAAAGTTTAAGGTTTATTTAACATGATCAAGTTCTTTTGTTCTTTGACTTATTAAATATTAAACTAAACTTTCACAGAGGTTAGACTGAAACTACACGTCTTTCAGTAATTGCTTGCATACCTAACACAATAATAAGTATGTTAGGAATGCTGTTTCAAAAATAACAGACTGGAGGCGTGTCAGAAAGAGGCGTATAAGTGACGTCAATAGAACATGAACTGATTGTCTGTGGCCTAGTAAGGGGCAATATGGATTTAAAATGTTGATCGCAGTACTTCAGAACTCCTTGTTGTCTATTTTGCAATGATTGCAGGATTTTACATCACTGAGCAGATTTGTGGACATAGCAGTAAAAACTCAGTGAAAAGGCATAAACAGATTCTAAGGCCTTTCTCACATTTGGTTTCGTGTGCCCTTGTAAATGTGAAAAATCTGTATAAATCACAAAAACATTTGGCGATGTAATGATTTAGGTGTATGGATACAGCGGTAAGAGTCAGACTCGTATTTACTCTAACCTCCCTTTGCTCTTAATACTGTATTATTTTAAGGCAATACTTTGAAGTGCAGCACATGAGGCATCTTAGACATAAAAGACAGGCTCTTTACCTTCCACATTTTGGCTTTGTGTTCAACTGAATGCTCTTGGATCTGCATGATGCCCCTCTCCATCTCACTGTCTGACCCACCAGAGTCCAGAGCCTCAGCTAAATCCTGGTCCCTGAGGGGAAATGTCACACAGTTAAAATAAAAACAAAAAAATAACAATAAGATGGATCATATAAAACCCTTGTGGAGTTCTTCTATAGCTAAAAACAAACTTAAGATATTCTTACAGAATACAGTCCTGAACAATTGTACATTGCTAGCATCAAGTGTGGGAAATGTCAAAGCTTTTCCTCTTTATAACCACAGTAAACTGTTATTCTTCCAAATGCCAACTATTGCTTTTTTAATTACTGAGCTGAATATGAATCAAATGCTGATAGTAGACAGTTTTAGTAATTGATCTATACAATAACAAGACTATTTACACCTGTGGAAGACAGTTGTTAGGAAACCTTCAGTAGCGGTCTATATAGGCTAATTTACAGTAAAATACAGTAAACGAAATTGTTCTGATGGCAAAAGTACTTTATAAATCAACCACTACTTCATAACATGGATAAAAAAATATTTACATGAATTCTGGTGATAATATTACACAAAATGTCATCGCACCACGTAGTTTAAATATTATAAATGAGAATAAAGATAGTGAGGTTGGAAATGTTGGATTTAAGGAAATGGGGCTAGTTACTAGCATGCTGGCTAACAAGTACATATACTGAACCTTATCTGGTTCAGGGACCTAAAATGATTCTAACATGAACCGCAGGCAGTTTTTTTTTCTACAGAAACACTTCACTTTTTGTGCTCCATTTTTCAATATTTGATGTTCTGATAAGAAACTTGGCTAATTGTTATATTAGCAGGCTAGCTGCCGCCACCGAACTGGATTCAGATTTACCACTTACTGTTAGATGAGCGGCGACACAAAATACATTTTAATTATTTCACAGCGGGAACTAAACAAATGAAACCCTCACCGCTTCCTGACGACCGACCAATATTCTCCAAACATCTAAAGCCAACAACAACCCGACTCACCAGCTGCCCTGCGCTTCCTCCACGGTATCCGCCATTGTTCTGTTGACAGAGACACGTCACGTGTCGTCACCACGGCGAAGACGTCACGCACAGCTGTCGCTAATGAGCGGCTGAGATTACCCGGAGAGCTCCACGAGTTCAACGGGAACTCGAGTAAAAACCGGATACTCTCATTATGAATAACTCCATAACTGCAAAAACAACTTTTTATTTTTTATCCCTGTTGTTTTTATACACCTTTTTTCTTTTTTTTTTAGTTTGCTAGAACGGGACAAGCGCAGCAGTACTGAATGACTAGAGGGTTGTTCTAGGTAAGGCCCGGGGGCCATTTGTGGCCGTCGGACTGATTTCCTGAGTCTCTGACTGCAATTCAGAACCAGCAAATAAGGGAACCCTTGAAATTCAAAGGTAATAATGCAAATCAAAGGTAATGTAAGATGCCCCCACCCTACCACCGCTCCCCATACCCACCATCACAGATGGAAACTTTCTTTTTTTTTTTTTTTTGTTGGCACAAATTGTTTTTACTGACATTGAAATGTTAAAATGGAAAATATGAGGAACAACATGCATATTTGTCCTTTAATCATGCCATTTGCTGTCTATTTTACTTAAAGTTAAATAGGACCACCAATAAATACCAACTAAAAAATATATTTTGGTTTTTGTGGCAAAATATTTTGTACACCACTGACTTAAAGACATGTAAACTTCCACAACACAAGAAATATGTTATATTTATACAATCGAGGATAAATCTTCAGTTTCTAACTGTAAAAAAAAAAAAAAAAAAAAGCAAAACAACTTTCGCTGTTTAGAAAGTAACACAAGCACCTGAGAAGTTAGACCAAGTAATTACTAAGCAAATATCAGATTGTGTATTAGTTTTTAAAATTTGTCTGCTTAGGTTAAGTCTGCAGTCAGCTGCTTCCTCACATGAGAGAACTGGTTGCAGTGTAATGAGTGCCAGCGAATACAAATTAAACTATTTTCATTTGCTGTGTAAAAGAAACTTCCATGTTTCTTGACTTCTGTTTAAGAAGTCAATAAACTAGATCGTTCATGATGTTTACTTTAAATCAGCAGGTATGCTAGTCTGACCACTTTTAGATTTTAATAATGAGAAAATAATCTGGATTTGGGCAACAAGGCAGTGCATGGCATTAAATATTACCAAGACAATATAGGGCTAGGTGAGCAATATTAAAAAATAAACACTGCACTAACATTACACCAGAACTCAATTTGCATCTTAATTCCAGTACTAGATTAGAACAAAAGAAAAAAAAATCTTAATATGTCCCAAAACAAACTTTGAATTATGCTAGAAAAGTTTCAGAGAACTACAAAAACAACAGAGGTCAGTTTAAACGAAGAAACCGTTTAGAGGTAAAATTCATTCCAAGAATTATGACTTTATTAGAACTCATTCCACTTTGGTCACCATGAACATTGATGAAGTTTTTCTATCAAACAGCCATAACTTTAAAAAAAAAAAAAAAAGAGAAAATTACAGTTAAATCCTGTTTTTGACATTGAGGAGTCACCACACACACAGCAGCAGTGGTTCTGATTCTTTAATATAATCAATGTGCTAAAACTCTGCCATACTGCTTTGACAGGCGTTCAGAAGTGGATGGGGGTCGCAGTTGGCTCGGTAAAAACTGAGAACTCTTTGTGCATGTCAGATTGAACAATTGACTACTTTAATAAAAAATAAGTCATGCTGGGAAGCCATTTGATGAGAGGCAGTCTCTTAGATCCAGAGGCCGTCTGGGCTCCATGTGGGCAGCCTGAATGGGACCCATAAGGTCAGCATGAAAATACTTTTAGAAAATGAGAGGGGAGGAAAGGTAGCAGAGCAATGTCTTACGAACGTGGACAAAGTGTTGGACTCAACCAGGAACGGAAAAATAACCATAATAAAAAAGATTAATCTCTGTTCAGTTATGAGCTAGAAAAAAGAAAAACATATTCCAGATGATATCTCCAGAGACTAGAGGCAATTTAAAAAAAACAACAAAAAACACACACACACACAGATGGCTAAGTTTGTCTGATCAGAGGGGTTTTGCCCAAACCACATAGATTTTAAGATTTTTTTTTATAGTGTTCAAGACAGCTTGAGCATTGCATTTACATTTATAAAGTGAGCATGCTGCACAAAGTTTATATATTAAAAAATAATAAACAGGCAAACCTATAAAAAAAATGACAAAATAGACTTCTTTTAGGCCCAGTACCCATGGGATCGATTCCAGCATTGCAAATTCAAACATTTCACGACTGACTATAATTATCTCGCATTCAGTACTGAAGGTCTATGTTACAAAATGGAAGCAGCTGAGAAAAACCCTTCAGATCAGGATGAATTGCCAAGTGAACAGTCCTTTAGAACCTCATAGAACTCACAGTATTTTCTGTAGACGTAAATGTCACAAAAGCCATAAAGTCATTAATTGGTTCAACAAAACGTCACATTTCTGTGTATTACTTAGAACAGCTGTACATGGACATTCGTGTGCGTTTTTTTTCCCCCCTCTACGCCGACTAATGAAAATATTTCACTATTACGTTGGGCCGAGTTAGGTGTCGGCAACGGACTGCGATGGTCAAACCACGTTCCCGACACCGAGACTAGCGGAGACAGAAATAGAAATCCTCTTTTCCTATCCCGACAAACCCTTTTAAATGTGAAAAAAAAAAAAACGCACAATCGCACTCAGGTTTCCTTCGTTTCATTATAATATCCAGTATTTTTCTCTCTCTCTATCTTCCCACAAATTAGGTTTTATTTGAAACGGTAACACAGTTGGGTTCTGCAGCAAAGACTTGACGACGAATTGGCGGAGACGTTACAGCGTGGGGGGTTTGAGGCCATACTTCCGAGCCACTTCAGTCTGAGCGTACGCCGCGTCGCATAACGAGTACAAATGGGACATCTCCATCTCTGACTTGGCCAGGTTGATGGCTTTGTTGAACATCTCTATTGCCTTGTCCAGGTTGCCCCTGAAAAGATAAAAGCTCCAGTTACTGCAAACGTTTATAGTACAAATCTCCGATTTTTTTTTTTTTTTTTTATACTTACCTTTGAACTTCAATGGTCCCCATAGTTTCATAGGCAAAGTCGCATTTGTTGTCGATCTCAATTGCCTTGCTAATGAGCTCCAGACCCAAGTCGAGGTCTTGTTTCCACTGGAGCTGTAGCAAACTGAGCATGCATTTAACAATTACTAAAAGAATCTCAAAAATCTATTACGAACATAAAATAATGAAAACATGCCCACCCTTTGTGAACATATGTAGTAGCATTGTCTGGTTCCAGTTCGATACACTTGTCGTACATTTGATCAGCTTTTCCAAACTGCTGCTGGTCAGTTAAAGCCTGAAAAGAACAAAGTCATTAAGTCTGTCACAGTTCAGGCTTCCTCTGAGTGTAGTATAAGCCTGGCAGGCCACCAGGCTTTACTTGTGCCCCCACCAGGCTAAACATCGCTTATTTATCTAAGTCTTTTTAAAATATTTTCATTTTAAGACTTTATAGTTGGTGTTCAGGTGTTAATCTTCAATCTTTCAATATTGAAAGAAATATCAAGTGATATTTTCAAATTTCCTGTCAACTTTAAGCATCTTTTAACTCAAAAAGACGGCGGGCCGCTGAATGAATGACTGCCCCAGCACCCAACCACCAGGCTTAGCAAGTTTTCTAGGGGAAACCTCGCAATTAGTCAATTAATCTCATGATAAATTAAAATGAGCTTGATAATTTCCATTCTGATGACTCATAGTTTTGAAAGGAAATTTCTTTTACACAGACATTATAATCTATTTTATGGGTTTGGTTGTGTGTGTTTTTCTTTATTATTTATTGTGTTTTGTTGTTGTGTTTTATTTTGGATATTTAAAATATCGTTCACTTTCACTGTAAATTGCTCAAAAACATCTATTGGTCTTTGACAAACCAATAACCAAACCTGTATTATTATGCCATTATCAATATTATAGTTTATCGCAATAATTACTGGGACATTTTGTCGTCCAGAAAGATTTATTATCCTGACAAGTCTAGACATGGTCAGGTTGCAGGAAAACCTTTTTAACTAGAGCTTTTTTTTAAAAGTAGAATTTAATTTGATCAGTTTTACTAGATTATGATTGCTAGACTACTTTTCTTACGTTAGCTCTCAAAAGAATAAAACAATCCTACCTGAGCATAAAGAGCGTAGCCCTCAGCACATTTTGGAAACCTTCGGATCACATCCTCAAAGCCATCCATGGCCGTCTGTACCTGCGATGGGTTGTTTCCAGTATAAGCCTGTCTGTACTGAGGATTACAAGAGAAGAATTCACAAATAGCATTAAAATACAGTAGATACAAAAAAGAAAAATCCAAAATCTTTGTTTAAGTAATTAAAAATGGTATCAGGCAAAAGATGCTCCCCGAGTTAATTTTCGGCGATTACTCACAAGGGCGAAGCACTTTTGTGCCTGAGCCAGAGCAGAATCGGGCCTGAGGCGGATGCACTCGTCAAAGTCTCCCACTGCTTCGTCCACCTGGTCCAGCAGGATCTTCAGCTGAGAGGAAAGACGCGGGTCTTGTTAGCAAAATGTCAAAGAAACTCCAAAATCACATCCTCATATTTCATGATAACAGTACATCTAACACCTTTTGTAGATTGAAGGCAAAGCAGTAGAAAGTGAAGCTGATTTGATTTAGTTTTGCAGAGCTTATATCATGCACTTCCTTCAACAGTAACTCAGAGGATCCCTGTTGCTTGAAATAGTCAGTTTTTTCTCACCCATCACCCAAAAAGGATTTTACTGTGAAGAATCCTGAAACCCATAGGGACGTTAGTTGATGTGAACATTCTCTGATATGTTACCAGGAGTTCTGATTCTATAACATTCATGATGTCGTGCTTGAACCAAATGTTATTTCCACAACATTAAACAAAGAAACTGACCTATTTGAATTCACAGTAGTCATACCCACTAAAACATTTTCCCATTAGAACCAAAAGTCAACATGTTTTAGTGTCATTTTATGTAACCAACCATCATAAATGATTCAAAACACTTCCAGCCTCCTTTATTATGATAGTCTAAAAAAAATAAAATAAAAAATTCAGCACAACCGGTTGCCTGCAGAAGTCGCCTTATTTAATTAATTTTTTTTTTTTTTTAATATACTTCCTAACTGATTTCTAAAGGCAAATGGTTCTATAAACCTCACAATTGTGCTCACGTTGCATTGGTCTACCAAAATCCAAATTAGGTTTTTTCAGGTTTGGAGTTGTGACAAAAATTAAAAGGAGGTTCAGGGGGTATAAAGACTGTTTATACTGTTACTGGTACCGTTTATTGTTGCATATATCCAGCCTCATAGTCTTAAAGTATTAATTCAAAGGGAAAGTAATTAATGCACTTTTTGAGAACTGTACTCTAAATTGGCTACATGTCATAAAAAAAAAGAAAAGAAAAATAAACTAATATATTCGAAGTTCTATTAAGAGTAATGTTATCAAACTCTAATCAGTGACGTGATCTTATGCTTTTCTCAACAGACCACCCTTTCAGCTAAAAATGTGGCATACAGTTAATTTGATAAACTAAACAGTAAATTGGGAGTAAAAAAAAAAAGATGACGGCTTGACTCCTTCCTACCTGACCCCTGTGGTGATACACATCTGGGTTGCGGGAGTCGATATCGGCGGCCATGTTGAAATCTTGCGTAGACTGCAGAGGCTGCTGCTGCTGCATGTACATGCTTCCACGCTTTATCAAAGCGTTCGCTCGTAGCTGCAGGAGTGATGAAAGGCAGGTTCCAACATTTAGCTTCTCCAACATGCACTCTGAGTATTTATTGCTGCTTAGCATTTCTGACTGAAACACCAACAGTGTGTACCTTCACATTAGCCTCCTGCATGTTGATGACCTGGTCCAAGTCAGGCTGGGCGGCCGTAGCGTTTCCGATCAGAAGGTAGAAGGTGGCCCTCAGCAGCAGGGCCTCTGCCGTGTAGCGGCCCCCTGACTCGATCTCCTTGGTGCATTCACTGATGATTTTGTCGTAGTTCTCCTCGTCCATGTACTGCTTCGCCTTCAAGTAGCCAGAGCTGTAAAACAATGGATGACAAACAAAATCTAAATAAAGCTGCAGTATAACTAACATATAGCAATCCAATCCACTCATTTGCATTCTGGAGCCCTTTGGACTTTTCACAGTGGCTCTTAAAAATTTTATAGAACCAACTAATGCTTTTAGAAGGTAGATATAACAAAAAAAGTACAGCTTTTAATTTTATCAGAGAATAATTTCAGTGAATTTTCACAACAAAATGACACTAAAAGAACCAAAAGTATTATTTACATTTTATTTATTTTTTGTCAATCAATTATTTCTTTAGAATATTTCAGCATGCTGTTTTGTAACAACATCCTCCGAGGTTAGTAAAAAACAAACAAAACCCCCCCAGAGATTTTATGAATGAAACTGATATGTACTGAATATTCTGACCTCCCAGTGATTTCGGCCGCTTCCCCCTCCTTATCCTTATCTTCATCTTTCTTCTCACCCTTCTGCTGCGGCTGGGAGATGATGTCATCAGTGAACGAGCTAAAATAGGACTTGATGAACTGAGGGGAAGGCATCATCGGCTCACGATTCTGCAGAGAGAAAAATAAAATACAATAATATACCCGAGTCAACCTGTTTGTTTCTGTTTCTGCAGATTCAGCCTCAAGTTTTTAAAGACGGATCTCACTCTCTTACAACGAGAAAATACCACTTTGGCTGACATCATTTTTCTTTGGGCTTCTAGTTATTTGTCAGCAACCAAAACTGAAAGTAGTTCCTTGAACTCAAAATGTAACAACTTGTTTTTCTGAGCATATGCTGTTTGACTGCAAGCAATTCAGGCAGAGCAAGTTACATAACACAGAGTCTAAATACAGGAATAGGCTCATAATAAATCTCTCTTTCAACATAGTAATATAAAACAAAAAAACAGCCTGGTGAAATTTTGAAAAGTTGGCAGCTAGAAGGTTACAGAGGGCGCAGTTCAGCAGGGTTCGTAAACTTTTCCTACATTATAATTTAAACATTTTTCAAACTTTTCCAGCACCAAACTTCGGAGATAGAATCAATACAAATCAAATAAAGAAGACAGTTTCAATTCACTATCAAAATATATCATTTATTACAGATATTAATTATATTGGTAGTATTCTACAAGGTAAACTAAAATATGTTTTTAAAAATTGTTTGGAAGCATCTCACACCTTACTGGTTCGAGAACAAAACACTAACTTAACAAAACATTCATACATTTTCATAATGTTTTATGTATTAAATGGGGAATCAGGAATGATAAATATTCATTACACTGAAACAATCCAAACAAATCATGTTAAGGCTGATGACCTTGCTGAACTAATTAAATGTTAAAACACAACACTCAAAGAAAGTTACAAATAAAATCTCTAAAAATGTTCTTACGTTGTTTTCTGGTATTTAAATAGAAATAATTTAGGTTATTCTAACTTATGTAAAACAAAGTTCAGTTTGATTTTGCTTCAGGCCATGAGAATGTTTTTTTTTTTTTTTTTTTTTAATTAGGCGTATAAAATAATCTGGTTTCAACTGTAAATAACATTTTTCAAAGTTGGGCTTTTAAATCAAGCATTAGATTGTACTTTAATACAAAACTGTGCAGTATGAGTACCAAGCACTTTCCAAACCTTGAAAACACTTCATTTAAATTCAAGCACCTCCAAGAACCTCAGTTGCAGACCCCTGCAGCACACCAACACAGAGTTTAGACGTCTATTATTTTAAAATGTCGTGACTGGGACATACCTTAAATAAATACATTTTAATAAACACAACTTTCATACATGACTCAAACTAAACCAATACCTTGTATTTTTCTTTGGCCTTCTCTTTTCCCAGCTGTTTGAGCACTTTGTCAGCGAGCAACATGCTCTGCTGGTTCTGGAAGGCCTCAAGAATACACACGGCTGTGACGTCTGGGCACAAAGAGGGAAAGAGTCGGCAAGAGTCAAACATTTACAGAAAACTGTTGAAGGACATCTAATCTAAGAAACAACAACAAGCTTACCTTCTAGGCACTCCTTCTTGTTGTCCAGTTTCTCGAGAGCTTTGGCCCTCCTGAACAGAGCCTTGATGTAGCGCGGGTTCAATTCCACAGCCTGGGAGCAATCCTGGACCACTTCTGTCCACTTCAGCTGAAACGACAGGGTAACCTCGTTTAACGCATCCAAACTCCAGTAAGCAGAATCAAACATGCTGGAGAGGGTCAAGAACCTAACAGATTACAACCCCCACGGTCTGTAGAAGACCATTTTCCACCATGTTGTTTTGGGTTAAAACAAAATCAAGGTGCCAACCTGCTGTTCGTAAGCCGCTGCTCTGTTCTGGTAAAACGTTGACAAATCCGACTTCTGCTCTTTGGGGCAGAGAGAAATGGCCTCTGTGTAGCATTGGATCGCCTTGTCGAACTTGCCAGCCTTAAAGTACTTGTTGCCCTTATTCTTTGAAGCTTGGGCTCGGTCCAGAGGGCTCTAAATGAAAAGATGGGCAAAGTAAACGCGAGTTAAACGAGGGAAGAAAAACAAAACAAAACCATGGAGTCTGATTTGAAGAGTAAGTGATGCATGAATTTGTGTTACATGTTGAACTTTTTTTTCCCCCGGGCAATTTAAAACAAAATACTTTGACACATAAAGGATGGTATTTATTTATTAATGAGAGTCATCTCTGCTGAAAACAAGTAAATATTTAATAGTAATGTGTCATTTTCCAAGCATTAGAGAGAGCTACACTCAGAAAGGCTAAGATGGGCTTCGAACTTTATTTTGTAGCAATGTGGTCATTTTTACAAAAGTGATTAAAAAATTATTTGAAAAAGAAGCATCAGATGCTTTTTGGTCAAAAATCTATCACTGCACACAGTCAGTCTCACAAAAACGTCTAGTATAATAAAATCCAGCCATTACCAAACCAGCCACTTCACAAAAATGATTCAATTTAGTAGTGAAACCGTGCAGCCAAAAGGCCCACAAGGTATTGTATTATCTCACATCCTAAAACCTAAACGAAGCTTTTGTTGATGTTCTCATGGGAACAAACAAAGTTTGTAGTTCAAGCTGAAAAAGCATCAATCCAAACTTCACTCTGCCAGTTCTTGGGTTTGTAAGCATTAACTAGACCCTTGATAATACATGACGACTGATGCTAAACTATTTCTCAGTTATAAAGACTAGGGATGCAAATTATCGATAAATGATTTCATCTAAAGTTGATTGATCCTATCGATTAACTAACAATCAATTGATAAGTGGCCATTTTCTCAAACACCTTAGTTTCCCCTTGTATGAAAAGGGTCGACCGTCTTGCCATCGCACAAAGTCTACATTTTTAATACGCTGGATTTAAATATTATAAAACTTAAGGACCTTGTTGAGGGTTTTTCAAAACAAATCCACATTAAAGTGCTTTTTCCATCCTCCACTCAACTCGTTTCTCTTTCCCATTCTGGTATGACACCGCCATCTTTGTTTCTGTATCAACTGGCTCCGCTTAAGAATGACCATCAGCGCCCTCGCCTGGATGGCGGCCAAACTACAACCACAAAAGAAGGTCAAAGAGGCGCCATCAGAATTAAATTGCAACTAATTTTAATCTAATAACCGCAAATCGAGAATTGTACGTCGATTAATTTTTTGCATCCCTAATAATGCATAAGGTGTATAAGTGCACCACACATTAAAATACCAAAGAAACCCATATTCACTTGCTCCACTAATAAAAACTCCAGGTTTGTTTATTTCTCATCAAGTATGACATATCAAACGCTTCGCTGCAGCCACAAGCAGAAGGCGGTGAAAGCAAAGAGTTGATATTTTAACCAAGAAGCACCAAGAGTTAAACTTTGATGTAGTCTGGACTTTAGTTACTCCTTAAGGAAAGCCTTCTGAAGACATTTTCTCTTGTTGTCCTCCATAAATAAAAGGACAGTAGTTCTCAGCCTATTTAACTTGCTAAAAGCATGTCAAATTTATTGCACTACAGCTATATTATCCAGCACTCTCCTTTTAGTACAGGAAAGCCAACATGGTGAATCAGTTCACATGAATAATGTTGGCAGTCTGGGTCTGCCAAGATTTTATTCTGTCCATAGTGTGAAAACAACAAATGAGTTAACCTGTTTCAAACCTCTCTAATGAGAGCCTCTGTCCTGGTTTTGTCCCTCTCAGTGAATTTCGGTTAAACGTTTAACTAGTCCTCTACAGACAATGGAGGGACCTTTCATCCCGAAGCTGAACTTGTCGTTTTCAGTTGAACACAGTCTAGACTGTGAATGTATACATTCCACCTAGAAGTGCCTCCAAAAGTGGAGACAATCATCTCAAAAGAATTTTAACAAATATGAAAAGGTGGCGTCTACTGCAGTTTTTCAAATGGAAATATTGGTGTTTATAAAAACGGGCAGTGTAAATCAAAGGTCTCTTAAAGTAGCAGGAATTTAAACTCAATTGGTTAATTCTTTGAGGTTTTTCCCCTTTCCTTTATCTTTATTTCTACTCTAAAAATGTCCAAGTCTGTGTTTACTTGTCGTTTCCATGTAAGCATGAGCTACAGTCTGTTCTGTGGAATAAAAAGCTAAAGTAATGAAACTGTTTGAATGATGTGCGCATTGTGTGGTTGGACTGCAGACTATTTTATACTCAAAAGTAGACATCATGTGAAGGATGCACAGAGAGGCGATATGTGAGCAACACAATGAAACATGTTACCAACAATCATGCTGCAAAAACAGTTTGAATTTCAACAAAACTGACTATGAATTGTGATAAACAGGGCGAATCTGCACACAATCTGGATAGAAAATGTATATTTCCTCACACCCCTTTACAACAGGTGGGATCACACACACGCCTACTGGGACAGGTGTCCCTCTACATTAAAACGTTGTCTGGGTTTCACTGTAGCTTTACTGAATGAATAAAATGAGACCGTCCAGCTAGCTCACTGCGTCCTGTAGGACATGATGGGCTCCGCTTATAACTCCATAAATGTGAAGCTACTGTTTACTTGACAGCAATTCCCGCCCACCTTGACTTTCTGACCCCGGTGTTAGCCAGCTAGCATGGAACTCGTGCAACATTCAACAGCGAAGATTAAACATGGGATATATTTTTGTTACTTTCATTTAGGTTGGTTTAATATATAGGAGGCAATAAAGAACATTTAATCACTAATGGAGGCTTTAGATGTAACTGGTTTAATACGTCAGTCACAGTAGTTAACCTAGCTCCACAGATAAGGTTAGCTTGGCAGACAGCTAATTAGCGCAGGTTAATCCACCGCACCGAGCCACTGGCTGTCGGCCTTGCCTTCCCGCTGTCACTGACAGCGGCGCTGCCGTGAGGTGTCCTTGACCGGACTTGAACACAATGACGACTGGCTGAGCCAGCAGCAATATGAACTGTGTCAAAGTGAGGAGAGCTGGGATACCAGCTGGGAGACCAGAAGACTCCTCTCTGGGCTACAGTACCATGTTCTCCTCCTCTCGGTTGGCTCGAGTCGCGCCGTCTTGGCCCTGAACGGGGCTGGCGCTGCCTTCTGGAGTCTTCCGCTCCCCGGTCCCTTTCGGCTGCTTCGCCTTGTTACGGTTCCACAGGTAAACCGCTCCGACGCCGAGCACAATGGGAGTCCCGACTAACAGTGCCAGCTGCCAGCGGGGTAGCCCGCTCCCGGACTGGGGCTCGACTGGCTTTGAAGCAGCCATGATCCACTCCGTACTTAGCAATGTTAGCCGCCGCTACCACCAGCACACAGCGTGAGGAAACCGATGAGGGCTTCTCTTTGGCTGATGGCGCCGCAAGCAGGTTGGAAAATGTGATGCTGCCCCCAGCAGGCGAGACGGTGCTACTGCTTCTTTAAAACAGACTATTTTAAGAAATATCTATTCCAGGCAGACGTAATATTGTTTTTATTAGATTTTCTGTCCACGAGAAAAGGTGAACAAGAGACAAGAGCTTTATTCCTCCTTTTTTTGGGCAAAGCAATCACTGAGAGTAAACGGAATGTATGCAGAACTTGGAGTTCGGTGGATTTTCCAGGGGCACATTGACAGGATGGGAGGGAGCTGGAATCAACCTGCCAATTGTTAAATTGCCAATTGCTAAATGTCAAGTACAGTGCAGGAATCAGATGAAACTGTCATTGCTCAACTGGCAATAGGGGACTCCAATTGAACAAAATACTTTAAAAAATAGGCTAACTTTGAAAAGGGTTATGTTCATATAATAAACAACTGAGCAATTTAAAGTACTTCAACTCGCTGTCAAGTCATTTGGTTCACTCGTCTTTGCACTATTGCTTTAATTCAGCCATATTGGAAGGATTTGGAGCATGAAAAGTCATGCTGTCATTCAGAATTAGGGTAGGCCTTTCAGAAGGACACTCCAACACTTTCATTCTGTATTTGTTTTCAGAAGCGGACTTCTTGGTGTGTTTTCAGTTATTTTCTTGTCGCATTTACCCAAGAACTTGTGTCAAATACTAATGGCCAGACATTGTCTTTCAGGATTGATTGTCTGAAATGCAATGTTAGTTTTATCAAATGTCGGTGGGATATCCTCCAAAATGTTTGGTGTTTGGTTACTTTAGTCTTGGGACCTTCAAGAATTTTCTGGGGGAAATGTGAAATGGGCCGTGTTCTAACTGCTCAGCAGTGATTTACGCCTTCAAGCTCTTCTATAGACAACATTTTTGCCCTTTGTTTCTTATTGTTGAATCATGGGTTCTTTGTGACATCCTTCATTAGTTGAAATAAGGGAAATCCCACCTCTTGTTGTATTTCTAACTGGGAACTGCAAAATCTGCCAAAAAGAAGTTGCCTTTAGCCTTTGTGAAGAAGTTGTGATATTAAACTGTGTTTAAACAATTTCTGTTCTTTTTATGGCCAGACATTTAAACAATTAGGTCATTGAAATTAAACTGAAACTGTATGTAGCCTAAATCACCTGAATTCCTGTACTCTTCGTCATAGTCTTGATTATGTGAAGCGGCCGTGTTTACTTTAGGGACAGCGGTCCAGCGGAAACGTCATCATCACCTTTTGGCAACCTGTAACACCTCCTTTGGTCATTTCTGAACGAGTTTACTTTATTTCATATTTTTATTCAATTTTAATTAAATTGAAAACATCGAATTGTCAAGTGTAAGAAAATATATTCTTCTACCAAAAACTGTCTTTTTTACAGGCAAGGTTTGGTATTGCTTTAGTGTGTGTATAGCTTCGGTTTCACTGAAGCCACTAGATGGCGGTGTTGCAGTCTTTTAATCAGCCCAGTTCTGGATCGCACAGGAGTCGGATTAGCGTGACGTTGAAAATGATTTATGTACAGTTAGCAGTTTCAAATACTGCTAACTGTACATAACCTTAACCCTAACCCTTTAATGAAGATACAAGCAATCATGTAAATGTGTTACTTTTCAGTTCTTATTCAAAATTGGAGCTGCACTTTAAAAAATAACCGTATTTTTGTTTTAATGTTTGTGAATTTATCATGAAAGCTGTTATTTCTGCTACCGCTGCCTCTCATTTCTGAGTTTAGACAGCTTTTGTCAGGACACGACAGGAGCCTAAAAACTCAATATGTGCCCACGGCCGTCTGTTCTCAGACAGAGAGCAGCTCTGGTCCATTTTCAATGTCAGGTGAGTTTGTTATGGTTCTTCACATTATATAACCCAGGTAAAGTTCTCAGTTATCTGGTTACATGTGTAAAGTGTGGAGCACAATAAAACCTTGTTGGTTTAAAGGTAAAAAGGGGAAAAATCATAAAGAATATATGATATCCGTCTGTCCGTCCGTCCGTCCGTCCATCCATCCATCCATCCATTTTCTAACACCCTTGTCCCCAGCGGGGTCAGGAGGGGTACAATATATGATATCAGATATCTGATATTACACATTCTGATACCTGATATCTGATATTATCGCTGTTTTTTCTCTCTCTACGATGTGTTCACTTTTCTCTGTGCTCCCAGCGTTTCTTTATTATTAATTATTAGCTTTATGTTTATTACTAGTTTATTATTAAATGGATGGATGGATTCTATTTACTCAATCAGGTGGTTGTACAGATTTTATTTATTGTTATTCAAGTAAAGAGAAGTTTATGCATATGGAAACTACATTTCAAAAGATAGAAGCCATGTTTTATTCCATTTAATTTATCATAAATTCCCAATGAAACTGCAGCAACATGACATAATGCAAAAAAAAAAAAAAAAAAATCAGGTTTACAGGGTAAGAATCTTGTCAAAGTGAATTATTAATGACTATTATTTCATAAAGGTTTTGAATACTTTTTATTATCAATTACTTTTATTATTTACTCTTATTGATTACTTTTATTATTTGAGTTTATTGATTACCTTACTATTGATTGCTTTATTACTTTACTCATTTTATTCCTTATTCATTTTTATTGTATATCTAAATGCATTAAAGGTCACAGTTTCTGACACCAACTGCAGTTTATGTCGGGATCTGTTCCTTATCTGTGTTTATTTTGAGTTTCTGTCTCTCTGAGTCTCCGTGTTGTCCCGTCTCCCCTTGATTGTTTCCAGGTGTTTCTTGTCTCCTTGATTACCCTCTGTGTATTTAACCCCGCCTGTGTTCTTTGTTCCTTGTCGGGTCCTCGTCATGTTTGTCCAGTACCTGTTGTCACTACCTGCGAGCTTCTGCATCTGCTCCTTTGTGCTGCCTGGACTTTGTATGTTTTTGGATTTCTGGACTTGTTTTCATTATTAAACCTTCTTATTCATTAGTGATGGTGAGATGAAGCCTCATGAGGCATTGAACCACTTGAGCCAACTGGTTCGAGAAAGGGTTCATTTCTTGAGGCTTCATGTGCACACGAAACCACCTACTGGCCAGGTGTATAATCACAGCCAGCTGTATCTTAACACGTGTGATGCATTGAATTTTTGTCTATTATGGCTCTTGGGAATGATGTCACAAAAGGTGTAGGACAAAATCATTTGTCTACATAAATTATGTATACACATATGTGTATAATAAAATATTGTTTGAATGTATTCTCTGTGTGTAATTATTCCCAAAATAGTAGTGTCATGTGATATGGCATGTTGTGTAATAAAGTTTTTCTGTGACTCTAGAAAAATGGCCTGGACTTAATCAGGCAGAGGACAGTGAAAGTGCCTGTGGAACTAGGGAGGGGCAGTGAATAGGCTAATGCTTGTGTAACTTGGATGATTTCATGCATTTTTATTAAGAAACAACAATTTCTCCACAATTTTTGGTTTCAAACGATTTCTCTTTTTTGACACTACATGGATGAGGTGTTATTATTGTACCCCAACTCCTTGGAGCACAATAAACACCTCACCTTTACAGAAAATAAGAAACAGTGAAAAATACAGTTCCTCATAAGCAAACGTAATGCATCTGCAAATGTTCAGTTCACCTTACCTTGTTAGGGCTTATCAAATCAAAATGTTCCCACATAGGGGAAATCCTCCTCTTTCTCGCCGGCTCCATCCTACTCCTACTCCTATCCTCGCGCTCCTAAATCTCCTATCTATCTATCTATCTATCTATCTATCTATCTATCTATCTATCTATCTATCTATCTATCTATCTATCTATCTATCTATCTATCTATCTATCTATCTATCTATCTATCTATCTATCTATCTATCTATCTATCTATCTATCTATCTACTAAACTCTCCAAACACCAAACTAACTGTCCCAAACTAAATAACCATTATCCAAACTCTGCTATCCAAACTATCAAAACTCTATCCACTCTCTCAACTGACCGCAACTCGCCTACAACAACCCACATTTTGAATGGAGCCTGTGGGGTTTCTAAAGCTGTCAAACCCCGCGCCAAACTCTGAGCCACTTCCCGAAGCAGTCACGTGATACAGCCAGGCAGCGAGGCTTCGGACGTCATCGTTTTCGGCTCCTCCCCTAAATGAAGCAAGCCTCGATACGCGCTTTACGGAAACGCCCCCTCCATTACTCGACACACGCCTCGAAGCCTCGGCACATCACGTCACATCACTATTATTCATCTTACCCTGGGTCTGCTGCCTCTGCCTCACCACCCAAATCATGACAGTTTAAGTGTGACAAATTATCTGCCTTCTGGAGGTTGTTTTAACAGGAACTTCCTGACCACAGCTGAGCTCGCTCAAAGGCCGACTGTTAATTGGGGCCCCTGAGCTGCACCGGTGCAAGACTTGTGAGTTGAACAAAGGGACAATAGATAGGTTTTTTCCCACTTAACTGTCTAAGAATAAAACTGTTGATTCCGCAGTAAAAGACGTACAACAGAGGTCAATTAAGATAAAGGTCTCACATGCAGAGGCGTTTGTGGTTAAGGTGTCAAAGCTTCGAGACTGCAGATGTTCCAACGGTGACCTGTTTGTCACCTATGCCCCATTTGTCAGAAACTGTTTGTACTTCTTGTTTTTTTTTTTCTTTCTTTGTGTGGTTAAGGAACTCAGCCATTGGCTACGTGTTTGAGTCTAAGAGGAGGCCCCTGAGTGACGGTTAGAGAGACTCCTTTGACACTCATGTGTGTTCCAACTTTGATGACCACTGTGTATTAAATGATCTTTCTCCAATTGCAATTGTTTTAATAAACTTGTACTTTTATTCTGATGTCTGCCTCCTAGATTGATGTTGCTTTAACAATCTTTTTGTAGGTGTTTGCATATTGTGTTCATAAAGCCTACGATTTCTGTTAATTTTATAAATTTGTCTTTATGCGTATGCAGAGTCAGATAGCTTCTGGTTCCAACTAGCAATGATGTACATTTTCTTTATGAATTTCTCAGTTTAGCATTCACAAAATCTATTAACAGATGAACATCTTCTTCCTTGTTTTGCCTTTAAATTGATTTGAATCGACGTCTGCATCTAATTTGCCAAACATTTAACGAGCCTTTAAAGTCATTCAACTGTGATTTGAATGTTGGATAATCTCATGTAGTCTTCTGGTGTTTTAGCATCTAGTTTGCATGTAGGAGAGCCCTTCGACTTTCGGTTTGACCTTAACTCACTCCCATCTTTGACATAACAACAGATGACTGTAATCTTCAGGAAGTTTTGAAGACATCCAGCATGTCTCGTAAGCCTGCCTGCCCAGACTAGTCCTCCTCCCTAAGATTCATGTTGCTAAATGGAGACAATGTGGGAAAAGCAATCCTCTTATGGGCCTGAGAGTCTAGATTTGTGTGTTTGATGTCTCCGCTCAGAGGCACTGTGACCGGAGTACATTTTCAAACCTCGATATATTAGGTTTGAACATATCAAACTCAAAAGAGCAGCTCAGATTTTTCCCATCGTAAAGTAAAAGAAATTCCACCTCCTCATATTGGTCTACTATCAGTTTCAACCTGGAATAACGAGGCATTCACTGGAAGTAGGAAGTCAAATTGCTTCGCTGTTAACATCCAGTTCTCATCAGTCGCACATAAACTTAAAAATTAAAACTTTAGCACAGCATTGGCGTGCTGTCAGATGTTCTTTTCAAGATGAAGTCAGTCATAAATCAATACTAATTTAGATATTAGTTCATGTAAACCTGTAAAATCTTAAGAGATTGTCGAAATGGATTATTAATGACTATTATTTCATAAAGGGTTTGAATACTTTTATTATTGATTACTTTTATTATTTTACTCATGTATATTATATATATCCAATGCATTAAAGGTCACAGCTTGCCGTGATACTAACTGCAGTTTCTGTGTGGCAAAGTGTTTGCCTTTTGGAGGCTGCTGCAACAGGAAATGCCTGACCACAATTGAGCTCACTGAAAGGGCCAAAAGTTACTCTGGGGCCCCTGACCTACACCGGTGCAAACTTGTAAGTTGAACCAAAGGACAATAGATGGGTTTTCCACCCAACTGCCTTAGAGATTAAACTGTCGACTTTGCAGTAACGTGTGTACACCGGAGGTCAGTTGAGATAAAGTTCTTTAATGTAGAGGTGTTTGTGGCTAAAGTGTCGACGCCTCAAGGCTTCAGGTGTTCCAACTGTGACCTATTTGTCAGAAACTGCCTGTACTTCTTGTTGTTTTTTCTTTTCTTGTATGTTTAAGGAACTCAGCCATAGGCTGTGTGTTCCAATCTGTATAAAAGGAAGAGAACTCAAAGACTCCTTTGACACTCGTGTGTGTTCACTCTTGATGCTCACTGTGTGATTTTCTCCGATTGCAATTGCTGTAATAAACTTGCACTTTTGCTCTGATATCTGCCTCCAAGATTGATGTTGCTTGAACAAGATACTCAGTGAAATGACAGGAAAACTGCAACTTTTTACACCCAGTCAGAAAGGATAAATGCAACAGATAAACTACTAGTCTCACATTATGAAGCATGAACTTTAGTTTTTGAGCTGCATAATCTAACCATCTGAGTTAAACACACGTCTGGGATGTGCTTAAAGTTTTTTGGGGTTTTTTGTACTTTTTTTTCTCTCCAGTTTTTGATTGCTGCTTTGAGTTTTCCCTTCAGGATTTGCAGGCCTTCTTTAAGCTTTTGTGTGTCATTTTTGGATAAAATGGTCTGCAAAGACACGTCCCACAGGCAAGAGGGGAGGATATATCTTGTTGGATGTTGTTAAATCAACTGGAAACACTCTGTAGAAAAGATACAACCTTGCGTTTTGGTCAAAGCGATGCATGTTTCATTTAGACTTCAGGAATTTCTGTGGGCTTGAGGATACTGAAGCTTTATCTGTTAAGCAGGAATGGAGTTTTTAGTGTTTCATTTCTTCCTGTTGAAAAACAAGTGTGCTGCGTGTGTGTCTATCCCCCACACCCTCACACACCCCTCGCTCCCAAATCAATACTTTTTTGGATAAATCTTTTGCTGCAATAGCAGCTACAAGAGGTATTTTTCTTTTAATGAAAAGTTTTGTTGCTAGCTAAAAGCTTATGAGTGTCTTGAACTTCCTGTTTATGTTTTATCTTTATTCTATTATTACAACCTAAGCTTTTCATTGTAGATTCTTTTCAATTATCAAATTATCAATTACATAAACTCCCAATATAACCAATTAAAGTTTGTAGCTCTACTACAAACTGCAAAGTTTCAAGAGTGTCTTGAAAAAAGACACTATGAAAAAAAATACAGGGAGGTGTGCAGCGGTAGACAGGTTATCCCGAAGAGACGTGGTTTGCCCCGTTTGCCACAGGGAGCCCCGGGCTCTGAGTGTGGGAGACACAGATACCGGAACTCCATAATTATTGACAGGTTTGATGCGGCCTGCGAGTGGAAAGTATGGGCAAATTGGAGTATCGGCTGTTTACCCGCAGGCCCGTCACTGTAATGGAAAGATTTAAAGCAGAGGCCACAACAGCCACCCACTGAAAAAAACTACTAGCTGTAACTCAGTGTCTCCCAGCATCTCCTTTTTTTAAACTCTGCCAGCCACACAGTAAAGAGCTTACCGAGGATTCTCTTATTTAAAGACTCAAGCGAAAGCTCTGCTGTTTTATTTTTGGCTTATCCAGGAATAACACAACAACAACACAGACGAAAAGCGCCCAGAGGCTCCGTAGTGGCATCCAGTAGACGTTACCTTCCCCCTGTGGGACGTTCGTGTGTGGCGGGACTGTCAGAGACTTTAGTGGGTCAGCTGAGCGTGGTCTTTGCTTTCTGCATCACTGAGCTGGGATCTCATTTGAATCTGTCCTGCTGGGTTTGCTGAGCCAAGAGGCTGCCTGTGCCTGTGTGTGTGTGCACACACAGCAGTGATCATGTCCCTCAGACTGCTGCCCGCTATCGTGATGGAAAACGACGAGGACGATGATGGGAACTTCACCAATTGGATGAGTAGCTACTGGGGTCACGGAACGGACCGCGGACACTCCAGAGAGAGAAAACGCAGTTTCAGGCGGCCTTCGAAAACAAACCTCGATCGCAGAGCATCACTCCCCACCGTGGTAAGGACAGGAGCAACACTCGGATGCACTCAGTTCCACTTGAATTGACTTTTGCAGAGCAGCATAATGTACACAGAAAAGCAGCTTTTCATGTTTGTGCTATTTTATTACAGCAAGACGTGACTTTTACTCATGTCTGGACTGTTCCCTTCTACGTGAATGCCTGATGTTTTATGACTTGTTGTAGAAAGAAGTCCTAACCTGGAGTTTGCCTTGATAAAAATTTGTACTGCATGTGTAAGAAATACTCAGGGCCGTATTTACAAGGATGTGGGCCCCTGGGCTGGAAGCTGTTTTGGTGCCCGATGTACCAGAGAAAAAATGGCCATTAGCTCAACATGTTGTTCCAAAAAGGAATTATCATAACCAATACTTGAGTATTGTTTACTTTAATAAAACAATCCCCAAATATTTGTACAACTCACCTGATATGGACCAATGACTCTTAGATAAAGGACAATGTCTGCAAAACATGCGTTCGTAAAAAAAAAAAAACACTTTTAAAAAAGCTTAAAAATCTGTGGGAGTCCCCTATGAAGTGAAGCCCTGGGCTACTGCCACTGGCAACCCTTTCTAAAGTCTGGCTCTGCATATAGTAGGTATTAATGCATCTTTGTGGAACTCTGGGCCCTGTTAAAGATAGTGAAGGGAGCTGAGAGGGTCTTTAGAATCTAGGATGTGTTTGTTCCACATCTGACTGCTAAACCGATCTCTTATTTTATTATTATTATTTATAGTTTTTGCTAAATTGATTTCTGCTGAAACCTGGTTTTTGTTTTCTCCTGGTATTTAGACGTCAAATTTTAAGATCCCAGTTGTAGGAACAGTAAGAACGCCCTCTGCAGTCTACAATTCAAAATAGCTGTGTGCATTCAGTAGATAATGTAGCAAATGTTGCTGATATTAAGATTAAACTGATGATTTGTTGCTCATTCAGTAGCACATAGAATATATATATATATATTTAAACCTGATCATTTTTAAACTACATTATATTGCTTTGGAAAATCATAGTTAGCACCTTGTTGGTCTATATTATTAAAGTTTCATCAATGAAAGAGAAACCTTAAAAAGTTTTAATGTTTACAGTTATTTAGAGATGCGGGAGAAATGAATGAAATACATAGAGCTTTGTTTTGTTTTCGTGGGGGATGGTGGCTAATTCTGGATCAGACTGGATGGCGACGATGAACCGTTATGTAACCTAAAATGAGAAAAACAAAGAGACGGATCGCTCATTAATGTCCTGGCTAATATTGGTTTACAGTTTTCTCTGACCTCTGACCTGCTGATTCTCATATCAACTGACTCCGATGTTTTCTGACAATTAATCAATGGAAACCCCCTCCAGCCGCTTCGCTACGTGACTCGACCACTGATCAAAAAAACTGTCTGATTCGTATTGTTGTTTGATCGACTGGTCCATCTACGAATGAAACATTAAATTGATTTGATTTATTACGTTTGTGCATATGTCAATTCGGACTTGGTCAAAGGTTTTTATTATTTTTGCTTGCACATGTGTGTGTGTATGTGTCGGACATTTTTCTCAACGACTCAGTCCCAGCAAGTAGACTTTGCATAAATAAATCATTTTGTTTTACCTGCCATGACAGATGAGCTTTATTGGATGAGGTTTTTGTAAAACAGGGAGCTGCTGTGTGTTATCTGACACATCCATGGTCCAAATCTGCAATGGAGCATTTAGGGAAATAGTTTTTGACATGTGTATTTCGCTCACTCATAAAAGTGGGGATTTATTTTCTTTATTGATCATTTTTAATATTTTTATTACCAAAACTAAGACTACACAAAAGATGCTATAAAGGTGCAAAACATTGAAAAATTACATGGTTGATGAAGTCATCTACGTTAAAGCACGAAATCTTGGCTCTTGTTTTTAGCTCATATTTTTGTTAGCTCATTATCCCATCCACGGGACAAATCTAGTTTTTCGCTGCCAGTTAAGGGGTTAATTGAGTCAAAATTCCTAAGTATTTGTTTTGTTGCTGTGTTTGTGATTTTTGGTTTGTTTTATAAAAACAGGTCTTTCTTACAAATGAGATCTTGGATGTCAATGAGACAACCTGTATAACCTGGTTTGAAATGTTTAGATGCATGAGTGATATGACCTTCTCTCTGTCTGCTTATGAATTAGTAGGCGGCGTTTCTTTAGTCCCTTGACTGTCACCCCAAAAATGTTTGCATGTAAACCAATGGGTATATGAATTAGCCATAAACAAAGGAACGATAGCGACATGGAGTCACTTTCCACTGGATAATTGTTTTTTTCATATAACACATAAATATATGTTTTAATGTATATTTTGCTTTTACTAGGGATGCATCGCCACACTGTTTCACTTCCGATACCAATACCGATATCTGAGGTTTAGTGTTGTCCGATGACGACCCAATACAGAAAAACAGTGCTGAATTGACTTCAGACTTTTTCCTGTTTTTCTTTTTAAACACAGATGTAAATGTACTCAATTACAAATTTATTTGATAACTTTGCACACTTAAATACACCAGTAGTTTCACAAACATGTAAAAACAACACAACTTCAATTTGTTCAGTCGGTGAAATTAGGAGCACAACATTCAATGATAAATAAACAAACGGACAAAAATGCAATTAGCAATTTCAAATGTACGGTAAAATAAATAGTAAAGCATGACGTCTCTCAAAGTACAAAGCATAGAAATAGACTGAATAGATCTGTCCTTATGGATCGGGTACATTGTCACAGGCGATCAATCTAGAATTATTTTCAATGTCGGGACCGATACAGGTATTAATATCGGATCGGTGCATCTCTAGCTTTAACCAGTAAAAGTGATTGTGTAATATAATTCCTGAGAAGCAGCTCAGTACATTTTGTTCACTATGCTTGGAAGTAAAGCACCATTGAGCTCTGACATAACTTAGCTTTAGTCAGACAGAAAAACATCGGGGAGCCGAATTAAACGCAGAATATTCACCTTACATCACCTTAAGGAGGACTTGCCTTGCATCTCACAGTGGTCAGATTATAGCTAATGAATTAACTGGCTAAACTGAGTCCAGAGGTTAGCTATAATTAGTTGACGTTACCTAAGGACATTAGTGGCAGAGTGGTTTTCTCATTTATTGAAAATGGTCTCACTGAGGCTCTTTGTATTTTCAGCAGAAAAAAAAAGAACAAACCCCACAATGACACCCATTTTCTCTTCGTTTGTGTGACGTACAGACACAACTGGATGCCATGAAGCTGAACAAGATCCACACGGCGACCAACGCGCCCATTCCCAAAACGAGGGAAGACAAGGGGGAGGTCAGGCCTCACCAGAGGGTTCATCGCATCTCCTCGGACGAAAACCGGCCCAAGACGGCCGTCACGGAGAGCCGCATTACCCCCATCCCAGAGATCACAGAGTCCTTCCAGAAGAGGCTGTGTTTCACTGACAAGAAAACCATGTGTCTGGTTAGAACTGATGTCTATTTTATCATTTAACTTCTTGATTAGTCATTTTTGGTGAAGGCTGTCAGGATTAAGGAGCGCTTAGAGGGCATTAATGTTCTGTTACCTTAATGTGCACGCAGGATAGAAGACATGTAAGATCTGCATGATGTAACAACAACAATAAAAAGCTCCTATTAGCAGAACTTTCAGTCCTAAGTAAGGAGTTTGTGGGGAATCTAAATGTAACACTGTAACGCTAGTACAGATTTGTGACATCATTGTCCCCTCCTTGCGAATGGAATCACTCACATGTCCCTTTGTAGTTTTGTATAATAGTATCAGAAACAAAGGAACTGCTGACCCTGACGCTGAAAATCTCGTTCCTCTTGATGTTTCATAGAGCGATAAAGACAAGATATGCCTGATTTGCCACGAAGACATGTGCAAGAACGGAGAGGGAGTTCAAGAACTTCACTGCACACACCGCTTCCACAAAGAGGTAAGAGGACGTGTTCAGGTCAGATCCACAGCATACTTCCTGTCTGTGTTCAACGTGATCCCAAGCATGCCACAGATCAGATCTCACATCTCAATCCTGCACATGCATGACGGGGCCTGGTATGAAAACAGCGATCCAGTAGCAAATGACTCTGTAGATGCATGGAGCGTCCTCACAAACCGTTGACCCCCAACTTGGCGTTTACTGAGTCTGATGTCTCCTTCTGGTGGGTGCTGAAGGAGGCCCGGCGGTTAGAGGCGAGCGCGCCGCGCAGAGGCAGCGACACGGTGGCCTGTCTGTTCAGGAGGCTGACGGAGGAGAGGAGAAAGTCTGCGGATGGGTGGATTTCCTCGGCGAAGGAGCAGCACGCCCCGCGTCGACAGCTTTCCCTGCGAAGGCATCGCTGAAATCTCTCAGAAGGGCGCCATCTTTTTTTTATTTAGTGATTCCTTCAATGGTCAGGAATCGCTTTATTTCAGCAACGTGGCGGGTCTGAATCTGCAAATCCTGAAAATGTCTCCTGAAAGCTGACCTATGAGCTCTTTGGGTTTGGTCAGATTTTGGTGTTCCAGTTAACCTCTTCCCCCTCGCAGTGAGGCACCAAATTTACAGTAGTCTAAAGGTTTGAATTTACAATTAAAAGCATTTACTTGTCAAAGAATAACTTAGTTTTTGTGACTGTATGTAAATAAGTGCGGCCATTTGAGTTTAATAATATGCAGTATTAGATGTACCAGAGGTTTTTGTTGTCTATGAGCTTGAAGAGATCCTTGCAAAAGTATTCATAGTGTTTGAACTTTACATTTTGTCAAGTTGCAGCTGCAAAATTAGATGTATTTTCTTGGGATTTTGTGTGGTTGGCCCACAAAAAGTGAAGCAGAAGGAAAACGATAGTGATTGAAGGGTTGCCCTGTATTTATGTCAATCCATCATTTCATTATCTATTAGTAGCTTCTTTGACCCCGTTTAAAGAAAACCATATTCAGGGTGATGTACAGTGATAGTTTCTCGCATCCGAAAGCATTTTGCATGAAGCAAGCCTCATTTTGGTCATTTATGACTGGAGCACCATATTCCTTATGATTGCTGCGTTCCCTGCATGACCGGCGGCAAACTGCAAATGAGTCTTCATGGATTTCTTTTAACAATGTCTTCCTTTTTGCCACTTCTCCATGAAAGTCCAGACTGATGGTGTGTACCGTCTGTGCTGCTCTCCAGAGTTACTGTGAAATCTTTCCTTGGGTATGAATACTTCTGTAAGCTACAACACCTGGTGTAAACATTGTCTGTCAACTTACACTTTACAGTAAAGAAATGTATAAAGTAGGTGAAACATCTGCATATGTGTATATGTACATTTCAGTATGCTCACACATCAATGTACTTTAATAGGTGACCCTGTTTATTACAATCCAAGTGTTGACCTTGAAACCAGAGTTGATATTGTGTTAAATTTCTAGTGATGCTCCCAGAAATATGATTTTTTTATTATTATTTTTTATTTAATGGGATTTACATTTATGCCTTCATTGAGGAAGATGACTCTGCTTGCTTTTCAATGACATGAACCGGATTCTCTGGGGTGGCCAGAATTTTCAAGAAGGGGCCACGGACCCCTCCAGACCTCCCTGGAGGCCACCACTGGTTATATCAGCTTTATCCGTTTTTAAACACAGGAAACTGTTTTCTGAGGATCTCACAGGAAATGAACAAAACACGTGTTACTGTCGTCCTTCCCACATGGCCTTGTTGTGCATGTAGTTCCTACATGTGGGAAATGACGTGCTGCCATGAGAACATATGTGTATAAATCTCCGACTCAGTTAGCCAATAAATGTGGGTGACGTTCCCGTCTGTTCTGTGGTGTGTTTCAGTGCATGGAGCAGTGGCTGTGGAAGAGACAGACATGCCCCACGTGCCGTGTCCACGTCTCCGTCATAAAGCCTCTCTACTGGTCTTCGTCCCGCACCACTGTCCCATGACGGCCCTTGCACTCGCATGTTCATCCCTGTGACCTCCCGGCCCCAGAGACCTCCAGCACTTCCCGACTACCCCTGCCCTCTGCATGGTCACCCACTTCTAGATTGTCTTCTCGTCTCGGAGCGGCCCGGATCCTCCAGCTAGCAGGCAGACTTTGCCACTGAGCAATCTGAGGAGCCCATGTTTCGGGAGAACCTGCGGCCAAACTGGTCGGTCTGAACTGCTCACAGCAAAACTAAAGGACACACTAAGCGAACTCAGCTACAGACAAAAGGCAGCTTATTTGTATGTATAATGTCAGCTGAAACAAACTCCTACGAAAGAGGCCAATTCACAAAGGTTTTACCTCAATTTGTCATAAAAGTGGACTCTAAAAATTGCTGGCTGGATGAAAAACAATATAATTCGGGTAATTTTGATGTCTCAGTCCTGCATATGCCAAAGAATGACTGATCCATGACTGGGCTGATTTGCCACAACAGCATACTGAGTGGGTTTTAATTAAAGATGACAATATCAAACGTAAAGCTTACCAAAAAGTAAGCAGAAAAAAATGTCCACAACTTCAATTGCTAAACAAACAATAAAATGAATCAACCCTGTCTGTCTCCAGCAGTCAGTGGGTCTAAGAGAGGGTGAGATGGACAGCTATGCCTGGACACATAATCCCACTGTAAACTTGCACAAAATCAGAGACCGAGACTCAGGCAAATAGTGGAGAACAAATTAGATTTAATGAGAAACTGCAGATAGAGAACAGCACAGGCAGATTAAATCCATCAGTGATCTCTGAACAAGGTTACAGAGCATGCATCTTATATACAGATGTTTGCACTAAACATGGGTTGTGGCTTTGCAAAAAGAAATAAAGGAATTTCTAGAAATTATTCAGAGGTGTGAAACTAGTTCCTGCGCATATTTTTGCATAAATGTAACCACAGTCGTATACCTCGAGATGAGCTTCCTTGTCTTGCTTGTATAGACTGTGGCGTGACTTCTGCAGAGACAAACAACTTATTTGGTCTTAACAACGGAACCAGCACCTTTTAATCATCTTCACACATAGAAATCTCAGAACTGTTTGTGCAGGGAAACAAAAGTTCAACTGTCTACACATTCTTTATTTTATGACTCTTCTGGTAAGTTAAAAAGAAACAAAACATGATACTTCGTTTCTAAATTAATAATGAAACAACATGGTTAATGCAATAAATGATAAAATATGATTAAACAATAAGTTTCCTTTCAAAATTCCTCCCTTTTGTTCCATAAGGAACAATACAATAGCTAAAAATTATTTGAATATAATGCATGTTCTGACAGGAGAGACAACACAATAAAACATCATAAAATAACCTTCCCAGTTGGAGTGGTTTGAGTTATTTCAATCACAGGTTGTGTTTGGAAGTCTGCTGCTTTTGTGAGGGACAGTCCTCTGATAGTTTAAGCAAAGGTAAAGAACGTATAATAAAAATAGAAAATAAAAGGTATTATTTACAGGTGTTCTATGTATGGGGGTGGTCATTCGGGGCGCTCCTGTACAAATCTAACACCTTCTCCCTGGAGGTTCTGGAGCTGGACATAAGTTTCAACCAGGATTTGCTGGACCCTGGGGTTTTTGAAAACATTTATGATACAAGGTAGCTACAGGTGGTGAGTCTTATGGACATGGTGGTGCCTTCAACATAGTTCATTTCAACCTGCTGATGTAGTAGAATCGTGGTGGGGGTACTGTCATAGGCGGTGCTGGAGGCTCGAGTTGGAGTATGATGATGGCCGGGATGAGGAGGACCAGCATCCCAATGGTTCCTCCCAGGGCTGGCACCTTCAGCACGTTTGGCGTCATGCTGCCCCTGTTAGACGTTGGGTCTACAGAGTGGGCCGAAACCGTGGGTAGCTCAGGTTACCTGAGGTGCTTGTTGAGTTCCTGGATTGAAGTTTGGTTGAATCCTCGTCCTCTTCCTTGAATTCTTTGATGTGGGCAGAACCGAGCCCAGTGTCCTCTCTGTCCACAGTTGTAACAGGCATCGCGGGAGCTGTATGTGTAGGGGCCTTGGTGTTGAGGTGGGTCTGCAGGATAGCCACGTTGTTGGTGGTTGGGCCAAACCTGGTAAACCTGGTAGTCTGGTGACTGCTTGGAGAAAGGCTAACTGAGCGTCTTACATCATCTTTTCTTATTTCTTTTGCGCTTTTTCTTCTTTGTCGATGAATTCCTCATATGCATGGGTGGCCTGGCTTATCATCTCAATAATGCGGGGTTCGCTCTTCCAGCCAATGTAGGACTGCTTTGCAGCCTCTCTTATTGGTTCTATTAGCCCCTCTAAGAAGCGATGGCACAGAAAACCTTCAAATGGGGTGATGCGTGGTGAGTTACGCCAGCCTGCTTCTTCCTGTAGTCCGGAGTGAATTTTAAAAACTTCTAACAGGCGTTGGAAATAATCATATGGGGTCTCGTTGGCTTTTTGCACACACTGTTTGACGATATAATACTGATGTTGAATGGGTAAGATTTCTTTGATTTTGTTCAGGAGTGCAGTCACTGCAGCAGCGTAGGCGGCGTTGTCTTGGTCATCGTAGTTTGGGTGGACTAGGCGGTCTGTGACATCGAACAGGTCACCTAGTTCTGCGGTGACAGTGATGCCATACACGTACATAAAAATTATTTTCAGTTCTTGGAATGAGGGTCTTATGGTCTGGACCAGAGTCAGGAGGGCAGCTGCGATGGCGACGCCACCTCGTTCCACAGGTGGTAAGTGTTGTTTAGAAATATGGATGAGGACGTCTAGGGGCAAGACAGAGCAGACCAGTTGGGGTCCATTGGGTCTTGTCTCCATAATAGGAAAGTTGTGCAGGTGGCCCTCTCAGCAACCTTGATGGTGGTGTGGGTGGTCAGGAGCAGGTGGGTATCCCTCGCAGGACCTACTGTCTGACAGTTTTCAGCTGATCTGTAAGTGAGATGCAATAGTTAAGCATTTTGTCATCACATGTGATTGTATCTGGTCCTGGTGTCTGCGGGGGTCCCAACCTTAGGTTAGGTGGTCCTGCAAAGAAAATTTTCAAAAGGACTGAGGTTATGTTTCTGGCGGCGCATGTACATGAGTGCTAGTGGTAATGCCTGGACCCATTTTGAGAACAAGTCTACTCTTACTAGGCAATATTTTTTGTTTTCTGCTGGGCTTCATTCGATGAAATCCATCATAATGTGTTGAAATGGCGTCGTGACTACAGGCTGCGCTCCCTTAGTGTGTAATTTGATCCCTTTTGACATGTGTTCAGCGCAGACTACACAGCTACAGGGCCGTGCTGAGACCTTTGGAGGGGCAGGGGCTCAAATTTAAAAAAGGGGCACATTGAACAAAAACTCCGTACAACAACATAGCAACAACCCATATTAATCAAGAATCTAATTGGATCCTACTATATCATTGCCATCATGCAGGGAAATGCAAAGCAAATCTAGTCTATATTTTCCCCAACAGGTATAAAGTTTCTGTTTCTGCTGCTGACAGTCCTGGACGGCTGAGCTGATCTGAGACTGTAGCTGTTAAACAGATCAGAGGAGAGAAGGTCAAAGGTTATGAAGCAATGAAATAAGCAAAATTGCTGCCATTTTACTAATTAAGCCCTAATAATATCTATTTAACCTCTAGAACAACCTGGCTGCAGACTGATTTATAGATCCAAAAGCTCAAAGGGGTTAACTCTATATAATAGTTTGATGTTAAACTTCTAGATCTAGAATTATAAGACTGAAATATCAAGGCAAAGAAAACTCATTAGCTGCTGGTAGGGGCCATTCAGGGGCCTCCAGACATTCAGGGGCCCCTAGAAATGGTTTAATTGAACCACAGACCATAGATCTAAACCTTCAGCATCATTTATAGAGAATAACAATGTTATTACATTTTATTTAATGCATTCAGCTGAGAAAAAATAAATAGTACATTTAGGATTTAATTAGGACGTTTACTTTGTAAAAGTTTAAAGAATCATCTTGATAGTTTGATTGTTGTGTTACCATGGCTACAATATATCTTTGTGTTTGAATTGGGTTTGTTCACAAATACATCACAGCAAATAACCAATAATCAGTGATTGATTTTAAACTCGGCCAATAAACCTGGTCTCCTTCTCACAGATTCACCTGATCGATATTTAAACATGTTAGTGATGCTGAGGTTCTTAGTAGAACGGGTTCTGGAGGGAGGGGGGTTCTGTCTAAGGCCCCATATTACCTTGGGCCGGCCCTGGAGGAACAGCTGCTGCGATGCGCATCTCTGGAATCCACCTGGAATCTACCTGGAATCTACCTGGAATCCCCTATCAGTCCCCCGATGCTTTGGAGACATTTTGATCCATTTCATTGTGGCATGTTTGGCTTTTTGCTGCGGTTCTAATTATTGCTACAATATTTTCTCTGATGTTTATTTTGTGAACTCTAAATGCTCTGGGCCGAATCTTCCTTTAACACTTGAGGTTCTGCAGTAACTTCTATTTACAGCCCAGATCCCGTCAGCAGCGGCTTTAACCCGCCTGGTAGAAACGTGAAGGAGAAGCAGAGCGAACAGTCAGCAGGTGGTACCGGGTGGTACCGGGTGGTACCGGGTGGTACCGGGTGGTACCGGGTGGTACCGGGGCTTTGAGCTGCGTTGCGACTCGCGGTGACAGTCGGTACCGTGTCTTATACCAGGATGTCTGATATAAAGACAGATATTCTTTCTATCTGTCGGTGGAACCGACTCAAGCTGCCTGTAGCGAACCGGGCCTTTAGCAGAATGATGAAGTTAAAGTCAGAAGTTTCTCTGCAGCCGAAACATTTCTGAGTTTGGAGACGAGGCAGGTTTTGTCTCGCTATTGCAAGGACAATTATGAAAATATAAATAGAAACACATTTTCTAACGTCAACATCAGACCTACGTTTTTATTCACAAACCAGTGTATGAAAAAATATTCTTGCCCATAATTTTATAGTTAGAGGACACAGATCCTCCTCCTCCTCCTCCTCCTCACCATGGACCCGGAGTCTGAACGACATGGAGGCTCTGAGAGTCATTATTAGACTGAGGGCAGCAGTTTATTTTTTACTAAATTATTATATTTAGCTAAATATTATTGCTGAGGGGCACAAACAGGCCTTCTGACATACAGATTAAAACTAAAAATTCGCGGGTTCGACTCCCGGACCCGACGACATTTGCCGCATGTCTTCCCCCCTCTCCTTCCCGGTTTCCTGTCAGCGCACTGTCATATAAGGGACACTAGAGCCCACAAAAGACCCCCTGGAGGGGTAAAAAAACAACAACCCCAAAACAAAACAAAAATTTTTTTTTTGAAAAAAAACCCCCCAAAACAAAACAACAACAAAACTCAAAAAGGGCACTAGGGGCATCAAGGATAAAAAGGGTAGGGGCTCAAGCCCCCTTCGCCCTCTGCACGTGCCTGCTACCACAGTATTGTTCTGCTGATTTAAAAAAACTGACGGTAAACGACTCGGTCTATTTCTCTTAGCATACCTCCATTTGACATCTGAAAAAAATGTTTAGGGAAACAAGGGTTACCGGTCGGTCCAACCCATACCTTGTTGATGAGCGCAGCTCCGGAAGTTTTCCAGGTAGTTTTCTCGGCCGGGGAAGCGAATTTTTGGAGATCGGTCAAGGAAAAGTTAGAGTCAGGTTTCTGTGCAGAGAGCTAAGCGGAGGTGCTGCAAGGTTGTGCGGCTGCCTGCTTTACTGCTTCGTGGGTTGCCGCGTTTCCTGTTGAAATTGGGCCAGTTGGGAGGATGTGGGCTTGGCATTGAGTTATTGCAGCACGAGAAGGGAGTGTCACAGCATCTAGAAGTTGAGAAACGAATTTGTGATTTAAAATATTTGTACCATTTCTTTGTTTCCAGAGGGCACCAAAATTGTGGACACCGAAAGCCTAACGAGAATCGGGTGTATATGCAACCAATTGACAAGCACCAGTTAACGCTATCAATTCACAAGCTTGTGCAGAGAAACAATGGCCTGAACCCTTTTTCAGTAATTTGTGTTTTTTTGCATTAAGAGTTGTTCTTTTAAACTCCTAATTTCCTCGGGGTCAAAAGACCCATTTTTTTTTGGAAACCCAAGTGTATCATGCCTCTGTGGCAAATACTGGACCACCGTGTTTCCATGTAATCTTTGCACGTGTTCGACCTCCAGAACACATGCAAAGATTGACAATACATTTCCTTTCGCGCCACCTAGGGGTGCTTTAGAGGAGCCTGTGGACCTAGTGTGCATGTTTTAGGTCTGTGGAAGGAAGAACCTATAAATGCACAGGGAGGACGTGTAGTAACCACACACACATATATACAACTATTATTATTGTTTATATTGAGTTTACTACCAGTTGTTTGCTCAAAATAATAACTACAGCTAGCGCTAGTTAGTGTTTATCACCTAGCTGGTAAGCTGGTTCAGAGCTTATATATCTTGTAAGAACTAAAGTCAATAATACAAATAAGTGACATTAACATCAGCGTTATTTTATCATCTACACTCTTATTTTAAACTTTGGAAGAGGTTCAGATCAGTTTGTTGTTCATTTCAACATGGCGGTCTGCGAATAATAATGAGGCTCTTTCTAGTCTTTTCTATATGCACTTTTGCCAACTCCTCAGTAAGGAACTGGCTGTTCTGAAAGTTGTTACAATTTGTTACATAATGGCCGAAGTGGGAGAGATAAATAACATCACCAAAGTGACAACAGGGGAACATAAAACTCCCTAAATATGAAAAGTTTAGTCGTGTTAAGTTATTTAGTTTAGCTTTCTGTGATCTGGTTTCATTTTGTAGTCTATGGTCCAACCAACAGGAAATTAGAGCAAGACAGTCATTTTTAAAATTGTTTGACTGCACAGGGATCAGCCAATGGCAGCTTTTGACCTGCCTGATAGAACAAAATTGACAAAAGTTTTTTAAACCAATTGTTAATTAAAACTGCCCAACTTCTGTTTTAAAAAGACATGCCCACAATTCAGGTAAGAGGAAAAGCCCAGCAGTTTTTAGAGAGTACTACCACTGCTATCATTAAGGTGACATGTTTCAGATACTGACTTTGCATCGACATTAATAACCATAAATAACCGTATGTTTCTATCTGCTTTCTGCTGTAAATAATGTGAGTTTAAGCTTCTTTTATGGAGCTCTCTCACTTCAGCCACACCTCTAGAGTTGCACTGATCTCAGATCAGATGTGGACCATGGTCGGTTAGATTTCTGTCTTTATGCTAAGCTAAGTTTAACGTTCGCTGCCCACTTCTCTACATTTAACACACACACATGAAATCTGTTATCATTCTCATCTAACTCACAACAGAAAGATTTTGCTAAGCTGGACCTTTAAATCTGACATTGAGTAAATTGCATATCAGATAATACCATAATTGACTTATGTCTTAAAGTTTCAGATAAAAAGGAAACAAATTTACATACACTCATGATTTATTTGAATTCTTTTCCTTTGTTAAGATGAAAATATACAGCAACCAACCTCAGAATAAAAATAAAACAAGAACTCTCCATTTAAGTCCATTTATTTCTGGATTTTTGTTGATTTTATTATTAATATGCCAGCACAAGCATCTACACACACCTCATAAATATTTTTGCTCAATGTTCTTTGCAAGTCGTGCATTTTTAACAGATGTTATGACAACACTTTGTTTTATTTCAATCAATCAAACAAGCAATCAGTCAATTTGATCTATAATGCACCTTCATGTTGGAGGCAGCTCGTTGGAAACACTTGATGGACTGTCCAGGTTCACAGTCTGCAGGTGCAAATGCCAGAGTTGCGAAGTAAAGTGAAACTGGTGGGATACTCCCTTTTTATCCCCTTTTTGTAAGAGGGCTGGTGAATATTAAAAGCGATGTACTGTCTTTCATCTCTTCTTCACTCCTGGTTTCTGCCGGGAGTCTCAACGGTCATTTTTTTTCTCTGCTTGACCCTGGATTAAAATACAAATCAGAATGCAGTCTGTGTTAATCTAGATTCGCTTATTAATTGAAACAGTGTCTGTTTCAACTAGATTCATTAATCTAGTTCCTTAACACAGCCATCAGCAAGTTTTTGGCATATATAAATGGGCTCCACAATAGAGTTTGTAGAGCCCATTTAAAATAGTTTGGTTTTCTGGCCTGGCTCTGAATTTTAAGCACAATTAAAAAAAAAAAATTCTTACAGAAGTTGGAGGTCACTCAATTTTCGTTTTTATTATCCATTCCAAAAAACATTTTCAAATGTCTGCAAATGTCTGGCTGTTCAATTGAGACGTTGTCGAAGGGTTAAGAGAGGAGCGATGTTGTGACGACTTCCTGGATGTGGAGTTTCAGAAAGGGCAGGAAAGACAGAGGCCCAGTTTCAAGGTGTTATGAAGTCAAATTTCTTTCAGGTCATATTTGATAAATATGATGCATTTTTATAACAACTGAATGTAACATAGTTTGATTGTGCTATAAAATGGCACTATGTGAATGGAAAATGCATAGCACTGGCCCTTTAATAGTCCAAACACCAAATATGCCTTCATATGGATTAATACACACAAAGGAAACTGTGTTGGCACTATCTAACATCTTCTTTTGGCAAAAGCTAAAATCTACAGCTCAGCCCATGTACGCTCTTGGAGGTACAGCCACTCTTCCATTGGCTACTCTGCAGATGCGAACCAATAGCAAGTCGAGTAGCACTTGCATGCCTAGATATTTCAGCTTCCCAAGCTGCATTTTCTTTAGAATATCTCAGATTTGCTCAATGCAAATTTTTCTCAAATCATTTTAGAGTTACATTCCACAGAGAAATCCACGATTAGGTGAATCCTTGGCCACTGAACTACAACTAGGCTGGGGCGAACTGTAAAATGTGCCTCAGTGTGAACAAAATGTATGACCATAACTTCACATTTAAAGGTTAAGATTTTATTTTTATCCCATTAAATGCATGCAAACTGCTCCCACATAGGTTTAACATCTCTTTTCCGATCAGCACCACCTTTCTTTCTTTGTGACTGTCTGTCTGTTCTCACCGTACCTAACTTGCACGGGCTTGTCGCGGGTAAGGGTAGTTTCTGAGATTGGACAAATCAACAATGGCCATCTCCAACTATGTTGGTGAAGGTTTTCACACTTAAAGCCAAGCCCGCTATCATCTGTAAGCTTTTAACAACCACTGCTACTCTGTGTGCCCTGCATTGCCAAATGAGACGTTTACAGGGTGTGCAACGAGAATAAACTTCTGCATCTGTCTGCACCGTATTTTAGCACATAAACATGCAATTATACTCAAAGCCCTTTTATTTTTAGCTCCTAAAAGCTGTCCGTGTCTTAAAAACCAAAAAGTATATTTTCATTCACATATAATCTTAAAAAGGTTTCTTAACAAGGAAACAGCTTGGGATTATTTTTGACTGAACCATCAGTGTATCATGAAGCAGTGTGACTAGATAACCCGGCGCTTTCATTTCATGTGTTTCATCACTGAGAGCAATCCTCATCAAGAAGCACTCAGGGTCACCAGAGTTCAATAACAAGATCATAGCCACATTGGTACAACTTTACAATAATCATAACGGAGGGTAAAGGTGCAGCCAGATTACTGGCATGTTACGTGTGTGACATGTCGACCAAACGCCGTCTTGCTTTTACCAAAGGTGACAGAGACACATCTCCACATCCTATTTTATGTCATGAAACATCCGTGAAAGGTCTAATGCGAGGAAAACTGCACAGAGCAAAAAAAAATCGATTAGTTGGTAAAATCGTAACTAATCGATTTATGAAATAATCGTCACTATTTCAGTCATCAGTTAATAGTCAACTGCAGTATGCAAACTCACAAAAAGGCCGTTTGCTGAAAAAACAACAAAGTCAGAGCAGTAACTAACCCAAAACTGTACAAAAAATAATTTAAGATTTAAGACAAAAAAATTACAATAGATATGCCCTAAATAAAAATGTTATTGCATTTTACGCAATAAAATGCTTAATTTCTGATCTGGAAAATGTGCTTATTTGCGTCTTGTATTTTTAATATTGTATAAAAAAGGTTTACGTGGTGAAATGAAAAATCTACCAATTTTGTTACCCGATTAATTGATTAATCGATTAATCGTCAGAATAATCAATTACTAAAATAACTGCTGCAGCCCGAGTTTAATGATTCAAACATTAAACAATGTAACAATGGCAGCATTCGTCTCGACATTCTGTTTTTTTCAGAACGTTGACTTTTTCCTCCTGTACGTTTGACAAAAAATACGGCGGTGACCTGGCCTTGCGAGATTGTGGTTTTGTTTCACTTCAACAGCAATAATCTAGCTGCTCATCGTATTTACTAAATGCCTTGAATCATATAGTCTTGACGCAGCCCTCGTAGAATAAAATGCTTTCACAGTTGCTGAAATTCTATAATAGCGCAGACATGAACGAGCTTCTCAAGCCAGACGGTTTGAGTTGGCGATTAGAGCACAAACATACAGAAGGTGCTGCAAATCTTATGAAAAATACTGCCTCTTCGTTTACATGTGTCAGCAATGCAGTAGCTACGTGCTAACAGTGAAAGTACTGAAAGGTTCCTGCAAGTTTGTTCTCACAAGTCTGCCTTTAAAATAAAATCTACTGCTGCTGCTGCTGCTGAGTTGCGACAAATAATAAAGTGGTCTCTCTACAATGGGCTCAAACTCCTGGTATAAAGAGAAATTGGAGTGAAGCAATCGCTTTGGTGTCCTCGAATGGCTTTGTTTTTACAGTCCTAATTTTGCATGGGCTCAACAGGTGCGTCAGCACATTTGTATGGCTGCTGGCATCTATTTGGTTTGGACACACAAAGGCCAGGGTGAGTCAAAAATGTCTTTCTCCAGAGGACGATCAGTCGAGAGGAGCATGTAAAAACCAAAAGCCAAAACAGAGATTTAGGAGATTTTATGACGCTGTTGTTGTATATTTGTGTTACGTGTTTCACATCGAATCATGTTATCGTCTTATTTTACATTTAATAGCTCAAGTTAATTTGCAGGCACCTAGTTGGGCCTTTTGGTCTACATGAAAAACACAATACATACTTTAAATACAGACACTGAAGATCAGGTGATGCAAAATTAAGCAACTGAATAAAACACACAGACATTGCTAAACAGGAAAATATGGGATTGCTTATAATTCACCCAGGAAAAGCCGTAAGGAAAAACTTTGTTGGTACTTTAAAATTCCCAATGCATGTTCCAGAAATCTGGATGAAATTAAATTTACATAATACATTATCGTGTTTATACAATATAATTAACATGTTAATTCTTTTATATTCATGCGATGACGTTGTAGTGCTCAAAAACGTGTTCTTTTTGTGACAGCAAATGTTATGAACCTTTCACAGTCACTGAGAAAAAACATTTTTAAAAATGTAAAAGTTTTCTGTTTTGTCCAGTATGATGTACATGTAGGCGTATTGCTGTTGCGCCAGTGGTTCGCTGAAAGAGCTGGGATAGTTATGGAGAACTTCCTAGTTACTTGAATACCTCCATGATAACACTCCTTGTTTAGAGGAGGTTTTTGAAGAGAAGTGTAGTCAGGGATGAAGGCTCACGTCCTCAGTGAAAGGTGACGTCCTCCTCCAGCTGCAGCGGACGTGCCGGGGCTCTTGTTCCGGTTCGCCCTGCCCTCCCTCGCGCCACGGAAAGTAACGGTTTCCTGTGAGAAGAGACGGACCGGGAACGAGCGCCAGCGGGCGGAGAGAAAGTGCACACGTGGACACCGCTGACCGACGGCTCGGCCAGCCAATGAGAGCGCGAGCCTGTGACGTCAGCGCCCGCCTCTTCTCCAATGGGATGTTTTCTTTCCGCCGAGCAGCGCTGGCCTGCTGGGTTTAAGACAGGAGGAAAAAAAAAAAAAAAAAAAGAAAGATCCTTAGTGGCGTGAAAAAGTTGGGATCCGGCTGCTGGGAATCTGGCTCACAATCTGCTGGTGTTTACTCTGTGTCCAGCTGAAACAGTCTAGATATCCTTGTTCGTTTCTAAGGGAGCAGCGATCTGTGTGATGGGAAAAAGAGAAGGAGAACATTTTTCTTCCTGAAAATACTTGATGCTTGCGATATTTTAGTTTTCCGAGACGAGCTAACTCAGGTAAGACTGTTTTGTTTTGTTTTCCCTTTCCCCGTATCTGAGAATCCAGAGCCATGGAAACTTATGGAGATGTGGCTTTCAGCTCGTATCTAATTATTAGATGGAAAACTTCCTCTTCACTGACAAATATTAAACATGGATCTTACTTTTCTAACCTTGTTTACTCTGTAAGCATGATGACTTTTTAGCTATGTTGTTAAAACCTAATTAATGATTTCGTGCATGTACCCAGATGCTGTAAAATTGAAAAACTAAGCTAATATAAATAACTTGCGCGCATCTGAATCTATGTCTTTGTGTGAAAGTTTCTATTAAAAAAGCCTCATAATTTTCCTAATAAAAATCACAGGAAGAATTTCAACCCAGACCTAAGATGGACATTTATTTTTATGTATTTAACAAACATCAGTGCTGTGAATAGGGTTACCCAAGTAATTTTTAAAAATCTATTTTTAAAATCAGATTATTTTTTAAAGAAAAGCAAAAACGCCAAACAAATCAACTTGTCACGCATACAAAAAGTCACGCTCTAAATATAGCACAGTTGCACCCTTGCTGAAAAGGACTTTCATCAAGTATTTGTGATAATAACTCACAATAAGTGTTCTACAAGGACTTTTGTTTTGTTTTGTGGAATTGTGTTAATTGGACGGTTTTCATGCGTGGCCCATTTAAAGTCGTACAACAGCATTTCAGTGAGAAATGAATCTAGTCCACCTTTTTGGAACCAGATTCCAAGAAGGTGGACGTCTCTAGTACTTTTGGCCATTTTGGTGCAGCATAACACATCTGCCGTTCAGTTTAGAACTCATGGTTAGACAATCTCAATCAGGATTTTCTGATAGAAAGAAAATATATCATGGCTCCATACCCTGCAGAAAGTTGTCAAGGACTTGAAGGATCAAAGCAACCCCAGAGCATCACACGACCACCGCCATGTTCGACCGCCATACGATGTTCTTTTTCCTGAAATGCTGTGGTATGTTTATGTTGAGTGAAACAGGACGTATAAAGGCTCCATGTTTGTTGCGGCGTTGTTATCTAAAGCAGAAGAACACAAATGTGTGATCTAATTTTGGTAGGTCAGTCACTTGTAGGAAGCCTGCTTCTTGCTGTCAGACTTGTTCTGCGAGGGTGGCAGTAATCGGATCTTTAGAGATGGAGGGATCTATCCAAAAATATCGACAATAACAATACCAAGTCGGTATCAGTATCGGATCGACAACAGCGTGATAATATCGATACTTACGTTTCAGAATCACTCTTGAAATTTTATTTTATGTCTGAGTTGTAGTTTCTCAACCGTACCATAAAAGCACTTTGTTTTGATTTGCTCTCAAATTAGATTTTTCTGCCCTTTGTAAGTTGTTTTGTTTCTCTATTGTTACTGTTTATCATGTTATGAAGTCTAGTAGACACCTATACATTTTGTCCAAATTGTGTCCTAGATTTGAACAAAAATAATTAAAAGAAAACAACAAAAAACGTCTGAAGGTCATAAGTTTGATGATATGTCGGACTTAAAATGTATCAGTGTCAGAATCAGCATCAGTATCGGCGATACTGACCTTGTGTTTGATGGGTATTGGATCGATTGCCGCTTGATATAAAAAAAAAAATCTGTAGCATTCAGTCAACTTTGAGAAGGCCGGAACTGATGGTAAAATGATGATGTATTAAAGTCGTCCTTGCATGTAATCAACCACCGCACGAGCTAAACGAGAGCAATAAAAATTACAATCGTTTTTTTACCGTTAGTGAAGCAAAGCTCGTTACACCGATACAATTCCTCTCATGAATCATTAATCAAGCAGTCGCAGAATTAAATTACTTAAATAAACTTCAATTGCCGCTAGCTTGTTATTGTCTTATTGATTGAAGCTAAATTTAAGTTGCCTTTCGTGCGTTTTTCTATCTTGCTCTTAACCTTTTTTTTTTATGGCAGTGAACCTGTTGTTCTCGTAGCATAGACACGGTATACAGAATGTTGCCAAAATAAAAGCATGGAACTTTAACAGCAACTACAAGTAACAAAGTAACATTCAGTTGGCCTTTACAAAATCTAATTGTATCAACTCAGCTTGTCACAAATGGGTATTAAAAATGATTTGACCTTGAATATTTACCCTGGTGGAAAATAAATATAACAAGTACGATAAATCTTAGCATACATGAAGTCAGAATAATCATCAGTATTCTTCAAGTTAGTTAAGGATTAGTTAACTTGAAGGATGGTGTTTTGGAACAACTGATTTTGTGCTTAGTGTATTTTAATAGTAATTAAATTGTAGCAAAGCACAATTTGAAGTGTACTAAGTGTACTATCATGTGCTTTTTTTGGAACAACTAAAGTTACGCTTACGTACATGGCTTTTTATGTCATATAAACGTGCTTGGTTAGCATATCTTAAGTGTACTATTTTTGTGAATGAAAATATATTTAGAATATCTTTAAAATTTTATACATTTTATATATTAGTATTGTGATCACAGTATTCTCCAATTGCACTTTTGGTTTACTATAATTGCAAATGAAGTACACTTTTCAGTTACTTAATATCTTTTATTCTTCTTCTTTGCCACTTTGTACATTACATGCTTCACCAGTACACAGAAGGGTCAGTTACAACACACTTTCCAGGTGAAACAAATTATTTTGTGTACTCAATATAGTCACATTTTTAAAGAGTACATTGCTAATATGCCATCAGGGAATTGTACAAACTGTCAATATATTAAAAGTTTACACATGATACACATGATAATGAAAATTAGCATAATAAAACAATAGGTACACTTTAGAGGAACTGAGTAAAGGACAGAGTATTGTTTTAATACAATGTCACAGTATTCCAGTATGACTTACAATTTTAAGACGTTGTGGACTCGCTATGCATGTGGCATCATCAGAACTGATGATGATTGGGACCGGATGAAAAAAAACATTTCCGGGAGCCTTCCTTGCCTGTATATGTAAAACAGAGTTTTATTTTGGCAGCGTTGCGGATGTGAAGTTTGTTAAAATTTGTTTATTTATTCTTTGATTTTTTTTTTTGTTTGTTTAATCTACAAGTTGTTTATTCAGACATTTATTGGTGTTTTTTCTTTTTTAATCTGTTATGCTGCGCATGGCAATTGGCGGTTGCCATAGTAACAGCTCCTCCCCGTTGCTTTCGGTGACTGCGGTATGTATCAGAACCGGCTCTGTGTTTTCTTTTCAAGTATTATATTTTAACGTCTATTTTAGAACAATTCGATAGCACAGGGTGTTTCACGAGTAATTTCGCTATGTTTTGTATATGTTTTTAACTGTTAGTGTTATTAATGTTATCCAGTTTAGCTACGTTTAATCTTTAAAATGCTAACTTCTGCTAACTGCTCATTGGGAGCTATCGCTTTGTAGTTTGGCTACTTATTTTATTTTATTTTATTTTATTTTATTTTATTTTATTTTATTTTATTTATATAGAGACAGAAGCTGCTGGATTGAAGTTATCCACTATTTCCATTTATAGTTTGTTAGATATGTTTAATTTTTCGCCTCTTATTACACAGTAAGTTTTATTTTTTTGCCTTTTTAACAAAATAGTAAAAGATTATGAAGGCACCTAGCAAGGCATACTTAGTTAGCATAAAGTAGCATAGGTAAACTCCAAAAGTATTTAATTGCAACATATTTAGAGTCTAATTATTAGGCACTATTTACAAAGTACTTACGAATATTATTGAAATGTATTTATTTTGAGATTTATTACGGTTTACTCAAATATACACAAAACCTATTTGAAAATACCACCAAAAGCGCAACTTCAGAAAAGTACTGTTTATATCTGTAATATATTTCGAAAATGTGCATTTAAAACATACTTTTATACAAATACATGCAAAGTGTATTTTTAAAATGATTATCCAAAGTGTAATTTTAGTAATATATTTAATTAGAATTCAAAGCATATTGTAGAAAAAAAAACATACTTTCAGAAAGTGTACCAAAAATAAATGTTCAAAAAGAGTACTAGAAGCTTGTTTCTAAAAGTGTATTTATTTTACACTTGTAGTATATTCTTAATAAGTGAACCCACTTGATAAGTGTACTTCAGAAAAATAGAGTATGTATAAAACATGCTTAAGTATACTAAACTATACTATTTTTTCACCAGGGTTAAGCACAAAATAAAAGTAAAAATAGAAAAAGTCTTTAAGCAGCTGAATGCAGTATGCCAACAATGTTCCATGATGCAGCATTGGCTACATCAGTGAATAAACCCCCTTCACCGCTGCTCTCAGTACAACAAAAGTCCAGGTTTTCCTGGAGTGGATCAGCGTCTCGGCCGCAGCTGGCTTGTTGTTGCTTAAGGCCGCTGTGATTAAGGCCGCCCAGGCTCTGATGGCTCTTCCTGTGACACTGCAGTGAGGCGAGGAAGGGCTTCGCCGTGGCTGCTGAAGGGTTTTCTTCTGCCTGAAGAGCTCACACAGGGAAAGGAGCCATCTGACACACAGATGAGCTCCATTTAACATCTCAAACGCTCTGTCGATGTTCAAAAGCTTCCCTTTGTCATTTCCATCACAAAGGAGAGTACAGGAGTACAGCTGGGGTGTTTGGGGGTACTTTTGTGTTTTTCCTCTTTAGGCTATTTCATTCCGTGTAAGGAGGTTTTATTTTCTTTTTCTAAATAATTTTTGGCTCTATACTATTAAAAGTTCAAGCCCTTTCCTCCGACGTAATTTGCTCTCCAACAGATGTAGGTTTGCTGCTGTTTACCCAAATTACGGCCACTCCTTCACTTTTTCCATCTCATTTTATTACACGCCTCTCCCGTCTCTGTGAATTATGTACAGCTCCTTGTGAAAGTGTTGGCCCTTCTTGATCTTCCTCACGTTTTATCACGTTGCTGCCGCAAAACCGCAGCGCGTTTTATTGGGATTTTGTTTGAAATGTCAGCGTGAGGTGAGGGCAGGACTGCGGCGTTGAAGGAGAGGGCTACGGTATTATGAAAATCAGAGACGGAGCCATGGCAACGCTGGAGGAGTTGGATCAAAAGGCTGAAAATGGTAATTGCAGAGGAAAGTCGTCGATTTCCTCGTAGACGAGACGACCCGCTGAATTTAAGCATATTACGAAGCGGAGGAAAAGAAACTAACAAGCGGAGTTTCTGAGCTTGTTAGTTCAGAAACAAGCTCATTGGAATACTTCCAATTCCATCAGATTGGAAGTATTAACCATCCAATCTGATGGTTAATACTTTTTGAAGGGAAATCTTGTTTAGAAGCTTCATTGTTTATTTTATTCTTGGTTTTTACTTCCTTCTTCTTTATTGTTTTTGGTTTTTGTGTTTTATTTCAGATATTTAAAATGTCTCTCGGTTCCAGTGTGGAGTGCTCCGCGCAAAATGAAAGTTTATTGGTCTTTGAGCAAACTTGCAACATTATCCTGTTATCAATATCATCACCTTCCCAAAATAAGAGATTTTCAGACTCAAAATCACAGAGAGAGGAGGCTTATCCAGTCCACCCATGGGATTCAGGCGATGATTGCTCTGGCTTGCTGTCGTGCAGGTGCTGTGGGGTCATGGGCAGCTTCCAGGGCCACGTTCTCCCCGGCACCGTATTCCTGCTAATAGGGATCTGGTGGGCGGGAAAGTTCTCCCTCTGGCACGCCACCCGCAGGAACAAAAGCTTTGGCTCCACCCGGCTCGCCAGCAGGACCTTGCAGCGACGCATGGAGATAATTGAAAACTCTTTTTTTCTCTTCTGCTCCGTTATTGGTGAGCGGGTCTTTGTTTCTTCTCCAATTTTTTTTTAAATCGTCCTAATGCAGGTGGGCTAACACTCCCTTTGCTCTCCCCAGGTATGATCTGCGAGCAGTATGTCGCAAATGGCCCGATGCTTCATTTGTATGACTTTACAGAGAAACACTGGGAGCAGTTGCACATCTGGCAGCACACAACCATGTACCTGTTCTTCTTCCTGGCCGCCGTCGTGTCTCTGATTGTCCACACGACCAAGGCCGTCCCGGTGGCCCTGGACAAGCTGATGCTGGGGATCGCGTTCTTTGTCGAAGGTGTGTTCTGTGTCCGTCTGTGTGGAAATAACTAATTTTAACCTTAGAATTATGACATCAATCTTGTCAAATCAAAAGTCAGAATTCTGAGAGAAACATCTGGATTCTTCAGTAGCCATAATTTATTTAATTTCAATTTTGCATTGTGAAATTGAATCATCTTCTGTTCCGAAATAAACAAACAAAAAAGCTTCACATTTCTTCCCAGATGTTCTTACTTCCAAGATTGAAATTGTTCGCTGAACATGATATTCCCACCTTCTGACATGTTGATGGCAGGATGTGGCTTTAGAAACGACTGCTTGCAGCAGCAACAGGCAGGCAGGCGAATCTATGAGAAACGTTTTTGAAACAGCAAAAGTCTTGAGAAAGAGGTGGAGTGGAGATTTATACCGTCCGGCTGGACAATGACCCTAAACACGCAGCCAGAGACACAATGGAGTAGCAGGACGGTATCCTGCAGTTTCTGAATTTGTCTCTGCTTGACCACAACACGATCAAATGATGCAGTTGCTAGCAAAACTTTGTGGAACTTAATTTCATGCTCATTTAAATGAGGTGTGTCCTCAAAAACTTTAATTTGAGATTCCAGGTGTGGATTAAGGCATAAACACGTGTTAGGATGGCTCAGTCAAAGTCAACACCTAAACACAACTGAGAATCTTTGAACATTCATGTTCATCTGCAGTCTGGCTGAGCTTGATCTTTTTTTTTTTCTTTTTTTTGCAAAGAATAATTTTTGTTCTGCCACCATAAACATGGCAGATACATGTTTATCTGCCATGTGTCTGGCATGGCAGATAAACATAAGCTGTCCCTGAAATTACAGCTTCCTGTCCTTTCAGGGACAGGAAACTGTAATTTCAGTCATTTTACAAAGAACTGAGTGGGACGTAAGAGTATATTGGACACTACACACAGATATTTAGTCAAATTCAGAAATACTTCATGGATCCCAAAGGGAAATTAAATGCTGTTCTTATTGATATTAATTCAAAATTTTTCTAAGAAGTTCTAAAAAAAAAAAACCTATCATGTGAAATTCTCAAGAGGTTTAAATACTTTAGCAGGGCCCCATAAGCGGATGAAATACACTAACAATTTTCATAAAGTTGAACTCCTTCCTCTATTTCTATCAAGTTCTATCTGTTTTCTGTTGCTCAGGGTTCCTCTTCCTCTACCACCTCCATGGACGGACCATGCTGGACGTCCATGTGCATCAGCTCCTCCTCTACGCCATCTTTGGTGAGAGTCTTATATTTTTCCTGGAGGTCTTCCACAGAGACAACATCGTCCTGGAGCTGCTGTGCTGCACCCTCACCATCTTGCAAGGCAGCTGGTTCTGGGAGGTAAATCTGCCTGGGATCCCATAGAAACTGAAGCTCAGATCAGTGGGCGCTCCTCTCTCTCTAACCTTCCTATTCGCTCACAGATCGGTTTCGTGCTGTACCCTCCCAACGGCACCGTGTGGGACATGAAAGACCACAACACCATGATGTTTATCACCATGTGCTTCTCCTGGCACTTCGTCTTTGCCATTCTAGTCGTCGGTGTGGTGTACGGCACCGTCAGCTGGTAAGAACTTGCTTCGATAGATATATGAAGAACTGTTTGGTTGTCCTGGAATGCTTCCAGATTAAAGCGGACATGTCATGCTTTTAAATTCTTCCTTTTAAATCATTCAATTATGGTCTATATAGAGTGAAACTGCAACATTTTCCCCCTCTTTCTCCCGCACCTCTTTCACCCCCTTTTTCTGAAAGCAAGTCATTTTGGTGCCGTCTCTTTAAATCTTTAAACCCCGCCCACCTCCAGGTCGCACAGTGTTCCACGATGCTAATGCTATCAAAACAATGGCAAGGATTTCATATCAACACACAATAAACTTCTGTCTAAAATAAAGTTTGCTGTCATCTTAGCATCTTAGCAGAAGGATCAGACAAAGTCTTTTGGCAAATACTTATTGATACCAGCAGAATTTGCTCAGTGCTTGATGTTGAAATGCTGTAGGCAAACGGACTTTACCCACTCATGGGAGTAAATGTCCAAGAAAAATAACATTTACCATGCACTTTGAAGATTTTTTGACTCTAGTAGATGGTGTAATGAATTGTGTGGGTTAATACACCCAAAAGCCGAACATTTTGACTCATTCGTGTGTGGCTTTTGCATCCTTAAACTTGGAACACAAAGTCATTGCGAGAAATAAAAATGGCGGATCCGCGACATTGCTTAGATCGGGGGTCTCAAACTCAGTTTACCCGGGGGCCGCTGAAGGTAGAGTCTGGGTGAGGCTGGGCCGCATTCACACACACGGTCTCCTCAGCCAAACCTTTCTGATTGCCTATGACCATATTTGGCTGTAGTCAGGCGCTGTAACAGCCGTAATTGTGTAGTGTCTCTTTAAGATACTCTAGTATTGCTAATGATGTCAGAAGTATGCGCCACGGCTTCTCTGTAGAGAGCGTGGGAGAAACGTGCTAGATGGACATGTTAGCTCCCTAACTTTTTAGTAATGTTACGGGTTGTTTGGACGCTGCTCAATTTTCATGTTTGATAATATAGCAGCTGTTCAACCGGGCTTTGTAAGGTTGGTGAAGAGCGTATTTATTAATTCCCAGTACCAGTGTGGTTGTGAGTTTTTGACCGTCCTGACGAATCTGCCGCCTCCTCTCCTCCCTTAAACACAACCCAAGCGTTACAGCGCCTAACCTTAATTACGTTACACTGATCAGCAACTTCCGGGTCTAGACTGGATGCTGAAGCACGTGAAGCGGGAGCGGGCGCGGAAATTGCGCATGTACCGCATGCAAATAATGACAAATAGAAAATGCAAATAGGCCCGGCCGATGTCCCGCCTCCGAGAGCAATATACTCCACTGTGATTGGTAAGTTCGTTCAGCTCCGCACACAACACTGAAAAGTGCCAATTATATCAAACTCACGGGCCGCACTAACATTAAACTTTCATATTAAGGCGGGGGCCACAAACTAACGTCCCGAGGGCCGCAGTTGGCCCGCGGGCCGTGAGTTTGAGACCCCTGGCTTAGATGGAAGTTCATAGCCTTTTTTAGCAGCTCTGCAGCAAATACTGCGAGGTAATCATCCAGAAACGTAATAGGTAACAGAGAAAACTAATTGGATTGAATAATATGACCCATACAGAATATAAAAATGTTCATGTAGCATCACAAGCGGCTAAATTCAACTTCCTTGTGCTCCTAGAGACTCCCAAGTACACAATAAAATATATACAACAGCAGGGGTGGATTTTGCATGGTATGTCCCCTTGAAAGCACTCGAGCACACTGGTTTATGTTACTCCTAAGTGGTATTTATTTTTGTTTTCTCTTCAGCGTGGTTCGCTCCAGACTCAAAAGGACTCCTCCGATGGAAATGGGACTTCTGAAGCCCCGGGAGCGGGATGCCGAGTCAGAGGATGAGATTTTATGAGGACTGTTGTGCGACATTTCCAAAACAAATCAGGGATGCGAAGCTTTCATCTTCAGCAGCAGCACGACTAAGGGTGCACACAGGCACACAAAACAGGGCTATAAGAATGCTTTAGAGATATATTGTTTCCTTTGCCTTATTTAATCAGCTATAAAGCCTTTTAGCCTGACTTATAATTTATTTTTGCAGTGACAGGAAACTGATTTCTGCCATATCTTTATTGTCTGTACAATAGTTTGTCGCCTGTTATTTGGATTGATTTCATCTATGTCTGTGCCAACATGTTGATAAAACAGTCATCTTCATTCCGGTGTAAAAAAAGTACAACTTTATAAGTTTGCCTTTACGTACTTTGCATACTGGTATTGTGTCTTTTTCCTCTTGCGAGAACGTCAGACCATGCATGTGGTCTGAACCCAAATCCAAGGCTGACTTTTATTTTTCATTTTTTCAAACGGTGTAAATGTTTACGTTTTACTGTTTAACATGAATCTGTGGCACGCCAACCAAACACAGATTTTCAAGTTAGCTTATAAGTCACTTTTTTATAACTTGAAGTCACCGGACCGCAATCCAACAGAGCCCTTCTGAGATGTGGTGGGATAAGAAATCACAGTGGTGGGAAAGCAGAGCTAAAAAATCTGTTTTGGTTAAATGTTTTGTTTTTTTATAAATTCGAATCGAAACACAAAATCTTTTGAGAATGGGACCAGATTTTAACAATGTTTAGGGTGCAGTTGCGACAAATAAAGATTTCATAGAACTAAAATTGTGATTTTACTCATCTTTGCTTTGTGTTGAATAATCCAGTACAAGTTTGAGTATTAAGTATTTTATAGATTTTGAACTACTGACAATCAAAGGTGGCTCATATTAATTTAAAAACACACTAATAGGTCTTTATGTTAGTTGGAATTAAATAAGACATAAGACAGTGCACAGCAATGCTTAGACAAAACTTTTAAAAATATGTAGCTTTATGTTATTAAAGCTGAAGTTTAATCAGTAATACTTTTATAACAAATTTATGTCAGATCATGATTTTTTGGGTTAATGACAAGTTGCTATAACGACGACATTTTGAATAATGTCAACTTTGTATTAAAAGTGTCATGATTTACCAAATGACACTTTATGACAACAGTCATAAATATTCATTAAGATTTATTCACTCATGTTCTTGACAGGTGTTATGTCATGTTTATGACGGTGTCATGACAGTCTTATTCACAACCCGCCAAATAAAGTGTTACCGACTTTTCTTTTGTGTGTGTGTGTGTGTGTGTGTGTGTGCTTGTGGCGCCCTCTGATGGAATGGCGCTCTGGGCAGTGAACCAGATTGTCAATATAAAAAAAAACCCGCCTATGTTTCAAGTTAAGTTTTCTAGCTTGTGTTGCACATATTACTCCATCCAGCTCCATAAATTATTCTGTAATTACAAAAGAAAAATTAATTTACCAGACTAGGTTAATGGGTATTCTAAAATGTAATATGCATAGAAACATCCCAAGTAACGTGTTGAAAAACTATAGTAGTTATAACTTCAAGTAACTTTATTAACCAGTAGAGCTGCTATAATTAATCTATTTAATCAGAAAATATATATATAAAAAAGGTTGGACTTTGCATGAATTTCTGAATTTTTACAGAATCAATTTTGACTTCACACACTCTTACTGATGTAGCGGATTTTGTTTCTCTGCGCTAAACATTTGACTGTTACCGTGTTCACGGCGCGATAGAAGAAACAATACACACGCAACAGGTTCACAAAAGGAAAATAGACTGTAAAGATCTTCTATTTCGAAGAGACTAAACACTCAGAACATTAAAAAGATGATGCAAAGCCTGACGCTGCTTCCTTTCAAACACAAACGCCAACATTCCTGTTTAAAAGTCATGAAATGTAGGAAAGCATCAGTTAGATGAGTTGTATTAACAAAAAAAGGCCAAATTGGATAATGATATCATAAAAGACGCATTAAAATATTATATTTTAGCCTGTTTGATCAAAGTGATAAACACGCATGTACACAAAAATATATTGGAGTGAGACCTCTTCTCTGCTTTGCCCGGATATGAGTGACATGGACCCGTACACCTGGCCAGGTGAAATACTGACAGCTCCTCTGACTGATTCTCAGTTTTACTGTATCCATCCAGAAGTGCAAACGCTTCCTGAAGAAATTAGTTGTATTCTTCGTTTTATTCGATTTTTTTTTAAGAATCCAGCTATGCTTCAGTCAATTAAGGATCGAAAGAAGGACCAAAAGGATAAACCAAAGGTTTTGCAGGTAAAAGAATAAACATCTTTACCTGTTACTATTTAAACTGTGAGTCCAGCTGGATTATCAAATAACTATTTTGTCACTTTTGTATTAAGGTTCGAAAGAACGACCAAAAAGATAAATTGAAGGTTTTCAAGGTAAAAAACAAAAACATTTCATCTTTACCCTTCTAATATTTAAACTGAGTTATCAATTGGTCATTTAATCACGTCCTTGTAATTTGCTTAAGCCTCCAAAACTGAAGGAATCCTCCACAAACTGGGGATTAATGGGATTCATCTGCTGTTACTTTGTGGGAGTTGGATCCATAATTCTGGTAAGTGATTAATCAGAACTGAATTGGTATTTTAGCCCCCTTTTATAGAGGTGACCTTGTCCCTCCTTGAGAGGGCAAACCTTAATCATTATGCCATTATTAACTTGAAAATAGTCTCAAAACAGCAATATTATTGTTTTTTATCGCAGTAATCTCTGGGACAGTTTATCTGCTGGTAAAATTTGTTACTGTGACAGATCGAGTTCAGATTCAGCTTCAGAACAATAAAAGATCTGTAAGATATGTTTGCTGTCCTGTGTGTCTATCAGGGAGTTTATGTGAGCTTCCTCCCTCACTTTGGAACTGATCTCTTCGTCGGCCTCTATGCTTTTGGAAACATTTTTGCTCTTTCCAGGTAGGAATTAAAACAGCATACTGGAAAAATTCGGATCAAAGCAACAACACTTATTGGCTACTTCTGTACAGTAAAGCTCAGTAATATATGTGAATATTTCTTTGTTTGTCATACAGCACATTGTTTCTCGTGGGGCCAGTGAAGCAGCTGAAGAGGATGTGCGACATGTCCAGAGTATTGGCCGCCCTCACCATGCTTGTAAGAGCACACAAATTAAACACAGCATACTTTTATTCCATTAAAAATATTTGTTATATATTTATCCCAGATCCATATGAATACATAGATAAACAACAATGATGATAATAATAATAATAATCCATTCTATACATGTTTCACACAAAGTGAAATAAGTAACAGTACATGGACAGCGTTAATCTTCCAGACAAGACTGCTTTAATTACTGAAAATTTAAACATTTTGCCACTCTTGGTCCTCCATATCAATTTTTTGGGGGAGAACAGATTCTAATCCCGTTGCATCAATGTACTATGTGTTTTTGTTACAAGTCTGCTAAAGCAGTGGGATTTGCTGACTTACATCCATTTGCACTCTAACTTCGTAGAAATGTATAAAAAATAATAAAAAATAACAGTAATATGAACGTTTGTCTGACTGCCTCTCATTCGGCATCACTCGTTTTCCTGAACATCCTCCATTCGTGTTTTTATGCATAAGATGCATTATTACTGGCTTTTTTTTTGTGGCTAATTGTTGACAGCCTTTACGCAAAGTGCAACTAGGAAATTCCTGTGGTCTTACTAGCTTTTAACTGGAACTCATTGACTCGGCCGTGACATGATTCTCTAATTCAAGTTATGACTTCTGAGGAAAAATGTTTGTTGTGCTCAGTGATCCGGCTAACAAAGAGGCACTAAGCAAGCCAACTATGATGTGTTTCATTAGATTTGGAAGCATTTAAATACAAAAAGACATGCAAACAAATTATGCTGTATACTACCATGTGTAGTAATGTAATGTTCCAAGTTTTAAAAGGACAAATAAACAGTTTGTTGCTGTTACTCTCATTGTTTTATATGTTTTGCCCAGGCCTGCGTAGTTTTGACTCCCTATGCAGCTCTATGGGTGAGTGAACGTCACAGCAAAGCAGACCCTAATTATAACTTCCTGGTTCTCTGTGCATCAGCTCAAGTCATTTATAATTATTCATGTTGTCTTCCAGTGGAACAGCTTCGGATTTACTATGCTGTTTTGCGCTTTGCACATATTGTCATTTTCCTGGTGAGCTGCTCTTCCGCCTCCAGTTCTTCAGTCTTTACAGCAACAGTGACTTTGTGACGTTAAATGTGTTTTGTTTGCAGGTACAGTCTGTCATTCACGCCGTACGTCAGGTTAGTCGCTGCAGGAGCAATTTGTTTGAAAATTCTGCACCGTGATGCAGTGTCGTAGTGCTGCCTGCATGTCTGATTTATGTGCTTTACATTTTCAGGAAGATGCTGAAGATGTTCTCTCTTGTCAAGCTGTGTAGATCCGTGTGTTTTGGGAGGAAGGTTCGAGATTCGCTGGGACGGGTTTCTTACTGATAGAGAATTCGTAACTTTTATCTTTTTTAAAAAAAATTACTGTGATTCTATTGAATTATTGAATTATTTTAAGCAAATCTCTACACTGATTCACAAGCACGGCAGAGGAGGGGTGATGATTTGGGTTTGTCAGATGATGAGAATCTTGCTTCGCGGCAGACTTCCAAAGAACTGCGTTTTATTTGTTTGTCCTGGAAGGCTCCTACACCGAATCCCTTCTGATCAGTGGTTTATACTCAGGTATTTGATTTGCTTTCTTTTTAGTGTCTTTCTTTCCGTCAGCATGTTGGTCGAATGCCTGGAGAACGTGGTAGCAAAACTAAAACCAAAACGGTAAAATGACTTCAGTGATGGCTGCCGCCGTTCCTACAAACGGTTGTGAAGAACACAGTTTTGATTTGTCCATGAACTCACTCTGACTGTGATTTAATTGTGATATATTGGACGATGTCATCTTGGAAGTTTGAAATAAAGTAACACTTTGAAAATGTCATAAAAGTTGTTTGAGTGTCGTTTACAGAAACGTTCATTTATATCTACTAAATCAGTGGTTCTCAAATGGGGGTACGCGTACCCCTGGGGGTACGTGGAGGTACTGCAGGGGGTACGTGAAGCTTTTCAAAATATCTTTAAAAAATCAGTAGGCTCCTCATAATAAGTCTTGGGAAAAATTATTTTGTAAAAAGTTCGATAAAATATAAATGTGTGTTCATGCACTGAATTTTATATTCAGTATTTAGTTTCAATATCCTTTAAAATAAAACGGTTTGACTGGTTTTATACCTTCCTGGTGGTCACCGTCTTCTGTTTTCTTTTTTGTTTTACCATGCAATGTTTGTAATATGGATGTATTTGTCAGGTTCACTGATATAAGTTGTTTGGCTTTAATAAATCAGACAGTGATTTTACAGCACTGTACCTCTTTTTAATTCCAAAAATGTTTTGCCCGTGTCAGGGGGTACTTGACTAAAAATATATTCTTAAGGGGGTACATCACTGAAAAAAGTTTGAGAACCACTGTACTAAATAATCCCCCAAATAAATGAGCAATTGCTAGATTCAATTTTTGTAAAACTTTTTCAGATTTTTTTCTTTTCTCTTCCTAAATAATGCAAGTTGTCGCAAAACCTGTCAGGCGATGATGAGTGCTTGCGCTACATGTCGACTTATTCCACTCAGTCTCCACAATAATCTATGAATAAAAGCCATAAAAACATTAAGAGTCTCTGAGGCAGAAAAGTATCTTCGAAATGTCTCCTACTGCCAAGCAAACAAGCAATCAACTTTTTGTGTGTGTGTATAATAAACACACTCACATCCCCTCTTGAGAGGGAGATGCACTCAGAAACTCCCCCACCCCCCCCCTACCTGTCTGAAGGGAATGCAACCACATGCATGCTGCGTCCGGTTTTATTGGTGGACTAAATGGGAGCAGGGTTGGATGGGGGTTTTACGCCAGTCAACAATGTCATTATCCAGAGTGAAAACAAAGCCCTGCGCAGATCCGCGCTGTGGTCAGGCTCTAATTCAATAACTCTCCTCAAGTCAATGTTATTTTTAGGAGCCATTAGAGTCAAATAAGACGAAGCACTTTCTGAGTTTTTCTCTCCTCAAGTGCGAGACGTGCACACAGAGAGGGCTTGAGATACATGGGGAAATGGGCGAAGTAGTAGCCGTACTGCAAAAAAACACAATCTTACCAAATATGTTTTGCTCTAGTTTACATCTCAGTAGGCTTGAAATATGACTGAACTCATTTGCGAGTAACTTTCCAGCTCTACCCAGGAGCTTGTTTTAAGTAAATAATTACTTAATATTGATTTTGAAAAGTCTGGGGGTTTTCAACCGATTTGATGAGCTGAATCCAAAAGTCACATAGGTTTTGCTCAATCAGGTCAACTTTCTGAACTAAGGAGCAACATCAGCATCGAAATGCACGACTTGTTCTCACATCTGGATCGGTTTCCTGAGGATCAATGAGTGATGGGCAGGAGGAGAGACTCCATCAGGACAGAAAAGAGACGGAGAATTTTACACAATGAAGACGTGATGTTCAATTAATTTCCTTCTTACCCTTATCAGGGTTTATTATTCAATTTACAGAAATCCAAGTTTGGAACATTTTTAATACACTCCATTAGAAAACTCTTTTTTTTCTCCTAACACCTTTTTTTGGATGAGAAATATTAACAGAAAGGTACTGATAATGTCAGAAAAATGTAACCAATTTAGTCAGAAGATCGGATTTGAGAAAAATGGGTGTCATTTTTTGGATTCAGCGGCGAAAAATAGTTCTAATTCAGTAGAAAAAACATAGACAATGTCCAAATATATATATATATATATTGTAACCCAGTGTTATTTCACTTATGACAATAATTTTCCCCATGTTATAAGTGAAATAATCTGCTTGTGGAATTAGTAGGTTTTCTTTAGTATTAAGGAAAACAAACCCCAATCTTTCTGAAAAGCTACTTATTAGTTTTCTCCCATTTCAAGTGTTCTAAGATATTTGCTCTAGAAAAGCAGACCAAAAATACTTTTTGTTTTGTTTTTAAGTGAACAATCTTTACACAAGTAAGAAAAAAAAATGTATTTGAAAAAGAGTACTCATCATAACATCTGAATTTATATACAGTAAATGATCCGGCCAGCAGTAAAGATATTGTACAACCAAAAGACTAACCACTCAGTCCTGAAAAAAATGTGCGACTAAGACTTTGTGTTTCCTTTGAAGGGTTTATGCCCAGAATGTCGATACTGCGATGCGGTGAAATATCAGATGAAAATGTTGCGCAAACTTAATCATGGTGACCGACAAAAATGAGACTGTTTCATATACACATCTGTAGTGGCCACTAAGTAGACTTATGGAGTTAGGTTAAAAACTTTTTTTTGGAAATAATCTTAAAATGACGTTTCCAAACCTCAATGATCGCTTGCTCATAGTCCGTGACATTGCTAGTGGATAAAAAAAACAAAACAAAACAAAACAAACAAACCAAAGCAAAAATTCCATCAGAGTGAGACCTCTGCTGCTGCTCCCAGGTGTGACTGACGTGAAGCACACACACCTGTCCAGGTGAGGCTCTGACTGATTGTCGGTAAGGAATGTGACGTTGTCATCCATCCACTCCACACTGAGGAAACCCAGCAAAGTTTCTTTCTGTCCAGAAAATTACCAAACTTATTTTCTCTTCTTTCTTTTTTTTTGTCCGTTGGCATTCGAAGGATCTTCGATTATGGATAAATTAAAATCGGTCCTTAGCGGGGAAGAGTCTCGGCGAGAGGACCGCAACATTTTACAGGTACATCTAATCATTCGTGCCTTTCACTACAAGAGCAAACATTTCACCAATTAATCGTCTAATAACGACCTGCGCTGGTTCTGGCCGCAGTCTGTGAACGAAGCCTCCACTTTAGGCTGGGGGACCCGCATGAAGGGATTCATCGCCTGTTTTGTTGTGGGAGCCGCGTGCACAGTTTTGGTAATTATATTCTGATGTCCGATCATTTTCACAACAGATTTGTTTCGCCTGCTCTTTAAGGAAGCTCAGAGCAGCGCTGGTGTGGCCTGACTGGTTATGCTGGTTTTAGAGGAATGTGGAAGATGCGATGAGTGTGTGCGTCTCTTCATTTCACTTTTAAGTTTTGGGCCAACAGTCCCACTATTATTAATATGCCTCAGTTTATTAAAAATGTATATGTAAGCATATTAAATAACACACAATAAATGAAATATGCTATTAATAATAATAATAATAATAATAATAATAATAATAATAATAAAAAGAGCCACCTCTATTTTTGTCAGCATAATTGGTTTGACATGTAGCCCTGTTGTCCTGGTCAACCAATCAAATGGTAGGATCTGATTGGCCCACCTGAGGAAATGATTTCATATAGTGCACTATATAAATGAAATAATTAAACTCTGTCATATTTAAATATGGTTTAATGCAATAACGTCAAATTGTTCTAAAATTTGTGTGTGGTGCAGGGAGTGTGCATGCTGTTTCTGCCCAGAATTGGTCTCACTCTCTTCATCGTCTTCTACACATTTGGAAACATTTGTGCCCTTTGCAGGTAAGAATCATAAATGTAGAAAGAAAGAAAAAAACACACACACACAACAATGCTTAAGTTTTATTGTTAGCGTTCACTTATTTGGACAATATATATATAAAAAGGCTGTATGTTCTAATTGCTCACAGAATGTTAAAACGCATTTTAACCCACTGTTTTTAAAATGTGATTTTTACTTTAACTAACAGCACGATGTTTCTGATGGGCCCAATGAAGCAGCTGAAGAGGATGTGTGACAAAACCAGAGCACTGGCCACAACGATCATGCTTGTAAGAGTGCAGAGTTAGACAAACACAGTGCTACATGCAGCATGCCGCTGCTGTTTTACCCTTCAGTGAAATGGAAACTGAGGTTTTCATAAATATCCGAACAGTTAAAAACATAACAGCTAAGAAAAAAAGACAGTAAATCTCTTATTGTCTTTGTTGCTTTTTCTCCAGACTTGCCTTGTTTTAACTCTGTGCGCTGCCTTCTGGGTAAGTGAATTTTGAAGCAGCGAATACATTTTTGACATATTCATTCAAACCATCCTTTAAGGATTTGTTAACACAATACCCAACTGCAAAGAATTTTCCAATTATTGGCACTATTTTCATATGTTCATGCACCAATTATTATTATTATTTTTTTGTGTGATTCCCTTCCTAAAAATAAATTAAATACATAAAATCCTAAACATTTTTGGGACATTCATGCATATTAACTACAGACTAAATCTGCACGATCTCTCCAAACTTTGCACAAAACAGTGGTACTGCTATTCAGCTATAAAAACTTTTCGTAGTCACTTGTAGTATTTTTTTTTTTGGTCTTTCAGTGGAAGAACTTTGGACTTGCTTTATTATTTTGCATTTTGCAGATCTTGTCCTTTTGCTGGTAAGCTCTTAATCTCCCATGTGTTGCAGCTCATTGGTTTCTGTGTGAAATCAGGTTACCTTTTATAACGGGAGCCGTGTTTTGTTTGCAGGTACAGTCTCTCATACATCCCCTTTGTCAGGTTGGTCAGCTTATAGCCCTATTGGTTCAAATATTTTTGCATGAACAAAAACATTAAGTTGTCTTTTAAACGGTGTGATTATTTTCCAGGGAGGCGATCATGAAAGCTGTGGCTCTCTGCATAAAGTGAACTCCCCCCTCTCCCTTCTGTTTGGAGTAAAACTTGTTGGATAAATGTAGGATATTAAAGACCGGGATGAATGAAGCTGCTCAAAACTTCCTGTCCCAGTGGCAAAAAGATTTTTTTTTTTTTTGCCTCAACAGATTCCCATTTTTTGCCTTATGAATCCAATTGATTTTTAATTTTTTTTCCCTTGAGTCTGAGGATCATCTTGAAGTAAATCTTTATAACGGTGGCCTTTTAATTATTTTACTTGTAAATATCTGTAAAAAAAAATAAATACATTAAAGCTTTCATGAATGACTTATTTTAAGAGAAAACAGGCAATATCTCAGGACGAGAGTTGTGGACCCGAGCAAGTCTGGTTCGTCCTTCGGTTTGACTTCCAGATGTTTGAAGGTGCCAGGGTCGTCGTTTCAAGCAATTATACACAAGTATGAACACCATATAAATGTTGAATGCTTCTGCGTCCTAGAGATGAACATCAAAGTGTGCGGCTCAATCTCAAAACAAAAGCAACAGACGGTGAGAGAATGGCATTATCCACTTTGGAACAAGTCCTGTACTGGAAGCCGCTCAGAGAGGAAGAAGCCATCAGTTAAAAAGCATCATAATCCAGCATGCAAATACACTTGGAGTATTGTGAAAAATCACCCGTTTTAAGCGATGCGTCATGTTATGTTATTCCCTCATCAAACACCTGGAGTGTTGTCTTGATTGTTTTATACATGTTTGAGAGATACAATAATCTTCCGCGGCAACCGTTAAGCTGTGCAAAGCCTGGTTGGACTTAGCTCCGCCTTCAAGGCGCAGCTCCTCCTCAGCGCTGCAGTTTCCAAGCATCATGCTTCCGCCTCACAGAGCAGCTCTCCCTAGCAACGACTCCACTCAGCTCCTTCAGACTAGCCAGCAGCAATTAGCAACTGAGCATCTGCTGAGCTCGATATATTAACTACTTCTCAGTGTAACGCTGGTAAAAAATGTTGTGAAAGAATTAACATATATAGCATATTTATAATAACTGAAGGTAACACAGTTACTTGATTGTGATTCAATGTGGCTGGAAAACACATAACATAACACTGCCCCTTTAAAAAGCGCGCTCGCGCTTTCTGCGCCGTCACGTCACCCAACCAGGAAGTCTTCCACTGAAAAACAGAGCGAGAGCTGTACATGTTTGCAACACTGTGACATATAAACGCATTCTGTTCCTTTCAACATGTCTGACATATTGGGGAAAATAAGAAACACCATAACCGAGAAAAAGAAGACGGCTCTCAGTCAGCGCGACCTGCAGACGTTTGGTTTACGAGGTACGGAGGCTCGTTGACTGTCGTAGAGAAGTTACAAACTTTGTATACGTTCATTCAAACAGTGACCCAGCGCTCCCTTTAGTTATAAACTATTGTCACTATGTGTTTATAGAACTCAGTTCTGTGGTTTTTAAAACCTGTACGTGTCTGTGGACGAGTGGTTTGCTAGTGACAGCTTGGGGTGACCTGCTTGTTTCCAGGGATACAGCTGAGAGCCTACCAGCTGGACGGGGTGCAGTGGCTGACCCAGAGCCTCAGCGACCAGCAGGGCTGCATCTTAGGGGATGAGATGGGTTTGGGTAAAACCTGCCAGGTGTGCTTAAGATTCATCAACTTACCTTCCATATTGACTATGTAAGGTCTGGGCAGCAATTTTAGACTATATGAGTCTCCTTAGTGCAATTGTTTTGGTATGTCTTAACACGATATCAAAGCTGTAGGACCATTGTTTGCATGTTTCAGAGTTTGTAATTTATTTTGTTTGTGAGCTATACACATTGCGTGCATTATTCTCGCTTGCAAAACACTATGGTGCCAGTAATAGAAGTGGGTGGTATGGACTTAGAATTTTGTCATGACATTCTGCCTTACTAAAGCGACAATAAAAAGCTATTTCATCATTTTTTAAAAATTAACTGTATCCCTGTGACTGCATGATACATCATTCATAGCCCCACAAACACAAATGCTGCTATTCCTATTTGAAACTAGCTTCTGCAGGATGCCACTTATTTCAAAAAATTTGATTTTTTTTTTTTTTATCACCAAACTGCGCACAGGAGCTTCATGTAATCATATTTTTGAATTTACTGATATTTATTGATGCTCTTGTGGCAAAGAACAGTGGAGAAAATGGTTAAAAATAATGTTTTAGTAAAAAATTTTTGTAACAGAAAATTGAGAACAATAAATCAAAATTTGTGTAATAAGAATTTCTTTTAGTGATAAATGATAAACTGTATGATAAATGCCAACCCCTAGTCAGAAAGAAGTAAATGCATTTTTATTATTGTGGAAAACACGTCTCATAAGTTATCGATGTTCTGCTAAAACTGGATTTAGTTGAGCAGATAAAATTACAGTTCAGTTCTCAAATTTCTTGAGATTTGCCAGGAAATCTGTTGGTTTGTTGAAAGTAATCAGAACTCCTTGTTGCTGTTCTCCACTTTTCTCTCTTTTTTATTTTTGTTAAAGTTTCAGTTTGAATTTCTGTGGAAACCTCCAAAAGAGTGCAGAATGTCAAGACATTAAATCTGTTGTTTGGAAACAGGAGGAACAATTCCCAGTTCTGCTTCTTTTGTGCACATTTAATGAACTTCTTCTCCAGACCATCTCTCTGCTGGTGTACGAGTCAGGAGCTCTGGGGAAGAAAGGTCCGTTTCTGGTGCTGAGCCCCCTGTCTGTCATGGAGAACTGGAGAAAGGAGTTGGAAAGGTAGAATCAAATCTGTCGGTGCTTTAGCCCCATCTGTAAATGCTTCCTGTATAAATTATTCCAGTTGTAACTCATTTCGCAGCTTTGCCCCGTCTCTGACTGTGCTGTGCTACAAAGGAGACAAAGAGAGACGGGCTGAGATTCAGAGGGAAAAAACCGCTCAGGACTTCCAGGTTCTGCTCACCACGTACGAGGTCTGCGTCTGCTGGGCGAAAACAAAATGGCTGAAAGTTTCGTTGGCTTGGACCTTGAACATGTATACATGTCATTATTTCATTCGCAGCTGTGCCTCAAAGATGCATCGTTCTTGAAAAGGTCAGTGGGTTCTCGCTCACTTGGCTTTGTTGACGTTTGAGTTGTGACTGAGGTGGGTGTGGATTGTTAAAGAGACCAAAGAACGGCTGTGAGTGGAATGATTTCTGCTGACTTTGTGGGACCGGCGAATCTATAAAGCCTGCTTGTGCGATCACTGTATGACGCGTCCCTCCATTTCCTCTCATTTTTACACGTTGCTCCTCCTCAGGTGGAGGTGGGAGGTGCTCGTTGTGGACGAAGCTCACCGGCTGAAGAACCAAAACTCTCTGCTGCACAAAACCTTGACAGAGGTACTGCATCGTGTCTTGAAGAGCCTCTTCACTGCTTTGTCTTCTAATGTTTCTCATTCGTACTTTCTCTGAACATCAGCTCTGTTGGCTTGTGTGTTTCTTGCTCAGTTTTCAGTTGGTTTCAGACTCCTGCTCACAGGGACTCCCGTTCAGAACAACCTGCAGGAGCTCTACTCCCTGCTGAGCTTCATTCAGCCCAGCGTCTTCACACCGGAAGAGGCTGACAACTTTGTCAGCTCCTACTCCGATGTGCGAAGTCGACCTGCTCTGGGTATGCTTTAAAATTACAATGCGACTCGTGTATACAGAGTAAAAGTATATTTAAACATTACAACCATAAACTTTAATGTTGTTTTATGTGATAAACCGACACAAAAGATCATTGACCTGTTGGAAAGTGAACCCTCAGCGTTTAGTCTCTGTTTACTAATTTGGTGGGTTCTGAGAGCAGTTGATTGCATTGGCTTTTATTTAGAGGTGTCATTGGAGTAATTGGTCCTGAGCACAAATGCATGCCATACTTTTCAGACTTTTATTTGTGAAACAAGATAATAATAATAATAATAATAATAATAATAATAATAATAATAATAATAATAATAATAATAATAATAATAATAATAATAATAATGATGTTTAGTTGTGTAGCACATTTAAGCAGCAGGACTTTATCTCATATAAACATTATAAAGTTGGTGTCTGATGCCATTGTTAAAATCATCAACCAAAATGCACATCAATATTCACTAATGTTCCACTAACTGCTAATCAGAGGCAACTCTAAACAGGTGGAAAACAGGTAGAATTAAAGGAAGTCAGTGTTTCAGCTGTTTTGCAGTTTTCTGGAAGTTTGTTCCAGATTGGAATGCTGCGTCTCCATGTTTGGTTCTGATTCTGGGGACGCAGAGCAGAACCAGAACCAGAAGACCTGAGAGGTCTGGAAGGTTGCTATGACAACAGCAGATCTTCAATGTTGTGCTGCTACGTTCAGTGATTTATAAACTAACAACAGTATTTTGTAGTCTATTCTTTGAGCTACAGGGAGCCAGTGGAAAGACTGTACACATGTAGGAATGAAACGTGAGGAATCCCAGGACTGAACCTAGAAGTATCCTGCATGTGTCTTCTGTCCGCTCCGATAAGAAGTTACCAATTGACACAATTCCTGTTCTTCTGTGTTGAAAACCGTTTCTAATTCCATTGTCGAAACCATGTAGCCTTTTTTTTTTCTTTCTCTTCATAACATGCACCGCTTTGTGTTGGTCTATCACATGTTGTGCATTGTGGAAGAGGTTCAAGGGGTTAGTTTGAACAAAATATTATTACTTATCTACAAAGGATTCAGGTTGACATGTTAAAAGATACATAAGTATAATACAATGTTTCGTGTCTGCTAGCTTCAGAGCTTCAAAGCATCTTGGAGCCTTTTCTGCTCCGTAGAGTAAAGTCAGAGGTGGCTTTTGATCTGCCCAAGAAGACAGAGCTGGTGGTGTACCACGGCATGTCAGCTTTGCAGAAGAAATACTACAAAGCCATTCTAATGCGGGATTATGGTGAGTCGCAGCGTTCTGACACTTGGCAACAAAGGTGATATTTGTAAAACAAAACAAAAAAATCAACCTATCTCTCTCTGCGTTGAAAATTTCAGACGCTTTTGTAAACGAGCAAGGCAGCAAGAACAGACTTCTGAACATCTTGGTGAATTTGAGAAAGTGCGTCGACCACCCATACCTGTTTGACGGTGAGACGCGGCGAAATGCATCTGGGGTTCGGTTGTAGAAGCTGGAGTTGCGTCTGAGTGATTCTCTCCATCCTTCCTGTTTTTAGGGGTGGAACCGGAGCCCTTCCAGATCGGGGATCACCTCATCGAAGCCAGTGGAAAGCTGTGCCTGCTGGACAGCATCCTGGCCTTTCTACACGCAGGGTGGGCACATCCACGATGCTTATTGTTTGGCTCCCTCTAGTGGCATTTTAAGCTCTGTCGGGTCTGTGTTTGCTGGGATGTTTACTGCATTTCTAAATACGAAGGCAACAAATTTAATCTAAGTTGAAAAATCTGGACACCCCTTCAGCAGATATGATCTTACAGTTCTCCATTTTGCTTTGGTTGAAGGGGCCACCGTGTCCTGTTGTTCTCTCAGATGACGAGGATGCTGGACATCCTTCAGGACTACATGGAGTACAGAGGTGAGTGGGACAAAATACACAAGTCTGGACATCATCTGTCAATGTAATTCTCACAATTTATGTTACTTGCCTTTTCAAGCGTATCAACACCCTATTCTATCATTTTAAAACTTTACTCAACATTATTAGTTCATTTATTTTGCACTAAAAAGCTTTGTCTGCAATACAGAGACAGGACTGCTGTGTTGATTCAGGTTCTGTGAGACACCAAGTGGGGGGTCGCAAAAGGTTAATCAGAATCATATGATTTGACCCCCGGAGGTGAACGTAGAGCCAACTGGGTGAAAATTAAATAAGTACATTAATATCCTAATATTTGTGGACGAAATGGCAAAAAAAAACGTACCACAATTTAAACATTTTACATCATTCAATATCAATAATTATTGATTGGTATGAGGTTGAAATAACTAAATCACAGGAAAACTGGTGGCCTGCGTGCCCTTTCTGTTTTATCAGTAATTTTCACTCCATGTGGTTGTTTTTTAAATTTTTAATCAGTAATGAGTCTCAGTGGCAAAACATGAAACTGCTGCTGTGCACGTTACCATTATGTGAGTGAGTTGCTAGGCAACCAAACAGTGTGTGAGTTAGTTGATGCCACCAACTTAGCTTAGCTGGCCGTGAGAGGTCCAAGCGGTAAAAGCCTTTCATCTGCTTACATCTCCCAGAATGCCGTGCGGTTCGGATCAGAGTTTAGTGAATATTTTGTATGTCGTCACCTTCCTAAGATAATGGCCTACGTCACGTTTTGCCAAAAAAAAAGTCACCATCTCTTTCTTTCCTAAAGACGTTTTAGGCAAAAAAAACACTTTTGTCCATTATTTTAGGAAGGTGACAATATTGAATATTCTATCAGACGTATTGTCTGTTGATACTGATCAGTTGTCTATAGCAATATATGTTGTTGTTGATTTAATGTCCCATTAAGTGTCAGTGTCTCATTAAATGATTAGCATCCATCCATCCATTTTCTAACACCCTTGTCCCTAGTGGGGTCAGGAGGGTTGCTGGTGTCTATCTCTAGCTAACGTTCTGGGCGAGAGGCAGGGTCACCCTGGACAGGTCGCCAGTCTGTCGCAGGGCAACACGGAGGCAGATAACCATGCACACACACACTCACACCTAGGGAGAATTTAGAAAGACCAATTTACCTAACAGCCATGTTTTTGGACTGTGGGAGGAAGCCGGAGAACCCGGAGAGAACCCACGCATACACAGGGAGAACATGCAAACTCCGTGCAGAAAGACGCCAGCAGGGCATCGAACCCAGGACCTTCTTGCTGCAAGGCAACATTTATATTTTGTATCATTTATAAATAAATAAATTCATATTAAAATACATACAATTATTTTACTTATATTATTATAATATGTGAACTTTTAGGAGGTTACTATGTTGCAAATAGGGGATCACAGGCTGAAAAGTTTATTAGTCCTGTGTTTCCCTAGCAACCGATGCAGGATGTGCCTCGCTTCTCGCCAAGTGACAGTTTTCTGTGCTTAATCCTTGCCATGCACCTTAATTAGTTTTTCTGTTCAGGTTACAGCTACGAACGCATGGATGGGTCGGTTCGAGGCGAAGAGCGAAACCTTGCTGTGAAGAACTTCAGCAGCAAAGATATCTTTGTGTTTTTGCTCAGCACTAAAGCAGGTGACTGGAATTTATTTATTTGTTTAAAATACAGAATGAAAAGCTAGAAAAATGTTCCATGTCTTGGATTTTCGCCTTTTGTTACATAGTAACTCGGTTTACAGACATTGTTATCCTTTCACTTTTATTTTGCAGCACCCAGATTGCTGCAAAATGAAGCATAATTCTGCTTCATTTAAATTTGTTGTTTTAAAAGTGATCCTTTCTGCATACGGTGCCTTGCAAAAGTGAAAAAGTGAACTTCATAACGTTAAACTAAAACCGCTGTCAGTTTTATTAAAATTTTACAAAACAGATTTTAAAAAATTCCAAAGTTGAAGGAAAGTAAAACGTTGCTTTCGTTATTTCTATGCATATTTTCAGCCTGACACATCGAGAGACTGGAATTACCACACATCCTCCTCAATATCGCATGGTGCAATATTGCACATACTGATATTATGATTCGGTATAGCGTGTAACTGCAGACCACACTGCTATTTTTAAGACATGTTGAAAGTTTGGGGAATCCATAAGTCCACTTTTCTTTTACCTTAGCATTGTGTGCTACTGTTTTTTTGTTGGCTCATCTCTCACAATCTGAGCACATTGATGTATGCGGTTGCAACATTATAGAATGTGAAAAAGTTCAAGGGGTCTCTTGCAAGACACCGTGTCCGTAAACTTTGAGTTTCTAGAATACGCAGAAACAGGAAAAGGGACGGATCAGACAACGATATGATCTGCAGCAGAATGTTAGTCTGGTGCTAACAAGGCCAGAAGTTGTTGTTTTTTTTTCAACAGAGGGAAACAAGGGCGATTTCCTGTCACAGCTTTCGCTTTCTTCAAGCTTTATAAATGTCCCAACTGCACACTACAGTCACACTTAGCTCAAAGTATGCAACTACTGAGATGCCATGTTAAAAAATAATAATAGTAGTAAAAAAAAGCTGACGTAATCACTTAGCAGCTTATTGAAGGATCTTTAACAAAAATAAGTTCCAGTATAAGTTTCCAGTTTCTATGGCCTTTTAATCCATACAGCAGGGCATTTTTTAACGCTTTGTGCTGTAAATCCTGAAGCACAGAAACGGTCAGACCTGAAAGTTTGGACTCTTTAGATGATCTCTGTTTTCTCTTTACAACGCCGTCCTTTCAGGCGGAGTTGGCCTCAACCTTACAGCTGCTGACACTGTTATTTTCGTGGACAGTGACTTCAACCCCCAAAACGACCTGCAGGCCGCGGCGCGCTGCCATCGGATTGGCCAGAACAGGTGATGCACTTTGAACATTCCAACGAAGCTGCATGGCAAACAATCTATCTGGTTACTGGCATTAATGCATTTTACTCTACATAAGAAAGACTTCCCTTTTATTTTCAGATATTGCTTTCGCAAGTGTGGGAAAGTAGACCTGTTCATGCCAGTAATGTTATCTGTAGCTGCCAGGAGTGTTATCTGCCTCTTGGTGTGAAAGAGCTCTTCCTGTTCACAGCTCAGCATTGTGCTCTGACAACCTTGATGGAAACTACTAGAAACATTCAGGCTACCTGCTGAATGAAACGTCATCTAAAACGCTGACCTTTCTCTTCAGACTGATGCTTTTATGGGTTACCATTTATTTTAAGTTGAGTTTTTATTCAAATGAGACACAACCAGTGTAGCGCTGAAATAATTATGTTTAATAATTAAGTTATCTTCTCTGTTGATCTACTCCCCCGTCTTTTCATACTTTTTAGGTTCAGAGCAAATGGCGAAAATTATGTAGACTCGCAGGATTCCTATGGAGGAAAAGTGTGTGAACATATAGAATTTACTTTTGGCAAAATTTTCCAAATCTTGATAAGTATGGAAAAAGGAAAATTAAGGATACTTCTTACATTTTCTAACCCTACTTAGGGCCAGGGCCAAAAAAGTGTACATTTGGGAGGAAAAAAGGGCCTTTTTCTAAAAATTCTGGAGGGCTAACCCTAGGTCGTAGGGTTACGGGGTCAGTCTCTAAAAATCCGGTTATCCCTCGTTACCCCTATGACCCCCCCTAACGATTTTTAAGACCCCCGGTCTCCCCGTCAGAGACCCCCAAAGAGGACAAACTTTTCACGAAAATCATGGTTTTTGCTCCCTCGTGGCAAGATTCGCTGTAGTAACGTGTTTCTGCCACCAGATGGCATCGTTGCCATCTCGGTGTTTATCTCAATGGGGAAAACTGCCATTTGGGTATTGGACCCGAACTTGCCACATGGGTATTCCATCAATGGGGGTGTTGCCACTTGGGTATTTTTACCCATACAACTGACACTTTGTCACATTTCACTCCATTGGGGCTTGCCAATTGGGTGTTTATGACAATGGGGGCTTGCCACCTGGGTATTCGTGAACATGGGGGCTTGCCACCTGGGTGTTTATGTCAATGGGGGCTTGCCACTTGGGGACCAGGGCAGATCATGGAGCTCATTTACCCAGGGATAGGGCACCCAAAGCCCGCATGGAGGTTGGGTGACAGACCCCTTGGACCTCCAGAGAACCAGGGGGGGACTCATGGAGCTCCTTTACCCAGGAATGGAGCACCATAACCCCGCATGGAGGTTGGATGAAACAGCCCCTGGACCTCCAGAGAACCAGGGGGACTCATGGAGCTCCTTTACCCAGGGATAGGGTATGGGGCTTGCCAAATGGGGGTATATGACCACGGGGGTGTTGCCACTTGGGGGACCAACACTTAAGCACCATTCAAACCTGGGGACCCAGACTTAAGCCAAATGGGTGTTTAGGACTATGGGGGTCTTGCCACTTTGTGGACCCACACTTAAGCACCCTTCGAACCTGGGTATCCCACACTTAGGGTTAAGCACCGTCCCAACCTGGGTACCCAAACTTGCCAAATGGGGGTATATGACCACGGGGGTGTTGCCACTTGGGGGACCAACACTTAAGCACCATTCAAACCTGGGGACCCAGACTTAAGCCAAATGGGTGTTTAGGACTATGGGGGTCTTGCCACTTTGTGGACCCACACTTAAGCACCCTTCGAACCTGGGTATCCCACACTTAGGGTTAAGCACCGTCCCAACCTGGGTACCCAAACTTGCCAAATGGGGGTATATGACCACGGGGGTGTTGCCACTTGGGGGACCAACACTTAAGCACCATTCAAACCTGGGGACCCAGACTTAAGCCAAATGGGTGTTTAGGACTATGGGGGTCTTGCCACTTTGTGGACCCACACTTAAGCACCCTTCGAACCTGGGTATCCCACACTTAGGGTTAAGCACCGTCCCAACCTGGGTACCCAAACTTGCCAAATGGGGGTATATGACCACGGGGGTGTTGCCACTTGGGGGACCAACACTTAAGCACCATTCAAACCTGGGGACCCAGACTTAAGCCAAATGGGTGTTTAGGACTATGGGGGTCTTGCCACTTTGTGGACCCACACTTAAGCACCCTTCGAACCTGGGTACCCCACACTTAAGCACCCCTCCGCGGACTACACCCACCAGTACGCATGGCCCAGAGTCTCGTGCCCCTGGTAAGGCTCCCTTTGTGAACATAGGCTGCCACCTGGGTGTTTATGTCAATGGGAGGGTTGCCACCTGGGTATTCGAGTACATGGGGCTTGCCACCTGGGTGTTTATGACAATGGGGGCTTGCCACCTGGGTATTCGTGAACATGGGGCTTGCCACCTGGGTGTTTATGTCAATGGGAGGGTTGCCACCTGGGTATTCGAGTACATGGGGCTTGCCACCTGGGTGTTTATGACAATGGGGGCTTGCCACCTGGGTATTCGTGAACATGGGGCTTGCCACCTGGGTGTTTATGTCAATGGGAGGGTTGCCACCTGGGTATTCGAGTACATGGGGCTTGCCACCTGGGTGTTTATGACAATGGGGGCTTGCCACTTGGGTATTCGTGAACATGGGGGGTTGCCACTTGGGTGTTTATGACAATGGGGGCTTGCCACTTGGGTATTCGTGAACATGGGGGGTTGCCACTTGGGTGTTTATGACAATGGGGGCTTGCCACCTGGGTATTCGTGAACATGGGGCTTGCCACCTGGGTGTTTATGTCAATGGGAGGGTTGCCACCTGGGTATTCGAGTACATGGGGCTTGCCACCTGGGTGTTTATATCAATGGGAGGCTTGCCACTTTGGGGACCAACACTTAAGGACCGTTCGAACATGGGTACCCCACACTTAAGCACCCCTCCGCGGACTAGACCCACCAGCATGCATGGCCCAGAGTCTCGCGCCCCTGGTAAGGCTCCCTTTGTGAACATGGGCTTGCCAAATGGGTATTCGGCACCATTGGGGCTTGCCACATTTCAATATAAATGCTCTGCCATCTGGGCACATTGACCCTGGCTTCCCCGTGGCACAATGGTTAAGAAGCTTGCCTCCCACCCGGCAGAGCCTGGTTCGATACCAGCTTGGGACGCTGAGCTGCAGGACTTGCCATCCGGGTATCACTTTCAAATGCATTGATGCCAAATGGGAACCAACATTCACGGGGGCTTTAAGGGGGGGTCCCGCGCATTTATTGGGCCAAAGGTGGGCTCCGGTCATCACACACACTTGGAAGAATAAACGAAACCAGGCACAACCTCCTCTGATGACCCCCTGCTCTGGGGGGGCTTTGCCAAGGAATGGAGCACCATAACCCCGCATGGAGGTTGGGAGACAGACCCCTTGGACCTCCAGACAACCAGGGGGGACTCATGGAGCTTCTGTACCCAGGAATGGAGCACCATAACCCCGCATGGAGGTTGGGAGACAGACCCCTTGGACCTCCAGACAACCAGGGGGGACTCATGGAGCTCATTTACCCAGGGCTAGGGCACTGACAGCCCGCATGGAGGGCAGATGAACCACCCCCATGGACCTCCAGAGAACCAGGGGGACTCATGGAGCTAAAGTACCCAGGAATGGAGCACCATAACCCCGCATGGAGGTTGGGAGACAGACCCCTTGGACCTCCAGACAACCAGGGGGGACTCATGGAGCTCATTTACCCAGGGCTAGGGCACTGAAAGCCCGCATGGAGGGCAGATGAACCACCCCCATGGACCTCCAGAGAACCAGGGGGACTCATGGAGCTAAAGTACCCAGGAATGGAGCACCATAACCCCGCATGGAGGTTGGGAGACAGACCCCTTGGACCTCCAGACAACCAGGGGGGACTCATGGAGCTCATTTACCCAGGGCTAGGGCACTGAAAGCCCGCATGGAGGGCAGATGAACCACCCCCATGGACCTCCAGAGAACCAGGGGGACTCATGGAGCTAAAGTACCCAGGAATGGAGCACCATAACCCCGCATGGAGGTTGGGAGACAGACCCCTTGGACCTCCAGACAACCAGGGGGGACTCATGGAGGTTAAGTACCCAGGAATGGAGCACCATAACCCCGCATGGAGGTTGGATGAACCAGCCCCTGGACCTCCAGAGAACCAGGGGGACTCATGGAGCTTAAGTACTTGGAACTCCAGAGAACCAGGGGGACTCATGGAGGTTAAGTACCCAGGAATGGAGCACCATAACCCCGCATGGAGGTTGGATGAACCAGCCCCTGGACCTCCAGAGAACCAGGGGGACTCATGGAGCTTAAGTACTTGGACCTCCAGAGAACCAGGGGGACTCATGGAGGTTAAGTACCCAGGAATGGAGCACCATAACCCCGCATGGAGGTTGGATGAACCAGCCCCTGGACCTCCAGAGAACCAGGGGGACTCATGGAGCTTAAGTACTTGGACCTCCAGAGAACCAGGGGGACTCATGGAGGTTAAGTACCCAGGAATGGAGCACCATAACCCCGCATGGAGGTTGGATGAAACAGCCCCTGGACCTCCAGAGAACCAGGAGGACTTATGGAGCTTAAGTACTTGGACCTCCAGAGAACCAGGGCACATCATGGAGCTCAGGTACCCAGGAATGGAGCACCATAACCCCGCATGGAGGTTGAATGAACCACCCCTATGGACCTCCAGAGAACCAGGGGGACTCATGGAGGTTAAGTACTTGGACCTCCAGAGAACCAGGGCACATCATGGTGCTCAAGTACCCAGGAATGGAGCACCATAACCCCGCATGGAGGACAGATGAACCACCCCCATGGACCTCCAGAGAACCAGGGGGACTCATGGAGGTTAAGTACCCAGGAATGGAGCACCATAACCCCGCATGGAGGGCAGATGAACCACCCCCATGGACCTCCAGAGAACCAGGGGGACTCATGGAGGTTAAGTACCCAGGAATGGAGCACCATAACCCCGCATGGAGGACAGATGAACCACCCCCATGGACCTCCAGAGAACCAGGGCACATCTTCACTGAACACTTGGACCTCCAGAGAACCAGGGCACACCATGGAGCTCAAGTACCCAGGAATGGAGCACCATAACCCCGCATGGAGGTTGGATGAACCACCCCTTGGACCTCCAGAGTAGTACCCATGAACCACCCCCATGGACCTCCAGAGAACCAGGGCACATCTTCACTGAACACTTGGACCTCCAGAGAACCAGGGCACACCATGGAGCTCAAGTACCCAGGAATGAAGCACCATAACCCCGCATGGAGGTTGGATGAACCACCCCTTGGACCTCCAGAGTAGTACCCATGAACCACCCCCATGGACCTCCAGAGAACCAGGGCACATCTTCACTGAACACTTGGACCTCCAGAGAACCAGGGCACACCATGGAGCTCAAGTACCCAGGAATGGAGCACCATAACCCCGCATGGAGGACAGATGAACCACCCCCATGGACCTCCAGAGTAGTACCCATGAACCACCAGCACTCAGACACTTAGCACACCCAGCTAACCCACTTTGCCACCAAGGAACACAGGTCAGAATACCGAAGTGGCAGGCCTCCCCATCCCCCACAATGCCCGTGGACCACACTACCCATGAACCACCAGCACTCAGACACTTAGCACACCCAGCTAACCCACTTTGCCACCAAGGATCACCGGTCGGAACACCCAGGTGGCAGGCCCTCTGAGCTGAAAGTGAAAATCTGACACGATTCTATTCCTAATACAAGAGCTCCATCCAGGGGATTTTGCATGAACTGCATCTGCACCGGTATGGCACCAAAAGCGCCCAAATGGCCCATTCAAAGGAATACCGGGGTGGCAAACGAGCTCTTGCAGCCACTTGGGAATAGTGGCAGCCACTGCGGTGCAAAAGCCTATGGGAAATTTTGCCACTTCGGACCGTGGCCCTAACCAAAAATCTTAGTACTTCATATTAAATGTACTCCTTGTTTAGGTTTTAGACCAATTTTAAATCTGGTTGAACTCGACCTGTGGCTAAACTAAACTGCCAAACAAAATCATTAAAGTGGCTATTTTTAGGAATGGATATAAAAATTTTCAGTGTCTACTATAAAATGTTTGCCTTTAGGCTTTGATGCTCCTTATTTGAAAAGTCTAAGAACCACGAATGTTGAAATAAAGCTTATCTAAACTGATCCAGATCAGTAAAAGAAGCGATGACCCTATGCACAGTTTGAACATGTGAAGCCACTTTCATCATTTTGTTGATTCATTATCTTTGGCATCCAAACACAACAAGACTCTTGTTATTGTTCAAGCAGTGTCAAGAGTTCGGACTTTGCACTTAAAATGTCCAGAAGTTTCTAAAAAAAAAGACCCTTAGACATTTTTGTCTGGTTATATAAATGTGTGTAAGTCATTGTCTGAAAAAGACCCTGCTCAGATCTAAACATGTCTATTCGCTTTGAACGCATTCACTAATGATGCAAAATATTTCTTTCTTTTTTACCAAATTTTGAGCTTGGCTTTGAGATTTGAAAAGCGGACCTGACCCTCCCGTGGTAAAATGTGGAAGCGGCATCCTCTCTGGTTTGATATTTACCATCGTTTCCGCAGTTCGTCTCTCTAACGAAAGAGGTGTACGGAGCCTAGTGCTGGAAGAAAAACGGCGAGTGACTGAGGGTCACTGCGCGTAACACAAACCCTGTAAATTCTAGACACTAACAGGTACCATAGAATTGCACAAAAATCCATGAGGGACGGCGGAGTCCCTGCTCGAAATTCCGTGAAAGAGGTGTATGGAGCCTTGTGTCAAAAGCCCATTGAAATGCTGTTTACATCGTTTTACACTGGAGCCCACAAAAGACCCCCTGGAGGGGTAAAAAAAATAAAAATAGCAATAGGAATTTTGTTCCATATAACACAGTAGGAGTGTAACAGGTAAACCTTTTATGGATGCAAACCCGACTAAAAACCCACTCAAATTCAAACAGAAATTCAAATACAAAAACATTTCAAATACAAATTCTTTTGTATTTGAAACGTAATCAAGTACAAATTTATTGATGGAACCTGACTTAATGTCATGTTTTGATTGTTGATTCTATGTTGCACTGTGTTTCTGTGTTTGATATGATGTAAAGCACTTTGAAATGCCTTGCTGCTGAAATGTGCTATACAAATAAAATTTGATTGATTGATTGATTGATTGATTGATAACCTTTGAGGAACCCTGATGTTTTCCAGGCCTGTGAAAGTGATCCGCCTCCTTGCGAGAGACACCGTGGAGGAGATCATGTACTCTCGAGCCGTATCCAAGCTGCAGCTCACCAACACTGTTATTGAAGAGGGCCGCTTCTCTTTGCTGGATCAGGCGCAGTCAGCTGCGGCGGGTCTGCAGGTCGGTGATCTTTTAACAGAAACACGCCGTCAACATGATCCCTCCGATCTTCTTCCAGCTCTCTTTTTGATTTCTCCTCAACAGCTGAGCGAGATCTTGAAGTTCGGAGTAGATAAGCTTTTATCGTCGGACGAGAGCTCGATACAGGAAGTCAGACTGGAGAAGATACTGGGCCCGTCACAGGATGGTCAGTGGGTGGATGATGATGATGGATTCTCACCACTAGAAGAAGAGGTGGAGAACGAGTCTGATTCCGATGAGCAGAGTAAGCGATTTTAAATCACAAATTAGTCTGAATGACTAATCATTTTATATGTCTGTCATTTTTATCTTTAATCTCAAACATGTCTACAAAAGTTAGTAAAACAATTTTAAAAAATAGCTGTTTAGTCCAAGTTTCTACTTAGCAGTAAGGAATCAGCCTGTTCTTGTCTGCAGTTTGTTTCATGACCCAACTTCCTGGCTTGATTAATGTAGGGTTGGAACAATTAATCATGATTTATCAATTATTAAAATAATCGTCAACTAGTTTAGTAAATGATTAATCGTAATACTGAAGTATAGAGGCTCACAAATAAGAATGTTTTAGTCAGAACTCCTCAGGTGGCACAGTTTCAGCTTCATCTTCTTCAGATTTACTGAAGGAATGCCATGTTTTTTAAATTTTAGGCAATAAAATGTTTATTATTTAAAAAAGGATTTGAGTTATTTTTCTTTATTTGTTTTTTAAAATGAATTTCTAATATTGCTTCAATGAAAAATCTGTCAAATTTGCTTTAAAAACGTGATTAATCGATTAATCGTCAGAATAATTGATCAATTGATTACTAAAATAATTGTTATTTGCAACCCTGGATTAATCCAACCGTCGTATCGTCTCACCCTGCAGATCACATGTACTTCTTTGAGGGGAAAGACTACAGTAAGGACCCGAGCTCAGAGGACCAGAGGAGCTTTGACCGGATCCTGGAAGAGCAGATGGCCGAGTTTCAGAAAGCGGCAGGAGAGGGACGAGCTCTGCGGCGCAAAGCTGGAGTAAGACTCTGTCACTTTCACTTCCAACTAAGAGAAATGTTCCACTGGTATTTGGGAATTCTGCTATCTCGTAAATTCTGGAATTTGATTCAAGGTTGTTTTTTTCCAAGTCTGGATAAGTATAAAGCTGCAGCTAACGATTATTTTAGTAACTGAGTATTCCGTAGATTAATCAAGTAATCAAAATAACATTCTGCAAATTTTTCATTTAACCAGCTTATTTAATACAATAGAAATGCATGAGAAAGTGCAAATCAACACATGATTCAATTAATTTAAAATAAACATGTTATTGCCTAAAATGTAATAAGAACATTCCTTTAGTGTACACTTTAAACAAAAATACTTCAAATATCAACAAGTGAAAAGCTCAGCCCAGTTAGCTTAATTTCACATCAATAGTTGCTGAAGCTAAAATTATGTTTTTATTAAAGAGTTCTGCACAGAAAATTTTTACCGCCAAAAAACTCTTTGTAGAGTTTGTAGAGTATTTCTCTGAAGGTGGTCTTCTCTCACCAGATATCATGTTTTACACTCTGTGTTCCCCAGCTAGCGATTAATCGATTACTAAATTAGTTATTTCAATAATCGATTAATCATGATTAAGGCGATTAATCGTTTCAGCTCTAGATAAGTTTGAAAAAAAAAGAAGTGTAATTCCAGATCATTTTCCCATTAAAAGTGTTTTCCGTCAATCCTTGCAGTTTTCATCTGTTCCATATGACCATTGAACAGTTATCATCAGAAAATAATATCAACATTTTGCTCCCAGCATCATTTATTTATTTAAGTCATTATAGCTTAAGGACAAACCACTAAATTAGTTTTTGCTTAAAGAAAAAAACATTCATTGCTTCCACTTTTGAGTCCAGGATGTCAGTGTTCCACTTGGACTAATAAAGCTGAAAACACAGACCTGCTCTCAGCCGACTGTCACCTGACCGACTGATTTGACTTGTTTAATGAAACGCGTTTCACTCCAGGTTTCACATTTAGCATAATGTGAAACCTGGAGGTTTGCTCTACTTTTCCTGCCACGGATGCATAAAACGAGATCAGTTTCCTTTAGTGAAAAGCTGATGATGTTTTGTCCCAGTTAACTTGAAATAGCTGCAAAGGAAATGAAGTTTGTGGACTCATGAAATCACCAAAGCTGATGGGGGAAAAAAAGAAGAAGATCAAATGATCATTTGATCTCATGGCCCACATTCTGTGTCTCCCATGTTTCAAAAACCTTTGTTTATCTAAAACAAAAAGAAAAGACAAGAAAAGTAATTTGCTTTTCTAGACATGTATAGACTAAGAAATACAAATCTAGTTTTGTTTATGGTGTCAGTCTGAATTTTACAGCGTCTTGTAGTGAAGGGAAAAATACTTGTCAGACATTTTTTGGGAAAAAATTCTCATTAAAATCCAGTAGGCTTTTAGTCACCTAAATAGTAAATGGAGTAAAATTGTGTAAAATTTAATCTTTGTATAAATCCAGGTTTAGAGAACCAAAAGCACCATGAAGACCAAAAGGTCAAAGGTGAAGGAAAAAGCTGGTTACCACAGACCATTTAGGAGACATGGCAACTGGTTGGATGAGACTAAAACTTTCCCTAAACACACCATCCCCACAATGAAACATGGTGGTGGCAGCATCATGCTGCGGAGATGATGAATCTCTTGAGCAGGGAAAACTAATTGATTAGTCTCACCTTCCAAAAAGACAACACACTTAAAAGTATAAGGTGATTTATAATACAATAGATCGAAGGACAGAACAATATTCTTGGGTAAATGGTCCAGTCAAAGTCCAAACATCTAAATCCAAATTGAGAATCTCTGAACTTCATTTTCAGATACTCAAAGATGCTGTACAGAAATAAAGATTAAAAACAGCAGTAGTAACGAAGGCAGATAATGAATTTTGAATTTTTCTGGACAATAAATTGTCCAAGAAATGATTGCGACAAACAATAATATTGTCGTTTTGAGACCTATTTTCAAGTAATTTAAACATCATGAAAATAATAATGCAAGAACATCGTCTCATAGATCAATAAACGTTCATTTCTAAAGAACAATCAATACTGGAATTAAGACATTTTAAATGTTCGAAATATATAAACAAAACAACCAAAAACAATAAGTAAAAATTGAAATAAAATCCTCACAACCAAAACCATAAATCAAACAAATTATAACATTTTTCTAAAGCTCATTTAAATTTGTCGTGCAATTGATTGGTTTATAAATTATTTCAATAAGCTTACCCATAACTGCAGCAGAAAGTGTTGAGTCCAGGAAGGTAGAAATGAGCGATTAATATTTTACACTTCCCAAAGATTCTTCAATTGAAAACGACATAACGTAAAACAGGACCAAATTAAGTCAAGTAACTAAGACAAAAAACATCCTGTCCTGCGGTCCTACTGTCTACAACATGGAGAAATATAAATAAATACAAACATGTACAGTTTTATTAATAATGTGCTACTCCCAACTATCTGGGGTTTTATTAACATTTTTAAAAACCATGAGGAATTATTTAGAGAGGCGTTTGTCCTTGATTATTCGATTCTCTTCCAGTCTTCGCTTTCAGTCGCGTTTGCGATTCCAGCGAGGAAGAGGAAACCTCTCACTGAGGCAGAGCTGGAGCTCCGGCGGCAGAGGAGGCAGGAGGCTGCAGCCAAGAGAGCCAAGATGATGGAGGACAAAAAGAGGCAGGAGGAAGAGGAGAAGCGCAGGAAAAAGTAAAGATATTGTAGTTGTTCCATCATGGGCTCTGACATGCCTGTGTTTTTTGTCACTCATAAATTATTTTTGATTCTTGGCTAACCATGCAGAATGGCCTGGTGGGAGTCCTGTGGCTATAAGTCACTTTGCCTGCAGCTTGTAGACAGTGAAGAAGAGGAGGAAGACGAAGAGGAGGAAGAGGATGACATCAGCGTGTGCTCTACAGACTCAACCTCCACGGATATCCGCTACGTTCTGGGGGATGTTACTCATCCCCACACTGCGAGGGGAGATGCTATCATCGTCCACTGTGTTGGTAAGGGCTCCATGTAGCCATGGCGACCGGATGGTTTGTGTGACGGAATTGATAAACAAAAACATAGTACCTTTGGAGCGTGTCTCGGGCTGTATTTTCCTCTTATCAGAGTGTTAATTTGTGTGCAGATGACTCAGGGCGGTGGGGCAGAGGAGGCCTGTTCACGGCGCTGGAGGTGAGATCAGATGAGCCACGAAAGCGGTACGAGTTGGCAGGGAAAATGAAAGGTAACAATAACCGCAATGACGAAGAAAATGAGCAGTAATTCAACTAGACATCTTCGACTCTGTGGTCTAGTGGAGACAGGAATTCCCTGCGGATCTTTGTTTCAGATTTCGAGCTGGGAAATGTGCTCCTCTTCCCCATCGACGACAAACAGTCGAGACTGGACGGCCGAGATCAGGCAGGTTCTGTTCGCAGAGCAATCTGTAAAACTCCAAACTGCTTCAAAAATAAAATAAATTTCTGTATCTTAAACTATAGTCTTAAAGTATCTTACATTCTTTAAAAAAAAAAGTAAGTTGGCCTTAAACACGTTTTAAATGTTGTCGTGGCAGGACTGTTTCATCTCATAAAACCTTCAAACTGAGTTGCTGAGACCTGCTTGGAAAATGCACGCTTGTGTTTTGCGAGATGTGCAAAATCTTTGCAATATTAGAGCTCATTATGACAAGATGCACCTTGCTTGGATTCTCGTGTGGTTGCAGACTTGCAAGCGGTGATCAGATAACGAGGTAACATGATTCAATCTCCTTCTCGTCACCCCAGTTAGCCCTGATAGTGGCACAGAAAAGAGACAAAGCCAACAACCTGTCTGGGATCCTCCTCGGTGCTTTGGACGAAGGACTGAAGAAGATTTACTCTGCAGCTAAGAAAACCAACGGTATGGGGAAGAATGGAACAATTTTATGAAGTTTACTATGAATTTTGTCTCCTGTGGTCTTGTTTGTTGGTGTGTTGATTAATGTGTTACGCAGGTCTAAATGTAACTAAGGTACAGCAATATTTGTGGGACACCAAGTGATGTCATGTCTTTCAAGAATGGGTGACATTTTATAAGCTATTCTATTCAGAATAGTGCATGTATACAGAGGTCAAAGGTGTGAAGGTCTTCAATGGTATTTAACCGTTTCAGTACGGCCTAGGATGCCGTCTTACTTTATAATGTCTGTTTGGTTTCATTTAAAGATCGACTGATGGGATGATATTTCAGTGGTCTGTGGAAGCCCCCTTAAAAGTTAGATGTTAATTAGTCAAATTAATCATAAAGTAGAGCAAGCCATAAGTTTCAGTTTCAAGCATTTATCATGCTGAGGTGAGTAAATCTTCAGGAATGCAGGCATCTAATGTCAATGCTGGGTCAGTGGTGTAAAGTTTGTGTCGCATTTGGATTGACTTTGTTCCAGTGGAGCAAATCTGCATGAGGGTCCGAAGGTTTCGACATGTCAAAACACCAAAACATCCAAAAACACAAAATCCTACCAAGTATTTTTAGTCTGGTTTCACTTGTAACAAGATATTTTTCCGTGTTGTAAGTGAAATATTCTGCCAGTGGGACCAGTAGTTTTTCATCAATATTAAGGATTTATTGTCTTAAAACAAGCTTCCGTAGCTTGCTGAAAAGTTACTTGTAAGTTACTTTTGTCTTATTTCAAGTGTACAAAGATATTTGCACTAGAAACTACACCAAAAATACTTGGTAAGATTTTGTGTTTTTTTCAGTGTAGGTTCTGAGGCATCATGTCTTCCTATGGATCCAAAAAGAAAGACAGACATGCAATAGCTCATAGATAATATTTATAGCCTGAGCATCTCTTGTTTAGTGCTCAGTTTTATTTTGTTCAGACTTCAGTTCAGCATGTTTTCTCTTTTTGTATCTTTAGCCAGTGTTCATCTTCCTCGCATCGGTCACTCCACCAAAGGTTTCAACTGGTACGGGACGGAGCGGCTCATCAGAAAACACCTGGCCTCCAGGGGCATTCCCACCTTCATGTATCCTTCATTGTTCCCCTGCCAGGGCAGAGCCCGTACTGAGCAGAGCTGCTGCAGTTTTCACTTAATCTGAATGGCAGATATTACCACAGCAGAGCTGTCAAGAAAACAGTTTCTCATCAGACACCTGCACCATCAGCTGCTGCTTCCAATCAAGCACCTTTACCGAGCACAGAGGGCCCAACGGATGAGACAGAACCCGGCCCGTCTGCTCTGCCACGCAGCTTCAGCCCTGCGGAGCTGCCCAGCTTCATGAAGGGAGTCCGAGTGTTTTTCTACAACATTCCCGCATCAGAACGGAAGAGGTTGGCCCGCTACCTTATCACATATCCTTTTCCTAACTTCTGGGTGCAAAATTCGACAGTTTTTTTTGTAAATGCGTGAGGTTTGTAATGGAGAACAGAGTGAGAAAACCCTTAGCTGAAGTCTACGTATGACGGAGACGAGGAGGACGTCATGAGTGAAGAGGTCACACACATTGTTGCAGAGGTGGAGAATCACATCCAAATACAGGTCAGCTCAAGTTTACAGCAGAAGTATTCACACCCCTTAAGGTTTTCCACATTTTGTCACATAACAGCCGCCAATTTCAAAGTATTTTATTGCAATAAGCCATCATAACACAGCATTTAATTGTGAAGTGGCAGGAAAATTATTGACGATTTGGTTCTAACAAATAAAAATCTGATAAGTTTACCATGCGTTTGAATTCAGCCCCCACCACTTTGGTGCCTCTAAATTAAATCCAGTGCAGCTAATCTCCTTCAGAAACCACCTAATTATTAAACAGAGACCACCTGTCTGTAGTTTATCCAAAACAGCCTCAAAATGGCACACAGCTGTTAAAATGCCAGGTTATTAGAACAAGTACAAAGTCATTTCAAAACTTTTTGCATATATAATGTGACATGTATTCTGTTCAATTTAACCAAAACAAAAAACAAATATGTAAAAAAAAAAAGAAGAAAAGAAATAACTTTTACTGCGTCCTGAAACACAATATCACACTCATTCACCCACACATTCGTGGATGAATGAGGAACTTTGTTAAAGTACCTTTTGGATCAGTTTTAGCATTACATTTTCTTTATTAGGTGACCGTTAGCATCCCATAATTAGTAATATAATGGCCAAGTTAATCTCCAAAACAAAAGTCTGAATATGCTAAAAGACTTGCAGCTCTGTTGTCAGTGAAGGTGGCTCAATAAAGCGTTGTTTCAATGGACTCTGAACATCTGACTGCCACATTCTTTCGATATTTGCGTATTTAGAAAAACATATTTTTTCATTCACTTCACAGTCACCCTTCACTCTGTGCTGCTCTATAAAATCCCATTAAAATACATTGAAGTTTGTTGCTGTAAAGGGGTTGGAAACTCAGGGGGTGTGAATAACTTTGCAAGCGTCTGTGTCAGTTCTGCAGTAATTTTTGACGCTTAAACACTGAAATTTTCCTCTGCTCTGTGTGAACCAGGAGCTGCTGGATCTGGTCCATAAGAACCAGCAGGCTGTTCCTGTGAAGACGGCCTGGCTGGAGTCCTGCTTCTCCAAACAACAACAAGTCAAAACTGCACACTTCCAACATCAGCTCTGAGGACACACGGCGTTATTCTTATTATTATTAGATTTTATTAAATCCCATTTTTGAAATTGTGTCATTTGACAAGCTTATGAGCACGCTGGTTGATGTACACTACATTTCAATGATTTTTAAACCTGGTGATTAATTCAAATCTGAATATGAAGTTCATAAATTAACTCAATTCCCAAAAGGGAAAATGACGTTTTCTCACCTGCACTTAACTCAAAGTTCAATTATGGCTGCTGCTTTTATTAAAGGTAGATACATGCTGGAATAAACAGTTTATTTGCACATCTGGTAGTTTTTTCCCCCTCATAACATCTTCCCTACACATGACATGACAATTATTTGTGAACATGTGCCTTTAGTGCTTGAATGAATAAAATGCAGGCACACACTATAGTGCCAAAACAAAGGGGTGTGGATGAATTGGAAAAGCGACGTAAACAATATTTTACTCATTTGATTAGGACAGTGCACATTAATCAACATTACCACAATTCATTTCAGTGTAAATATGCAGGGATTAGCACAATAGCTAAATTTAGCTATTGTGGATGTATTCAATTTTGTTCAAAAAGCAAGCCCAAAAAAGTGATCTATGTTAACATTCAGCTGTATTGTGCCTTCAAAAATTATGAATTATTCTGTCTGGCTTACTTGAGAGCCTAAACGAAGAAATTAGCCAGCTTAAAAAATATCTCCCTTTAGCCGAAGAGCGTGTTTTCTTTCTCTGATCAAGCAACAGATTGGACTTTTGAAGTATGAATAAGGTTTGTGTCAAAACAGGAACTTGAGATGCTTATTCATGCTCACATTTCCTCTCGTTCCAGACTATTGTAATGGACTTTCCACATGTAAAAAGCAAGATTACCAGTTCATTTTAGAGTTCATTTTTGAAAACCCGCCTTAACCTTCCAGGGCTCTGCAATGACGAAGACTTTGGTAGCACCTTATTTGAAGGGGTTTATGACACTGTCATAAACATAACATAACAGTCATGAACATCAAGGAGTATTCATGAATGTTTACAACTGTTGTCATGAAGTGTTATTTGGTAAATAGTGACACTATAATGCAAAGTTGCCATCAAAGTTTCATTAAAAGTGTAACATTTGTATTATTTGGTCAATAATGACCCTCTTGATGCAAAGTTCTATTAAAATTTATATTGAAAGTCCATTAAAAGTGTCAACTTTGCATTAATAGTGTCATTATTTATCGAATGACGCTTCATGAAGACTCTTTCATGTTCATAACAGGTGTTATTATGTCACGTCAGTCTTATGAACACCCTTTCAAATAAAGTGTTACCAAGACCTTTCTTACTTTACTAAATAGTTCAACCCACTCACTCCAACTCACTGGACAGTTTCTGTGCAGCAGCTTTCTTTGCTCTGTCCTATGATGTGTCTTTTAGAAACACTCAGTGATTTCTATCTGTGTAAATTGCTTTATATTTTTTGCCTGCTGGGTAATTTCCCTTCCCAGAACCTCCTACTTAAAAAAAAGCTTGATACGCCCCTGCCTGGATGATAAATTGTTAACATATTTAATCTATAATGAGATAATTTTTAAAAGATAAATTTAGTTTGGTTTAGAAGAGGAAACCGAGCAGTTGTTGTCCCCGGTGTCGCCCATGCTGCGTGGAGGAGGAGGAAGAAGAGGAGGAGGAAGGTGGGGTTTCAGTGTCGGGGCGGTAAAGCTGCACTAAATAACACCTCGCCTCGAGTTGAAGCTTCACTCTAACATCCACCTGGCATGACGGGACGACGGCACTGAAAACTGTACACTTTCTGTTCCGGAGTGGCGACTCACCGTTGCTAGTTTTGGCTGAGCTACTCAAATGAGACGTTTTCACCTGAAGCGCCGACGGTAAGTTAACCTGGAGTTTAGTCATGTTGTTATTCCGTCTGTTATTTTGGATAATTGAGCTGACGGTTGTTTTTTTTTTAATAAATGACGGTTTTTTTAAGAAATGACGGCTTTTTAAGAAATGACGGGTTTTTTAAAAAATAAATCCCGTTAACTGTCACGAGGACACCGGTGTCCTCATGGACCGCTTGGATAACATACAAGCGTTTTGGAGGTGACAGGGTTTTTTGTGGGGTTTTTTTTTTTTTTGTATAATTCTCGTACAGAGTGTCTGGAGGTGTACGGATGCGTGAAGGTTGAGCGGTGAGTCCGAGTTGACGGAGCGGTATCTGGGTCAGCCTCAGTGGAAAGAGCGAGCCGCTTTATCTGTGCGACCACATGGAGGTTATCAGCGAGTGTTATTTTCATTTACGGGAATCCTGGGGGGGGTGTTGGAAGACAAACCCACCTAAAACTGGCTTATACAGCTGTTATGATAATAACCTATATGCAGATTTGAAGAGAGAGCTCTCCGCTTTATTTCCCCGTCAACAGAAATGATTGTTAACATCATTTAAACAGGTGGTAGGAATCGTGAGGTGGTGCTTTAAAACTAGTGTTTTCCGAAGGTGGGGTCGGGAACCCATAACAGGCCACTAAACACCCATGTTGGGGTCTTGAAATGACCTCCAAACATTTGTTTCATGATTACTTCTACCAGAAGCTCTTACCAAACTTTTGTTTTCCACTTGTCTAAAAATAGAGCATCAGTTGTTCTGACTCTTGTTGTCGTCGTGGACTTCATAATGATCATAATTGGGTTGCAGTGTAGCTTTGCAGCTTGGAAGCCGCAAAGTTGGGAAACCAGTGTTTTAAGAAACACCTCAAAATGCAAAAGCAGTGCTACAGAACTGTGTTAGTTATATGGTGATGTGAGGAAAAAAAAGTATTTGCCCTTTCAGATCGAATTTTAGTAGCAGGCAGATAAGATAAGCTGGGTAAATTTCCAAACCAACATAACCCTATGTGGAAAAGTGATAGTCACTCAAACCTGATAACTAGTTGTACCTCGACAGCAACAACCTCCATCGAAAGTTAATGATAACTGGAAATTAATCTTTTTCATCTCTGGAGGAATTTTGGCCTGCTTTTCTTAGCCGAATTGTTTTGATTTCGCTACACTAAAGAAACATTACAACCTATTTAAGGTAACATCAGAGCCACTTTGGAGCCTTTGGGGTTTTTTTTTTTGGTTTTTCTTTACCGTTCAGCAGGTGACATGCTGGTGTATTTTGATCATTTTCCTGCTGTTTAACTCAACTGTGACCATGATGCTGCCACCACCATGTTTAACTGTTAGTATGATATCATTTTTCTAAAATGATGTTTTAGAAAAACTCGTTACGCGGCTGGTTGTAACGAGTGGCAAACCTTCCAAAACTTTCAATTTTTGTCTTTTTTGTGAAGATTTGGAAATCTCTCATGGATGCCAGTTTTTTTGCCCGGTCTTTTTCTTATTGTTACATCGTGAACTCTGACCTTGAATGAGCCTGCAGTGCTTTAGATGTTGTTTCTGGGTTCCTTGTGGCCTTGTTGAGTCGTTGAAGGACTCTTGAAATAATTTTGGTTCGCCAAAACCTTCGTTATGGTTTTGTAACGCTTGCGAGACTGACAGACGCTGATAAATTAGTTTCTCGCCTGTTCTGGGACACGTCTGTTGATTCTGCAGATCTGGCCGTAACCAGGTCGAGATGCGGTGACTGAACCCGAACAGAGCATTGTGGGTAATCACAGCCAATTCATCAGTCAATCAAATCAAATGTTATTTTTTATAGCACATTTCAGCAACAAGGTGCCTTAGATCATAAAAACACAAATATGCAAAGTCAGAACACACAGTCAACAATTGAAACATTACATGTTGTGAAGTGCCATCGTTACACATCATTAAAAGAGTGTGATTACATTCTAACATAAGGGGAATTTGCCTTTTAGTGAGGAGAATCATCATTTGAAGAGTTTGTTTAGACAATCTGAAACATCCAAGTGGTGACGAAACACAAAAATGAGAAATCTGTCAGCAGGCGAATATCTGTTTCACCTGTTAAAGTGTTTAATTTCTCCCCCTGTGTAAATGACAGACATCATTTCCTGATCCCCATGTGTTAACTCCACTCACTTAGAGAAAAGTCCCCTGTGTGGAAGAAACGCTGTCATGTCCCGGTGCGCACGCATGCAAATCAAACACTCTCTCACACTAGTGTGGGCTGATAAAACAGAAAAAAAAAAAAAAAGCAAGACGCCACAGCTCTGTCTATACTGACCTTTGCATCAGATATCAGTTTTTATTTTTCTGTGTTTGTTTTATCCTTTACAGAAGTTCAAACGCATCTTAAAAGAGGCTCACACACACACATGGATGTCAGGTGGAATAAGCTCAACGATGCTGCCCACCTCGGTCTGCTCTCTGCCCGTCCCGAATAGGTGAGCACAACGAAAATGACGACGGGAACCTGCGAGCTTTTTTTGTTTTGTTAGGAAGTTGTTTTCAGCGAGCTTCAGTAGATGCATCTTTGTGATAAGAAACAGAACAGTGATGGCAAACTAATTATTTTGTTCTTGGTTCTTGGTTATACGTGTTCTCTTGATTTTTTTTTAAAAAACCTGTTTGAAATGAAATCCATTAATAACAAACAGAAAGATGAACTGAATGAAAAATGCTGTCGCAACAAAAACTAACTGTAGAACAAAATGGTTATAATGTGAGCAATTTAAACAGGAATCAAAAATATTTATCACCTTATTCATTTATTTCACCACGTCTTTGGTGCTGATTTTTGTTTAATCACTAACCATTAAAAAGGACAATATTCCATATTTCTTCATCGCAGTAATGCATCTGAGTTCTGTTTACCCCAATATGTATTAATAGATTGCATCATAATGTTTTTTTAAGTTGCTGATTAATGCCAGTGCACAATTCAAACAAGTAATTTATATGAAAAAAATATATTTAAAACAGAAAACTATACATGTGTCGCTACTTGTAAAGATGTGAATGTATGTTTTTTCTAAAATAGTTTGAGAATGTCTTCGTATGGTTAATATGATGCTGCATTCAAACCCTAAATAAAAAGGATTGGCCTCGTAAATAAAGGACTAACCTTATCGCTTTTTGACTTAAACAGTCTAATCATCAAATGTTTTTTGGGACGTTTGGAAACCCATTGCGATTTAAAACAGACGTTTCTGTTCAGCATCGTGGCTCAGTTTCACTCGGTGATCTAGGACAGGTATTCTCACTCTTTCTGTGACAATTTCCAGCTCAGTAAAATACTAAAGTTTCCAGATAGCCACCAAACTGAGACGTTTTGAAGACAGTAATGCGACTTGGACTTCCTGGAGGCGCTGCTTTTTAATAACGACAAACCAGAAGGCAAAAAGTATATATCACTATTGTCTGTGTTACTGTGTAGTATGGTTGAAGGATGCAAATTAATGATGCGTCCAGATTTGTGTATCAAGTTGAGTTGTCCATGTTCCAAACTCAAAACGTAGACAGGAAGTCTCCAAAAGCTGAAGTGGTTAAAGTCTGGTGTTTTTCAGTAACGCTGACGTCAAAAACCAACACAGCAGCCATGGGATTAAAACATAGGCTGTTATATAAACCGTTTATTTACACTTCTGGTGGTATGATTCATCATATTAAACACTTACATATATAATGCATATCAGTTACTTAACATATTCTGTTAGTGTTTGAAATGCAGAGCTACTCGGTTATTAGCCAGAAACGCTATCAGGATTTAGCATATCCCACTAGTTTCCTGGCAGACCGTTGTTAAGCTGGATCTGATGCTATTCCCAGTGTGACATTTCCCTCAGTTTGATAATATCTTGTAAAAATAGTTGGGCTGCGTGATATTGGCAAAATTTGTGATTGTGATAAAGCTGGTCAATATAACCATTACAATGTTAGCATAAAAACAGTTTAAAAGTTAAAACTATTATATATTATGTTAGCCAAGAATTTTCACACTGCAAACAGTCTCTCTCTGCGATATGAATATCTCACACACTCATATTGCTATGACGATATATTGGCGACATGTTGTTCAACCCAAAACTAGTATCATGGTCTTTTACACTAACATATAAAACAAAACATAAAATAAGTTTAATTCGTCATTCTTACAGCTGCAAAAATGATTTAATATAGATTTTTAAAGTAATAATAATTATGCCCAACATTTATTGATAGCTGTTGTTATGTTTTGCAGCTAACATTTACTGCATTTGTTTAAGCTACAGTGTAACTCTGCACAGGACGTCTGTGGGCTTTTGTATATGGTGATCAGAGTGAACAGTGGAGGAACGATAAAAGCAGCTGCATAATGAGTCGGGCTGTTTTCTGGGATAACCAGTTCGCAGCTGAGCACGCCTGCCACGCCCTGCAGCTGTTTCCATAGCCTACATTCATTAATACAGGTTACTGTGCTGTTCCTTTAGTTTTCAAAACCGCCTGACAAATTTTTCAATAAGCAATCAAAAAGTGTAGAAGCTATCAGCCAGCTGACCAGCAGCGCGCAGCAGCAATTGAGGAGATATTTTCAGTCGGTGAAAACACTGATCTGTCTGACTCTTTCTCTGGCACCTCAGTAAGAAACTTTTAGCTTTTTAGAACAAAGGTCAGTGATTTTTAACTTTTTGTCAGTTTTTACTTATTTGCTCTACATAGAAGTTAATTAGCTTGTATATCAATTTAAAAACAACATTTGTCTCACAGAACTGCGGTTCTATGCTCTGTAAAAATTACATTTTCAGTCTTGTTTACAATTTTACACTGTAGCTTTAAATGTAAACATCAGCAAAATCTGTCATTTTGGCCGATCAGTGCAGTTAATTTTAGCCTGATTAACTGCTGGCAGTAACATGGTATTTTTCTATGAATTAAAAAAATATTTTAAAATGATTTTTGCAATAAATTTCTGTATTTTCTACATTTCATAACTGTTAAAATGATTTGAAATTTATCTTGAGTTATTTGTATTCAATGTGTTCTCTACAGTAAGATAATGTGTTGTTGTTCACAGCCTAACAGTTTTATCTACTGTAAATTTTTTAAAGTACTTTCGTTTTACAGTGTCTGTTTCTGCTTCCAGTTATGTCAGCCAGCTGAGCACCTGCCACAACACGCCTGAAGAGGACGATGAGACCATGAACACAGAGGAGAGAAAAGCCAGCACCGTCCACAGAGCGGACCCCGCGTCCGACCTCCACGCCCACCGCCGGCCCTCGGACCGCACGCCGTTCCCCGACGACTCCATGTTCAGCCGGCGGGGGTGGAACCGAGAGCAGGGCCTGTCGTTCCCCTCCTCCAGCTTCTGCTTCTCACGGCTGCCCCACAGCCTCTCTGCCGGGTACAACCAGCCCACCCCGTTCCCCAGCCAGGTCAACATGCTCCACCCGAGCCTGGCCAGCAGCTGCACGGGCTACCCCAGCAGCCTGCCGTCCTGCCTGGGCCACAAGGATTACTCCAGCTGCTCCCAGGACAGCTGCCTGTCCAGAGACAAGTCCGCCTCCCTCCCCAGCCACCACAGCGGCCACATGAGCCTGGAGCAGCCGCTGTCGCTGCACTCCAACCCGCCTTCGGCCGAGTTCTACCACCACACCCTGTCTCCGTACTCGTGCCCGCCGCAGGGCCCCCCCTGCTGTGCTCAGTGTCCGGCGGACGCCTTCAGCAGGCGGCCCATGGCCAACAACCGCGCCTGGCCTCAGTACAACCCAGTTTACAGCTCGTACTGTAAGTCTGGTCCTCCACTCTCTGACAACCACGCTCAGTGTACAGCTGGCAGGTTTCCTTGATTCTGTTTTTTGTCTGTTAGACCCAGAAGACTGCAGGACCCCTGGAGCTGGATTCACACACATGTGAGTTTAGTGCTGGCATTTGATAAAAAAAATTTATCTGATTAATCTCTCTCATGCTGTGATTAATCGTGATTAATCACTATGCCTAACTTTGAAAGCTTGAAATATAAATATGCACGCAGTTGTGGTTTTTGCAGCAATGTTGCCCCAGGCAACCTCCTCCTTCTTCTGCACTCCAACCAGTTAAAATGGAAGCAATTATATGTTTTGTTTTTTTTGTTAGTTTTTCTTGTAGCAGAAAGCAGATAGTCTCTCTGTTATCAACGACAATCAAGGGGAACTTACTTTATTACACATGCATACAAAGAGTAGGAAACAACTGACAGATCAAATATTTTATTTTACGGTTCTTGGTGTCCCACCCCTTTCTGATGTCGCCCTGGGCAACTGCCCCCATACCAAGGAAATACAAATCACTTCTTTGTATTTCTCTTTGAAACATGCTGCATGCACATTTGAAAAATGGTTCAGAAAATATTTTATTGTCTCAAACCAAACATGTGTGAAGTTTCTCCGTTTTCCAGGGTTTTATATTCAGGGAGTTTTAAAGGAAGTTTAAATGTTAATCTGTAAACGTCCGTCTCCACGTGGAACTCGTGCGATGGCATAATTCGTGTATGTGAAATTCCGAGCTCAAGCATGTAGCCGCAACACAAGAAAGTTGAAAAATGTTCAACTTTCATTGCTGCAGCGGAAATACCTTTCACCTTCCGCTGTCGTTCTGCGTCAAGCCCAAAAGCTTTCTGCTGTCTTTTAGACCAAACCAGATCATTTGACCAATCTGCGTTATGCAATATCGGCGTGATGAAATGTTCAGACGCCGTAACGCCGACAGCCCTGCTCGAGTTTTAAACCAGCCTCATTGTTTGTTTATTATTACAAAATTTGACCCTGAAGTTCTTTGTGTTTCCTTGCAGCGGCCACAATGTCTCGGTCAAAGAGAGACACCCTGCGTACAGCACGCCGCTCTCTCTGGAGCAGAGTAAGTCTCGGCGGCCGCAGCAGCAGCAGACGGCGCCGCTGCAGAGCCGCCTCTAACTGTCCGTCTCTGAACGCAGGGCGGGTCTTCGTCACGTACGAAGCCGACAACGACAAACACGTCAACGAGATCATCAAGTTTGTTGCTCTGCTGCGACACAACGGCTTCGACACTCATGTATGTGGCAATCGTCGTTTGTTTTTTTTTGTGGCTGTGCTTTCGACTATTTGACATTCCTAATGAAAAACAAAGCAGCACAATACTCAGTAGAAATCCCTTACAGATAAGTCCAAACATCCCAACTCAAAATGTTCTATGTATCTTTAATTAAAAGCGCATATTATCGCTTTGTTGGATGTGAATATGTGTGAACTGGTTCTTAATGAGTTAACGTCAGATGTCTGAGGGCAAGTGAATGCATCGCAGAATGATCAGAGCTTCAGAGTGAGTCTATAGCAGAGAGCTTTAAGCAACAGTGATGGTGATACCTGATTCCACACACTGTGGACCAACTTTACTAGAGCACCAACATGTGTGGTGGGCGGGACGTCCTGACGACGCACAGCTGACCACACCTTGTTCATGTTGCCATGCCAACATGCTCCCTTCATTTCTACCTTTTCATAACTTATGCTTCACTCAGACTGAGGCCCTGCGTTGCTAAATTTGCTCTTCGTCATTTCTCTAACCAAACAAGGGACGTGTTCTTTTTGTTTCTTTTATTATCATGAATTAGTAGGAAAAATAGTTATGAAAATAAAGTTGAAATAATAATTAGAGTGGCTGATGGTTGATATAAACGATACAAAAATGAGGAAAATCTTAAAATAATAATTCCCTCCTTGATTTGAAGCTTAAAACACAACCAGTTATTTAAATTGTGTTCCACCATTGTTTATTTTTTGTTTGTGCTGAAACTGTCTTAACATGAAATGTAAAGTGTAGGAAGATCAATCCTATGCTTGGCATCTCAGCTGGTCCCAGCCGGAGACTTTGGGTCTAGTTTCAAAACCAGAAGTTGGACCAAATAAAGTGAAATGACCCTTTTCTTAATCTTTAAATGAATGTTTGTCATCAGCTCCAAAACCACAGTGATTGTTGATTAGGAGTTCATCTTCTGGAAATACCAATTTTTATCTTTTTTATAATTAAATATGAAATTAATTCCAGAAAGTCAGACTTTTATCAACACTTACCCAGACTTATAAAAAAAAAAGACCAAGTGAAATTTCAGTTTTTCTAGATTTAAGTTTGCAGTGCAACCCTGCTTATAGTAACACGTTTCAACAATAAATGTTCATTTCTGACTGTGTGGACCTCCATGTTGGGGGTTTCTTTAATTAGTTAAGAGCTTAACATACACATGTCTGTCTTTGTTCTAGATTGACATTTTTGAGCATCAGTACAGAAGCATAAGCAAGATCGACTTCATGGAGCGGTACCTCAGCGAGGTAAGAGCAGACCTTTAAAAAGGAATGGAAACATGAAAAACCCGTCAGAGGTAATCTTTTCATCTCTTTGATGGACTGTTGTGTCATCCGGAGCAAGAGTAGACTTGCCTTTGGAAGCCGTCCTGATCCTCCGGTGGATTTTGATGAGTGACGATGTTTATCTGCTCTCTCAGAAAGAGTACCTGATCATCATCATCATCAGTCCCAAGTACTACGAGACGGTGACCACGTCTCCATTCGACCTGGAGAACGACGAGAGGACCTTCAACACCGTTTACATCCACAAACAGGTCAGAGTCGCCTCCGCTCTCAGCTCGTCTTTAAAACGCAGCCCAGACTCACCGGTGTGTGTGTGTGTGTGTGTGTGTGTGTGTGTCGCTCAGCTTCAGAATGAGTTCATCCAGAACGGAAGCAAGAATTTCAGGTTCATTCCCATTTTGTTTCCCGGGGCTAAAAAGGTAAGTCGCCGTAACGCCACACGGATCCATGGCGTTGAGAGGAGAAAACTAAAAAAACAAAACCTCTTGGCGTCTCGATTTGTGTTTTTTACAGTGTCACGTTCCCAACTGGCTCCAGAACACTCACGTCTACGGCTGGCCGCGCGATCGAGACGACATCCTAAGACGCCTGATGAGGGTGGAGAAGTACAACCCGCCCCCCATCGGGGAACTGCCCACCATCGTTTCCATCCCCATCTAGAGCGCTGACCCGAGGACAGCGTCCTCCGTCCCCCGAGACAAGCGGGGACATGTTCCTGCGCCTGTCCTCCTTTAATCTGTGATTGTAAAGACTCTCAGGTGCTTTTGTAGATTCTTAACTTTTTTTCTTTTTTATTCACAAAGAGAAAAATGTCGGTGTTGACATGAAACGTGGATCGGAGAGGTTTTTTATTTGGTACATCTTGTTCAGTTTGCTTTTGTTTTTTAAAAACAGTTTAAAAATCTCATTCATATATTTTTTACAAGCTAATCACACATGTAGTACTTGGTTAAACAAAAAAAAAAGTAAAAACTATACAGAGACATCTGGTACAGAAACAGACAAAATCGCTGCAGTTTTTCCAGTAAGTGTAAAGTGTAGGGTTTTTTTTGAGACGACAGAAAAGGGTTAGTGTTAGGGTATGGATTTTTCTCTCTGTAAGCGCTTCTATTTCCCGCACTGCCTGTCAGCTGGCTGAAAGCTTCCCTCTTGCTTCCAAAGAGGAGAAATTTCTTGTTGCAAAAACAAAAAAAGCAGCGCAAATAGTCCGACTAAAGGAACATCAGAACCTACAGAGCTTTGCAACGTAAGGAATGTTTTCTTTTAAAAAAAATTTTTTTTTCCAGTTCTCAATATGTTTGATTAAAAACAAAAGTTTCACTATAAAGATGTATTTTGCAGCAGAAGGGATCATTTTTGTTTCGTATCAAAGTAGTTAAATCGTGTTTAGATCGATTGTCTTTGTGGTATTTTCACTCAAAGTGACTCTAGGATCTCATATCGGTCTGATCAGCAGCTGGTACGTCACTTCGAACACCTGCTGTTTTTATAAATCGCTTCTTTTTTAAAAACTCTTTAAACCATTGCTTTACACCTTACTGTCTACATTGGGGGGGTTTTTGTTGGTTTTGATTTTAACCTTAAATGAAAAGCTAACCTCGCTGTACATTAGTCTCTCTGGGAGCCAAAGTGTCGGCTCGCCTCGTTGCCATCGATCAGACAAGCAGAGGCCTGGATTTTAATTACATTTTTTCTTCACCTGGAGGAGTGTCGGGTTTTGTTTGGTTTTTTCTCCTTCAAGTGGCGAGCTGTGGGAACATCGCCTTTGTTGTAAACGGCAGAAGGAATGCAGCAGAAATCCAGTCTCGCCGCTCCTCCTCCTCCTCGGGGCCGGCGGCGCTCCTCTCTCATCGGCTCGCGTAGAAAAACGCCTCGACAGGAAGTCATGAGGAGATAAGCAGCTGACGCAGCTGTGCGGTACGACTTCTCAAGAATCGGCAGAAATGCACTCAAAACGGGGTCATCAAAACCCGTGTGCGGTTTGAGACGAATCTGCATGTAACGCCGTGTGACACATTTGAAGCCAAAAAAAAAAAATAAAATAAAAACGTCTGCGTCGGCAGAATAGGTGTTGTTCATCCCAGCGCAGGTTTACGGCGAACAAATAAAAACTCCTGCACCTGAAATACACCACAGCAGGTGTTGACATGCAGATTAATGGGCTTTTATCTTCACTGAAAATGTTCATGCAATTTAAAAAGAAAATTTGAATACAGTCTCATATATTTTGAAAGGCACATGAAATATTAATTTTAAGGACAAAATAATGACATCTGTAACAAAAGTTGGTTACACAGTCATTTTATTATGTAAATATCTCTCAAGATTTAACAGAAACAAATATCAGGCAATAGTTTAATTTTAATGGTTGTAAAAACAATGAAGTGCTATTTGTTCAAATACTACAAAATACATTTAATAAGCAGGAAGCATTTTATTTCCTTCAAGGAAAAAAAAGAAAAAAAAAAGTACTATAAAATAAGTTACAGTACAGTGAATTTGTCCAAACAGACTTTTGTTCCCGTCTTCCAGCCTTTTGTAAGCACAAACCGAAGTAGGGTCAGACAGAAACAAGGTCTGAAAATCGTCGTCTCCCCCGTGAAAAAAAAAAAAGGAATTATACAACCGTGTCGTCAAGAACTGTGTGGTGTTTGTAAAAAAACAAAAAAGAAAAAGGCACACAAAGGCTTCTGACAATGTAAAAAACATTCAGGTCTTCATCTGCAGGTCACATGTCTGGTATCGTCAACAGAAACAGTTCTGTACTTCATGAGCCCAGAGGGGAAAAAAAAAACAAAACCAAAAAAAGGACAAATACTTCATGTTTAGTCACAAAAAACAGAGGTGAGCCCTCATACATCATCAGCTGGCAAAGGAGGTATGTTGAACCTTGGTCTGGTGAAAAAAGCCATCTTCTCTCTATAGAAAAAAAAACAGATTAATGCAAAACCTGTTGCTGAAAAGTGTGGCATGTATTTATACTTAACCCCCTTTACTTCTATATCCTTCTTTTCCACCTTTACCCAAAAACATTTATGTGAGATTGTAGCATCTAGCGAACGCATTTTACTGAGCCTGTTTTCTGCAGCCGTGTTACAAACATTGACGCTGCTGTGACAGTTTATCAGATATGGTAGATTTGAGAGAGGGCAGCAATCAGAGAAACGGCCGAGAGGATCGTGGCAACTCTGGAGGAGCTGCAGAGATAAAAAGCTCAGGCAACTTCCAACTATTTTGGCCTTTTTGGACACGTGACAAGGAGGAGAAAAATTAAAAAACATCAAAGCAGCTTCTCATCTTCCCATAAAGCCTTTGAGAAACGTGTTGGTTCTGTGTTGGCAGCTAATGAGCGTCCCGTTTTCTGAGCATGAGGCTTGTTGACTTTGTACAAGAACGCGATGACTTGATCTGTGATCACACCCCAGCATCATGTTTTTTAAAGATTACTGCATCTCTTTGGCAAACTTTACCATTTTTTCAGTCAGTCTAATTTTTCTTCTTTTGGAATAGAAGTTGCCTAATAACGATGGTCACCTTCATATAAAGTGCCCATCTCTTCAGGCCATCATCCCTACGTAAACACACATCTGATTAAAACATATTAGCTTTCAAGTTTGCAACAGTTTAGAGCTGAAAAATACTTATGATTTGGCTAAAATGCTCATTTGGCTACTAATTTGGCACGTGGTGTACAGGGTGAAGCTAATTTGCTTGCATTAAGTGCTAGATTTTTGTTTTTAAAGAGCAGCAGCTGAAGTCAAGCAACACTTCTGCAGGTAGGTCTCTGTTTTCTTGCAGTGGCATGCCTGAAAATGGTTGTCATATCCCAATAATTTACGGCAGGGTTGGTGTGCTGACGAAAACACTGCTGCTTTAACGCCGGAAATTGTAGCTGCTTGCAAGCAGGCGCAGATGGAAACAAGGCAAACGAAGCTATTTCTGCTAAATGTTTTATGGAAAAAAAAAAGAAAAAAGAATGCATCTAAATTTCTGTAAAGTGAAAAGATGTGAATTTGTTTTCCAACCTGAATGTCTGCACCGGCAGGGGTTCCTTCTGGTTCTGCCCTCTCATCTGCAGAACCTCTTTGGAAGCCTTCCTCAGCCTCCTCTCCGCTGCCTCCTCCTGACGCTGCTCCTGCTTGCTCTGGTTGGCCTGCAGGGGGCGACACCACAGTCAACTTGCTGCTGCGGGGCAAGCAAAGCCCCCGAATGAAACTTTTCTGTAACAGACCCCGCGGAGGTGAGAAGCAGTCCGTATAATCATCATATCACTGTTTCTCAAAATAAAATCTCTTCAACGGCGCTGGTGTGAAGTACTCGGCAGATATGAAAGCGCACATGCGCAGAACGCACTGCTGCTCCGTTTATGCAAGAATGCACGGCCTGTTACACACAATGGCGGAACGCGTTGCGTTGCGCGACAAAACCTATTCAGTGTAGCACACTTCCTGATAAGGAATAAATGTTACATGGACACTTTGTTCATGGGAGACGGATTTCCGTTTATATTGAGATGTAAGCTAGCGAGGTGGAAGCTGAAGCCAACAGCGAATGAGCGGTAGACAACACGCTAAAACCACAGCGCCGTCTTGTGGCCATGGAATTGCAACTACAGCTGACTCAAGACGACTCAGTCTAAACCTGGAACTTTTCCCCTTTTCAATGACCGAAAATAGCCGTCAGTTTTCAGGCAGCGGTCTCGTGTAAACGTCGCCATGTCCGGTTGTACCTGTCTCTGGGCCTCTCTGAGCAGGCAGCGGAAGCGCTCGTCCCTCAGGGCCCAGGTGGGCAGCTCCTCGGCGTCGCTGGCCTGCGGCTCCTCCAGCCGCAGCTTGAGTTCCCTCAGGGCACTCAGCTCCTCCATCAGCTGCCGCAGACGCGTCCTGCAGGCCTGGAGGTCCAGCTCCAGGTCCAGCGAGGTCCGCGTCGGCTGCTCAGCCAATGAGGAGCGGTACGACGGCTGCTGGCACACACAAACACACGCCTTGAACGACACAGCGAGCAAAGATGCTGGAAGGATTCATTCGGATTTCATGAGACAGACCAATAAAAACCTGCTTACGATTTTCATAGTAAATTAGATACGAAGCATCCAACAAGCTTCACTCTATGGCTAAAACTATTAGTTGATCATGTTTAATCAACTATTGAAACAATCGTCAACTAATTGAGTAATTGATTAACCCTTAACAGTAGGATGCAGAGTAAAAAAACAGATTGTTGAAAGAACACACAGAGCAGTAAGTCAAAAGTGTACAAAAATATACATTTCGCATTCCAGGTGGGGAAAAAAGCTTTATAAACATGCTCTACTAAATGCACCTCAAGAGTTATTTTAGATTTTTTTTTCTTTTCAAGATATTGGGTTGTTTTGCATCTTGTAATGTCATTCTAATATTGTTTAAAGGACACTTGCATGGCGACATTTGGCCGAAAGTACCAAATATTTTAATCCAAATAATCAGTTAATCATCAAAATAATCGAGTGATTATTGATTAGATAATCATTAGTTGCAGCTCAACTTTATGCATGTGTTCATTACATTAGGCTAATTAGCGCAGGATCTTTATCGTCTACAGATAACTTTTTCTACCCAAATCTGGCTACTTTAAACATTCAGTGGTCTAGTAAAATGTACAGTTTATTGGTGAATTCAAAATAAAACATTTTACAAGTGAATTAATTAGGTGTTGGCAATATAAAATGAGTATGAACATGTATAGTTGGTGAGTAACATCAACTGTGATTTTGGCTCAGGGGACAAAAAGACAAGGTGCCAGAAAGTAAACAAACCTCTGCATCACTTCAGAGTCTCAGAACTGCTAATATGTTTTTGTTTTGTTTTTTTATTTAGGATTATCCTGCATTTAGCTCCACCTTTCCTTCCATCAACTCGAATGTATTCCTGCTGAAGCATGGTCCTGCCACCAAAGATTTAAAACATTTTTTATATATATAAGAAAAATAAATAAATAAAAATCTCCATCCACTTAAAATTCACCTGACGGACACTAAAGTTTTGTTTGTAAGGCGACAGCACCTGCTTGTATCGCAGTGTTCTTCTCTCCATGGTGTTTCTGACAAAAGGCAACTTCTTTGGTAAAGTGGAGCTGTCGCTGTCACTGCGATACAACTGAGAAAAACAGATAAATAAAAAATGTAGAAAGTTAAATCAATGTTCAGAACCAGAAAATGATTCACACACAGCTGTTGATCTGAACTCACCCTGCAGACGTAGTGACTCTGTGCGCCGGGCGAGAAGGTCTGGGAGCGAACAAGGGTGCCGCCCCGCATGAAAGGGGACCCGTGACCCCAGCGACCCCCCCTCTCTTTGGGTCGGACCCAAACCGGCTCTGGGAACGGCGACTCCGTCATGGTGGCCTTCTCGACCTGGAAACACGTCGGAGCTGCTGAATTCTCATTTTCATGGAGGAAAAAAAGCTTTAAAAAAAAAAAACCCTCCAAAACACAACTGCAGCTTTTACCTTTGCTGTAAAGTGTCTGCTGGGAGTCTGATCGCTGCGCCCCCCGGTGGAGAGGTAGACGCCCTCAGTGCACAAACCCTCCGAGTAAAAAGTTGGAACCGCTGCGCTGGTGCTGCAGCCGCTGTCCACAGACTCTGCCTGCTGACCCCTGGAAAACACACACACACACACACAACTTGTCATGAAAACACAAATTACAAAGACACGGCTGTAACCTGATATCCCAGGACACGTTTCTTTCTGACGGACAAATCCATTTTCTCAAGGAGACTTCAAGCAGTTCAAATTTAAAGACGTGATTAAAATTCAAATGTAGGCCTGTCATGATGATCAAATTTACTGGACCATAAATTGTCCCAGAAGTTATTACGATAAACGATAATGCTGGTTTATGTAATATAGTGGTAATGGCATAATAATGTAACAAAAGATTCTCAAAGATCAATAAACTTCAAATTCTAATAAACTGGAATTGGAAGACATTTTAATTGTCCAGAATAAATATAGAAAATTACAGGAATAATAAATTAAATGAATTATGAGATATCTGAAGATGTTTGTCATCCAGTTTTAGGTGGAAAGTACAAAAAAAAAAAAAAAAAAAGCCCCACACACTGGAAGCAGAAGGAATTTATGCTCAGACAGAGCCGTCAACACAGTCACCTGTCAGGCGTCGCCTTTCCACGCACGTCCTTCTCCGACCGCTGCAGCTCCAGCTCCTCCGGATGGGTGGAGGTGGAGGAGCGCGACGGCAAGTTGCCAACAGCGTCCTGTGACATGAGAGCAAACACCATCATCACACTAAAACTCTTCTTCCTCCTCATGTCAGTGATTCTTTTTGAAGCTTTGACGGCGAGTTGGGCGACACAGTATCGGAGCCCGGTGGGTGATCATAATATTAGCACAATAAAGATGCAATTTCACCAGAAGGACGTCCGAAAATTGAGGAAAACTTTAGTAAGAAGAAAAAAAAAAAGAAGAAGTTCCGTAACAGACTTGGTCATTTGATGGACTGGTTTGGGTCAGAATGCACAGATAAAACCCGTTAAGATAATAACAGCTGTGTGTTCATTTGATGTGCTTTTTAAAACGAAATAATATGGAACATATTTTCACACTGATGTAACCTGGCAGCATACAAATTAAAACTGATTTGACTGATAAAACAGTATTTAAGCACACAGCTGTTACCTTGAAGGTTGTATTAATGTGGCTCTCTAGAGTCTGGAGGGCCACATAAAGAGTTACGATGGGCTGGTTTTGGCCCCCGGGCCTCTAGTTTGACACACGTGTTAGAAGATGAAGTATTACTTTAACTGTAAAACTGACACCACAGTATAACCTCACAGGATGCTCGGCTTTCCACGTCATTTTTCGGGTCGGGGTTCTCGTCAAACTTTTACTTCATTCTCCTAACATTACGACTGGATTCTGGGAACGTCACTGATGTGTCATCACAACTTTATTCATGCATCAGTACCGCTGTATTCTTGTAATATTAGGACTTTGTCATCATAATAAAAAAAAAAATTAAAAAGCCAGTCTTTTGCACAAACAGGACAGACTGAACTCACGCTCATGGCACCCCCTGCAGGTGGCGAGTCGTATTACACAGCAGAGTTTGTTGCCATCGGTATAAAAGTACTGAAGTCACTCAATAGTTTTCACATTACAACCAAGAACTTCAGTGCATTTCTTTGGGGACTGGAAGCGATTGATAAAGTAGTGTGTAATCATGAGGTGGATGAAAAGGTCACACAGTTTTAACAATTTAAAACTGTGATATATACAGTATATATATATATATACACATCTCATACACATTTAAACCCCCTTTTTTTAGGTTTAAAAAGCCCTTAAAATTAGAGAAGTGAGGTGTGTGTATTCAGTACATTAGTAATTATCACTCAGGTCTTTTACAGCCCCGTATTTAGCTCCATTCATTTCCCACCACCATGCCGTTCCACAGTAGGAACAGTGTTAAATTTACACCTCCATGTAGACCAAATGTTAATCTTAGGCTTCATGTGATCAGAACTAATTTTGAGTGACTTGGACTTAAGATTTGATCACAATATTTTTTGTGATAATAAAAATGCCAATAAACTATTTATTGGGTGTTTTTTGTTTAACCTTATGCCTGTTAAAACAGTAATTATAGCTCCACATATACAAATATTGTTCTTGAAAAACAGAAACTAGTTTTTTCAGGATGCAGCTTACATAAATGTGTGATTTATATCACTAAACTGTACGCAATGACTGCATTTAATCATTTAAAACTAATTAAACCGTTATTAATTGAAATTTATGAGGTGATAAATCAAAATTCTTACCACAGTAATACGTTCTTCACCATAAAAAACGATAAATGCCCAATACAAATCAGAACAAATTCAGAGGTTGTAACAAACTCCAAGAGGGATTTCCTGTTAATTTCTGTAAACAATAACTTACTTTCTTTTCTTCCATACATACTAAAATGAAACTCACCCTACCTAGATCATCTTTCTAGACTGCAAGTCTTGAAAATCCTGCGTAACTTTTGCGCCGCCTCTCAAATACGCCCAGCTTTGCTTTGACCCGATGATCTGAAATATGTGGCCTTGACGCGGAAAAGGTAAAGGGGTGTGAATAGTTTCGCGAGTCGCTGTTCATCCGCGTGGCTGTGACCGTTTACCGTGGCTCTGGGCCGCGCCTCGTCCTCCTGGCTGTCGTGGGTCCGGCGGCTGTAGAGGGCCTTCTGCGAGTCGGTCAGCATCTGGACTCGCAGCCAGTGGTAAACCATGTCGGCGCTTCCCTCGCAGTCCGCCAGGCTCAGCTTGGCCGTGCCCTGCGGGAAACGACGGAGGGACACGGGTCAGGAGGGGCGTCTGAGGAGGCGCGCGGCTTCAGCTTCCCGTCGGACCCACCAGGAGCTCCTCCTGAGCCTGAGGGCCCAGCGAGCAGACCGACAGCTGCAGGGCGCACACCGCCAGGGCGTTGGCGGGGACGGGGATGCGGAAGCCTTCGTTGAAAGTCATCTGGCTCCGCGGCTCCAACGCGGTGCAACAGTAGAACGCACAGGCCCTGCTGGCGTCCAGGGGAATCAAGTGGACCTTCACATACCTTCAGGCAAACACGGCAAGAGGAAGAACAGGTGATGCTTCGCGCATCTGGATCACACAGATCTAAACAGGGTTCATGCTGAACACGTGACGAAGAAAACATTCACACAGTAGTTTGAGGTTTAATTTTAGAGTAAGGTTGACGGATTGGATTTTTTTTTTTCTTCTCATCTTTACGATGTGTCTGAAGAAAATCTGAAGATCTTCTTTTCTTGAGTTTTGTTGGCAAGAAACATTTGGTATGCTTTACCGCCAACCTACTGGTACCGAGTGTGGCTCAAAATGTCCTTTTTGTTTTTATACATGTAGTATCAAAGATCATATTAAAGCAACATGAATCCTTTTACTTTCTAAATTTCCCTGCAGCACATTTATAAAATTAAATGTTTCATCTTGTGTGCGACAGAAAAGTCCCCATGGGAAAAAAACTCCACTAAAAGAAAAAAAAAATTAAGACTCGTGATTAACGTAATTAAGGATAAATTACCTTTAAATTATTATTCAAGGTCTTATTTTAGACGTACAAATTTAAAAACGTTTTAAGAATGAACGGACACTAATTAGTGGAGATCCACAGCCAGGGTGGGAGAATCTGACAACAGAAAACTGTTAATGAAAAATTAAATGTCTTCAGATGGAAATTCTTTGAACTGAACTCTAAAAGGGAGTGAACAGAAATGTGCACAACACTTCTTATGCTAGTAAAGGAAACTGCAAAAGTAATTATGTTCTAGTGTGTGTCGGTCTGTCAAACACACAAAGTTGGTGGTTGCACCATAAACATGTGAAATGGTTGAAAGAGTGTGAATATTTTTGCATGCGTTGCAGTTTAAAGCTACCAATTGTGAGAAGAAACAATGAAAATCCAAAAATATATGCTTGATAACTACATGTGCACCAACTGGCAGCTTATTAGAGCAGAAAAACCACCTAATGTCTTATAGTCATGCTTTATCATTTCAATAAGAAAACCAGTTCTATAGTCACAGAGACTTTAGCTCTCTTCTATTCTGCATTTACAAAGGAAAAGTGTTACTTTAATTGCAACAGCTAAAAATACTCACACTTTATAGCTTTCTCTCACATTCGAACAGTTCAGACTCTTCAGCTGCAGCACATGCAGCCGCAGAGACTGAGAGGCGGATTCCCACCTGTAAAAACACAAACAGAAAACATGAGGTCATCCGGGAAACTGATCCCAGCCCCACTGCCATCTACAAAACGCTCTTCGATCAGAACAGACTTACAGCAGTCCTAGCTGGATCTGGGTGGGCTCGCTTGCAGCGGACGCCTCTTTGGCGTACGAAACCTCGTCATACTCCTCTGGCCTGTGGAACCAAAAGACAAGGCATCTGCAGGTTTCAGCAAGACACATTTAAGTATTTTCAAGACCCTTTTAATGCCTCCTTAAATGAAATTTAAGACATAAAAGTCTGTCGGTGTAGTGGTAGATTCTGCTGTGTTATGATCAAACACACGAACATTTCTGGGCTCTGTTTGGTTTGTGTTTCACACACTGCGTGTGCGGCTCTCTACAGCTTTCACCTCCATAATGTGGAGCTCAAAGGTTTGCTTTAGCACAAAAAGTAGCAGGTCTGCCAACAGAAGTCAGCCAACGGTGAAAACAAACTCCAGCCAACTGGAGCTAAAACTGATCTTTGCTGCAGATGCAAAAACTCTAGCTAGCAGGCTAGCAAGGGTAGATTAGCATCCTGTTCTGCCTGATAGAAAAGTTCTGAGAGGAAAAAAAAAAAAAAAAACACGACATGTACGGGATTAAGCAGTTCTGCCACAACAAAATTTAAGACCTGTGATTCAAGGCCAACTTGCATCTTTTATGAATCAAAGACATTTTTAGGAATTAATTTTAGATCCATGAATTAAAGACTTTTTAAGGGTGCGAGGAAAATCTGTTTTCTTTCCATGCATGAAACAAGTTGCAGAAATCACTTCAGGACATGCAGTAGCTGAATCATTATTTTAACTGAAGTGATTCCTGTGGGGATTAGCTGTTGCTTTGAATTTAAAGGCATCATCATCATCAACAACAACATATTGTTCCTGTTCATGTGTTACGAGCGAGGGCGCTCTCTCACCTTTTACCCCACGCCTCGAACACGCCGCTGTCCGTGGCCAGAGCGTCCTCGGAAACCCCCGCCGAGACTCGCCTGGCTCTCCTGCCGCTCCGGTTGGCGCTGTTGCCCCGCAGCGTCACCCCTAGCAACAGAGGAGTAGAAAATCCGGATATGCTACGGCTGAAGAGATTAATCGATTACAGACGTAACTGTCAGGTAATTTAGTATTCAATTAATTGTTGACTGGAGTATACAGACTGAAAAAAGGGGCAATCTGTTGAAACAAAAACACAAAGAGCGCAGCAACAAAGCCAGAACTGTACAAAACATACAGAACACACATTTAGTATTTAAGATAAAAAGAAAGAAAAAAAAGGTTGTAAATATGTTCAACCCAGAACTACTCTAGTGGCATCATAGTTTTAGCTTCACTTCTGTAAAAACAAAAAATTATTTAGCACCTTTTGCAATCCAATTTTTAATTGGTTAACAGTCAGCAGGTTGGCACTATGCTGTATAGACTCCAAGTCAAGCAGGAAAAGCTGAGCTTCTCACAATGATCAATCGTTCACTAATGGAAGTGAAATGTTTATTTTCTTAAATAATTTGTAATTATGTGTATCTTTTAATGCATTTCCAATAGTGTACAAAAAAGGCTTAAAAGGTTAAATAAATAAAAATTTTTTACAAAGTGTTAAAAAATTTTTATCCGATTAATCGTCAGAATAAATAGATAGAAAAATCGAAGACTAAGCTCTAGAATATTCCACAGATGAGTTTCTATAGTTTATAGGAGAGGGCTGCGCTCCGCCTACCTGTGGAGGTGAAGGCCGTCTGAGCCCCGCCTTCTCTCTGGCTCTTGCTGTCCAGCTGGTGCAGCGCGGCGGGGCTCACCGTGTCCTCGCCGCCCATCAGGACGCCGTGCGACACGGTTTGCGCCCGCAGCCCCTCCAGCAGGCTGCGCCCCGCCTGCTCCATGTACTCCTCAGTCATCTGGGTGAGGGGGCAGTCCTGAGGCGCCAAGTGGTATGGCGTGTCCATGGGCGAGCTGGGCGGAGACAGGGACGAGAGCGAGGAGCGGGAGGAGAGGGAGGCCAGGGACTGCGGGGTGTCGTGAGAGCGCTTGCTCTTGCTCTGCGTCATGTGTTCGGGGTTGAAGACCGAGCAGTCCCTGGACGCGCTCTCCGGGGGCAGCAGGTATCGGAGGTGTGGGTCGAGAGCCTCCGCCGCCCCTTCGTGGCGCTCGTACTGCGGCACGCCGTAGATGTCGCTGAAGCTGATGGAGCTGAGGGAGCCGCGGCTGGACGCCAAGGAGCCTCGGCTGGAGGCCAGAGAGCCGCGGCTGCTGCTGGAGGACACCGTCAGAGAACTGGCAGACAGGCTGGGGACAGACCAGAGACAGCTCTGAAGACACTGTCCAGAGGCGTTTTTATTCTCTATCCTCAGTACAACGACTGTAAAAACACAGCTTTGTAATCAAGTATGGATACAGCATGAGCTAGAAAAGCTCTCTAAAAGGGGCAGCATTACGTGAGTCCAGTCACATAGCGCTATTTTGTATTGATTATTGCAACAGCGTCTTCACAGGTCTGTCCAACAAATCAATCAAACAGCTGCAGCTGATCCAGAATGCTGCTGCTGGTGTTCTCACTAAAACCAGGAAGATAGAGCATATAACACCAGTTTTAAAGTCCCTCCACTGGCTCCCTGTAGCTCAAAGAATAGACTTTAAAATACTGTTGTTAGTTTATAAATCACTGAACGGCTTAGCACCACAATACATTAAAGATATGCTTTTATTGTATCAACCTTCCAGACCTCTAAGGTCTTCCGGTTCTGGTTCTGCTCTGCATCCCCAGAACCAGAACCAAACGAGGAGAAGCAGCTTTCAGCATCTATGCACCACAAATTTGGAACAAACTTCCAGAAAACTGTAAAACAGCTGAAACACTGACTTCTTTTAAATCTCAACTAAAAACCCACCTGTTTAGAATTGTATTTGAAATGTAATCAATTATAAATTTATTGATGTAACTTGACTTAATGATTGATTCTATATTGCATTGTGATTCTGTGTTTGATATGATGTAAAGCACTTTGAAATGCCTTGCTGCTGAAATGTGCTATACAAATAAAATTTGATTGATTGATTTTATAGCACAAGCTATGTTACACTAGTTATAAAAATGCTGTACATATCAAATATGGTTTAAAATATATTTGACTTCATAATTGAAATTGGGCCTCTGTCTCTTTAAGGAACTCCTGCTTTTTCTGAAACGCCGCCTTCATGAAGTCATCACAACATGGCTCCTCCCTTAAACAATGTTTTTACCAGTGTTTCACTGAGCAGTAGCTCCTATAATGAGCTCAGCAGACGCTCAGCTCCAGAGTGTTTGCTAATTGCTGCTGGCTAGTTTGAAGGAGCTGAGTGGGGGAATCCCAAAGAAGAGGTGTAGGGATGCTGGACCCTTTGAGGAGGAGCTTTGCCCTGGAAGGCGGGGCTAGGTTCACTCAGGTGTTTTCCCAATGGTTGCCATGGAGATTAAAGGATTTCTAAAACATGCAATATGAATCAAGGCAACACTCCAGGTGTGTTTTTGATGGGAGAACAACATTAAAACGTGATCTAAAGCATAAAAAAAAAAAGTTGATTTTACATGATACTGCCCCTTTAAGAAGGACCTCCTGTAAAGTGACCTGATCAGAGGTATTTTTGAGTGGAAGCTTGTTTTTGGGAGGACTCGTGATGAAATCATGACTTTGAACACAAACAAACAGCGGCCATGAAACAAAGTTGTTTAGGTGGTTGAACGGCTGCGTAGCTCATGTGAGGCTGACTGCTTTGGCAGGAAAGAAGCAGCGTGCGGCTCACCTCTTCAGCTGGGAATGAAGGTAGGTGGTGATGCGCGTGGCCTCCTGCAGCTGCCTGAGCAGGTCGTTCCTCTTCTCCTGCTGCAGCAACCTGTTGGCAGGAGAAACCAAAGCACAACAAGTGAAATGAGAACGCCAGCCGACTCGGTTGCGGTGCATCAAACGCGCGAGCAGAAACGGCCTCGAGGGATTTGTGTTCCTTTTTCTGACATCTCACCTCTGATTGGCTCCCTGGCTCTGGGAGCTGTGGGCTTTCTGCACCTCCTCCTCCAGCCTGGAGCGCTCCTCCTCCAGCTGCTGCTGCTTCTCCGCTGCCTGTGGCTTCTTGCTGACCAGGATGAGCTCCTGCAGGAGGGCCTCCTTCTCGCGCAGGAGCTGCAGGAAGTCCCTGTCGCGGTCCGCCTCGGCGCGGCCCGACCAGCTCTCGCTGTCGAGCTGAGCGAGTTGGTGCTGGATGCTCTGCACCCTGACAGGACAGCAAGACAGTCAGCTCAGTTCTCTCATTTGCTCCTCATACTTGGGACTCGTATGGTTAGGAGCGGGCAAGTACATTTATTTTTTTCAGTCATGTTGGAAGGAAAAATGACAGTTACAAAGTTCACAGGCTGAGGTCCAGCAGGAGACCAGAAAAAAACCAAACATTTATGTAAATATTAGACATGCTATCAACAAGCTAACAAGTTTCAGTTTTGTGCAGTTATTCCTTAAATCAGCTGTGATGAAGACTGTCGTGTTACCACAACTTCAGTGTACGTTATCTTATCCAAGACATGGACAACCACTAAAACTGACAGGCCAGTGTAACGCTACAAAGTGATATTCACAGACGTTTTCCATCTAACCTGAAAGAACTCGAGCTATTTTGCACAAAAGAAAAAAGAAAGCTGGCAAAATGTGTAAAGCTTCAGACCTGCAGTTTAATGTAGCTATACACTCAGGGAAGCTCAATACAAATCCTAGTCTGTTGTTTCAAAAACCTCTACAATCTGTGTTGGTGCAGAAAAATCAAAAGCAGGTAGACTTACAGAAACTAAATTTAGTATATTATATTTTAAGTTTTCCACACCGCAAAATATAATGTATAAAAAAAAACTGTTACTCATCTTTTCTGTGTATAAACTATGAATTTAAATCCCTGCATGTTCTGTCCAGTTTTGTATGACTGATTAATATTGTGCCTGAACGACTGTTTTAATATTATAATCAAGCAGCTTTGAGTGTTTATTAAGAAGTCCATCCATCCATCCATCTTCTTCCGCTTATCCGAGGTCGGGTCGCGGGGGTAGCAGCTTCAGAAGGGAGGCCCAGACTTCCCTCTCCCCAGCCACTTCTTCTAGCTCCTCCGGGGGAATAAGAAGTATTTCTGTATATTTTTTCCCTGTTCTGCTCCTTATAATACATCACAAAGAGAACAAGCTAATATTAGCTGGTTATTTAGTGGGGTTATGCCAATAAAGCTTCCTTCTTTATAGTCATAACTAAAAAGTTATTTGCGCTAACCTTTAGTCAGTAATCATAAACATTGCTTTCGATAATGCCAAACCGCTACGCCGGTATTTAGCAGAACCTGAAAGTTGGGAAAAGCACTAAGCACAATATTAGCCCAGTTATTAGCGAAATATTTTTCAACAGTGGGCACACTTCTGCTGATTCTCCACTAGCAGAGCAAAATGTTTGTTTAGCGCTTTTGCTAACTTTGAAAACGTTAGCTCTCCCTAAATTAATGTTTCAGGGTAAACTACAAAGCGCTAGTTTACTTGGCTGCTTTGTCAAATTTAAGCTAAATAATGTTCACCATCTGTGTTCACTATTAATTCTTCAAGTAGTTACACATTCATATTCATGCTCTTATTTTGAAATGAAGCAGTTCCGTTTCCTCTCAAGTTCTGTTTTTTCTCCTCCAATAACCATTTCAAACAAGAAACTAATATGAAACACAGACAGAACAAGATCTAAATATAAATACAATATCTAAGGGAATTTTAAAACATTCAAGTTATAATGTCAACATTAAATTGATGTTGTAGTCTTTCAAGGCCAAATATAATTTGAAGTGAAATTAGCGCTTTAGCATTAGCTTTGGCTAAATACCATATTGGTGTAGCGCTATAAGGTCAGGGAAATTACCTTTTTAGTTAGTTGAGCCCACCACTAATTTTCAATTTGTTGACTTTTTAAAGTAGTAGGAAAAAATCTTTTAGGTAGCAGGTTTTTGTAAAAGCAACTCTTCCTTTATCTAAGCGAATCCAGACATGGAAAATGGTAAAAACACGCCATACTTTTAACGGTAGCAACAAAAATCTTTTAACTGATCAACTTCTAATAACTATTTAATAACCAAAGTTGTTTCCAAATAGCCACCTGTAACTATCGACACAGAGCAATATTCATTCTGCTGGCAGAGCACAACATGTGTTTACTCTGGACAAGTATTTATGGCAACAACAGGAAGTAAACAGCGCTCGGTCTCCATGCTGCGACCTCCTGCAGGTGGAAACTGACTGGGAGATTCACTCAGACCTGAAACAATCTCAGGAATCGCGCTGTCAGTTGATAAAATAATCCGTTTATATGAGCTGGATTTCAGAAGAAGTGACTCAGCATGAAAGTTTCCCTTCTTTGCTGCTCTGACTCTGATGTCATGGCTTGGTGCTGCCGTTTGTGGATCCCCCACAGCAACATGAGTCTCATAAAAACGATTACGACTGAGCCGGTGTAATGATACGGCCTTTTTGTTTCCCCAATTAGACGAAACGCGAGCCCTTTTTTTTTACGCCGCAGTGTCAAGCGCGGTCCAACGGCGTCGTTTAAAAGCACAGTTTGTATTTTGGGCCACCTTGTGGAGGACCAGGCTGTGCACTGCGGCTGGGCAGTGGGCAGTCCTATTCTGGCTGAGCACACAAAGGCAGCACACAGTCGGCAGCAGCACGGCCAGCAAAGAATGTGACCACCCAGCTCTTTCTGCTGACCAGACATCCCTCAGTGGCTGATGGACCCAAATACTATTCATAACTCGTCCTCCCACCCTTCCAGGGGGCAGCATGTGGAGGTGGTGGTGGGGGAATGGGGGCACGTTGATGCAGGGGTGAGTGATTTGGTGCTGCATGCCTCTGTGTCTCGGTGCTACCACTGACAAAACAAACAGCTGGGCAGACTTACTTCTTCTTGGCTTCTTCGTACTGCCAGTTGAGTTTGACTTTGTCCACCAAATGGGATGGAGCTTGGGAACCGTACTTCAGAAAAAAGGAAAACACAAAACGTTAGCAAGTCCTGATGACTCAGATGAGCACTGAAACGATTAATCGGATTAATCGTGATGAATCGATTGAAATAATTGTCAACTAATTTAGTAACTGATTAATCGTTAACTGGAGCATACAGACTCGAAAAAGGCCATTTGCTGAAAGACACTCAGAGCAGTAATTAAGCCAAAACTCTACACATATATATATATATATATATACACACATATTTTGCGTTTAAGACAAAAAAAAAAAAATCTTTGAATATGTTCTACCCAGTACTCTGGTAGTTTTTAGCTTCATCTGGTTCAAATTCTGTAAAACCAAAATCTCCTATTAAGTATCCTTTGCTATCCAATTAATAGAAAAAAAAATGTCAGTCAAACCATAAATGACCGAGCGTACAATAAAGAAATGCTCCATTGTTGCATTTTAGACAATTAGAAAGTTTTAAACTTTTTCTTACTTAACATGATTTGAATTACTTGTTTACTTGCATCTTTTAACATGTTTACAATTCTGTATAAATTAACTTAAATGGTTGAATGAAAAATCTGGAGAATTTGGCCATTTTATTTTAGCTGATAAACCGTTCAATCAGCAGAACAATCGATTAGTAAAATAATCAATAGTTGGAGCTCAATCCAAATCTACGAAGTTATTCGCTGGAGACGTTATGAGATTAATACACGCAGCCGACCTCTGTATAAATCAGACATTAAGGTAGTTGTATGACCCCTGACCTCTCCCATGATGTCCGTCTGGCAGCCGGTGTCGCAGTACTGCTGCGGATAGCACTGGTCGCCGGCGGTGGCGGTGCTGTCCGCCGCCTCGCCGGCTGCGTCGCTGACAGACAGGCTGGTCTGGAAGTGGACAGTCAGCTTAGCCAGGCTCTGAAAAACAAAAAATAAATATTCAGATAAATCTTTACATTCAAAAGAAAGATATTCAAACAACCTCAGTCTGAAAGCAGACCAAAAGAAATCAATGAAACCCTTAAACAGCATCGATAGGCTGTTTGACTTTCATTGGATGTATAAAAGTTTAAATCTTTAAAAGAAATATGAAGGTCAGACTGATAACTAAAGACCAGAGCTTCTGGAATATTGTTCTCTGGACAGAAAACACGTTTGGCGTAAACCAAATGCTGACATCACACTACTTCTTCCTATGCTGTTTTTTTAAATATACATTTTACTTATTTAATAAAACAAGATTCTGTTTTTATCTCCAATTAAAATCAGTTCTTTTATCAGAGCTAAAAATGTCTGATAGCTTCGTCACTTTGTGATGAGTGGAACAGAACAGTAGACAGAAACGGACACTAGAGGTCAGCATCAAATATGCAAACTGCAGCTGAGCGAGCCGTGTGGGTGGAGTGAGAAGGAGGCAGTTACCTGGATGAGGTCCTGCCTCTCCTTCTCGCCTGTGCTGATGGACTTCTTGATGCTGCGCAGCTCGTTGAAGATGGCCTGAGCCTCGTCCAGCTTGTAGTTCGTCTGACTGCAGGACATCTTCCTATCAATCCTGAACAAACACATCAAACATGTTTGCTTAGCAAACGAGTAGCTCTTAACCTTCCTTTTGATTCACTTCCAGTATCTCTATTAGGCTAGATTTGGCATTTTGTGACACTTTAATGATCAGAGTCATTTTAATATGAGTAAATACAAAAGGTTATTTTCAAATGATTATCCAAACCAACCTGGCCCTGTGTCAAAACAGCAATCCCCCCCCCACTGAACCTGACCTCACATCTAGCTGTGTCACCCTTGGCAACAACAACTGCCGTCAAGCATTTTGCAGAGGCCAGCGGTTTTTGTTCTTTATACCGCTGTGGAGAAATCTGGCCCACTCTTTGCAGAGTTGCTTTAACTCAAGTCGTATTGAGGAGTTTTCAAGCATTGAAGCTGCAACATACAACTTTTAGAAATAGTTTTAGCAAATATGTAAGAAAAAAAAAACATGTCATTATGTCACGTAGGATAATATGAGAGAGAATCTGTGAAAAACCCGAGCTCCTCTGCCTTCTCCATGTGGTCCTACTGCCATCTGCAGAAATACACGGTTAGGGCAGAAACAACCAGTCAGAGCCACGGGGACGGTCTTAGCGATGTCAATCACCCTTCTGTATATGCAGCTAAATGTGCTAATGGTAGAGAAACAACGTACCACTCCAGGTAAGCTGTTCATGTGGCGTCATCAGTGGCCATGCTAACTAGCCTTAGCATTCACTACAGGCTCTGATATGGGGAACCAGCTGTTTACGAGGATGACTGACAGCACCAGGACCCTCCTCCTGGCTCTGATTGGTTGATTCTGCTCCAGCTGTATATTTCTGCAGATGGCAGTAGGACCACTGGGAGAAGCCAGAGGCGCTCCATCTTTTCACAGATTATCTGCCTCATACTACACATAGTGACAGCTTTAACAAATATGTAAAAGAATTTTTTCCTAAAAATTACATACTACACCTTTAACAGCTTGTTTAAGGTCACAGCATTTCAGTCTGGAAATGCTGTGACCTTTTGTATTTCTGAGGTCATGTTGGTTCTGTTTAAGAGATGTCTAGATTCTACAGGTCTTGTTCAGAAATGGATGATAAAGGTGAAATACACCTAAAATATAGTTAATTACACATAATTAACTTGACTTAGTTATGTAAAATAATATAATTACATATCTTTCTCCTCCCTGATAAATAAAAACATCATTTCAACCTGATTTGAGTTTCATTTTGTGAAACTTGACAAAGAAAAGCAAAAACAAAAGGAATCCGTAAGGGAGAAAGAATTTCTGTGGGAGGTTTCGTTCATCAATAACGCAGCAGTTTATTTTTAGGTTTTGGGCCGTTTCAGTCATGAGACACCGGACACAGATTCTGTTTTCAGATGTTCTTCCAGGCTTTCCCAGGTTTAGTAAGTGAAATATGATTTTTAGAGCCAGCTCATTCACAAGGCGCTAACAGGAAATGAATAAGTCCAATCACACTGCAAGGCTCCTCATGTGTTCACACACTGCAGTTTTTTCCCCCCACATTAGACTCATTTTATTTAGAAAGTCTTTTTATGCAAGCGGCCGACGATGTAGAAATCAAGTTAACCTAAAAATAATAAATCTGAAAAGTGTGGCATGCGTTTTTCATATTAAGCGGGTATTCCCCCAAACTTCTGAACTCAAATATGACAAAATTATCACACAATATACCAAATAAAGAGCTTTCTGACTGAGGATATGCTTCGACTATTTAAATAGTCAACTAATTTAGTAATCAATTAATCGTTAACCGAATACTCAAGAAAATGCCATTTTGTGAAATAAAGACATAAAGCAGTAATTAATCCAAATCTGTGTAAAGAATGTGTACATTTTGCATTTAAGATAAAAACATTGTGAATATATTCTACCCAGAACTCCTATAGTTTTAGATTCACCCATTTCAGATTTACAAAGGAAATGCTATGAACAGGATTGAGTTATTCATTTGCACTTTTAAATGAATTTCTAATGCATAAAAAAGACATAAGTGGTTAAATGAAACATCTGCAGAATGTGCCATTTTTTAAAAATAAATCCAATTAACCGATTAATTGATTACTAAAATAATGGCTGGTTGCATAGGGGCGGGGCCGGGAGGGCGTGACTAGCTCTCCTTCAACAGCAGGTTCTGTCCATCCTGACCCAGAAACAGGTTCTGCTTTGTCTCTCCTCTCCAACCCCCTGGTGGAGCCTGCGAGGTTCAAACTTTTATGTCCCCAGAACGGAAAAAAAAAAAAAAGAAAATTTAAAAACTACCGCTCGGTGCCAACCACTCCATAGGCTCGCATTTCCTTCAGTCTGCCAAGGCGTGACAACAATCCACCGGGACGTCGGCTGGACAAGCCCTGAAAGCGTTTGTGAAACTCGCCAAGATAAAGAGGTGCAAAGATGATAGAAAGCCTAAACCACAACTCCTGACTTCTTTAATGGTTGTAGTAACGATTATCATCGAGTGGGTTTGGTTTGGGGGTGGATATACACCAGAAATTGTTTATCAGCTTATCTGATGTGGTGAACAATTTGCTTTATTGCTGATCACAGCTAAGATTAACCAAAAAAACACAACAGCCTGAAGGGTCACTCCTGCTCTGAGCCCGAGCAATCCGCACAGAACAATGGGACACGCACAGACCAGCAAACAAAGTCACAAACACGCCTACAAGCACGTATACACATCGCAGCACTCCGTGTTTCTTTCTCTTTTTTTTGCAAGCTGTGTATTCTTCCCGGCTATTCTGGGAATCACTTGAGTTGCGTATTATCTAAGAGATAAGGAACTTCTTTGCCAGGACTCAGGAAGTGCAGAGGAATTTGCAGCCAGATATCTGTGTTTTTGAAAACCGCTTTAGAGGCCCCCTCCCTCTTCGCGTCTCACGCCCCGCTCCCATCCCCTCCGTGGAACAACTTCCTCTCTCCAGGCTGAGCCTTGGCTCCCTGCACTCCACTGGTGCATCCTCTTCCTGAGGTGGAGTCGCCTTTTCCATCAAAAAGAGAGAGAGAGAAAAAAAATCCCTCCATTTGGCTTTTCTCAAAAGCTCTCTTTTCCCCTCTCGCTCAGCGAGGTGGAGCTTCTATTTCTAACATGAAATTTGGAATGGCTCAGAAATCTTCCCAGCACAGAGAGATGGTTTGTGTGCGTGCATGTGTCAGAGTCTGAAAGCAAAACATTAAAAGAAAGTAAACAATAGAATCAAGTTCATAGATCTTATGAAAGAACCTTCCTCCTTTCAGTCATTGGAACTACTTTAAAGGGTGTTTTATATGTCAAAGGGCCACTTTAAACCTTAAAAAAAAAACTGTAGTCATTTGGATAAGAAGAGGAGACAGAAACACAGACAGGGATGAAGCTGAACTTTGTGGACAAGACCAAACAGAGGGAATAAAAGAGGGAAGAGGCCACTGGGTGGGGAGCAGCCGGGCCAAGTGTAGGAAGAAGAAGGTTGGCTGTGGGAGGAAGGGTGGACCGGGAACAAACACACACACAGCAGCAGAGAAACACTCACTCCTGCAGGGTCTCCACTCCCATTTCCTTATACTGCAGCTCCTGCTTCACCTGGGCCAGCTCCTGCTTCAGTCTGGAGAGCTGCGGACACAAGCAAGCGCTGGGTTACCATGGTGAACAACGGACTCCTCTCACCGCCACGGACAAAAACTGCCAAATCATGACTACTGGCACGGAGGAATGCTCGACTGTTTGTACAGAGGCACACACACACACACACACACACACCCTAAGACCTTCTCTCTTGAAGAGGTTTTGGACTGAAGCGTGGAAATCTTGACCCCAATCAGCGGCGGCCGACAAACGTGCCGCGGCTTTAAGAGTCTTGAAATTCAATCGGATTAATAAAATTATTTAGCTCCTCTCAGCATTGCAAGAGAAACTCAAAATAAAAACTGGAAAAGCACTTCTAAGTTTGTTCTATTTCAATCGGGTTCTCACTCAAACCAGGAAGTGAGAAAACATCTATCCAGTTTTACAGTCCTTGCTCAGAGAACAGACATTAAAACACATTTGTTGTAGTTTATAAATCACTGAACGGCTTAACACCAACATACATTAAAGATCTTCTGTTCCATCAACCTTCCAGACCTCTCAGGTCTTCTGGTTTTCTATTCGCCACTAATCTGGAAAAAAAACTTCCAGAAAACTGAAAAACTGCCAAAACACCGACTTACTTAAATCAAGAATAAAATCCACATGTTAAGAGTTGAGTTTGATTCATAGTAACAGGAACTTTGATCAACATATTTGATGTAACCCTGAAAACATCCTGACTGTGGAATCAGACATGACTTTTTGACCGTATTTTCTTAGCAAAGGATGAAATGACACTTTTTCCATCACCGCGTTTCTAAAAGTCGTGAGACGGTAGAGAAAGTGTGACCAGAGGAATCTCCAGCTCTGTGGAGCGCAGCATTACCACTAAATCACTAAAAGTTCATTTTCAGTCTAAAATGCGTAATGCGATCAAACAGCATCAATACTGCCACAGGTAGGCAAAACAATATGGTTAAAGTAACGCTCTCCCACATTAACAAGCAGATAATGTTTCAATAAACAGTTTATTGTAGAATATAGAGCTGCATCAATCAGATAATAGTAATTTCCCTCTTTCCTGGTCTCAAACTGGTCCATTTTAAGTTTTGAACAAACTTAAAAGAAAACACATAAAGGAGAAGAAACGCGTTTCAGGTTGTTTATGAATCAAATGGAAGATCCAGATTTGCGTCACCAAGGCTGGCAGCACATTGGAACGGATCGTTTACTTTCTTCGATATTGAAATTTTCTTTTTCTGGACTGCTGTTTCTTTCTGCTTTGGATGCTGAGCAGCCGGGTTGATTTTTGTCAATACTTTTTACACTTTCCTCATCTTTTATGATGTGTAGCCATAGCAACAGGGCAATTTACAACTAATTAACATCGCAAAAGCAAAAATTATAGATAAACAGTGTCTTCAGTCAGTGGCTTCTTCAGACTCACTGTGATACAGACTGCTACAGGAGATCCTTCCTGCCCACAGCCATCACCATCTACAATAACTCTTTGAAGAAAATTGAATGAATAAGAATTACAGCAGCCTTTAATTTCCCTTTGGGATCAATACAGTATGTTTGAACTGAATTGAATGTAAATTTATGCAACACAGGACAGATTACTAACCCGTTTCTGTCTGTGTGTAGTTTGTTACTGGCATTTATTGCCCTGGATAAGTGGGAGTTCTTGGTTTCGAGGCATTTTATCTCATTTATTGACCGCCAATCAGAGCAGATGAAGAGAAAATTGGTCAATTCTGATCTTTGAGTGATTGATCAATGCATCTCTGATAAAAATGTAACCAACTAAAAACCTAAATTAGTCAAACCTGAACATCTGACCCCACCCTGCTGAAGAATGGCTTTGGAATAATAATCAGTTCTTATGCAGCTTTAAATCTGGGATTTTGTCATCATCTGGACGTGTTTTAACACGGCTCTAGTTTGCTTGAGCAGATGGATTTACACAGCGACACTCCTTCCCCCCCACTCATTTTTTTTGCAGCATAACTCGTTGCTTTAAAATGACCCCGAGCCAGGAAATACCCCGACCCGTGCCATTGATCTCAGAGTAACATCCAACCTTGCCCTGCGAGTCCTGGGCCTCTCCTTTGCCTAACTCTTTGATGATGACCTCACCGTCGTCCTCCTGAGGCCCCCGGCCAGAGCCATGGTATCCTGTAGGGGCCACACCCCGGGGCCCCCGAAGCACCCCTCACCACATCCCATTGTTCTCCATCGATAGCAACTCACCCGCTCTCGTTTGCAGGCTATTTCCATTTTGATTTGATCAGGGTCGTATTTCGAAGTTGCAGACGAGCCGGAAAAAGCTGCAGACAAAAGGAGAAAGAGAGGGATAGTGGTTATGGGTTTGAGGCTTCGCCCTCATATTTCCTGGGAGCTGAGCCCCCATGAAAGCGTTGTGTGAGGGGGTCAGAGGGCGAACTGGGTGGAGGTGCTAAAACAAGAGGGTGGAGTGAGGAAAAAAAAAAATTGTGCTTTGGAAGAATTTCTATAGATTTAGATCTCCCCCAGCAGTGAATCACCATCACCAGATACAAGTAAAAAATAGTTTGCTTTTTTTTAAATTATGGTATTTACTGTTGTCACAGTAAAGACTGTAAAAGTGCCATAAAATATCATAATAAAATTCTAAATCCTTCTCCCCCACCTCTACTGTGAACACAAATAGTTCTTGAAAAACATTCCCATTTGAAACAGGCTACTGCTCAGGACCCCATTTTACTAAAAGAAGTGTGATTTATGTCACTGAACTGCACACAGTACCTGCTTTTTCAAATTTACTGACATTTACTGATGCTGTGGAGAAAGTAGCAAAAACAACATTTCAGATAATACTGTCAGTTTTGGTTTTTTATTTACCGAAATTGACGACTGAAATTTATTGTGATGATAAATCAAAAATGATAAACGTCGTTGTTTGTTTACATGGGATATATTCTTTTCTCTCCCCTCCGTCCCGTCTTGCATAACCTTGACGATCCTTACTGCTGGTGATGGAGTGGGTGTCTCCAGAAAGCTCGTCCAATCGCAGCATTTCCTGCTGAGCCAGCTCCAGTCGCTGCTGCTTGATCAGGTACATCTCCTTCTTGGCGGTGAGGGCCTCCTGGGCCACCACCAGGTACTCCTTCAACATGCGCTCCTGCTCCTGCCGCCATTGTGTCCGCGGGTTCTCAATCTGGGTGGTTTCTGACAAAAAGAAACAAACTTGATTCATCAGCAATAATCGAGGTAGGATTACTGTGTTTTAAAGTTAAGAAATGCTTCAAAATAAATTTTTTTTCTTGTGAAATTTGATCATTCAAATCAAATAATTTAATTGTGTACTAAAATGGCAAACCTAAACGGTGTCTCTTGGGCATTTAGAACAAAAATATTTATAGGACTGATTATAGAAAAGAGAAAAACATTAGCTCTGTATGCTAAAGTTCTGCTTTGCCAGAAAAAGTTCATGCAGCTGGTATGAGGATTCTCTGACAGTAGCTGAGTTTCCACTGACCAGATAAACACACAAATTGGAATTATGAAATGAAATTCACTTAATGGAAACATGGCAATTTAGAAAATAAAATGGCAAAATGTTTTTGGCTCTAGGATGAGGTGAATAGAAATTGTGCATGTCGCAAAACTACAATGAAAACACTTTTTTGCATCACATGTGATTAACAACCGGATATTACTACTGGCGGAAATGACGAAGATGACAGGAAGTGGTAGGATGGTGACAGCATGTTTTTTAGTGACTTATTGTTTGAACAAATTTACTTAATGGAAACACCGCAACTCAGAAATTGTGTTTTGTTGACATGAGTTGAATATCGACAAAGTTTTGTACACATTTGTAATGGGAACACAGCTGGTGAATAAAGCATATTTCCGGCAGCCTTTTTGAAACAGATCCTGTACCGTGGGTAGAGGAACTCCAGTGACGCTTCCAGCTCCTCTCACCATCCTCTGCACAACTACAATAGGAACTGGAGACCAAAGAGATTTACTCACTGTTGATGTGGTCGATGTAGTAAACTCCCACTTGTTGGTCGTAAACCTCCTCCCACCCCAGAGGCAGCTCATCTCCAACACAGTCGGCAAACGTTAGCGGTTTCGTAATCCTGGAATAAATTGGTTACAAAAGAGAGAACATTTAGCCATGACATTAAATATCTTGCACTTTGCTTCACATATGGCAATAGCTGCTTTTTATTTTATTTTTAGTGAACAGAGAAGCATTATTTGAGCCCTTAAAAACTAAGGATTCTGGCATAACGACGAGCAAAGCAGCAGAGAAGTATCAAAACATGTATTTTCCCAACTAATTATGTAATTTTTTCCTGTTCGCATCCTGCAGGGTTTTTCGCCTCATTTATTATGTAAATAGAGTTTAGTCAGTTAATGAAAGAGATAAAAAAAAAAAAGTCAACATTCAACCACAGGTTGAACCTGTTTCAGCAACAATTTTACTGGCTCTACCATAGGAAATTGTAGTAGAAAAAAATCCATATTTACGTTTTTGGGACACAAAACGTAAAGTATGCCCATTGAAAAGGCATGTATAATAAAATTGCTGGTAGAAGTAATTAATGAGATTGTTGTGCTTATTGATGAGCCAGCCACTACTACAAACAGAAGCTGAATGTTCTCTGCATTTAAAGATCAAAAATACAATCATAAATGTAATTTGAACAGCACAATAACTGACAATTGATTCAATGAGCTCAAAATGGTCAGAAGTGAAAATAAAACTGTTGTGCTTTTGTTTTTTTTAGATTTTCTTGTCATATTGGATTATGGGGTCAGGATTGGTGGCAGACTTTCAATCATTTGATTATTTTCTTCACATTCTGGATTTCCTATTTCAGAGAGCAAATGAAAGGCACCTCAGAAGCTTAGATACATTCAGATGCTATCAAATTTAACATAACTAAAATCAAATTGAACAACAAATGATTGCTTCGAGGTGAAATCAGTTTAAGCTTTTCCTATCCATTAAAAAGCATGAAAAACCGTGAACTCTTCAATAAAAACATTTTGAAGCTTGTTCAGAATGCTAGCTACAAAAAGAAACGTTTCTATTTAATCACAGTTTACAACAACTAGCAGTACACATAACATTTCCACCAGTGAGCATGTTGGATGATGGCATTAAAACCAGTAGCTGATCACCATCAATCACAGAGATCCTTGTAGTCGGAGCGTGAGGCCTGGTAACTGGCAAGGTATGCAAACAATGACGGGACTGCAAAGCGAGAGTAGCCGAGACGCTCTGCATTCCTCAGGAGACGCACGCTTCAGCTTCCCTCTCCCAGAAACCTACTGCACTGGATCTCACTTCCGCTTTCTTTTCTCTGTCAACAAAATGGTTTTCAGGCACGATGCCGTCGGCGCTCAGACACATGCTGCTGATTCAAATTAGAAGAAGGCACCGTGTTAGTCAGCCACTCTCTCCCTCTCTCTCTCCAAAAAAAAAGAAAAAAAAAAGGAAGGACATTACGAAAGAGGGCGTACTCTCATAAAAATGTCTGATGTTCCAATAAACGTATCAAGGAGCGGTGCTGAATCACACTCCGCGATGAATGAGTTGGGCTTGTCAAAAACAATCAGGGCTTCAAATTCAATGAACTGCCTTAGCATTTCACATATTTTTGGGGAATTCAACAGGTTGGGTTTGTTCTTGACATTCCAGAGATATAGTGCAGCAGTCCAGAATGTTACGACTGTGGGTTTCCTCGTCACGTTTTCATTTATTTCCTCAAACGCAGATGAAACAAACTCATTAAAGTTAGATAATCGATGGCATACAAACTTTCATAAATCAGTACATCAGGGTAAGAAAATTATGCAATTGAGGAATAGCATGAAACATATTCTACACCTGTAAAAGGCTTCAAACCACTTTAACTTTTTTGTCACATTGCATCCACAAGCTTTTATGTTTTACACGGGCATTTTAAGTCAAAGACCAACACAAAGTACAGCATGTTTCTGACAAGATAAAAACATTTTTGTCTTCAGAAAAGTGAGGAAGAAAAAAAAAGGGGTAAATGTAGTTTTCTACATGTTTCACAAACAAAAAGCTGCAATGTGACATGTACTGAAAAGAAACATCCAGTGCAACCAACCGCCTTTAAAAGTCATCCACCTACTACATCGAGTCCACCTGTTTAATGGACTCATTAGTTTTGGCGTACAGCTGTTCTGTGAAAGATCCAGCTGTACAGATCAACCAACAGTAAGTAATAAGCACTAGACAAAAATCTGAAAGGTTCTGAAAATAATTCAGTGATGGGACATTTAGACAAGACATTTCCAACTAAGGATGACAGACAGATCACACACAATAAAAATTATTGAATAAGACTGTGCCGACATTTGACGGTAAAACGTGTTTAAATCACAATCTTGATAAACAGACAATCCAGTGTAGGAGTTATCCTTGAATGAACTCCTCTGGTGTCACATGCTTCGCAACACTTGGTCTGACCGAATGCCGCAGGCGGCCGCATTTGGACTGAACCTGATTCTTCTCAAGCAGCGGTAACGTTTACATTCAGGTTGATGTCGTTTCAGGTTACACCGGCATGAGGAATTGAGTTTAGTGTAAAACGAGCTGCAGCGAATGCCTCATCGCTGCTGCAAAAATCGCATGAGAAACCTTGGCGCTTTCAAACAGAGGATGCTGGTGACAGCTGGGAGTGCTCTGTATTGTTTAGTTTTTTTAAAGTAGTGCGACGGACTGCAGCGTCGTGCTCTTAGTTCTGCACATAAACGTTATCTGCACACGTTCAGGTTTAAAACGCTGAACCGGAGGCCTGTATCGACAACTTACAGTTGATGTAACATGAAGTAAAATTTCATGAGAAATTGTAAAGACACACCTACAGAAACATGGCCGTCTTTAACCACGGTCGGCTCTGAAGGTGCTGCAGGGAACCGCAGCTCAAGAGGAAGAATTTGTCAAAAGGACGAGTATTATTGGTGCATTCCACAAATCTGGCTTTATGGGAGATTGACAGAAAGAAAGTCTCCCATAACAAGGCCATGAGAAGTCCTATGTGCCATGTCACTATTCCAACATATTTAGCATTTCTTATTTTGACCAATCAATTTAAAAAAAAAATCTTTCATAATTGGATGGTTTATTTTGGGTGACAGAAGATCAGGGTCACAGAAAAACAAACAAAAAAAAGAATTCTGACCTTTGATCTCAGAAGATTAAAGTCAAAATTCGGAGAATAAAGTCTTTTTTTTTCCTCCAGTGGCCCAAATCCTCCTTGGTAAACCTGACTGTTAATGTTCTGTTTCTTTATGTTCAGTCAGAATACAACAAATCTGGAGAAAATAATCAAATCTGAATCCATGTCTAGAGTTTCAATCTCAGACAGGAAGATGTTTACATTATTTCTCCAAGACTTTGCATTAAAAATATATTTTACTCCACAATAATTCACTGAAGTTTGAATAACCCCCATTTGATTCACTAAACAATGATCAGAAGATTACAAAAAAAGAAAATGCATGCTTCATGTACCTATGACAGAAAACCAGTGGCATGACGGCAGTGGGTTAAAAGGAGCTGCACAAGTGGAGTTTGGAGACAAAGCAAACAAGGCCACGCTCCTTACCTGCTGCTGCTGCTGCTCTGAGTGTTTGTGAAAGGCAAACAAGTGTCCCGACACCAACTGCTCTTTAAATACTTGGACAAGAAGCAATCGGACACAGTGAGAAATACTTTAGGTTTTACACACATATTCAGAGGTAAAAACACAAAAATACAACACAGGAGTTTCAAATGAAGGAGTTGCTCTATTCTTGGAGTATAAACAGAAAAAAAAATGACTTAAAGGAAAAAGAGGAAAGTTCAGAAGATGCATGGGGATGTGGGAAGCTACGTGACGTCAGCGGGAGTTTAATCCCAAACTGCCCTCTGACCCAGCGACAGAGACAAAGAAAGTGAGGGGGGGACAAAAAAAAAAAAAAAAAAAAAAACATGTCCTCCGCTCACAGCGCTGAGTCTCTGAATGTTTGGCTTGTTACGCAGTCTTGTGACGGCACCGTTTGTGTTCCAACTCATGTCTTGGGAGAGAGTCTCTAACCACTGCCGAGCGGTCTCTTAAAGAGACGGGCGCACAGCAGGACGGAGCGGAGCGGGACGGGAGGGGTGTGATGATGACACCCATTTAAAGAGCGAGTGTCAGCCGATTCATATGAAATGTTTACGAAAATATTTTTAGAGATTAACCTCAGTCTGCGTCTGGGAGAGAAATCCTTGAGTCATTCTCCTGTCAGGCTGGCACGGTGACCCGGACTAAACCTGGGAGTGCTGACAGTGTGAAACGGCCAACACCAAATTAACTTGCCTTTGGCTTTTAGGGTTATAAAAGGCTTTTCATAATAACTATATTTATACGCCGTCATTATAAAAGGCAGCTGCAGGATTAGCACAGCAGTGAGTGTTAGAAGAGTAGTATTAAGGAAGATTCTTGCCCTGCTGGCTGTGTGAGTCATTAGGTGACCGATGCTTATAGAAACATCCCACATCTTCATGGTCCATATTTAAAGACGGCCTTTAAAGCAGTTTAAGATGTAATGCAGCGCAGCATTAATGGCCCTGAGTGGTTTCCAGAGGATGATTACCAACTTTTTATTTCCTAAAATTCCTTTAGGCTTTTTGTTCATAATCTTCTTGTTTTTTGGTTGTTTTTTTTTTTTTAGGTAGAAATATTTGGTATAAATGACAACATGTCTAATTATCATTAGCCTCCGGATCTACAGCTAGAAATGCTGTGGCAGCAAACTAGGCAGACATGAGATAGAAGAAAGACTGGCTACACTCCACTCTCTTTGCTTATCGTCTTTATGTTTTGGCTTTTTTTTTTTTAGCTCTTAAATACATTTTGTTACGTACTCAGAGTCTCCAGGAGTGCGGAAAAGTTGAATTTAGTGTCTTGCAGTGCTGCGTAGATATCTTTGTATTCTGTTTGAGTCATATTTTTAAATCTGTTCAGTTCTTCTCCACTTCCTAATACGGTTTGTGACCCATTAAATCACGATATCAGCTGTGGTACTGCTGAACAAGGCCATGGACTTCGAGTTTACTAACTTTTCAAATCTGCCATTTTTATTCAATCATTTCTGATTTATTCATTGCTACCAGCGGTGTAGAGGACACTTTAAATTTGTAAAAAATAAAAATTCCTTGACACTGAAAATCAGATAGAAGTTATCAGAGCTCAGATTACTGTCTTTGACCTGGTTAGTCCATTTGGTGACATCCATTGTATGCATGCAGCATACAATTTTCTGCTGGAAAGCAGCCAATCATTTACAAACTACAGTCCTGCTATTTATGAAGGACAATGTAGTAACTGGCCTGTTCGATGCATCAACAACAAACTACATCTAACTCCTAAATCAATCAACTCCCCCTCTCATCACACCTCAGAAACTTTCAAACAGGAGTCGATCAAACACCAATATATATACTATATTAGATTAGTAAAAAAAAAAATAAAATTAAATACAGTGTTTTCACCTCATTTATACAAATATTTAAAACTAAAAAGCAACCATTATTCCTACTGCTGGTAAAGTGTAAAATTAATATTTTGGTGAATGACTTAAAAAGGATTTGAAAATGTGAGGAAAAGTAAAGTCACCAAGCAGCCTTTTGAATATTTTTAAACAAAACTAATCAATAGTTATCGATAGACTGACATGATACATCGTGAAATGTTTTTCCAACCATATCACCCAGTCCTACAACAAGTTAGGACATGCTTTTTCAGCCAGCTGGGTAGCAGTGCACAGGAAAAGGCGAAGCCGAATAACTTTATGCTCACTCGTAAACTGTGGGAACAGCATTTTTGGAGATTCACGTCAATTGTGGAGGATTCTGTAGACCTTGGTATCGATAACTGACCCACACATTTGAAGCCACAAGCGAATAATCACTAAAATGTTGATTGCATTGAAATTACAGATAAATATAGTTGCCTTCCAAATTCACACACTATTTAAAGAAAAGGCTTTTTTGCGCCGTTTCTAACTTTCATTGAAAGTAGGTACGGATGTTTTTATTTTCAATGCTTTTCACGCTGATCATTATCTCTTTGGTCACAGAAGACAGAAAGTGAGGCAGCCATCTAAAGACGGAGGAAAAGCAGAACATGAAAACGACAAGCATGTTCAGCTGTGGAGGGACGAGATGCTCCGGGGTCCCCTCATGCCTCGCAGTGTCTCAGATAAACATATTTGGTTGTCGGAGGCATTTGCTAATTCTAGAATAATCTGAGCCATTTTGGGTCATCCCAGAGGATATTTCTATCTCCACAGCTCCCTCCCCACTGCCTGGCGACGCGCTGCTGCATGGGAAAGGCATGTGAAACTGGAGTCTTGAACGGCCGGTGAAGTTGGGTCGTCTCCAACAGCTAGTCGTTGCACCTGGGCAGCAACAGCAAGTCTCCACAAAGTGAACAGCAGATCTCCCAAAAGAAAGAATAACTATTAGAATTTCATCACAGAATCCAAATAAAATGTTTCCGTTACTTTGGATCTGTAGGCTACTGGTATCAAGGCAAATCAAAGATGTAAAATGTCAGTCAACTAGGTTCCCCGTTGTTGTAAATAGTTCCCTTACTGGTAGCGCACAGATGTGAGGCAATTTATGATAAACTGAACGCGTTTAAATTTAAGGGATCCATCAGTTTTGTGGTCATCTACTCTACATTTTTTCTAGATAAATCATGCATTTACATTTTTCACAGTTTTTCCTCAGAAAAACCTCCATCAACGACATGACCGTAATCATCTTCTTCACAAAATGGAGTAGCATCAGATTTTGGCGGTTGGAGGATTTTTCTTTTGTCTTTGGTAAAAGATCACAAGCGATTCCTCCCGCTAGCGCTAGACTCTCAAGTTTGTTTTGGTTGTATTTACCCAGAATACCCTGTGCTATAATCCACTTCCTGCTTTCAGAGTGCTCTCTGACCTGCTTGCATCTGCAGTTGAACCCAGACCTCAGTTTTTTGGGGAACCAGAATTAGCTTTGTTGGTCCACATCAGAGTTTGATTGAGCATTCAAACTTCCTGAAAAGAACCAGACTATCTGGGGAAAAACTAGAGTTGGACAAAAGCGGACTAAACAGGGCTGGTGTGAATGAACCCTTAGTCCATATGTGTCAAACTCAAGGCCCGTGGGCCAAATCTGGCCCGCCATAGCTTTTTATGTGGCCCTCTAGATTGTAGACTAAACACTAAGTGTGCTTAAATATTATGTTTTCACTCAAATCAATGCAGTTTTTATCTGTTTATTGCCAAATTATATCAATCAGTCCCTCCAGTTTCTTGAGAATTACTGTAGAAATTCACACAAAATCCAGAAATCCCTGCACTTTTTTGTGCTAACAATTTGGAGTTTATTGCAGATTTTTCTCAAAATGTGTCAAAAACTCTTACTTGTCCTAAACAGCTGCCTCAGCCTTAATGGATGTCAGATTACAGTCCTTGATCTATGCAGCGAGTAATAAAAAGTCACATTTACTGTCAAAAGTAAGCGCAAATATTGTAAATAATTCCAGCTCTGACTTTTATCACAAAAAAACCCCCCACACACAAAAAGAATCAAAATCCTGGACGGACTGAAAAGACGTTAAACAACATTTAATTTGAAGAATTTACTGATATTTTAAGAGTTTTCTATCAATACATTCGGCAGAACCGGCCCTTTAAGTGCATTCATGATCTTGATTTGGTCCAAAACAAAAATGAGTTTGACACCCCTGCCTTAGTACCTTGTAAAGCTGCAATTATTCAAACACAACAAGATGGTGCTGCATCGCTGAAAATTGTAATTTGATTTGTTTCACATTCCCCCTCCCTTGTTTGTATGATGGTATATTTGTATATTTATATTTGAATGGGCATATTAATTTGTTCTTTTTTTAAATCAATAGAGATAAATCACCATGATTTTACAAAAACTTATCAATGAAATGAGTCGACGCTGCCAACAGGAACTTCTCCATTTCCAAGCCTGAATGGTATTACTCCTCAAAACGCTTTAATATAAAGTTGTCTTAAAGCTCAATATGACAGTGGGGTTTAAATCTGTGTATCTTCATGACATAGATGCTACAAATATTGTTGTAATTCATGTCAGCCACAGCAGAGCGCCCACTACGCTGCATTCCTGAAGTCAAAATCATAAACTCATCCAACCATCACAACCTTTTCGTTGTCCTATCGTCGCCCTAAACAAGCTGCCAAACTCAACAAATAAGAGCTAAGGAAATAAGTGGGCTTAACCTCTGCATAATTGTGACTGGGAACAACAGCAAATGCTACAACGGACGTCCCAGACGACACGATCCCATCTAATTCTGCGCATTTTTTCTTTCTACCCTGAATGTCACCTGCTTTAATTCCCACTGCGTGACACAGACAATCGGAAACAAAAGGGCCACAAGCGTCGCCGGCCTGGAAATTCCTGCCAGAGTTAAAAAAGAAACGTGGAAAACAACTTTGGGAGGAATGTCATTTATGTCCAGCCTCTCTGGCGCTGCATTTCAGAGCAAGCAGCTGACACATGCGCTTCTCCCATTAAATGTTGAATCTTATAGAAATAGGTCTCTATAAGTAGACCGAGATGTCCCGTCACTGTGCACATTTAGACGGCGTCGGGACACATGGACGGGAGCGGACCAGGCAGCACTGACTCAACCGCGACCGAAGTAAAGAAGCTCGGCTGTCAGGGATGAAGGGTTTGACCCTAGTGAACAAAGACGATTCTCAAATACCAGCAGAATAATGAATTATGATACTCTCAGTCATGCAATCCATATATTGTAACTTTTTTTTCCCCCAATTCTTGCTTTTACTGACAAAAGTTCAGTGGCCTGCGGAGAAATCCTGTCACATATGGTATGACTGCAAGTCCACCCTGCTAACATTAGCTTAGCACCAACAAATGGAAAGAGATTGATAAACCTTCCTTTGAGGTCAAGGCTGCCATTTTGGAAAAAATTGATTTTTTCCCCCCGATGGACCATCACACACACACACACACACACACACGTTGTGTGAATTCTTCCGTATTCATAATGTCAAAATATTGAGATGGCAAAATTACTTACAATAGACACACATTTTCCTCACTGCTCTCTTGCTGTGCCTCCAACACTCTGTTATCTTTACAACTTTTGTTCATTGTCAGGGATTTGCATAAAATACAGTTAAGACTCCATGCAACAGGCTGGATATTAGTCTGCCATGCAAACTGCAACACAAAACATCAGGAATCCAACAATTATTACTTTACGGTCTTTAGCAACATTAATATTGTGATGACATATTTCTGATTTCCAAATTTTGCTGGATGATAAATTGTCCCAGTAATTATTCCGATAAGATGCGATATTATAAGACCATTTTCAAGTACTATATCGCGCTCTCCAAGAACTCTTAACAATGGAGCTGGAAGATATTTTAAATATCCAAAATAAAAGCCGCAAACATCTGGAACCAACTGGATTATCAAGTCTCTGTAAACGAGATAATCAGAATGGAAATTGAGCTCATTTTATTTCATCATGTGATTAATTGATCGTTTGCTTATTGCAACAGGCTTAGTACCACGCAACATGCTTGCAAAGCAGCAGACTGCAGGCTAGCAGCCGGAGAAGACAGCCTGATCTCAGCTTGTCATGCTTCCAGCGCCATTTAAAAACACAAAACTTATACTTTTCTGGGCAGTGAGCACATTTACCTGAAAGATACAATTCAGCTTGTGTTTATTTTAAATGCAATATAAAAAAACCCATTTCACATGGAATTTTTAGAAATCTTATTAATGAAAACTGTGGTTTTCTTGCTGCAGTGTTAATTGTTGCTTTTCCTACTTTAAGAAAAGAAATTGTATCGCGTTTGATTTTAAATTTTCGGGTAAGTCCCGTAATATTTTTACTCCAGTTTATCATGCTGTGAGAACTTCATACCAGCCCCCCAGCCTGTCGACTACATGCTTCCCCTCCGCCCCCCTTTTTGAATGAGAATTGTGCAGATGTGTGGACAGGGGAGGGAAAAAACACAATGGTGCCCCCTGAGCACGAGGTTAGTCCACTGACTCTGGCATGTCCTGTTTAGGTAGTGTTCTTCACAATATACACACAGGGAAAGAACACACAGCTGCTCTTGATGATGATGATGGTGATGAAAGGGTAAAGGGGCAAACAGAGGAATGCTGAGCAGAATTCAAGCAATTAATGGTCAACTTTATAGTAGTAAAGGAATCTGAGGTAGGCAGACAGGAAGTGGGACATCAAAGGGGTGTCAGCTGGAGGAAAGAGGTCCAGAACAAGAAGTGGGTTGACCCTTATTGTCGGCTCACTTCAGACACACAGGGCAAAATGACAGTCGATGTTCAGCAACAACAGCCTCCGCAGCGAAAGACAAAAAAGAGCCATCATAATGAAAACACTGGGGGAAGCAAAATAACAGCGGGGTTCAGTGAATGTGAATAACCTTTCAGTGCTGGAAACACAGCTCACCCTTTCCAGAATAATTGAATTTGGTGTGCTTTGTGACCAAGCATAAAGGCCTCCCTTTGCCGAGCGGCAGGCCGACCATGACTGTTGCATAACAGAGCTAATAAAGGAGGCCTGCGGGCCCCGGGATGCGAGGAGGGAGACACATGGGAATTGCCCCTGTCCTGCTGCTTTGTCTGGGGCACGAGTGAGCAAAGAGCCCCCCCATTTACCCCCTTGGAGCATAAGTGTAGGCATGCCTAGCAAAACGATCATTCCACAGCAACAACAAAAAAAGCCCCACAGAAGTGCCTGGGTTATCTGCGGGAGATGGCCGGGCGTTGCTAGAAACGTCCATCATTCGTAGAGATGTGAACATCCCTGATACTGAAGGCAAAGCGAGTTTGTCTAGGTATACCGCAGGTATCCGTTCACACTTCCATCCAAGTTTTCACTACATGCCGCCACCTAACCCGAAGCAGGTCCGTCTGAACAAGCATGAACTCTGGCTGGTCTATGCAGCTCCGTTACAGCACATCACGATCATCTCTGGCAATTATGATTGCGATGAATGGCTCTTGCGTTTCGGCAATGAGACGATGATCCGCCGCCGATTCTTTGTGGACTGAATAAATTCTACATCGATTAGAATTATTATAATAAACAATTTTTAATGTTATGGACAATAAATCAATATATCGAGATAGATAAGTGATCAATAGACAAGAGAATGTTCAGTAATTCAATTGAACTCCAATCCAGAACCGCACAGCATTCTGGGAGATGTAGGAAGAGATTAGAAGATGTAAACTAGTTAGTGGGATTAACTAACTCATTCTTTGGTTACCTAGCAACAACATGTAGTTACTTGCGCAGCAGCAGTTTCGGGTTTCGCCACCGTGCCTCGTAACTGCTTAAAAATAAAAAACGCCGCCGTGTAGTGAAAACTGGATAAAACAAGAAAGGTCACGGCACCAGTTTGGCAGTAATTTGGATATTTAGACTGATCAATAATTACCTATACTGACCAATACACCGTGATACATCTTCAGCCACATCGACCAGCAGGAATAACTATTCAATCATGTTAAAATCATTTACCTTGATATTTCTGAGCAAATACAGTGAAACTGTTTTCTTAGTGGTACTATGAGAATCTCACACCTGATCAGTGAAATTTTACATGTTTTTGGACTGCTTTCAAAAAACAAACAAACCGAGAGACCAAGCTTTTATTAGGTAGACTCAAATGCACCCAACTATTAGGACAGTTTCATCTTAGCGACTTCATGCCATCTTTAAAGACTCTAAATGACATCATAACATGTTATCTCATCTAAAGAGTTATAAATCACCAACAGTGAGCGAGCAGAAGATATATGCCCTCTTAATTAGCTTTAAACAGATGAGCTGTCAAACTAGGCTTTTAAGTCTACATAACGCTTGAGTAGCTTTCAAAGTGAAGGAGAAAAACATTAGGTCAAAGCCTGACAACGTTTTGATCCGATGTCAGTCAGATTTAGCAGCAGGTAAAGAGAAATTTATAGGAAAGGCCGTTTCAGGTGGCGACAGAAGACATTCCTCTGTTAGATGGCCAATAAATCACTGAGCAGCACCAGAACAAATGCAGGAAACATTCCCTTCGTCATGCAAACCTAGAAACTCCTCCCGACAGACGCTCACTACTGGAAGAAGTTGTGAAACAGCGATGAGCCCTGTGCAACAATGGTCCATCAAAAAGCAGGGAGGGGTTGTCTTCAAGAAAATCTGGGTTTTCTTATCTAGATTACATCCAGCTATGGCGTTCACCCTCCTGCTGGAATCAGAGGCCAGAAATGTCGAGCATTTCAAGTCCTCAGTTGCTCATTGCAACAGATAAGGGTTCACAGTTTGCTTCCACTTTTCTTGTGCTCTTTAAAACGTGACCTGCATCACAAGTTCTCGGCCAGTAATCGCCTGGGAATTTCAGAATTGAAAGTTTCCTTTCGCCAGCAAAACTGTGGATTCGTCTCGCTGCCTTCTTAAAGTATTTTCCACCCCGTGAACTTCTCCAAAATATCACCCAACGACAACAACAAAGTTGGATATATTTTACAGGGATTTTATGCAAACACAAAGCAGCACAGAGGAAGGAAAAATAACTTGCAGAAATTTCTACAAATAAAAATCTGAAATGTGTGGCGTGCATCTGTATTCATGGTTTCCCCAACGCTGATACCCCTAAATAAAACCTATTAACATATAATCCATTAATCTGAGAAGCAGCCAAGACGTCCATCAGATTTGCAAAGATCCACGGCTCAGGTAGGAGAGCTCGTTGGCAGGACGACCATTAAAAATCTGTCATCACTGTTTAAAAAACACAAACAGAAAAAAAAAAAGTTCTATTTGGGTGCTGTGGTCAGATGAGATCAGTACTAAAAAAATTTGACCCATTTCAAAAAGAAAAATAAATGCTGGAGATTGCAAGCATTTGGACCAAAAAGTTAATTTGCAAAAAACATTCAACTATTTAGTGTCAAAACCTTGTTCTACAGAAGGATGTATACTTTGGCAAAATGCAAAGTTATAAGTTAAATCAATAAAAATTATTAAAAGATATGCAACTGTGCCCAGGGCGCTATTCCATCAGGGGGCAGCATAAGCACTTAGGTTAAAATTAAGAAAACAAAACAGTATGTAATTGGTTCCCCTAATGAGTTTTCTATTACTTTTTTATATTTTTACAATTCAAGCATGGAGAAAACATGACTGCACACTATAGAAAACAAAAACAAATGTTTGTTTCTTATCATGTTAGCATTTGGTGCTAAATCAAATGACTATTTTTTTTCTTTTTAAAACAATTTACCCTGCTTTTCATCTGGCTCTAAATGCATAGTATTGAGAGAGGTCACATCTGGTTTATTTTGCACTGAACATGGATTTTCTAAAAAAAACAAAACAGTGCGACATTTCTGAAACCTTTGTACCATTTCTGAATACACACGAGATGGCATGTTTACTTGTTTTTCTGACATTACGACTCCCCTAGATGAAAATATTTTACACTGCTTACAGACTGTTTAAGCCATTGTTTCAATTTGTAAAATCTTTTTTTGCGTGGGGATTAAAAAAAAAAAAAAAAAAAAAAAAAAAAAAAAGGGATACCAGGAACAGAATGAAGCCTCACCCAGTGCAGCATTTGTCCAAGAACAACCTCCGGGGATAATGGACTGGGTATAAAGTGAGTGAAAAAGCAGCCAGAGTTTGAATAAGAACAGAACGATCTCTGAAAATATCAATAATATCTACTAGTTAACACAGTGGACCCAATATGTTCCAAATATGGATTTGGCGAAAGACATTTCCCCCCATTATCATGCTCTACGCCTTGCAGGATTCAAATGAGCTACAAAGACAAGACACTTGTCTCTAGAAGTACGATAAAGGGCTGCTTTGATCGATTTCCACCTTTCCCTTACATTACAGTAGAGGTAAAGTACTTGCAATAATTCCCAGTAATCTCGTAAATCTGCTTCAACTCCCCCTCTTTGAGCCCGTTTCTGGGCTGGTGAAATCCAAGTCCCCACAAAAGCACATCCTTGCAGCTTTCCCACTGGCCCAACTAGCATTCTTCACATATTTCCACAAAGGTTTCTGGGAGTTGGAGTCTCAAGCTCGCCACTCTACTACTACTACTACTACTACTACTACTGCTGCTGCTGCTCCACTCCTTAACCCCAGTCCAAAAAAAAAAAAACAACACACACAATCCACGGCCACTTTGACATAAACAAGCAGACTTTTTAGGCCGTTCTCGACGCGCCGCTCATCTGAAGGAGGTGTCTGTGTGAAAGAGGAGAGGGAGAGCTGCAAAACAATGGCTCTCTGTTGAGATTCGTCAGCCAGGAATGTTTCAGGTCACTGAAAGTCATCAAGTCGACGAGTGTACTGATGGGTTCAGGTGATTGGAGCATCAAGCTTGCTCTTCCTTGAGGCTCAGGACTAAGCGCCTTGGGTGACCAGACAAACTGGGTTACTACTGGTTCAACACACAGGCTGCTGGTCTGGTGACACCAAACTCCTCTGAAACACAACAAACCGGAAAGGCTGAGGCTGCCGCAACTCCCTGTCAAAACACTGTCAGACTTGGTGTGTGGAGGGACACGATGGGAACACATTAAAGTGACCAGCATGGTGCATTGATATGATGGGCGTTGCACGCACACACACACACACACACACACACGATACACACCCCTGCTTCAGGAGGCCACATCTCCTGCTAAATCTCAGCTGATCAGAGGTTCCCAGCTAATTAAGTCACATCAAGCTGGAATCTGATTAAAAGGAGGGAAGAATGAGCACACTCATCCAGTCTACATCTGGGGGCAAATATTTCGTTTTCAGGCAGCGCCTACATGTGCGCACATAGTTTAGAAAGTTAACTTGTTGAATTAACATACCTCCGTGAGTGTGTGTGTGATCCCACTACCCCCAGGCCTCCAGCCTACCTACCTATCTCTGGGGTCAATCCACGAAGTTTGCCGGGTGTTGTGGTCGATATAAAACACTCTCCCGTCGTAATCCCGGGCTTCCTCCCAGCCCGCGGGCAGCGGCAGCTCCGAGCTCTCCCTCCGCTTACCGCCGCTGACCCACGGCATAGCGTCGACACGGCGAGTCGGGCAGAAGCCCCCCTTGCCCTGCTTTTTTTTTTTTTTTTTTTTTTTTGTTATACCCCAGAAAAAAAAGAAAAGTCGTCGGTCTTCACTGCATTACAAAAGCGACTCCACCTCGACGCGATGGGGAAAGGAAACGCGAAAACGGCGAGTTTCCACCGAGGTCCTCCGCTGAAACAGTCCCGCGGGAGGAACATCCACTTTCTTCCGCTACTGGCCCCCTAAAAACGGTCCAGCGGCGTCCGCGCGGTCCTCCATGTTCGCCTCTCCACCATATTTCATTCCTTCGTGTCTGTCCATATTTGGGGGCGGATTTGCATAAACGCTCGGACGTACGACTGAGCGAGTTCCTCCGTCCAATGGGAGCGGACTGGGAACCAGCGCTCTCATTAGGACTAATTACTACCACCCGGACTGGGGATTTAAAGCCACTTTAAAGTGTCGCGCCGCTTCAGAGTTTTATCGCCACAGCAGTGGAAGATAAAAACACACCAAGAAGCGCTAAGTAACAAAACAAGTTAAAGCAAAACTTTCCACGTATTGGTCAGTAGGACACTACCACATTTTAGTTCGGCTTAAAAATGAATTTTTTTTATATCTAAGATAAAACAGTAAATATATTTAATGTAAAAACTTTGATTTAAACACCCGGACTCCTCCCACTAAGTTTGCTGCTGTGATTGCGGCGGCAAGCGGTACAACAGCGCCATCTCGTGTCTCCTATCCAAATAGCATCTTAATGGAAGCGTATCGGTTTCTCTGCCATACTAGTCAAAAAATAAAAGTATTATAAAAAAGTTTGTTTCAGTAATTTAATTCAAACAAAGTTCTTTGCAGACACCGAGGAAATTAATTTCACACACAGTGATATGTTTCAAGCAAGAAATGCAAAATTCAGTTCCTCAGAAAACAGAAAGGAGAAAAAAAACGTAAGGTAAAAATTTGGGGGTCCATTAATGTCAAAAATATGTTTTGTGTATGTAGCATGCTCACGTAATGTAACGTGTTTATGTGCATATCGTCACCGTCCTAAAATAACGGCCCAATAAATATATCTAATTTTATCCCCCCTAAAGTCAACATTTTTGTATTAAAAAAAATGTGTTTTTTTTTTTTTGCCATTTGTATTCAAATTTTCAGAGAAGCAGAATGGGGTGTTTTGAACAGCTGTCAGTCAAAGTCATCAAAACTAACTGAAATAAACACGTGAAATGCATCAGTCGGTGGGTAAAGTCTCCATATATTACAATAGTTAACAAAAATGGCTGACCTGAATTCCAACAATAAGTTCACTTATGCCTCTGAATTTATTTGTTCATTTCCTGCATACCTTAAATATAACAACAGAAAAATCAAACCCGAACACCTTCCAATGTAGCTCTGTCTGTGTGTTTTAGAGTCTGATGTTTGAGTGTATTTGGCCTTCACTGAAGTGGAACAGAAGAAATCGCTCGTGTTTCCGCCCTCATGTGGCCGAATGAATGAACTGCAGCGGTGTCACTTTTTAACAAGTATCTGCTACAGCAACAACAACAAACAAAGCAATTTAATAGGAAGAGAAATTAACAAAGAAGGGTTTTTTTTTTGCCTTATCTTTTTTTTTTAATTTTTTTTTTTTTACTTCAAACAGTATGGGAAGTTTCTTCTGAAGTCGTCCCTCTCACACTGTTTGAATACAAAGAGAAGCTTCCTTTTTCTCTTCCACGAGGAGATTGATTTGGTATTGTTCTGTCCGAGTCTTTGTCCGGACATCAGAACTCTCAGCTGGGGATTTTATTGCCTTTTTGTTTGCGGTTCGAACAATGTTCTTAAGAACGGGAAACATTTTCTCACATCTCGGCTTTGATCTGCAGCCTCCTACGATTGTTTCCCACAGGCTCTGCTGTGTTCGTAAGAGACGAGACAATAAGCTGCTCTGTTGTTTCACATTCAGTCACATGCAGACCGAATCTAAAAGCAGTTAGCCCAAACTGATGAACATGACAGAATTTGCAACCCAGTTCTGTTGCTCTTGCACTATATTGATTCTTGAATGTATGGAAGCCTATTTATCTACGTTTCTTTCTCATTCTGTGCCATTTTGCATGTCTTGGTTCCATTTTAAAGAGTTTTACATCTGGAAATAGTTGCTTCTTACGTGTACAGAACAAACTGCTTGGCTTTCTGTCTTCTGGCATCGACATATCTCAGGATAAAACACACAGGATGCAAAAACAGACATGAAAGAAGTCTATTTTTTTCTGCTGTAACATAGATTGGTATCTTGTCTACGTCTAATGACCTCTCCTGTGGCTTGCAGCTTGGGGAAATGCTTGACAATGGTTTCATCTAAACAAAGCCATCTCTGCCTCTGCTCCTGCTGCCCATTGGCATGGTGGCAGGATAACAAAGGGGGAGGTCCAAACAAGCCCCCTCTCCTTCCTGCATCAGAAGATGTGTGCTCTTCTGAGTGGAAAGTGTTTGTGAACAAGCGCCGAGCCCTGAGCCAGAGCAGTCAGCTCTAATTACCAGGCGCTTTGAGCAGCCTCCGTCCTGACCGGACTCCGAGAGGCCTCTCCATCCCAGGCGCAGCCGGTGAAGGGGAACTCTCATGGATCTCTTGAACGTTGAGGCAGGAGAGGCAAGGAGACGCATGGACTCACCTGCCTGCATCTTGGAACTGCTGGGGCTGCTGGTCTACGTCGGGGCATGGCTCTGTGCTCTGGGCAGCACCATCCTGCCGCAGTGGCTGACCAAGTCCACCTCTCTACTGCCCACCGAGAGCTACGGCTTGGGACTGTGGGAGACCTGCGTGGTCCAGGACATCGGCGGCATGGAGTGCAGGTCTTACGACAGCCTGCTGGGTCTTTCCAGCGACCTCAAACTGGCCCGCATCTCGATGTGCACTGCCCTCGCCGTGGGCCTGCTGGGAATCGTGGTCGCTGTACCCGGGCTCCACCTGATCAACAGCTGCAAAGACTACAAAGGCCACCGAACCAAGAGGACTCTGACCATCATCGGAGGGGTGCTGGGGATGATGTCCGGGGTGCTCTGTCTGGTCCCCGTGTCCTACGTCGCCCATTTGGCTGTGATGCATTTCTTTGACGAGAAGGTTCCCGAGGTGGTGCCTCGATGGGAGTTCGGAGACGCCCTGTTCTGCGGCTGGGCAGCAGGGTTCCTCCTCGTGGTGGCCGGGCTGATTATGGTGACCTCCACCTGGTGCTCCCAGGCGGAGCACCACCCTGCACCACAGAGGAGGTGCCGCGCCAAGAGAGACCGTGACCTCAGAAAACGCTCCGAGTACGTTTAACGAACAGAACAACACGATCACCTGTAGAGCTGCACTTCAAACTGCTTTGCACCAATGATATAAATGATTTTCATATATTAAATGCAAGATAATGTGTAATAGCTGATCCAGCCAAAAAAAAAACAAAACAACAACAACAACAAAAAAAACAGGCTTTAATTTGTAATGTTTTAGCTCTTTTAAACACTCACATGCACAATCATTACAAGATGACCTGCTGTGATTAGTACAAGTGAATATTTTTTATAAAGAGAGGCTTTAGTATTATTGGATGGCTTTCATTTATCACTTTCAAAATGAAAAATAAACTATTAAAGGCTTTTATTAGGCTTTTTGCTAATGTCTGTTATTCTTAATCCTGAAGCTCAGATCGTTTCTTAGCACCTCATTTTCTGTGAGTCCGCTCTGGTTTTCTGGTGAGTTGCATCGTCTGATACGGATCAGGTCTAAAGGTGAGCATTCTGCTCGTGCATAAAATCCTTGTGCAAAAACATGTGCAGTCAGGTTTCCTTTGTCTGTAATTAAAATTAAGTTAATGATCTGAAGCATATAGTTGTGATAAAAAAAAAAAAACTGAACAAATTGTTACAAAAAAAAAGGTAAATACAAAACAAAGGAACCACCAAAGGGTTAATTTTGTGTTGGTAAAATGCTGAAAGACCCGAGGCTGTGTGCAGCAGTGTCTTGGTTTGTGGTCTGTTATGTCACAGGTTTAGGCACCGGCCAAACCACAGCCACCCTCAGACGACCGGTCCGGTCAGAAGGGCCGAAGGGACTAAAAACAGCCGCCAGGTGTGTCTGCGGCGGTGGAAACACAGCTTGAGGCTAATTCCATCAGATTTCCTGGTGACTCACAGAGCTAAGCTGTGTTTAATGAATACTTTAATGGTCGAAGAATGTAGCACACGTTGACATAATTACACAAATTTGCCAGGGGTCAGAGTGTGTCACCGCTCACCGCGGTCCCGAGCCGGGGCCCGCATTGGCTTCGCAAGCACACAGGTACAGCGGTGCATAACGCGTCACACGCTGCGGAGAACCTTTCCTTTCTATCAGTTGTGCTTTCTGAGGAGCGAGCTCTTCCAGAATGAAGTTAATAAGAGATAATGATGTTGTCACACGAGCACGTCTCCTGAGGGGCCCCCGAGACGGGACCGGCTCTACTCCTGACCCGCCGACGGTGGTTCTGTTGAGACTCCCAGAGCAGGAGGCGAGAACGTCTGCACTGCAAAAACACACACAATCTGACCAAGTGTTTTTGGTCTAGTTTCAAGTTCAAAATGTCCTAAGCGTACTGGAAGTCAATAATTCCTGAACATTGATGGAAAAGTACAAGCTGTAAGTGAAATAATCTGCCTGTGGATTATTATTATACAGGCAGATTATATTTTGCATATTCAGGAATTATTGATTTAAAATAAGCATCCATCTCTTGCTGAAAAGTTACGTGTAATTTAGTTTTGCCTCTTTTCAAGTGTACTAAGATATCTGCACTATAAACTAAACCAAAAGATTTTATGTGTTTGCACTGTGATGAGCCTTATTTATGTATTTCTGCAAGTTACCAACAATGCAGTCTAAATCTTTGTATTTGTTTACATATTACTGACAAGCATGAGTTAGAAAGAAAAAAAAAAGATTTCGTCAGTTGTAAACATTTAGCGCAACAGGTTTCCAAACGGGGAGATTATTCTTGGTTCCAAGTCTAGTTTGGCTACTTTTCTGGTTCTGTCTGTTCCTTTACCAACACGAAACGCGCCCTCGTTTCTCTCAGACGGAAAAGAAGAGGAGTCCCCAAGAGGGAGTGATTAGCCAATCAGGAGTGGATGTTGATGTCACCAACTGAATTTACAGGGACAAAAATAACAATATTTTTCATGGCATTTCAGGTAGAATCTTTTCCAAATAAAGAGCATCGACTTGGAACGTCTGAAAAGATAAAAGGGCTTTTGTTGGCCTGCTAATTTCGGCGTTTGTTTCTAATTTTGGCAGTTTTGATCCTCCATACTATACGGACTGCAGAGAAGGACTCCAGTCCACCATTTTGAAAGCCATTAGCTGTAGGAAGGGTCCAAAATCAATTGTGGAGACTCTCCTGTGGATTGCAGTATGTTTCTAGCTCCTGTGAGTCTGGGCAGCGACACAACAAAAAGGAAATGATATGCCAGCGTCTTGACAGATTATGTCTAAATACATCCGAATTCAAACAAACAAAGTTAGTCTGAGGGCTTGATAAACAAACAGTTGTCATACACTGCTTATAATTAGCAGGCTGGGGAATTGACTAGCTGAGCCACAGCCCAGGTCAAAACATTCCCAATGTTAGACATCGTCTTTTGTATTAAGACCTGGAAATTAACTTATTGCATTTCAATTATACATATCTATATTTTATCTGTTTCGAAAAAAAAAAAATCCTAGACAACAAAAAACTATTAAATCGTGGAACGCAGTTTAATGACACAACAAAGAAAGCTGTTTAAACTGAACCACGTTTTAAAGATGGTTCCAGAATCTGTACTACAATTTTTTTAAAACAATGTTTAGGCTTACATTGTCGCCGACAAATTAGTTCCCTTAAGGGTGCAGTATTACATAAAATCCACTTAAAAAAAAAAAAAAAAGCTTTACATCATGTGATAATGTCATTCTCCTGGAGTGTTGCTTTGATACTTTCATGCATGTCTGGGGAAATCCTTTAATCTCCCGTGGCAACCATTCAGGAAGCAACAGCACAGGCCTCACCAAGCGCCCATTTTCAACGCAGCTCCTTGCTAGCACCCTGCTAATTGCTAGCTGTTAGCAATTAGCAAACACCTGGTGAAACTGCGCACCTGGTGAACTCGTTATGGCGGCTACTTCTCAGTGAAACGTTGTTTGTAAATGGGACTTTGGACAAATGTTGTGATGAGGTGTTGGAGGTGAAGTTTCAGAAAGAGCAGGAGCTTCTTAGAGAGACGGAGGCCCAAATTCAAGACGCTAAATTGCGATGTTGCATTTCTTTTATGTCATGTTTGATGTATACAGCATTTTTAAAAACTGACGGTAACAATGATTGTGCTAGAAATGGCAAATACACAATACTGCCCGTTTAAAATAGTGAAGGTAAGGCATACTAATAATCATGAAAGAGTGAGCCAAATATTATTCTTATAAATGAAAGTAAAGTCAAAAGTTATTTTCCCCTAGATCAAGGGAAACAGTTTGTAAGATTTTTAGATACATTTTCTGGTGAAAAATGCTGGATAAAAATAATGTACTTGCAGAAAAAGTTCAGAAAAATCTTTTTTTTTATATACATAATCAATGGAGTTTTTCCCCAGTAGGAGATTTTTTTTATTTTTTTATTACGCTTACAGATTTGAACTTTTCATCTGCTCTTTCTGTAGCGACAGATCTGACAGGACGGTCGATCTTCAGTCAGACCTGCTAATGTAAAACATTTAAAAGCTTAAAAAAATAATAATAATAAAATAGTGCTACATACGCTCCACCACTGCAACAAATCATACATGTTATGATCTGTTATCACTGATCTCTGACCAACATAGAAACATAGAGATCAGCTGCTCCTGCGCCGTGAGTTATATCTCTATGTCTCTTCATCTTAGTTTACCGCAGGAAAAGGCCAACATCCCAGCAAAACTGTCATCCAGTCAGTTGGCTTACGGGAAACAAACAAACAAACACTGGAAACATCTGCACCAGTCATCAGAGTTGTGTGTTTTTTTTTTTTTTAGTGTTCTGGCAATGATTTCTAGCCGATGAATTTGACGACTAAGCGAGACAGATTAGATAACCGGGCCTGGTTATGTGTTTGTCAAGCGTTATCTGCAGGTGTGTGTGTGTGTGTGTGTGTGTGTTGATCGCAGGGAGAGGGAGCTATAGGATTTGATGAACAACTCTTTAGTGTACCGGAATGTTCTTGACCCATTATGTTAACGTAAATGCCTCACAGCTGTAATCCGCGTCGTGATTTTTAAAGGCAGCCGAGTTCTAACGAAGTGAAGTCAAGAAGAGGAGCTTTTGTTTTTCCTCCTCCAGAGAGGTGCAGCAAGCGGCTGGACCTGCGTGTGTGTTTGTGAGAGAGAGAAAGAGAGAGAGAGAGAGAGAGAGAGAGAGAGAGGGGAAAAAAAGCCTTGCCTTGCAACAATCTCTCCCCCCCAGTAAGGCGGGGCCCCCCCTGCGTACTCGCATGCCTGCTCTCGTCCTACGACGGGTCACGTGAGCGAGGCCCCCCGGTCAACCTGACTCGCTGATACCCGTCCTCACATGGAGGCCCGACAGAAGCCCCACACCTCGGCCTCCCTCCACCGGCCCGAGCTGTGATGACACCGATCTGTCGTCACGGGCCCAGAAGGCTGGCCGCCTGCTGGGGGCGCTGCGCGGCAACGGAGCGGAAATCAAGTTTCTGACCATCAGAGGAGAAGAATCCCACCGAGACCTTCTTCAGCCCAGCCGTAACCAGCAACACATGATGTCTCGTGTATCCTTTATTTACACATTAAAGTCAGTTATTCTGGCTCGTTTATTGTTGTTTATTTATTTATTTATTTAAAAATTGAAACACCTTATTTATGAAGGCCAGCAGCGATCATCAGAGGTCGGATGATCCTCCAGCTCCTCAGTTATTATGTATTTTCCACGCACACAGCGCCATTTTATAGCACAATCACTTTGTTGCCTTCAGTTTTAAAATTACTATATCTATACATCAAATATGACTTAATTGAAATTGGGTCTCTGTCTCTTTGAGAAACTCCTGCTCCTTCTGAAACTTTAACCCTTTTAACAGAGTTTTTACAGCGTTCCAGTGAGAAGTCAATAAGTGAGCTAATTGCTGCTGGCTAGTCTGAAGGAGCTCAGTGGGGGAGGGGAGAGGAGGTGGAAGATCAGAGGCCCGTCAACCGCCGGGTCTGGAAGGCGGGGCTAGGTCCACCCAGGCGTTTTTGCGCAGGTGAGTGGTTGCCACGGGAAATTAAATCATTTCTCAAGGCGACGCCTCAGGTATGTTTTTGACGAGGGGATCAAATTATAGCACGATGTTAAAGCTCAAAAAGTCCATTTTATAGAGTACTGCCCCTTTAATCTAAAGTATTTTTATTTTAAATGATAGACCAGCAGGAGTTGAGGAGCCTTGTGAAGCGGAAGGAAAAGAATAAATTGTGTTAGAAAAACCTGTAATAAATATATTCCGAACAAGATGCAACTGTTTTTGCCAACATATTTTGTTTTACTGTTGCGATGAAAGAAGCGCTACATCAGTTATTTGAATTAGATGTAGATTTTCATGTACATATTTTGTTTTTTGAATCTTTTTCTACTTTCTCCGTTGATTCTCACTGTTTTATTCCTATATTGCCATTTGTGATGTTGGTTTTATCACTTTTATCTGAACTTACGAATCTAGATTGATCATTTTAATGTCTATGTTAAACGTGTCACCATAGCTACCATGGTTGTTTCCTCAGTCTTACCTCTGTTAGCTATCATCTCTTTTTTTTTTTTATGCTTAGCCTTGACGAGCTCGTTATTTGTTTGTTTTTTTGTTTGTTTTCTACAACCTCCAAATATCGCCCTGTGGAAATCCCTTTGTGTTGCTGTTGTGTAGGAAAAATACCTTGTAATTAAATTGATTGTTTGATTGTGTTGCAGGTGTTTTGGCTGTTTTAAGATGTCAAAATGCTTCGATCTGTACAATTACATTGTAAATGTGGCTGATTTTTGTTCAGTGCCAGAGGATCCGCAACAATCTCAAAAAGTCTTTTTGCCAAATTTATTAGATCTTCCAGGATTTGTTCCCTAAAAACACCTCTGAGAACTTATTGGAACACTAAGCGTTCATGCTGTCAGATACAGTAGCAAGACATTACACTGACGTTTGTGGTTTTAGAGTAAAAAAAAAATCTATAAAGGTTAAAAGTCTGAGAATATTTCTGCCAGACGTTGCATGCAGGATGTACTTTAGAGATGAATCGGGTTCACAGAGGTCTCGTCTGTGTCCTTCCAGGGTTCAGAGTATCCTCTCCAACCAGTCTGGTTCCAGACACCAGCAGACCGTTACTGGTCTTCAGGAGCCACTAGCTTGACAAATCAGGGTCAGGTGGCATTTGTGAAAGACCACTGGAGACGAGACGGCCATGTCAACTTAGACGGAGATAACATTTAAAATATTGTCTCCTACAAAAACATTGAATAATCTAGTTATTGATGGTTATATTGATTTGGATTCCTGTCACACAGAGTATGTAGCACAGGAGATGACGTTCATCAGGGTGATTTCTGCTGTCGTCTTTGTTGAGTTTTTGCAGTACCTGCCATTCCGGAGGAATGTTTTGATCTTTAACATACGGGCTACAAAGCAACATGTGGTTGCTTTGTAGTTCGGAAACGTTCTCAAAATATACGCTTTTGTTAATGCAGGAAAAATATGTAGAACCATCACAATCTTTCTTCACTGTAGAACCCCGGGTTATCCATCGCTTGACGGTCACCGCTGGGCAGCTCAGACTTCTTCGGCAGTGTTGGTACCGTCCAGTGGCCGTTGAGCGGGTCCGCGGTTTGCGATGAATGCCTGTAGCAGAAGAAAATCACTCCGCTTATAAGCATCAGGATGGAAGCAAGCATTCCCATCCCGATGGCTGCTCCCACACTCTGCCGGACCGGAGCAACAGGCAGGTTGAACTCCGGAGGAAAGTCTATGGTGCTGTTGTTCAGAACGGCGGTCATGTTCCACACCAGAGGCACCAAGGACAACACCGCCGTGACCGAGTACAGAGCCCCGGCCATCGCGAAGCTCAGCCTCATGTTCCTGCGGTCTTCCACCGAGAAGTAGGCGAACCTCACGGCCACCGCCGCGCTGACGTTCCCCAGCAGGCCGGTGATCACCGCCAGCATCATCAGGACCTGAGCCGAGGGGATCTCGGCAGGGGCGAAGCTGTCCGAGACGCCGATGCTGCGACAGTACTCGGCCTCTGGGAGGACGTGGCTGTAAAAGCACGCCCTCCAGATCCCCACCCAGGCCACGCCCGACGTGACGACGGACACGTCGTCCACGTACCAGAGCCGCCACTCGTTGATGCCGGTGGTCGTCACGATGAAGAGCCAGGCCAGGAAGCCCAACACAAAACCCAGGAACTGGCGGTGAGCTGTGTGAGCCAGGTAGATCATTCCTGCCCCCCGCGTGTGGCTGCTGATGCTCAACGAGACGAGAGGCCGCAGGGCGCCATTACTTCTGCTAAACAGGAAAACAAGGTATGCAAGGTTGTATAAATCACACACACATGTACTCTTCATTCCTCCTTCAACTGTTCAACATTTTCTCAGGTTACAACCACAATCGCCAATGTAGTTTTAGGGATTTGTGGTGATCGACCAACAAGAAGCTGTGCTTAACGTTAAAGTGGAATAGAAAGGGGGGGAACGTGTGGCGTACAGGTCAGCCCTCCTGAGTCAAGACTTGGTAGAACCACAGACAGTGGAATTACAAGCTTCACAAGCTCTGCAGATTTAATGATATTTTTAGCCATTCTTTTTTTGCAAAACAGCTCGGCTTCCGAATGAATTAGTCTGAACTTTGACTAGACCATTCTAACGCATGCAAATGGTTTGATCTAAGCCATCCCATTGTAAACTTTGTTGCGGTACTTGCATCCTTTTTGAATTTTAGAGAGAAGAACCATGCTCATGAAGACCTCTGATGAAGACGCCTAGGAAAGGCAATTATTGTACTATTAACTTATCGAGAAATGGACTTCGTCATAAGACCTTTAATTTATAATAAATTACTTGATATTTGTAGCAAACCCCTAAACACTAAAAGTAGTGTGGGTGGCTACTTTTAAACTATTGGTGAAATGAGGAGCAATAAAATGTAAATTATCTTGTCACTTGATGGAGTAAAGTGCTGTTTCATAGTAAAATAATTAGTTATTTAATGTAACTGTAGTTTCAACATAGCAGGTTGTTCTAGTTATTCTTAGATTTTTTTTAAGAGCAATATTTGTAATTGTGTGGACTTGATTGCAGTTGTGTACGATTATATATTTCCAAAATTGACAAAAAAAGAAAAGGAATGCAACAAAATTTTTTAATACTTTTTATAATTAAATTTATTGTCAATGCAAGAAAATACAGCAGAATCTATAGATTTTATAATCCAAACTGCTTGAACCTGTTTCTTCAATGAGACACAAAACTACCCAACGCTTTGAGAAACGGGCCTTCCAGAACCGCAGCTGGACCGTTTGAAACGTAGTTCACTCTCTACATTCATTATCAAAGTGAATGAAGTCCACGCAATGAAACCTGAAATATTTTACGTTAATGTTTTCTGCCGTGGATTAACAGCCAAAGGAAATTCCTCAGTTCTGCTTTTACCAGTGTCCATTCCACCAAAATGCTTTGTTACAGTTAGTCGTGGTTCTAAATTGTTAACAATTTCCACCTGTCGTCATGTAACAAGGCCAAAGTTCAACTTTAATTATATCGTATTCCTATGTACACATAAATTATTGAGCACCTTTTGTATGATCAGCTGTTCCTACTACTGTTCATATATTTCCTACTTTCATGTAAAGAGTAAACTATGAATTGCAATAAGGAGCTAGCAATACATTTCAAAATTCAAAGTATTTTTTTGCTTGTTTGAAGGTTACATTTAGATGAATTTTGCATCCAGGATATAATAAAATTCAATGTCAATGATTGTCTAAATCTTTGAAGGTTACGCAGCAAAATAAGATGACAGAGTTACATTTCCTCCTCGTACTCACCTTGATGATTCTGTAGTTCAGATTGCTTCCAGTGCTTCCACAGACGCTGCGCTCACAAGAGCCTCGACCAGAGCAACGCTGTAGGTTTTCCTTCAGCTATGAGCAACATCTGACTTTTAATAACGTTCTACTTCCTGAAAAAGTCCTCACCTTCAAGCTTATCAGTGGCGAGAGGGGTGTGGTGGAGTTAATGGTTAACTCCGGGGAGTGAACGGATGGCAGCGAAGAAATCCTCTCACAGCTGTGTGATTTCAGCAGACTCTTTATTTTATACGAGGGAGCACAGCTGATGAAGTGTTTAGTGTCAGGATGCAGCGGTGCATGAAAGTGTGTAAAACTGTAGCAAAGTGTGTACCTGCAAAACAAACATCCAGCAGCTTGATTTAACCCAGAAAAAGCCACACAGTTTTAAAGTCTGACAGGTCGAATTACTTTGAGATTTTTGGCGCCACCTAAACAACTTCTTATAGTGCTATTCAAGTAACAACAACTGCAATTGTACATTCAGTTTCTACACTGTGCATAACGAAGTCATAAAACATTATATAAACACTTGGTCAAACATATAGAAGTGGTAATAATCAATAAACATGTTAATGTGAAATAAAAAGAACAGCAGTGAGTGAAGGTGATGATAGTGACGTTTTCCACTGCAAACAGGACATTTACTTCAAGTCTGAATTGGATGCTCCTTCTGTTCGGCGGCGCCGTGTGAAGAGACGATTCTTCAGAGAGGAAAGCAAGGCCACAAGAACTCGGCTGAAAAGGCTCCTAGTTTATCTGCTAAAGGGCGTTGCATTAAAGTTACCTGAAATATTTGGATTTTTAATAGATCACGTGACAAAAAAAACAAACTCAGAACACGATAAATACTGTAACACGCATCAGGTAGCATGGCTGCTCAGATTAACGGACGACAAAATACTCCTCTCCCACCTGCCTCTTTTCTTTACTTTGCAGATTCAAAAGGCTACAATAAATTACTAGGAAAACAAAACAAAGTAAAAACGGTGTTCAGGAAGTTGGGTACAGTGGTTGGTGGAGAGGAATTCAGTCCAAACGGTGCAGACGATGCAGTCCGGTCCAAAACGGTACAAGGAAAAGGTGAAGTGGCGAAGCAGGGAGAGAACACTACTCCTTTGTGCCGGACTGGCTTTTCATCTGCAGGTTCTGATCTCTGTCTCCCTCTGCTGGTGACAGGACTGTACTGACGCCTGAACGTACATGACAAAACTTTTCGTAGCTGGTCAGTTTTTTTTTTTAATGACCACCATCCTTTCTTGTCTTTTTTTTTTTTATCACATGGCCAGTCTTTGCTCTATGGGCAGACTGTCTATCAGACATTTGAGCTGCTCCTCGCCAAGTTTGATTTTATCCTCGAGCTTTCGCTGCTCGATGATGAGAGCCGACTTCATCTTCACAAAGTGTTCGTAGTCCGCGAGGCTGTCCTCTGGCAGGTAGTTGGCCAGGATGTCACAGACCACGCCCTCCCTACGGTCCAGGTTCTCCTTCAGCTCCTTGGCGTCCTCGTGTTGCCGGATCAAAAGCTTCCTCTTCTCGATCAACGTGCGCTGAAATAAAAAAACATTTTTTATAAAAAATTAAATCAGGTAATACAATTTCATACTTTTTCAACTTTTTGTCACATGGGCCAAACTCGTCAGGTCAAACAAACTTGAGGCCCAAAAAAAGTCATATCTTTAATAACAACATATATTCCTTTTTTAACCAAGTTGATAATGTGATTGATTAATTAAGCACAATAAGTAGTCCGATTTTTCTTTTTTGTTGGAAGTGTCAAAACTTCAGGCGTTTTTCAAATTTCCCTGATTAAAATAAGTATTTGTAGTCCGTTCGGAGAAATAAAAGCAGGATTTAGGTCACTCTTTAGGTGTTTGGAGCTGGATAGGCAGAACGCAAAAAGTGTGTTTTATTTACAAATAAAACCGTTTGGATTTGACCAATAACAATTTTCTGTAATCTTTCTACACCAATTAAAAATAAAACCTGTTCTGGGGGCTAAATTTGTATTCTTCCTGAACTGCAGTCAGCGGCCGCACAAAGTTCGTCCTGTCATTGAATACATCATCACCGTCATAAAATAACGATCCAAGTAAAAGTGACTATTATTTTTTTGTGTGGTCTAAATCATCTTTTGGCAATAACGGGGTGGTTATTTACTTATTTTTGGGGGGAGAAATCACTTTTGACCAGAAACCGACTCAGGCCGTTACTTTAGGACGGTGACGTTGTCAGTAATGAACGGTTTGCTCACCCTTTCCTCGGGCGTAGCGTCCTCCTCCAGGTTGTTGAGGGCGTTCTCCACCCTGGCCAGGCGGCCCGACAGGGACAGCAGCAGGCTCACCACCTTGTCCAAATCGCCGACGAACATCCGGAACTTCTCCAGCTCGTTGGGGCGGCACACCTGCTGGACGCGGGCCTCCACCTCGTCTCCCAGCGCGTTGTTGTCCAGGATGTCCTCCAGAAGGCTCTCTTTAGCTTCTCGCAGCACCTGCAGCTTTTTGCTCAGGCTGTCGATCAGCTCTTGCTGCAACGGAGTGTCCCAAAACACCAACGTTAAGGTAAAAAAGTAAAAACAAAAAAAGAAAGTTCTTCTAGAATGCTGTAAGAAGAGACAGAAACACGTCTTTGTACCTTTTTATTGTTCAAACCAATGTCCAGTTCGTCCTCGGAGTCTTCCTCCTCTTCCTGGTCCTGCATGTCCTTCATTTTGATAAGGAGCTCGGCTTTGGGAGCAGAGGTGCTGTAGTACGTTGAATTGGTCACCATAGTGACGGCCGCCGCCATGTTGTCCTCTTTCTCCCTGAAATGCAAAGTACTAGTTGGAATTGATCAAAGTAGAGGAAAAACAACCTGCAGTATTTTAACCCCCTTTAGTTAGAGGAGAGCAGCTTTCCAAGCCAAAACTGATTCAGAGAAAATAACTACAGCTGCTCTAAAACCAGAAGAAGATCTTTTATAAAAAACAAACTATAAATACAGTGCCAACCATATTTTTGGCACTCCTGATCTAGATTAGAAAAAAAAAACCCACTGAATGTATTAATCTTTTGTTTATTTTCAGTTTATTTAGTCAGTGGGGAAACAAGTGACAATTATCAGTCAAATTCTTTTATCTCGTGTTTATTAGGATGATGAGAAACTGCAAAGTAAGCAGGAAGGCATTAAAATCCCCAGATCTCACTGTTACACAGCCGCAAAGAGTGTCATCTTTGGTCTCCATAGCAACCATTTAGATATTTTCTTTAAAAAAAATGCTTCAGGCCCATTCTTAAGCACGGTGGAGAATCTGGGATGATGTGGGCCTGTTTCTCTTCCAAAGGATTCTGCAGGGAAATGGGTCATCACTGGGTCTCTTAGCAGGAAAATAATAAGTTGGGTTTTTGTTTTAGGTGATATTGATAAAATTAAAAATTTTTTGGGGAGGTCTGACCTGCAGATTGTGATTTTGACAATTTTTGATGAAGCAGTTTTAAATTAAACATAAATTGATTCAAATTTTACTCTAATTTATAAAACAGTGCATCTGTTCTGAAATTTTGTTTGATTTCTTTGAACTCATTAAAAAAAGAAGCTTTTTGACCTGCTGACCATCGCTGCCTGAGTGATTGTTGTATCTTTATTACACGGGAGTGTAAGAATATTTACCAGAGATTAAAGATTCATTTGAAAACAGTATAAATTGAAAGCTTCTTGCACATCATTAGCCTGGATGCCAACGAGTGTGGCTGCATCAGTTTCCTGCCAAAACAGTAGCAAGCCCTTTTACTAAGACTAACAAACAGTTTTGTCAATTCTACTCAAAGTTTAGCGACAACACAACGAAAATCTTAACCATCACGATTTAAGATCCTGACATAATGGCACCAAAGTTTCAGATCATGGATTCAAAAATGTTCAGCAAGCAAGCAGGACTCGTCAGAGGAGGAACATGTGCTAGTTATTTGAAGAAGGAAGAATCTCTTGGGTTTGATTTAAAAAGACCAAACGTGTGAACAGACCAACAGAGCCGGATGACCTTCTGATAAGTCGGGATTAGGTCAAGACTATAAAGGCGACTGAAGCAGTTCTTTTGAACCGTGCACCCATCATTTTGTTTGGACTCTGGAGTTGTGCAAACTGACTATTGTTTTTATTTAATTCGGTTCAAAAGTACTTTCTCAATCCGAAAAGGGACATTAAATGTTCTAATTCACATTAAACTTTTTTTTTTAAAGCAGCATTGAATGAATGAATTACAAGACTCTTCCCATTCCTAATGGAAGCATGTCCCTAACCTATATCTGATTTATTCAAATTAAAAAAATTATCAAGTTCCATGCTGTTTTATTGATGAGTTTATAGTTTGGGTTCCTCCTGTTGCCATGGTAACTAGGACCACATCTATTTATTCACTTAAACTTGAAAGTACATCTTTGTGTACCCAAATCTGCTTTTAATTGCTGTATTAAAAGATGGCTAAATACAAACATTGTTTTCAAATAAAGACTTTTTATTGCTGAGATTAGACAAAATATTGTTTCAGCTTTCTTCAACTCACCCGCGGTCTTAAGAGACTGGATCACTTGGACCCCAGCAGTTTTTGACTCTGGTGGAATTGCACTGATCTCACTTGTACGTTTATGAATTTTTCTGTTTTTGTGTCGTTTTGTGAATTGATGGTCTGACAGGACAATCTCCTTCCTCCGCTGCTCAAAGAGCCCCCACCCCACTGTCTGACCGTGACATTTGCCGCACTCCTCCTGAGCATAGTGCTAAGACCATGGGAGGTTTCATCACACCAAAATAATAAGCAAACTTTCATTTAACAAGAAAAACATGCAAAAAAAAAAATCTGAAGTTTTGGATCTATGATCCCGTTCCTGAAAAACAAATTGGATTACTTTGTTTAATTAAAATTGTTCATGCATAATTATTTTTTTATAGGTAAAAAGAATCAACATTTCAGGTGATTTTACCTGTTAAAAAGGATATTTTTTTGGCCCACGAGTAGTACTTTTGAGCTGACCATTTTTTTTGCCAATGTGACAAAAAGTTTGGACACCCTTGGTTTATAGCCTATCAGGTGAAAACCGCATGATTGGTTCGTCTCAATTGCTACGAAGGACAGAGTGATTCACCTCTCTTCGACGGGCCGGTTTGGGTTGCTCTGCTTCATCTGCACCTTCCTGCGCTGGTGGGCTCCGTCCAACAGCTGCTCCTCCTGTGGGAAGATCCCCTCCATCAAGTCCATGGTGGTTCTCATCTTGCTCTGATCCAGAATATCAGCGAGTGACTTGTCCTTCCCCATGATGTCCTTCGCCAGCTCCTCTCTCTTCTGGTCCTCCTCCTCGCTCAGCTCCGTGCTTTCCGTCTTGCTGCCGGGCTCCTCCATGTTGGAGCTCGGATGATCTCCCACCGTGGCCATGTAGGGGTTACTCTGGGCAGCTTGCTGTGTCTCGGTACCTGCCGTGGTTTCGGGCTCCCTCTGCCGGGTAAAGGCGCAGAAAACGGAGTCCTGTCCCAGAGCCGGCGGAGTGCCAAACCCGGCCACGCTCCGGCCCTCGACCTCGCCGTGAGGAAGGTCGCTCTGCTGGAGGAACGGAGAGTTCTCCTGCTCCTCACTTCCCTCAGAGTGTACAATCCTGATGGGAACTTTCCTCGCTGCTGTATTCTGGGTTTCTACCAAGTGCTCCACCCTGAAACGGAAAGAAAACCAAACACAAAAAATATTTAAAGATATTTCAGTCTGGAAAAAAAAGGTCTCTTCTTGCAGCCGCTGCAGCCAATGATTTGATTTCAAACTTTGGCTGCATGTTGGCAGCTGGAATTTTTTCCATGCCCAATGTGCTGGAACATCCAGGACGAGTTAAGACTCCTCCCACCCTTTTCTTAGTTTCAACTAGCCGCAGTTAAAAATCCGTCTGAAATTCACAACAGATGACACTGATTTTGCTAGATTTATATGAAAAAAATAACCAGGAACAAACAGAACCGTGTTTGTCTTAGAAACATTTAACTAGTTAGAAGAATTATCCCAAACTAGTGGCAGCCTTAATAATAAAAAAGGTACAAAAAAAAGCAGAGAATCCCCCCTCCAAGTTACCACAGCTTGATGACACTCACATGTTGCTCGGACAGAAATAGTGACTCATTATGCTCCTTTTGTGCGTGCGGCAACTCAGACTCTCTCCCTTTTAGAGTAAACCGTTCATCCAAACGTTACCTGTGGGATTTGTCGTCGTGCAGAGAGACCGGAGGCTTGTCGCTGAGTCTCTGTGGAGAGAACTGTGGAGAAGGAGAGCGCTGCCCCTCCATGCTGAAAAGCCCCGAGGGTCTGTAGGAGGAAGCCGGGGGAGAGGAGGCAGGCTGGGGATTGGATGTTGATGGATGATGTATTGCCTCTTGTCCTTTGTCCACAAGTCCCTTGCCCTGCTCAGAGTCAGTGTTTGCAGAGAAATTGGGACAAAAAGTGAGGTTCGGTTCAAAGTTTGAAGAGCACTGGGCGAGGACGTCGTCGTCGCTCTGCAAGCCGGTGAAGTGGATTTCTTGAGTGTGGGAAGACTCTGTGGGACTGGGAGAAACAGACTTGTGGTTCTTGGTGGCAGCAGCAGTAGACTTCTGTCTGCAGTCAGGATTGGCTCCTGTCATGAGTGCAGGGGGTGGCGCTGAGTCATTCCCAATCTCTGCTGGCTCCTCTCCCACTTTGCAGTCACCTGGACTGCTGCTGGAGAACCTGAGGAACACAGCAGAAAGCTTTTAATTACATAGGTGGGCAGGCACAGCCTATCATCTGCACCTTATTCAAATAATATGCTGTAGAGTGGGTCTTGTTCACCCCCTCCCTCTGCATCAGCCACTGTGATTATGCCACCATGACAAGACACACGTCTCCCTCTGCTCAGCAAGCGGCTCAGCTGGCAGCGCGGAGAGGAATATTTTGGTTCCCGCAAAGTCTTCACGGAGCAGATCACTTTTTCCTGCCTGAGTTGTGGTCCCAGTTTTAACTCTTTAGAGGAAAGGTCAGAGTGGAAAACACAAAATCTTACAAAGTGTAGATTCCAGTGCAAGTATCTTAGTGCAGTTGAAATAAAATGAAAGTAGCTCACAAGTCACTTTTCAGCAAGAAATGGAAGCTTGCAAATAATTCCTTAATATTGATGAAAAAGTGCTCATGCCACTGGCAGATTATTTCACTTACAAAGTGGGAAAAATGTCTTGTTATAAGTTAAAAAAATCTGCTAGTGGAGCTAGCACATTTTAAAATTAATTTTAAAACTGGGGTATGTAGCTTTTATTTTTAAAAAATTCTTTAAATATGAGACAATCTGTGAAAAGATCAATCTCCTCCACCTGCTTGCAACGCTACTGATCTGATGAACTCCCACCACTCCCAGTCCAAAACAACCAAACAGAGCCAGGAAGAGTGTCTTTGTGCCGTCAATCACTTTTGTGTATGCGCTGCTAAATGTGCTAATGGTGAAGAAACGACTTATTGAAAACAGTTCATCTACTGTCATCAGTGTTTGTGCTACCTAGCCTGAGGATTCATGGCAGGACCGCTATCATGAAGTAGCTGTAGAAAGGGGAGTGTTTGGAGTACACATACGCTAGGATGATTGACAGTGCTAAGACCCTTCTCCTGGCTCTGATTGGTTGTTTCTGACCGAGCTATATATTTCTGCAATTAGTCCTGGAAGAAGGAAGAAGAGCTCAATTTCTTCACAGATTGTCTGTCTCATATCATACTGTTATGACAAAGTGACAGTTTTAACAAATTTATTACAAAAATCTTTTGTTTTTGTTTTATTTTTTACATAAGTTACATACCCCAGTTTTAAACAATTATTTACTTAAAACAAACTCCTAAATCCTGCTGAAAAGTTATTAGTTTCGTCTTATTTCAAGTGCACTAAGATATTTGCACTGAAAACTAGACCAAAGATCCTTAGTATGATTTTGTGTTTTAGCAGTGTGCACCATAAGGCAAACGTCGCTGGAAGTGTAGTCATTAAAGGCCTGCTGCTGAACTGTAAACAGACGTAAACCTTTAAGTGTTCAATCATTCAGCATAATTTACGCACCCAGCACAGTTAAAAGCAGTCATTAACTGATCCATGCAGCTTGCTTTGTATGCATAAGAGAACAGCAAACAGGCTAATATCATGGTTTCACACACACAGATTACATTTCCTTGCGTCTTCTGATACAAATTTTGCTCAGCGTCATTAACAGGCAAATCGTGATTAAAAGGCTCAATTGATTCTGGAGTCACGAGATCAAAAATGGCGACTCGGGAGCAGACTGACGCCACAACTCAAAGCTCCTGATTTAAAGCCTGACAAGCTCCAACAGGTCGCCCTGAAGGAGGTTTGTTGGTGGAGCTCAGAGCTTCCCTCTGTCCTGCGACATAATGTGAGGAGGTTTCAATGGGGAAGCATGAAATCAACACTAAATGCAGTCATAATGAGGCCCTGAGCTACAGGGGACCTCTGCTTTTAGTTGTCAGTGGAACTAGAAAAAGAAAAATACAGTCAGATTTATTTAAACTCAAAATACTTTTTGTAAGCTTGTCTTTTAACAACAAAAATACACAAAATCAAATTTTGTTGATTAAGTAGAGTATACAGACTTAATTATGCAATTTGCTAAAATAACAACAGACAGGGAAGAAATTAAACCAAAACTGTACAAAACTACAAATAATTGTATTTAAGAAAAAAACAAAACAAAAACTATTTTCTACCTAGAACACCTTAAGTGGCATTGTTTTAGTTTCACTTGTTTCAAATTCTGTAAAATATGTAAATACAACTAAGCACATTATGCTATCAAACTATTAAATCAAAAGAAACAATCAGATCATCCCTACACTGTTAAGCCAAGCAGAAAGAGTGGAGCACTTCCCATGTTGATGTTGGAAATATTTTCTTTAGCTGCAGATACATCCTTTGCTACAGATAATCAAATATCCACTAAAGGAATAAAATGTTTCTTTTATTTAAAAAAGGGAACCGATTTATTTGTTCATCTGCATTTTATATGCTTCAAATATCGTATAAAAAAATCTTACGTGATTAAATGAAAAATCTGCAGTGAATGCTTTTTTTCCCCTCTTTGATTACTACAATAATCTTACTGAAAAATCTAAGGAATCTATTATTGCTTCACGTTTGCTAGTCAGAGCAGAGAATTCAATCTCTTTCAAGCCCAGCAAGCTGATTATGGTTGAAAACTGCCCTGAATTAATGGATGAATTAAAACAACCGAGCAAAGAAGAGTAAACCACAGGGATAGAAAACACAGTGCTAGCTGGGTAGGCTTCAAACCAGTGATGGAGGTTACCTCTGCCAGGGACAGCACAATCTGTGGCTGAAGATGAATGTTCAGGCTAAACTGACAATATAGAAATCAAACACATCTCATAAAATTGTCAGCAATTTTAATTGATCCAAATATATGTTAGAAAGATAACCACCTCACCTTATGTCACACTTAAATTTCCATCCGACGGAGTATGAAGGGAGCGTCCTGCCTATCAGCGCTCAGTGACTGAAGCCACCTGCTGGTGTCACTTTCCACCTGTATCAATATCACCGTCTGGGTGGAGCAAGCCTATGAGCTCATCTACCAGACCTTACCGTAACAATAACATCCTCTGTCTGCGCTGCTGTTGTAACGCAAACATGAGGGTGGTATGCAGTTGCTTCAACAATGAAGTTGCTCAATATCAGTTACTTTACACTCCTTTAGTTTAAGATCATTCTTGAAAAACTAGCTGCAAACGTCACGTCGTGAGTCACATATCATGATACTCAGCCGAAGAATTAGTTTGTGTAATCACAGAAGCTATTTTGAACATAGAGGGTACTGTTCCCTAAAACGGCTTTCTTTTAATGTAGTTTGGTGGGGTTTTTTTTTTTAGACTGTTAACTCTTCTCCTCAAACCCTGCATGGTTATATCTTCTTAAAAGTTGTGGGTTGTAAACCAAGATCAACCTAACCCTGACGGTGCTTTAGTTATGCCAAGAACTACTCTAACCTATAGGTATGTGAAGCATTTGGGAGTTTTACACAGTGGCTATTTAATTACCACAATCACATGACAAACCTGATTGGTACAAGGATGGATTTGCCTGGCTTTCATCATCCAATGATGAAATCATGGAAAAATACCAAACAAATAAAAAACATAAACGTGCAAAAGAGCATAAACATCAGGAGACTGACAGCAGCTGGCCTCGGTTTTAACATTTTAACTTTTTTTAAAGCACAACATTCAAATACCAAGACTTATATTTGTACTTGTATATCAAGGATAGCAATATGAACGAGAAAGTTTAAGTGTTTTGTGGTATTTAGTGTGAAAATGATAAAAGCCAGAGGTGGGACCAAGTCACTGTTTTTCAAGTCTCAAGTAAATTTCAAATCTTTTTCCTCAAGTCAAGTCAAGTCTCAAGGTAAGACAGGCAAAACTTGAGTCAAGTCTCAAGTCGGGAGCTTGGCATTTCAAGTCCGTTCGATGCTAAATGTAAATAATAGACTGTGTGTTCTTTTAAAATCAAACATGCAATGCACTCATTGCAAATAAAGCACAGTGGTTTTGAATTTGGATGTGATGGTATAATAAATATCTGTCAGTCCAAGTGGGGTTAAATCTACAGCCAATTTCACATCTGAGTATTGATAAAAACATGTTGCCAGAATCACTAACCAAGACACAAAATAACGAGCTGCATTACCATCCAGAAACACTCAGAACTACCCCACAGCGTTACGTTCAGGATCCTTACAATTGTACAATTTTTTACTTTTACAGCAATTTTTGAAGGATAACAAAATTACTGGATTTTGATTTGTTTTTCTAGCAAAATTATACCACTTGGAAGTTATACCACTTGGAAATGGGTTTTGTGCAACGACCATCACGCCGCCATTTTAAGAGTTATTACTGAAAAAACAGTAGACTTAATGTACCGACTGCAGTAAACAATCCATTTATTGTCAATATAATTTCCCAACATGGATGTCTTCAAATACACCCATACCTGTCATATTTTGTTTTTGAGAATATGGAAAATGACTCTGTCCGGTGCCACTGTCAGAGGAGGGGGGGGGAGTAAAAATAACGTTAACGTAAGAGCCGTGGGGGGAGGAGGGGATATTTATGGGAAAATACTAATGGGAGCAGGGAGGGAAAGGGGTGTAAAAAACCGTAGTTTCCCTTATAAATACACCATCCATCCTGTGATGGAACTGGACCCGGTTCATCATTATGATGGGACAGAGAGAAACTCTCTTCCCTGAGTTCAGGTCCAGAACCTGCTTCCTGATCCGGACCCCGCTCACTATCCAGCGGCTTCCTGAGCTAACACGGTTTGAATCACCAGATTTATACAGCATGACTAAACATAGCAGACAAGTGAAAGATAAGCGGTATCACCAACGTAACCCAGAGTTGCTAACACGACGTTAGCTAGTCAGTTGTCTCACAGTAAAAGAAAAATACTGCTTATCTCTTTGTGCAACTTCAAATGCCGAACAGTTGGAAGTTGTTGTATCTCCATCTGAGATCCTGCTCTTGCAGGTTTTTCATGTTTCACTCCGTTTTTAGTTGGATATTTCATGATTGATGTAACCAAAAGAAATTGCTCACAGGAGCATATCTGCTTTGAGTGTTTTTTTGTCCCGATTTTTCCCCCGTTGTTATTTTTAAATCCTGTTAATTTGATTGGTTGTGCTGCAGCTTACGCACACCTACATACGGAGTGTGGAAGAACAGAGGGACGTCTGCAAATGTTAATACAGAATGAGTGAAATAAATTAATGGGGCCACTTTATAAATAATGTGTTTTAAATTTTAAGACTCAGTAAATTATCAAGTCTTTTCAAGTAAACAGCTTCAAGTCAAGTCAAGTCCAAGTCTTTGAGCATTTTTTCAAGTCAAGTCTCAAGTCTTAATTTTAAAGACTCGAGTCCAAGTCATGTGACTCGACTCCCCACCTTTGATAAAAGCTATAATATTGTTTTGGATATTATCACCAATATACCCCTTTCAAGGACCAAACTAACAAAATAAATTAATAAAGAACAGGGGACTACTTTGGGACACCAGTGACATTAAGTAGTGTAACACCACACAATAACTGCATTTAATCATATTTTTAAAGATATTGATATTATTAGCTGCTTCCATGGAGCCAACAGTGGGTCATATAGTCAAATTAATAATCCTCATACTACTTTTAGTTTGTACGGTTTATAAATTCAGCATCATTATATCAAGTTTATTGTTGTGAAGATAAATTAAAATACTTCTGACACTTAAAAAACAAACAAAAAACAACATCAATAAGTATATATAATTGGTCATTCCTAATGTATGCCCAGCAAGTCTCAATATAAAATGCAGAAGACGGTCAACTATTTGTTTTATCGCTCTTATAGTGCCAAACAGACTTAAATACAAGCACTTTCCAAGCAGAATAAAATGTAAATTGTGAAGTATTCAGATCAACCTACTGCACAAATTCACTGCAAGACAGTTGCATTTACACAGTTGTGTTAGCGTGAACTAAAGCAGAGTCCTAAATAATAAACTGCATTCTGAAGAACTCAAAAGAACAATCACAGACCTTATTGGTAAAAATGTCATGCCTCTAGGTTGATTCTGTGAACTTGGGCCCTCTATCAAATTCCCAAAGTGCTGAAGAAACACTTCCTCACTGTCACAGACATATTCAGATGCCTCGCCTACACCGCTGAGCCTCCAGTAATCGACACAAAGCTCGGCTAGAGAGACGGCTTCTGTTGTCACAGTTGCCACTGTTAACGCCTTTATACATTATAAAGACTCCAGTGTTCCTGTGCAGGCCTCTTGCATTGATAAAGGAAAAGTGCAACAGCGGTAAGAAGAAGATCACACTGTATTTACTGATAGTATGATGAAGGTAGATTTAAAAAAGTCAAAGTATTCAAGCAGTGTGTAACTTTTCTAGTGGGACTATAAAAACTTTAGAGACATTCCCATGTGCACATACTGTACATGTAAAAAATAAAACATTGTATTTTGGCAGATTTATGCTGATGCTCACAAGACTTACTCACCTTGTGTCTGTGATGAGCTTTTCAGCAGGTTCACTCTTCTTGGAATCTCCTGTGTTGGGCTTTGGAATCTTCTGTAAGTGAGGATGAACAAACACAGTCTTATGCAAAAACATTCAAACATCCCAGAGACTCAAATGAACGTCTTGAAACCAGCTCATGTTGCAGCTGGGTGGTTTTCTTACTGCCGTACAAAACTAAACAGGTTGATGCCTACAAGGTAATCTACAAGTATGAGGGTGTGTCTTTGCAAACAGGTATACATTAATATTTAACTTGGCTCGTTTCTTCTGGTGCTTTCTCTACAGTCAATCAGAAGGGCGTGATGAATTTGTCACACTTTAATCAAACCTATTCACGGATTCAGTATTCATACATTTTTCTGTGAAGCGTTAACTCTAAATTATTCACAGAAGATTTGCCTATTGGCAGAATTTTTCCAGAGAGCATATATAAAATATGCAAAAGAAAATGCAGTTTGGAAGCTGAAATACCTGTGCCCAGTGGTACGGAATGATGTTTGCAAAGCAGCCAATCCAGGAAGTGCATTGACTTTACTCAGCAATGTTCCTATAATTAATAATTACTGCTAGCAACTCAATTTTGTTCTTATGTTGGGGCTGGGCAATATGATTTAAACATAAAATCTCAAAAATTCGTTCACTTTCCTTATTAGAAAAATATATACATACATATAAAATACTGTCAAAAAGCAACTTATTTCAATCATTCCTTATGTGAATTGTATGGCACAGTATGAGGACCAGGGTACGAGAATCTTGTCATAATATTAGCAGAATAAAGAAGCAATTTTACTAAGAGAATGACTTAAAATTATGAGGGGGAAAAAAGTCCTTTTTATGAGGAATGATATATATTTTTCTTGTTACTTTTTTGTGTTGGAATTTTCATAAAATTACTGATTCACTCTCCAACAATTATGACTTTATTCTACTAATATTAAGAATTTATCATTGTAAAAAAAAATAAAAACAATCTTAGCCTGACCCTTAATTTTGTCCTAGAGTTGACCTGAATTCAAAGTCCAAATCAACAGAAGCTGTAAAGCTCGCTTGTCAAACAAGATGGTGGGCTTTGGGCGTGCTGACATCACTCTGAACTATGGAAACTCAAGGAGTGCATTAGTGAAAAAAATCTAGATTTTCCAAAAATTTAAACTTCCTAAGCCAAAAATTCAATTAATCAATTTTATCAATTAATGAACACCTGAAATCAAAGGCGTTCTAACTTACCTGGCCGTATATGTCTGCTGAGGGCGATGATCTGGATCTCTCATGGAAACACGTCCTCTGGGTCCGGTCCTCTGGTCCTGGATCTAGGATGTTCTCGGCCGAATGATACCGTCCAGACGCTTTTTTCTCTGGATGCTGTCTCTGTATTTTCCAACTTGCTTCATACTCAGCGAATGTACCGAGTCTTTGCGTGTCTTGGAAGGATGGTGAAGAATAAGAAACCTTAGTGCTCTTGATTTCCTTCTTTGTGTTTTCTGTTGCACAGCTAGAAGCCTGATCTTTGCCTTGATACTTCAATTGGCTTTTAGGCGGCATGTAATCAGGAAATTCTTGTTTCACAGTTTCATTTAAGAGTTTTTGTTGGTCTAGTGAAGAGTTTGCGTTTTTAGTAAGAGCTGGGACTTCACTAACCCCTACCTCGTAGATTTTGTCTGGCTCAGAATATGACCGGACCTTCCTTTCTGTAGGGAAACGCTTTCGGGATCCAATGCGAGTTACGTGACCCGCGGAATGATTTGTTCCCGACTCCGTGACCGTTGCCAGAGCACTTCCATCTTTGTGAGCCTGGTAGTTAGATTGGACCTCAGTGGCAGCAAGGTCCACCAAAACAGGCTCCAGATCTCTCCTCCTGAAAGAGGTCGCCTTGAGCACCCTGGCTTGAGCTTCCTTTACATGATCTTTGTAGCAGTTAGACTGCAAGGACACCTCTGCAGAAGCTGGGGTGGAAATTTCAGTAGATTTCCAAGAATTTTGCTCGTCTGCTTCACGTTGAGCCCCAGGGAGAGCAGCAGCACTCTTGCTTTTCTGCAGCTTTGCTCTTCTCATCTGGATTTCATTTCTCAGTGTGGTGGCAAACCGCTCACTGCGTTTTACCTGATTGCTTTCAAAGTACTCCTCGGCGTTTGAGCCACTGGTTTTTTCCTCTTGATCTCCTGCATCCATGGACAGAGAGTGAAGCATTGGAGTTGTCTGAGGGCAGATCTTGTTGCTCACATGAGTTTGAAGTCTAATGTCTTGGTGAGAGTCTTTGAGCTGAGCTGCCAGAGACCGTCTTTGCTCAGCCTGCCTCCTAGGAAGGTTACTGACGTATGGAGGGTCTGCCATTTGTGTACCGTGACCTCTATGGCTTTCCCTATCGTCACAGAAGTGTTGGAGTACAGAAGTTTCCGGGACAGTCGTCACTTGGTGCTTGCTGTAGGCATTGCTGTCTTTGTTGTGAGAGGGGTGTTGATGTTGTTGAGGAAGATGATATTTGACTTTGGTGACCGTTCCAGCCTGTGGTGGATCTTCACTGGTACCGCTCCTCCGGTCATTTGGTGCATCAGACCAAGGTGAGGTGTTAGGCGGATTGGATGTGGTGACGCAGTAATATCGGCTTGGTCCAGTGACTTCTGTGGTTTGGTCAGTAGCTGCAGAAGACAGCGAGCTGCTTAGACTTCGTCTCTGGTTCTGGGCCGAGTGTTGAGCAGAACCATTATTGGGAGGTTCCTGCGAGCTGCTGTGGTACCCACCTACACTTTGTTGCTTTGATACAGACCAGGGTTGAGGATGGAAAGTGCTTTTGTCACTATGTTGTCTTAGATGGGAGGGCTGGCTAGCATGGGGAGCTTGTTGTTGCCCAACATCAGCGCTGTAGGGGGAATATTGCTTGTTGGAGCTAAATTGGGTATGGCTGTATTTATCAGATGCACCATAAACATTTTCACTGTCATTCTTTGGAGAAATGTTGTGACTGCGACGGTTTTCGGCAGAAACCTTACAGGCCAGGTGTGAATCAGGTCCTTCTGGGTGAGTTTTAACCTTCCCTCTCTCGTGTGCCTTGGTTGCAGCAAAGCTATCGCTACGTGCAGGCGGAAGCGGAGGAGGGGAAGAGGCTGAAACAGTCTTCTTTTTCTCAGGGACATTCCACACAGGTCCAAAGACGGTTCTGCTTGAAGAAGAGTGCCGGGACCCAGGCAAATCCTCAACCTGTGGGCCACCGTGGCCTGAGTTAACTCCTGGCATCTGAAAATATGCAAGTCTTTCATCCTGTCTGCCTCCCTCAGCAGCCAGACTCTGGCTGTTTCTGCCATTGCTGTGCTTTGCTCCTGCATCCCACTGACCGACCTTATAGGCCACATTCTCTGTTGAGGCAGCATTGCTTTTTGAGAGTGAGTAGTCTGGAGTGCTTGAGCTTGTTGAGAACGAGCTGTAGGCAGAGTCTCGTTTCCCTCCTCCGAGGTGCTCCATGCTGTTGTTTGACTTAGCAGGCGACATGTGACCATGTTCTAGACTGTCCATGCTGCCAAGAGAGCTGAACTGGTCGGACACTCTGCGCAGGTTTGTCTGCTCCCAGCTAGAGGAGAGATCTGTAATTGATGAGCTGGAGCTGCAAGAAATTAAACGATACAACATATGAGTAATGAGGTTTTCCTATAGCGAGGTATGTGCAGCTATTAAGACTTTTTGAGACCTTTTTCATGCTGTCTTGAATAAAATTTAAGATAAAAAAAAAACTATAAATACAGGAGATGGTTGGGGGCGCTGCTGTATTACAATCAATAGAGCTTAATGAAAACTTACATTTCTGGGGTCTGATTGGGGCTCTTGGCAGTGACTGTGTGATTCTCACACTGCATATGGCTCTCTGTAGCCTTACCGCCATCGTCCCAAAGTTAAAACTTTTTTTTTGTTGTTTTTGCACAGAATACACCTCGCCTTGTATGGGTTGGCAGCAGAAGTGAGCCAAGTAGCCAGCTGGGGGTAAATTTGCACTTACACATGATGGACACTAAAAGCTAGAGAGCAGCTAATTACCGACTACATACATAAAAAACTACATATACGGCAAAATTTAAGACATGTAATTAAGATATTTATGGCGAACTTATATTTTAGGAATTCAAGATATTTTAAGGCCTTAATTTAAATACATGAATTTAAACTTTTAAACTTTTTAAGGATGAGGAGACACCCTACATTTTACCTTTTCATTAAGATCTGGACACTATCCAGTTACTGGTATCAAGGTAATCAAAGGTCCGACAAAGATACAGCTTCAAACCCGCAAACATTTTCCTTCAAACTGTTTGGAGTTACTTTAACAGGAATTTCCATTAGAGAATATGCCGGAGTAATCAGATGATATGGAACATTAATTAATGCTACTTCAACTGCTGCCTGTCCTGTTTCTGCACACTGCTAGGATGGGAGAGACAATTTTGGCTGTTATTTTTGGTTGTAATTACACACCACTATCACTACCTTAGAGCATGTGTCTGTTAGGCTAAGCAGAGCTCACATCATCTGTTAAAACATATATAATGAATAGGGATTTGTAAACTATCGCAAAATGTAGAGGGTGTTTATTTGATTCTTTACTGCATGTATGCATCAAAATAAAAATAATGATAAATAAATACTCCCAAAGAAACAATTCTACCTGTAATAATATATATATTTTTAATACTCTATATAGATGTCCTGTGAAAATGTCATATTTTTGCACCACAAGACTCTCACACTGCTCCATGCCTAGTTAGAGTAACTCAGTAAGGTCTATTGACATCAGAATGGACCTTACCAAGCTCTGCCCACAACCGACCCACGTGACCGGAAGTCTCACAAGCAAAGCCTCGCAGCTCGTTGTTTCTATGTAAACATGACTCCATTAGTGCATCATTTCTACCGGATTTTCTCAATATATCAGCTACTACAATGGACAGAGGAACTAACAAGCTCATGTCATCATCTGGGAGGAGGTTACTGGTTTCTCAGTCACAAACTGGTTGCAAACCTGAGGCCAGCAGGTGTCAGTCAGTTATGGTAGATCTGAAATTTGGTTTGATGACGTCAATATGAGAAGCTACAGACTGATGGGAGGAACCAAAGAGCTCTGTAAAGGTAAAGGCAAATCTTCTGAAGTTGGGATATAATTAATTTAATTTCACATAATTATCGCGGTAGAAGCCATTTGTTTGTTAAAATTTTATGAAATATATTTGTTGTATTTGATGTTTGTTGTGAATGACGTAAACTCACAAACGAACGAGGTAATTAGTCCAACGTTTAGAAACTACAGCGGCTGTAATGCGCCACAGCGAAGGTAAACAAAGGTAAAATAACCTAAACAGGTGATCAACTCAAAACCACTCCTACCTTTTTACTCTCTCTCTCTCTGTAGTTTAAGCATACCTGTTACCGTGGCAACCGCCTGCGCCCCGCAAGACGAGCAAAGATTACGTTAAAAACATAACATTCAGTCCGTTATGATATCAAGTTTCCAGGTTTGATTCAATGAACACAGCGATGGTTGATTGACTAGCTGTACTTGGTGCTAACGTGGCTAACACGAGTAACAGTTTAGTCCAAAGCCTTTTCTGCTAAAATAAAATCTTTAGTGTATGTCAGATACAGGTACATTGCATATTGATCTGGTTAGCTAACGTAAGACTGTGTAGCAGACAGGCTTCAAGGTGTAGAAGTTGTATCAGTTCTGCCATTATGCTGTACTTAGCTAACGGGAAGCTAAGTGTGTTTGTGAGACGGCCACGCACGTGACCACGTAGAATGGGCATCAGCCAATGAAAAGCAGCCCTTGTGGTAAGGTCCATACACCAACATGTCATCTCAAAAGAAAAAATACAAGTTTGAGGCAATAGTTGTTGGTGTAAAACAATTAAATGAGAAGTAATCAACTCTAAATTCTGAAAACTAAAATCATGAAATTGTGTACTGTAAATTAAAAAACACCCCAAATTCAGAATCAGCAGCAAAACCACTAAATCTCAGTTACCTTGCATCATATCTGGGGTGCCACACTGTGGTGGGCGGGGACTGCCTTCTGCCAGCTTCTGATTGGCTTTCATTGAACTTGGTGGAGTGCCAGGAGTGAGGCCTGCTTATGGGTTCATTCCGTCTGCAGAGAGGGCAAAAACACAGACTGGGTTACAGACCAGTCTGATGAAAAACACTGTTTTTCCATCTATAAACCACTCCATGTTGACTTTATCAGCAAATATAAAGGTTCAAAAATAAGACAATAGTTGCCTTGTGAGAAGTTTGAGCATGAGTTTGACTTACAATTTTTAAATTGAGCACACAAGTATGTATTAAAAACACATTTGCTTTGAGGTGTCAGATGATGTATGTGTTAGTATATTAAACTTTGGTACACTCATACAGGTCTTTTGCAAACCTGGATGCCTGAGCAGTCTGAGCTCTGAAAATGGATATTTCATAAGGCCAGACGTTGGAGTTGAGATTTCAAGTAAATGGTATGTTGCACTGTAAGGACTCAGCTTTTTAAACAAATCCAAACAAACTCTTTAAACCATTGATGCGTCATATGTTTTATTCACTCCATCAGTCACAGTGGGAAGAAATGTGATATATTTTAGATTTGTTTCAGAAGCTTTGTGCATATGATAGTTAGCCACAAGTCACATACCCTTCAAAGCCGTTCTTTCTGAGGTAGCATGTCACAAGGCAAACACAAAACACAATTTAACACATTTGCTCAGAATTACAAACAAAAAGCATTCTACGTCTATCTGGATGAAAAAGCATGCCACACAAATGGAATGAACTTTACTGAATGATAAGAATCACAGGACAATGCAGGTGAAGATGCCCAGAGACAGAAAGCTGATATCAAAGGACTTTACTACGCAAATGAGTTCTATAGTAACGTTCACAAGGCAGACATGATGAGGGGGGAGTGGACAGGACATATGCACTACTTCTTTACAGTGAAGTCACAGAATCATACCTCATGGAACTTCGCAAAATCTTCGTAAGAAAGCTTCTCGCCACATGCACGTCATTCTCTGAGGGCATTTTCTGAGCTACAATATCCACCATTTTCAAATTCCTGGGCAGCAAGGGCAGGAAGACACACAGGGCTCACCAGCAGGACAACACAAACACCATTTTACATTCTAAAATGCTGATATGCTTGTGAACACTTAACAGGTTGGACATAGCTTCAGTTTTAAGATGCTATACTTTTGGTTGAATTTAACATCTGCAGCCAAAGAAAATAAATAACTAAAATAGGATGATGCTTTGCAAAATGCATACGATAAACAGAACACCTCTAAAAGGAAAACTAAACAAATAATTTGGATCATGAAAGTTTTATGGTTTTAATCACCAAGGAATCAAACATGGTGTTCATTTAGTAAAGTCATTTTACTATTTAAGACATTTGTAACAGGAACTCTGTTAGGAATTTTCCTCAGATTTCTTACGCGTTTCCCATGGGAAATTCATTGGCATGAACTGCAGACCTACCACCTACCTTGTAACTATTGACTAATATGTAAATAATTTATTTATGCAAATGAGACAGGAGTTTAAAGGATTATTAATCTGTAAGGATTACAGAAATCGTTTTCGGAGCTGTCCCCGTTCAGACTAGTTAAGTTCACCTTCTGGGAATAATCAATTCGTTTTAATTTCTATTTTCCAATCAATTTTATATTAAGGATGGCAAGAGATTTAGCAGCTATGTGCAAGATACTAACAGCTCATAGCCACTAAACAGAAGTCAAGTTAATAAAAAAACAACAGAAAAACTATCTCTTTAAGAATTTTCACCTCCAGTGACATAAGGCAGTCTGACTGCAGATACTTAAAAGCTTTGCTTATTCATATGTACTAGTTTTCTAATATAAACTGGATTTTGAGATGCCCATTTTAAAGCTTAGTATTTTATTTAAGCAATCTTATCAAAATCATATTTTAAATAAAACTGGAATAAATACATTTATAATATTCAACTTTATGTATTCCACATAGCTGCTTACATATTCTTTTCTACATTTTCATAGAACACCCTAAATTTACAGAATTAGCTGAGGTCATACAATGATTTATATGAACTGTCCTCTTAACACATACAGGGAATTTGAACCACTTGCTTTGGTGAAAAATATTTGCTGTTTCTCTTTGAGAAAAAGAGAAAATTGCATCAAAAGACAAACATTTTTCCTTCTTTTGGGCTTCCATATCTATCCAAAACTTAAACCATTTGGACCAAATATCATGCTTTTCTAGATCGCACAGAAAACCTGTATGAACTTGGCAGAAAGAAGTTTCGAACTCAACAAAACAGAGGTTAAAAACATATCCTACTTAAGTACAAATGATTCTAATTCAAAGGAACATGCAGTAATTCTGAATAGTAATTAACTCATTCTCTATGTAACAGCCCCCCCTTCTGGTAAAAACACTTCGGTGTTCAGTTAATTACGCTGGAGCAAATGAGAAAGTCCAGGTAAGACGGACATGATAATTTACAGGCAACAGCAAAACTGCAGCAACCATCTCTCATCGTCAGAGGAGGGTGAAGCTGAGGTGAGCTATAATCAGACGGCCATATGGTCCCTGGGGGAACACAGGCCCAGCATGAGTCAGGGGGGCTTAGAGTAGAGAATCTCTCTCACAATCAGATCAGCCACTTCACCGCTTTGTTCAAGCTGTCGTCTGCATGCCAGACATCTTTTCTGCCCCCACTCGAGCTCAAAACTGACACAGTTTGGCAGCCACAGAGGACGTGGCGGTAGTTTGTGGTGGACAAATGATGAACTAATAACCAAAATTGTAATAATCAGTTTCAAAAACATTTGAGTTCTTTAGCTTTTTTGCTGGGATTACTGGGCATCAGGCTCCAATTTCTATAATGGAGTTATCTGAAGAATATTCAGCCAATAAATCTGTTGAATATATATAAAACATTACAGTTTTATATAGGTTTTCTTGCCTTGATTTTCACTGAAGAGGAGATTTGCTCATAAAAGTGAGGTTAACAGGACCTGCTGCTTCACTGAAGTAATGAGGAAATGTCCAAACCAACAGCTTGTTTCTCTTGGAAACATGACTCTTGCTTTTGGATCAAATTAATACAGTTTTGACACCCAATGATCTTTTTTCAGACAGACAGATTTGGTAAAGCCTCGGTAAAGTGGGTCAATTCCATAAAATGAATTGAGGATTAGAGATAAGGCCTATTTAGAAGACAAAGACAAGCCAACACGGAGCCCAAGTCGTCCTTGTGTCGTTGCAGGCCTGTTTCTGGGGCAGCTAACCACACATGGCGCATGCCATTGGTATGCAAATGAACCTGGTTTTATTAGGCCTATCGTCAGGGCTACAGCTGGGCAAGCACAGATATGTCAGGAAAGTGAATCAGATGGCTGCAGTGGGGGCAGGGGAAGAGATCGCTTTCTGAGTGACCAGTTTGAAGTCCAACTGAACACCGAGCGTACGCTCTACTGAGCAGTCAAGAAAGAAAAATTCGCATAATACAAAAAAAAAGGTCAAAAACCTCATCATTTGTTTTATATGCAAACCTTTAAAGTTCAATTTGTTTTTTTGTTTTAAAATGTTAATTCTTACTGATCACGACTTAACCTAAATGACTGATGACCTCAGACTGAGAGGTAAAACAAAAGGTTTTCACAACAATAACAAAGTATTAGGGTCAAAGGAAACCAAAGAAGGTCCCCTTATCCACAATTATTCATTGGTGTATAAACAGGCAACCTAAAACATCAGCATTGAGAAGTAGATTTAAACTATTTAATGTAAAAATGTAAAAATAAATGAATAAATAAATGATGAAGTCAGACTCACCAAACATGTGGATGAAGGAATACAGAAACAACAACAACAACCACAACAAATGTAAGTCCTAAAAGCAGTCCACCAATATCAAAGTGGAATTTAGTTTGAGCTGTAAAGTGGGACCAGCTGCATCCATGTGCTGGTCAGGCATAATGGCCCCAATACTTCAGAGACAAACCAAGACAAAAAGGACTAACGTCTGAGCACCAACATTACCTACAAAATCACATTGTCTGACAACTTAGACATTTTAACCTGAAATGGGCATCACTGAAAGTAAAACCAAGTTTTCGTAGCAGAAGTAGATACAACTTAGGGGAGGTTTTCTTCAGGGGCTTTCTTTCCCCAGAGAGGGGGTAGAAAAGTGCACCAAAAGGGAGGAGGGCCATTGTCATAGCCAGTCCCCAGTGAGTATTCCCCCTTCCTTGCGTTGTCTCATTGGTTCTAAGGGGCTAATATGCTAATGGGGGGATGAAATGCCGGACTCTTGTCTTGCCATCACCCCTGTTGTGAGGCACACATGCATTTCAACAATTACCATGGCAACAGCTTTATCAATAGTGTGTGAGAGCGCTTGGTTTCCTGAAATTATCCGGTAAAGAGCAGAGCTGCTGACCATCGGGGGTTGTTACCTCTGCTTGGTGAACACAGATCAATATCAAAAAGTATTGACTGGTAATTGTAGATATGATCAAATTCAACTTTGTAATCTAAGAACACGGTTTCAAGTAAACTAATTACGGTGTGGTAACCACAATAAAATTGTACACATTTTTAACTGTTTGAAATTTTCTGAACAGAGCAACAGTTGCTGCCTGTTGCTGCATACTGCTGGTCAGCAGGATGAAAGAAGGCTACGACACTTTTCACTCCCTCAAAGAAAAAAAGTCGTTTGGATATTTTTGGTCATTAAAAACAGTCAGGATTTGAAAAATAAAGAATGTCTATACCATTTAAAAATACAGCTGGTAAGCTAAAAATGGAGACTCTTTTTAGCAGCTGATTGCAGGATGACTATTCTTGAAGATAGTATGAGCAATTACCTTGTTAATATCAGATTATTTATTCAAAATATTTTTTTTCCTTAAGTTCAAAATTGATTAACATTCTATAAGATTATAGATAACCTTCCATTTTCTACATCTCCTTAATCAGTGCAACATAATTCCAGGAGCAGAAGGAATAATTGTAGCTTTTCAGTTTCAAATAAAAATGCTAGGATCATTGTTTACAGATTTGTTTGCATTTTTTGTGCAAATTAAACCTGACCGATAACAAGAAAATACTCCTGAAGTGCTCCTGCTGAATAGGTAAATATCTATTCAGAATTCTTAATTTATATTCCTTTATAACTATATAAGAAATTACAAAACACAAATGTTTTTCTAAGAAATTAAAAATATTCCCATGTTTATATCTTGTCTTCTTAAAGTGGAAAACATTCCAGTTCACAGTTTTCGTTTTCTAATGGACAAAAATAAAAAATAAAAAATGGGATGCAGATTAGTGTAGAAATACTGCAACCTAAAGCTGACAGAAAAGGCACTAAAGTTCACAAAAACTTATTGCAGGGGAAGCATTTTTCTTCAAGAACCTCAATAGCATTATGTTTCAATACTGTGAAGAAAGAAAATAACTAAAGGCAATCCATCTAGAAACACTGCTTGTGCTGTGTCCCCTGAGATGTTACGGAAAGTCAGACTCTAAACCTTCACATATTTTCACTCCTAAACCTATTAGTTTCAGCTGAAAGGGGGAATGCTGTCAAGAAAAATGATAGACAGCTGGTAATTATCAACCAGGTTGAAAAGCATGGCGGTGACGGAGGAAAGTGCAGCATCATGTACAGTATTGGACGGCAGGAAAAAAACCCCGCTAAGGTTCAAACTGCCAAACCTGCACTTTGCAGGTGAGCTGCTGGGTCCTGTTTGCTCCCTAGGGAGGCTCACAAAGGCCTTTCTTCAGCTAACCCCACAATCAGACCAGTCATGGTGTAGGTGAGAGAGGTGAACTGTGAGCACCATGCAATGACCGGCACATTCCTGGGCTGAGTGGCATACCAGCTGCCAAGTCACGAGCTGTCTGCGCTGACCCATGGCCCAGAAACACCTGGAAACCTTCAGACTGAGAACGACGCGTCCAACTGTATCATTGCATATGTGTTAAATGCCACCTATGTAACAGCATAGGTGGCTGGATTCTTCTGTGTGTCTGACAACAGGCATAAAATCATCAAAAAGTAATTATTTAGAGCACCTAAAATAAAAATAATTAGTGTGAGCAATCCTAACAAAACTGTCAAAATGGCAAAAAGGTGTGAAATATTTATATGCGATGTCAGCCAGGACTTGGCTCTGATTCTGGATCCCGGAGGGCTATGTTCCCCATTACAACTCTCTTATGGGCGCTACCTGATGACAGAACATTTCTAATGTTACACATGAAGCATGAGTCAAAAACATGGCTGAAGATGGCAAAAAATAAATCAAAGACAACTCTGCAACAACACAGATTTTATCACCTACATAATTACTAGACATAACTAGTCCAAACATTACAGTTTCTGAAACAGCATTTTACACATTCCAATAACACTGTGTCCAACATTCACATACTCACACCTCATAACACGCAGCATTTCAAAATCCAATCTTTTTCTAATCTGCGCACCATTCCCAAACTCACCGTTACAACACTCTTCCAGGTCAAAGCTGTAACAAAGGGTAAGCTTCAAACTAGTCAGCCATTTCATTATCAGGGAGATGATTATGAAAGAGAGGGAGAATATACATGGGGACTGTTGTTTTGGTGATCCAAAGAGGGTAAATTGGTAATGCAAGATGCTACAGTCAAGAGTTGTTTGAAGTTGTCTCTTCTGCCAACATAAATAACTAATGCCAGATCAAAATAGCAGGATAGGGAAATATATATATATCATTATACAGTGGTTAAAAGAGGAATCAGAATTGACCAAAATCAGCATTGGTCAATCAAAGAATGATAAAAACCAGTGAACAAAAATTTCCCACAACTTTGATAAATCGCTCACAAATCTATTGGATTCTGTGAAAATTCATGAGGAAAAAAATCTGTATAATTTGTAATTCTACCCTAAAGACTCCATATGGGTTCATGTACAAAGTAAAACAGTACATTGCCAAGTTGAAAGCAGCCAATATTAGTAGACTGTCACTGTCAACATTTCCCTAAAGGGCCTGAAGGCATGGTGGAGAAATAAAGGCATGACTAAAAACTACAAAAACAAAAGCTTTAGTCTCTAAAGTATAATTTGTTATGTTGAGATACTAACAATTTTAAGAAAGCCACTTAAAGGAATTTAGTTATCTGCATTCCAAAACATACTGCGTAAGCTTAATTAGAAAAATAAGGCTTGCTAAATGTAAGCCACTACCCAGAACCCCTACTGAATGCTTACACTGTAACATACCCCTGTAATCTGTTCCTGCTATAACTGGATTTTGCTCTGAAATGCTGAAGCTTTTGTTAATCTAAAACAGCCACTCGGTGTGTATGAATGTTTATTTTGTTGCTACAAGGACAACAACATTAAAACTGACCTTTGCAGCAGCAGATAATTGTGCCAGCAGCAAAAAAAAAAAAAAAAGGTGAAACCTAGAAGTCACTCTGATACTTTTATGCTGATTCCAGAAGGGGGGAAACACAATGCCACAGGTGTGAGAAGTTTAATCATTCATGCAGCAGTAAATGTCTAATGAGGGTATGGGTGTGTAGCATCGCCACAAAATATAAACTGTCTGATTTTAGCGACCATAGAAAAAGGTAATGTCACTGTTTTATACGGTCTACTGAAGTAAAAATTAACTATCAGGTTTAGCCGTCGTTAAATTACTGATACTAGCTCCGCAAGGTTTTAACTATGAATAGCTAAAACTATTAGGCAGATCAACAGTCAACAACTCACTCCAAATCCAACAGGATAATTCAAGTGTATTCTGACAATACGCTTTAAACAAATTGTGCAGTACAATCAAGCTATTCATATTTCATGTTTATGCTAAATACCTTCAATCAAATTGATTTAAAAGTTGTATATCCACATTACCTTGCAGAAATATTAAAATTTCTTGAATTTCTTAATTTACAAGCAAAAACTTCAAATGGGATTAATATGATAAAGTGTAGTGGTACATAATTGTAAAGTGGAATGTAAATGAAACAATCAAAACAGCTTCAGTTTTGAATATTAGTTTGAATATAGTTAGTTAAAGCTCTCTTTCTGGCTCATTTTGTCTAAACATGAATGCTCCACAGGTTGTATTTTTTTTCTAACACTTTAGAATTGACCTTGCTTCCACTTCACAGCTACACTCTGGCTTGTGTTGATCACATAAAAAATCCTGATAAAATAGCTCAACGTTTGTGACTGTAAAGGTAAATGTGAAATGTGTAAAGGTTCAAGAGGTGTCATTACGTTTGCAAGCCCTACAAAATGATACTTAACTTCACACAGCAAAAAGATCAAAGCAGTTTTGAAAAGGCGTTCGGGAGAGTGAGATGCATTCCCACATATAACCACACCTATGTGATCTCCATGTGACGTGTGACAAGTTTCTGCCCCTCCCCTCGCAAAAATGACATTGCACCAACCACCGCACATGAGTCACCATGTGCAAAAAGGACAAGTGTGGAAACCGAGCTCCGCCCTTATCCTTTGTGCAGAGAAACCACACCTGTAAACAGGGGCAGGTTCTGACAACTTTCCGATAACCATTCCAACAATCCAACATTATCCTTCAGCTGAATGGGAAGATGTTTAACAAATAACATTTGACGTGCACAGGCAGAGGTGGAGAGCAAAGAAAAACATCAGGGGCCTCATGCATAAAGCGTGCGTGAGCACATAAAATGTGCGGTGCCATATTTTACGCACAAAGTCGGCATGTATAAAAAATTAACTTTGCATCAAAGTTTGCGTGAATATACGCACACTTTTTCGCTGGCGTGAAAATGTGTGGCAGCCACGCAAACCTTTTCTGTGGACAATATCAAACTACAAAGCGTCAAAACTCACCTACATACACTGAGATCTGACCACATTTAGTTATTTAGATGCATCTATGGGGTCATTTCATTCTCACTAAAACTGGATCAGCAGATGAACTCAAACCTGCTGATTAAAAATAATCAACAGGTTTGATTTTTTTTAAGGTGATCAAGGTGTGTATGCAATCACACGTATATAAGTAGCTGCGCAAAGGTGAGGCGCGTAATTGTGGAGCGCTTTGGCTCTGATGGAGAACATCGCCAATGGAAGGATTCAGAGGGAGCGATTGATTAGAGATCCTATTGATCTGCTGGGAAATGTTGATGATGGTTTATGAGCGTTTAGATTGCTCAGACTTATCATCCTGGAGCTCCAAGCAGAACTTATAGAGCCGTGCGGTACTGGTACCGGTCCAGCTGCAGTCATCCTTCAGTCGAGTCGACCGCTTTGTGAATGCCCCTTATGGACATGAAACATCTTTATTCTGTAAATGTACAACTCATGTACATGATTCTACTATTTAGAATAAACGCCCACATTCCCACTCAAAGGACTCTGTCTTTAAATCCAGGCTGAACGCTCTACTGTTCAAACAGGCACTTGCAGGATCTCTTTATTTTTTTTCTTTGGATTTTTTTTTCTTTAAAATGTATTTTTATTTTTGTGAGGTGACATTATGTGTCCTCAAAGCACTTTTTTCTCTCCAAAATATCTTTATTGGAATTTTAGCAGTTTAGACAAACAGCTTGAACAGTTTGCAAAGTGTGACAGCAGCAGCAGCAGCAGTAGTAGTAGTAGTGCTGTTCAGGTCAAAATAAAATACAAACAAAAAAACACCAAATGCCTCTCACAATCCTGGTTCTAATGCAACCCAGCACATATTCCACCTATCATCTTTATATTGAGATATTAAAATCAACAGTGTATGTCCTCTAATAGAATTGTCTTTGGGAAATGCAATTAACATGTTCTTCAGTCACTTGTACCGTCTTCCGAGATGTTCAGATCCTTGACATACATAATGAAGGGATTCCAGATGAACTCAAACAGATCCTGTTTGCCCTTTAATACATACGTAATCTTTTCCAGAGGGAGGGCAGATAACATCTGCTGCAGCCATTGGTTTATAGTCGGTCCATGAGTCTTTTTCCAAAACAATGATATACATCTTTTTGCATTGAGCAAACTTAAGTTTATAAAAGTTTGTTCGTTTTTAGTATAATTATGTTTTTCAAGGTACAATCCAAACACAAACAGCTTTGGCTGAAAAATTATTTGCTTGGAAATTATTTTCTCAGTTACATCTTTTACCTCTTTTCAAAACAGTATAATTTTCCTACAATACCACATACCTCAAAGCACCTTTCAAATAAAATACATAAGTATTATTATTATAAATACTTATACTGCTTCGAACAAGGACGTCGCCATGGTTATTGCTTCACGTGGTGGCAGACTTCCAGGTATTTATACTAATTTACATATGTGTTTATGGGTGGCGACAGGGCGGACCACCAGCTGCGCTCTATTTCCCGCAAATTAGGATTAATAAAGGAAAGATGCACAGCCACTTGTGTGCACACGGCTTTATGCATCCGATTTGTGCGCCGCACTTTTATAAATTTTTCCGTACGCCAAGTTTTAGTGTGAAAACTGCGCACTCTTTTATGCATGAGGCCCCTGGGCTCCAAGAAAACTACAGGTAGCGATGTCAAAGTCAGAGGATAGAACATTTCCAGACATCAACAAGCAAGCAAGGAGATCGCAGCTGAATGACAAGTAGGAGAAATTGGACTTGAAGTGAAGCTTTGAGGTTCAGTAATGACGCACTATCACTTCGCAGTATTCTAAATGTGACCCAGACTTGTTATTATGGCCTTGGGAAATGACTGACTCGAGATGCTATTTGAGACGAGCCGAACAAAGGAATTCCTCAACACAGACAATCCGAGCAAACGGAGAGTCCTGTGGGATTCAAACACTGCTAAACACAATACGAACAAGACTTGTCCTTGAAAGGTAATGTCTCACTCCATTACAAATTACAAGCATGTTAAAGTAAAAATATCCAGAATCCCCCACTCGTGCCTTCTGCTCTCCAGCAGCTTAATGTATTGTGAAGGTAATCCACTTCCTCCCACAGGTTCAAAAGAAAAATGTGTCAGGCAAAAATCATGTGAAAACTGAGATTCCTCTACTGTCTAGAAAGTCATTAACCAAGATTTCTTGGTAACACCGAGAGTAAAAATAATTCCTTGACTGAGACCCATGATAGAGCCAGACAGAACATTTATTCAAACCATCCTGAGTTAAAACTTTAGTAGCCATACCTTTCAAAAGCTGATGTGGGATTACATAACATTCCTCCAAGGAAAGGGGATTAATGCCACTTTAGAAGTGTTTCATGGAGCATAACCCATCACAGTCAGTACAAAATACTAAATACCAATACCTTTCTTTAAAATATCTTTATTTTTCTGTAATCTACTTGAATATTTTAGCCTCCAAAATAGTGAGACTTATCTAAAGGTCCGCCAGTACGGGCAGCTACTCGGTTTCACATAGATTGTCTATCTGTTTGCAAAATCTATGTTTTCATTCCAAGACATGCAGCTGTGATCTCTGTCAGCAGAAATGCAGGTAATTGAAACAGATTAAATCTGTTAACTTTCTGTATGGCTTTTTTATCTCCATGGAGCTAACAATCTCAAATTTCTGTCTGATGTGACAAATCCCATTTCCAATCCTTTCTGTAAAGGGTTCTGGAAAAGTTGTTAAGGACCAACTCAAGCAAGTCAATCCATTTCTAAAATTTCAGTCTGATTTCCAGTCTTCTCTTTGTACAGAAACAACTCTGATCAGAGTCACCAACAACCTTCTAGCAGGGCTCTCCATCACTCCTTATCCTCCTGGACCTCTGCTGCTTTAGACAACCATAATATCCTTCTCATCGGGATCTGTTACTCAAACACTCACCATCTCTGCCAACCGGGACTAAAGTTCACATGTCGGATGACTGAGCATTTGCTGTTGCTGTCCCATGGCTCTGAAACACCCTCGCCGTAGAGCCACTGAAGACTGAAGACTGTTTCAAGGAACATTTCTATTCTTATTGAATAGAAATCATTTTACTCATTTTATCTTTAATGCGGCACTTTGAGATTTCTTTCAAATTTAGAAGGGTTTTAGAATTACATTGTATTATTATTATCATTACCAAATCAGAATGATCTAATCTTCTTGCCTACAAATACATATGACTCAGTTGTTTAGTAGTTAAAATCAAACAATTTTCTCTTTATCTGCTCTGATTTGAAGGTCAAACACCGAAAAAGTTGATTTATTTCCCCTTTGGATTCGATATATCAAAGCTAAGAACTGCCAGAGTACTCAGTCTGAAAAACACCTCAGCTGATCACCTGTACTTAGATACACTAAAATCATATGAAAGGTTAGTGATAGTCTTTAGAATCAAAAACTAGAATCTGACAGAATTGGCAGGTGAAACAATAAAAAAAACAAAACAAAAAAAAACCAAAACTGATATTGGCAAGAGACAGCAAGATCAGTGTATCTCAACTAAAAATGGTTTAGAAATACTTTCTAAGACTAAAATGTCATATTACAGACAATCTGGCAAATCTAAAAGCCTTCTTTAGTTAAATTTAGACCGTGTTTCTTAAAACAAAAAGGACCAGAGATGGAAATAGACAATACCTCATACTTGCTTCCAGATCCTACAAACAGCGTATCTCTTGAGACTAAAACAATAAGTGAGAATCCAAGCCTTGTCCTTGCAGAGACAAATGGTGAGTGAACTTCTTTGTACTAGCGAATCTGTTCAGAGATTACCCTATGATATGATAGAATGCAAAAAGAAATGCGGATGGCAATGACGGACAATGCCACCAGTGTTTCACACACACACACAAGGCCAATAGTAAGACGGCTGCTCTGTTGACAAATGATTCATCAGTTTAACCCACATAACAAACCTAAAGAATTACACAAGGATCAACACACTATAAGAAGTGTTTTCTAGTGACAATAGTGGCTTGCTATTCTGTATAGGTTTAGAATATTTCTGGGCAAAACAAGCGAGGCGTTTAGTTAAGGTACTGATGTCAGACAAAACTATACAAACCTGTATTGCCTGATCAAACAGAGCACAAAACCAACTGACAGGGTGTGCTGAACTTAAAAAGAAAAGAAAAAAAATCTCAGAGTCACATAATAAAATAACTTGCCCTTGTATGTCCCAACACCTGCCTGTGTGGGATCTAACATACATGATGTCACCCTCTCTTCCTTCTTTTACACTCTGCCACAAACCAGGAAGCAGAGTTAAGAGCAAGCCTGGCTAAACAGGAACATCCAGCTAACACGAGCTCTGTGAAGCGGATCCCAGAATGAACGGACTGAATTACAGACGCGCCGCTGCTGGGTTCAGGATCTCTGCTTCTCTGTCGCCTAGGTGTGTTTGGAGCTGTTGCCATGGTGAACTTTTATGCTTATTAGGTGGTGATGGCAGCAAATCCAGGAGGAGACTGAGCACCTACCTTTTCACTACTAGACTGAGGGTCTTGTGGGAGCCTTTGACAAGGCAGATTGCCTCCTGTCTGTAGCCACTCAGGGGAACCTCGTTGATGTTGACGAGCTCGTCTCCCACCTGGAGACCCACAGCTGCTGCCTTGCTGCCTTCCTCAACCTGGAACAAAAACATAAAAATGCACCTAAACATAAACCAACAACATTGGGACTCAATGATTTGAAATACATCAGTACAAAGTAAGAGAAATTGAGTATATGTGGGATGTAAGGGTGGGCGACACAAGTTTTATCACAATGTTTAGCGGTCCTATTGTGACAACAATAAAAGTTACAGTAGCTTTGTTTCTATTGACCAGATAATAGCGCAAACTGGAATTACGAAAATAAATTTGCTTCACAGAAACACGGTAATAAAAAAAAAAATCCCATGTTTTTCAATAAAATGTTTTGTTGCTAGGATAAGGTGGTTTTTCGGGTGCACAGAAACACATTTTTCGCATCACACAAGTCATGTGATCAACAACTGGATGTTATTACTGGCGGAAAAGAAAGACGACAACAGGAAGTGGTAGGAGAATGATGGCGTGTCATGTTTTTTTTAATGACTGTGTGAACAAACCTATTCACTTGTGATTTTAATTACGTTTAAATGTTATGGATGAACAGCAACGTCCTACAAAATATGCTGTTTCCCAAAATAAGCAGCAGGCGTGCGAGCTTCTAAGGACCAGAATCAAAGGCAGCAAAATGCTTCAAAAAGCTGCACTCCAAACCTGTGGAATAGTGAAAAAACAAACAGCGTCGTGTTTGTTTGAAGGCAGACACCTGAAATAACACAAGAGGATGTGCAGTGAAGAGAGCACAGCACACTGGACTCACAATTTCTGCTGCTGGAATATCTCAGAGGACACACTGACACAAAGGCTGGACAAACCGAGATAGAACATCTTAAAGCTGACGGCAGCTACAGCCTGGTATTTCTGAAGCGTCATAAGTACTGATCGTTAAGGTCATCGCTGTCCTCACACTGACGCAGAAAGTCTGATCTGAGACAAGGAAAAAAAACAACAACTGCTCAGCGTGGAAAGAAAGGCCATGAGACGTTGCCTGGCAGCTGGCACATTAGCACACAAAAAGCTCAGCTCTGCAGCTGATTATCAGTTTTTCTCTCAACCTGTAGCAGGGTGCTGTGACTCAACCAGAGAGGTATGTGTAGATTTACCAACTCTCATATCTTAGTAGGCCTTTACCCTCACTGCAAAAAAAAGAAGAACAAAAACCTCCAGCAGCCAAGATCAAACCATGGTTCTTTTCATTTTTTTATAAGGGAGCAGTAAGCGAGGTTGGACAAACGGTTTTCATGCTGGCTGGCAAGATTCCTGAGCTCGTCCTGATATGGTAGTGGATTTTGTGGAGAAACAGCCTGATACATTCACACAACTACAATGCTGAAAACGGATAAAAAACACCTGGGATTACTCAAGATGGAAAACTATTCCTGTTCAACAAAGCCGTGAGATACATTTCAGTGAAGCAGAGGACATAAAGTAAAGCTTCAGATATTAGTGAAGTGGCAAAGTAGGAAAGTTACTGAAAGAATAAATGTTTTCATAATTTATTTCTTTAGGGGGCCCCATCTGGTGATCCAAATCTGTCACTCAAAGCTCATCTATTTAGGTTTCATGAAAGTTTAGTCTAAAAATTACTATCTATGTGGAAAAGACAGGAAATATAACCATCACAAATGCATCTGTCCACATGTAAATGCCAACAACAATTAATTTTAGTCATTGTGAAAAACCATGTCTAGAAAAAGGTGTTTTTCTCACTTGGCCAAACTATAAGGTTGACTCATTTAGTAACAGAGAGCCTTTAGTTGTCTAAAAAGATAGCAATTATTTTACTTTCATTATTGGGCTCCATATCTCTTGTTTCCATTTTTGTTTTTTTACTAGTAAGTGACTTTCCAGAAAACCAATAGTGCAACTAGAGCTGCACTGACCGGCCAAATGGTGGCTGGTTTTCCCTTCAATCAGCTCTGATTCATCATTACCATGTTAAATGCTGAAAAATTCAATGCATTAATACTAAGATTTTGATTTAAACTGCTTCCTATTTTTCTGTGTGTGGTATAGTCCTGATAAAAACAAATCAATAGGACTGACCAAAAGTTTTTTTTACCTCCTGGATCATTCAGATTTTTGTAGCTACAAAGGACTGCAGCTTACAATAACAGAACAACTGACACATTTATGGTTAGGTTAGACACATACCTGTCAAGTTTTGGACTTGAGAATACGGGAAGTGTTGCCATCCGGTGCTACTGTTAGAGGAGGGAGGACTAATGTAACAGAGTATGGAGGGTATACTAACGCGAGAGCGGGGGGCACAAAACGGGATATTTACGAGAAAATAATGATAAGGGAGGATGGTGGGAAAGGGAGGCAAAAAAGAAAAAAAAAACTAGTTCCCCAGCCAAAACGGGAGACTTGACAAGTATGGTTAGACACAATATATAATGATAAGGAAAAAGCAAAAAAAAAAAAAAAGCAACATTATTTTGCTGCACTGTACAGAACTATACTTTGTGGCATAGCATTTCCAAAAACATTACAAGTATTCTTTGTGTCAGTATAGTAGATGGAGGTTGTGTTTAATACAACAGTGCAGACTAAGCAATGGGCACAATAAATATTAGTGTGAAGCTGACAGCCCTGATTTATGCTCAAGTCAAGATCATGCCATATCAACAGTGCAGTACCAAGAGTCTTCTATAAACTGTATTATGTGCACAAAAGATTCAGCAACATTCCCAGAGCGACTTGTTAATCTGTTCTTTTTACAGGAAGCATTACTCAATGGGAAGAAGACACTTTAAATAATAGCAGGAGCTTCTTCAAAGAAAACATGAAGCTCAAGTTCATTCAATGTTAAAACTGGAGAGTGTCTGCTTCTCTAAACAGTTTTCACTCCTCCTGACTCCCGACAGGCCTGAGCGTTAGGCCTTTCCCTTGTTGTTCGTCGTCCTCCAGGCTGTAATCAGTCCAAAAGCAGCTGTATCCTAAACCGTATCTTAAAAAAGGAGTTGCCTTGTGTCATGAAGGGAAGGATGTGGTGCCACTGAGGGTGAGGAATGTGTCATTTCTGCTGACAGATGTCCTGGGCAGCAAGCTGACGCGTCACTAAACTGACTGACATTATTGGTCATCACTTAAAAGCAACCTTTCAGACGTTTATATACACAAGTTCACAAGCATTGTGTATATAAAGCTGCAAGGCGAATATTAAGCTCTTTCAAGTGAGTTGTTACACTAACTTGACAATCCTAGCCAATAATTAAGTGTTGCATTTGCACGGCTATTTAAGTAAATCTGACCTCGCTTTTCAAAGTTGATCTTTGCTTGAAAGTAAGATTAAAGAATGATAATAGATAATCCGAATACAATGTTTTTTTTAAAAAAAAAAAGGAATAATACACAATACTTTGACTAAGTCCCATTTGATTCTTAAACATCCTGTTACCTGGGGTTGTGCGGGTGGGTGAAGGGAAAGAACTTTTCTAACATTTTTTTTAAAAGATTACAAATTTACTCACGAATGTACTGAAATAAAAGGGGGGAAAAATACACACACAAAAAAATCCCCAACAACAACAACAACAAAAAAACACTTTCTTGGTTGACATAAATCGCTATTGTAAATACTATTTTGGAGTCTTCTAAAAAACTTAAAGGTCAGTAAGACGCAAAAATAAAATGCATACCTATATTTTACATAAACTCTGATAAGAAAAAATATATACATAGTTAGAAACAAAATCACTGTTGTATTTGACACATCCAGACTAAGTCTGTTACGATAAATCAATTAATTGTTTAATAAACTAACAGGAGTTTGATGATTAATATTTTTTCAGAGGCATCATAATCCATTTTGTTTGTGGTTTGGTTGTGTGTGGTACTTATTTCCATCTTATTTGTTGCTTGTGGTTGTTGTGTTTGATTTTTAATATTTAAAATGTCTTCCAGTTCCAGTACCAAGTGTTCTTCACAAAATGAAAGTTTATTGGTCTTGCATTACTGGAATAATAATGCAATTGGTCTTGCATTATTGGTCTTGCCATTATCAATGCATTACTTCAAAGTAGTCTCAAAACAAAATAATCTTTTATAGTAATAATTACTGAGACAATTTATCGTCCAGGATAATTTGTTATCGTGACAGGCCTAATTTGGATGCATCATGTTGGTAGTGGATGTTCTTTGCTAACAACCATTAACTGTTTACATGGTGCATTCAGGTACACTATGTTGTATTCGAGTACAATGAGAAATCAGAGAAGAAAGGTTATGAGTGAGCTTCCTGAAGGAGTGTCCCATTTCTTAGAAGAATACCTTAACAACTACCCAAATGAGGTGGAGTGGAGGGTAGATGTAGAAGTAAATGAGATTTTCCTTTAAACATCCTACGGAAATACTTAGACAAACAAGTTTTAAGAAGGAAATGCTAAATACAAAGTCCTTTCTGTTCTCCTCTGCCCATTACTTATTTGAAGTAGCGTCTTAAACTCTCTCACAGACACCCACACTGGGTTGCAACAAAAAGGTTGGGAGCAATGAAACAATGCAGGCTGATAATTCTCTGTGGGTTCGTCACTAGAATGTCTTCTTACTGCGTATTACAAAATCACTTGATCCTTTGTTCATATAGAAACAAAGCTTATAATGACTTTGAAGTATTTCATAATCCAATCTAAGTGATGGAAAAACCAGTATCTGCGTTACTGTAAGCTCTCAGTGTTTCTTCTTAGAGTAAAGTGTAATTAAATAAATCAAACTTCCTGGTTCCAAGGAAAATGTCACTGTTTAAAATCCCAAATTTAAACAAGAACTATATCAATTACTTAGATTTAGATTTTGAGGTATAATCCGTCACCTATAAAACAACATGCAGTGGTTCATTGTTTCAATTCATTATGGCCTTCTATTTTAAATGAATTAATCAGATAAGATTCAACATTCAAACAAATAATCACTGAGACACACCACAGAGGATACAGGTGAAGTGATCAGAGCATGGTTTAATAACTCCACTATTACTCCATTATGAATCCATTAGTGGCTCAGCTGACAAGATCAAAGCTGAATGTAAAAAGCCCTACACTACATAGTTGTATGAATAATTAGACAGCAGTCCAGATGCACAAAATGCGTTGCAAAAGGATATTAACGAAGTGTTAATGAAGAAGGATTCTAACATATTTCATTATCAAACATCGGCAGAGACAATTTTGATCCAAGCTGTTATAAAAAATTATGGAATCTGGCTCATGCATTCGGTTGAAAAGGTGGAGCAGGAAAATATTTTTGTCTTTGGGCATAAAGACCTCAAAGACCAAAAGATCTCCATAAATACATTCTCACAACTCTGAGGTTAGCATTTGGTTTGTAAGTTCTGGAAAGAGCTGTTTAAACGAGATAAAAATGTTTCCTCTTCTCGTCTTCACATTTAACAGGGACTTGGGTTAGTCACAGTCAAACTCTGACACAAACAAATAAGTTTGGACCAATTGCCGCGCACACCTTCGCTCCGTTAATCTTTTCAGTATTCTGAGAAAACGCCTAAAAGTCTAGAAGACAATGTTTCAGGATGCATGTCTCAAATGTTACATTGAAGGACTTTTAGAAAAATGGAGATCCCAGTCTACTTGGTCGGTGTGTGTGTTTCTGTGAGCAAATTTTAATGCATGTTTGTTTTTATTGTAACTATTCCGCTGCTGTCATGCACAGGTTTCCCTTATAAAAAAGATCTTTGATGTCAAAGAGACTAAACTGGTTGTTCAATTTAAAAAATAAAATTCATTGAAGTCTTGAGATGAGCTTGTTAAGCTCATCTCAAGACTTGCATTTTTAATAATGAATGCAAAAGTCATTCTCTATCATCCAGCTGATTCTTTTAAAAAAATAATTTAAAAAGTGCAACTCTGGTAAGAAGCTTTACATATTAAAATAGGTAGCTGTTTTACATAGCTATAAAAAGATTCATATTTTGAAAGGTAAACATGACAGTGAACACTGGGGGGTGATTTGGTTCCAGTTCTACCAGGCATTAAAATCCATTTCTGCTTTTTGGCGTTTCCCTGCCTGAGATACGGCTCTGCTGAACCAGCTTCCAGCTCATGTGTGGTTCATAAAAATGTTTCCACACTAAAAGCTGCCTCTCACTCCAAGGCGTATAAAAGCAGCCAGGTTCATATTTGTGATTCTCTCATAGCTTCATGCACACTTTGCCATGGACATCAAGGTTTTTGATTTCCATCATTTATTTACGTGTCATATCAATTAAGCTCCAGAGCATCATACATTTCTTATGTTCGTGTTTCTTTTTTAAGTTTTGACAGTAATTGTATATTTTCTTCTTTAGAGGGGCGGTATTATGCATTTTCCAGGAACATAGCAACTTTAGTAACTTTTACCTTCAGTTATTATAAAAATACTGTATTAATCAAATATGACGTAAAAGAAATTTACTTTGTAATTTAACACCTTGAAATTGTCTCTTTAAAAACTTTTGCTCTCTTTCTGAAACTCCACCTTCAGAAAGTCATCACAACAGGGCCCTTTTATTAACCCTTTAACCTCTTTACTAATGTTGCACTGAGAAGTAGCTCATATGATGAGCTTAGCAGATGCTCAGTTCCACCAGGTGTTTGCTAATAGCTGCTGGCTAGTCTGAAGGAGCTGAGTAGTGGAGTCGTAGAGGAAGCTTGGAAACTGCAACACTGAAGAGGAACTACATCTCGTGGGTGGTACTGAGTGTTTTTATGGTTGCCATGATAAAAGAACTTCTCAAAAAAAATCTAAGTAACAGTACAGGTATGTTGCTGATGATAGAATAACATTATAACATGATGTAAAGCTCAAAAAAAGTTGACTTTACATAATACTGCCTATTTAATTTATAACATTCTGAGTTTGTTAGAATCAGTGTTGATTTGCCCAATTGGGCATCTTCTATGAGTTTCTAAGTTGGTCTGGGTTCTTCTTCTTTTTTTTTTTTTTTCTCCGAAGAGTTTTTGTGGCGCTAGTGGCTCGTACTTTTTCGACAGTAGGCAGACAAGAAGGAGGGTGAGGAGAAGGGGGAAGACATGAGGCAAAGGTCGTCAGGACCGGGAGTCGAACCCGCGACGTCCGCGTCGAGGACTAAGGCCTCCAAACGTGGGGCGTGCTAACCCCCTGCGCCACCACAGCACGCCCCGGTCTGGGTTCTTCTGACCCAGGATGAAGGGCTCAAAGAAGAGACACTCATTGTGACATCATCAGGTGTAAGTCACCCCACCAGAGAAGGTCAGAAAATGTGTTCGTACACAATCAAGGCTGAAAAACCCATTCAGGGAGAGACATTTTCAAAACAAAACTACAGTAGATATATTTCTACCAGGAAGCCGTTCTTGCTTAAGGTCACTAACATGAACTATATTCTACACAGACAAAAAGACAAGGAAGCTTTTGAAGTGTATAATATCTGTAAAAGGGATCATTTTCAAAGCGCATAGAGTTCTTCTGAACTAGCAGAACAAGAACATTCCCCTTTAATAAATACTTTGAACATCATCTGTGGAGTAAAAGAGTATTTTTCCCTCAATCTAAAGTCACGATGAACACTTTGTCTGGAATGTTTAAGAGTGAAAGGTGTGCATATGTCAGCATGAAAAGTGTAGTTTCTGACTAAATCAGCTTTCATGTTTTAGGAATGCACTTTACCTGAGCGCTAAATGTTTATTTCATATGACATTTTTGCAATATCGCCCACGTCTCCTGGTTAGCGTCCAGATTTTAGTGTAAACATGGTGAGTAAGGTCTGTTTGTGGTTATCTATCAATATTAACTTTTTTGTTTGTGTATCATTAAAATCACTTTGAAAGTTCAACTAAATCAAACTCAGAAAGCAGTTTATTGAACTTCATGCTAGTGTTTGCTAATCCAATTTTTGCTACCATTGCACTGTATCTGATAATGAATGAACCTGTTTACTTGAAGCAGTAATAATCAGTTTGTACAAGTCTCTCTTAACATACAGTACAAATCTACTTTATGTGGAAGTGCCTCCAGCAACACACACACACACACACACACACACACAAAAACAACAACTATCCATTTTGAATCTTATCTGAGCCATCAGCATGCATACTGTGCTCTCTAAATCCTCTTTTCTCTGGAGGCTAAGCAGGCCTGCGGCACTCAAAACTAGCCCACAATGTTGCCACACAAAAGTTTCAATAATTGGGAAAACCTGTTTACCTGGGGGTGACTTATCGCAGCGTGTAAGAACAGAGTTATTTCTGCAGTACGTCGTCTGGTACTGGTTCAGAACGAGCCAACGGTACTTTTTCCCTTATAAAGGCTGTTCCTCGCAGAGGGAACACATGTATGAGGTGCGTGCCCAGATGTCTTGTGTAAAACAGGATTATTTAGGTTTATTGAGACTAAGAACTTTAAGTCCACGAGGACCTTGAGCATAACCTGAGCTATGAGAGGAATCTGGAGAATTTTAATTAGATCCAGGATATTTTTTTAACCAATACGGTGAACCTGTCATCAGACTGTTGGACCTTTGTTATTACATTTCCCTGAAGCGAGCTGGAAAATATGCAAAGAAGTGGGAATGCAACAGACAGAAAAGTGGATTCAAGGGATGGCTTCTGTTCATAGGCTAAAATGCAGAGATGTTTGCAAACTTTATTTACTCAGTCTACCTGAATATAACACTTAGAATTACATAAAGCTGGAAAACATCATCCTCCAGCTTTTCTAGATCATCATAAATCAAAGAGGAAAAGCCTCAGACATTTTAAAACAAATTCATTTCATGACAGCATACTAAATCAAACTCATTTTAACTCTTATCTGAGAGACACTAAAAGAATGCATAGCGCCAACCTTCGCTTAATTCATCCCATCCTGTCATTCCGACAGGCTCCTGGCTGTCATTGATAATTCACAGAAAATCCAACAAAACTCCAAGATTCCTTTCCTGTTCCTGGTACCGCTAGCTATACTCCTCAGGCTGAACTTCAACCAAATGCTACAAATGCCAAAGCTCCAACAGAAAACTCAAAAAACAGTAACAGAGAGGAAGGTTGTGGTGTTAAAAAAAAACAAACTAAAAAAACGTGTGTGAAGTCTAGACATGACCGACTCTCTTCATGAATTTACTAAAAAATGATTCACATACTGCCAGTGAGGACTATGTGGGAAAAGGTATGAGGGACTTAAATTGTGCAATGGGACTCTAACACTATACACCACCTGGGACACACCATTCCAACTGTAAAACATGGTGTTGGTAGCATCCTACTGCAGGGATGAGTGTGTTCAGGAGGCAGAGTTAAGCTAGTCATAGTTTAAAGCTAAATACAGGACAATCCTGGAGAAAAATCTTTCAGAGGCCACAAAAACCAGAAACAATGACAATGTAAAAACCTTCCATGATTATTTGTGAAAAAATAAATACCGTTTGCTACAATTTCAACTTAATGCACTAATTTGTGACGTACTAAAACATTAAATTCCCACAAAATACACAGAATTTCATACCTGTAAATACCTGTAAATCCACTTTTTTCACTTCAGATACCAATACAGACATCTGTAGTGGCCAATACCGATACAATACAGAAAAACAGTGCTGTATTGACTTAAAATGTTTTTTGTTCATTTTTTTAAATACAGACATAAATGTATCGAATTACAAATTTATTTGGCAACTCTGCACCAGTGCAGCACATATAAATACGCCAATAGCTTCACTAATTTTAATCTGATCAGCCAGTGCAATTAGGTGTATAGCAGCCAATATAAAATAAATAATAAAGAAACTGTCAAAATAATCTGGAACAAACCTTCTTTCAAATGGTTCAGAAAGTAACTAGAAATCCTAAATAGTATGTAAAATAAATAAAGCGTAACATTATTCAGAGGAAAAAGCATACCCTGCCCTAACCCTAAACCTAAAAAGACTAAATAGACATGCATTAATGTATCTAACACATTGTTAGCGATACCCGATCTACAATTTTTTTTCAATATTGGGACCGATACAGATATTTATATCCGATTGGTGGTTCTCTACTTATACATCGAAGAAAGCAGAAAGGATGTGAATACTTTTACAAGAACTGCATCAGAACATGAAAAAAAAAAAAGAACCTTATCATCTGATGCAAAAAGGTTGACTTCTGTCAGCTCTTGGAGCTTAGCTGTATTGCTCAGAGACCAAACATGAACAATTACGTTGAGTCTGAATTCAACCACTAAGCTGCAGTCAATAATTGACCTCCACCTTTCACTGCTACCTGCCTCCACTTATACTTATAAACCTGCAAAAAGTTTAAAAAGTCTAAGCTTAAAAACACATTTAATCATGTTGCAAAAGACCAACACAAACCAGACTGCTAAAAACCTGAGTATACGTATGCTGGAGTCTTACTCATCTGTAATGAACTTTAGACCCCTTTGCAGCAATGCAGATATGACACACACACACACGCACACACCCGCACACACACAAAAAAAAAAAAACTCAAGAGAACCAGTAGCTCCTGACTAACAGTTGCTGGTATTTTTCTGTGTCAAATTAACAAGCAAGGTCTTTCGTAGTAAATCATTACACGCGCAGCAGAGAAGTGAGGCCACATGAGGTTTCAGAGGAAGTCTCCCTCTCAGCGGCGCTGCGCACATTCTGCAGCCAAACACAGCGATTTAACAAGGTGACGACATACAGCAGTGACAAACTGCAGCCTCGGCTTCGCTTTATGTTTATGAGGTTTTCTTCCACAAATCACACATGACAAGTGTCACCCAGGCCTACTCCAACAGAGACGTCCAAATACATGAATGAATGAAAAAGACAAGGTGAGATCACAATGTTCAGCTTTTAAATTCAAAAGTTCAAACATCAAGTTTCAAACCATGATTATTTCCCCCTTTGTGTTTTCTTTTTCATTACAAAAATGTCTGGACTTCTGCATAAGCAACCAATATGTTAGTTGATGAGGTGTGACCTACAGGTTACAGGCTGATATTACATTTCACTCCTACGGTTATAAACAACTTGTTCATGTCAGAGATCCCACTAGACAAGACAGAGAGTTCTGTGTTCACCATATTAAAATTAGTCATCCTCATCTCTGCCATGCACTTTCACATTTCAGTTCACTGTCCATGTGTGACACGGGGAAAACACTCTGCTTGTCGCATACAGTCAGCTACAAAGAAATCAGAACATTCAGAGTTTTGTAACAAAAGTGTCTTGCAAAAGCATTCCTATTCCTTTGGGATTTTATGTGATGGAGCAATACAAAGTAATACATAGCTAAAGTAGAAAAAAATTATAGTTTTCTACATTTTACAAATAGAAACTGTATAAAGACTACTGGAGTATTCAGTAGCTGGTCATAAAATCTGATTAGATTTTTTTTTACAATGGTGTCGTACAGATAACGAATACAACAAAATTCAAAGAAGAAGAAACATTTTTCCAACAAAGTTTTATTTCAATACAAAACACAGTGTTTATCAAATAGCAGAAACAAAATAACCTTAGAATAATGAAGCTTGTGCACAAGCAAGAAGTCTCACTCTAATGTAAACTCCAGCTGTCTGCGTTTTGTGCATTTTTCTTTAAAATATGTTTGTTCTCCATTGGGGAGGTTACCTACACTGGATAAACTATCCAGGAATTTTACTCAACTGCGGTTCAGTAACACAACAAAAAGTATTTCTATCTAGAAAAAAAACAAAACTCTAGTAAATATAACAAACAGTAAAGATCTAAGTAGTTACTACCCAGCTCTATTTTCAGTCTTTGGCAGTGTGTCTCTAAAAGATTTGTACAACTAGAGGACAAACCTTTAGCTCACTTTCTTTAAAACATAACTACTTTGGATAGAGGATGTTTAAACATTGATTTTCAAGCATTGCCACAGATTTTCAGACGTATTTATGCCTGGCTTTGACTAGGTCGACAACACCCAAAAATCCCAGAAGCAGTCTCAAACCCTTTGTAGCCTCTCACAGATTTCCTTCCACGCTTGTCCTGTTTTTAGCTCTGTCCACCTTCCCACCAAATCTGACCGGTTTCCCCATCACTGTTGAAGAAACCATCCTCCACAGCATAATGCTTCCACCACCATGTTTCTCGTGGAGATGGTGTGTTTGGGGTGAAGCCCAAACGTAGTTTTCCACAAGCTACTTTTATAAAACTGTGGCGTACCTATTACTTTAGACCAACATAATACAATATAATATAATGTTAGAGCAAGACCTAGAGAAACTCCAGTTAGTTTACAAATCCAGAACAAACTTAAACAGTACCATCTACTTACCAACCCAGAACAAGAATCAAAGATGGAGAACCAACATTTAACATTTAACCAACAATAATCCAGAGAAATCATTACTAGTTTATAAATTCTGACATTTTCAGCAACTGACATGTTGCTGAAAATGTGCTAGATAAATAAAATTACCTTACCTTACAAGATATAGCATTTTAAATAACAACCAAAAAGATTTCTGTCTCATTTACTTTAGGATGATCTTCCCCATATTCACTTTGTTCTCAGAATTGATACTTATATCAATTTACCAATAAGGTGACCTCTAAAGGCACTTGGCCGGACATTATTTTATTTAGTAGTATAAGAATACAGTGGACTGAAGACAAATTGACGTCACATTTTAAGCCCGCACGCCTCTTTCTCTCCACTTCATAACTATCCAGTACTTTGTGTTGGGCTTTCACATAAAATCCTAAAGAAACACATTGCAGTTTGGGGTTGCAGTGTGACAAAATTTCAAAAACATCTCATTGCAATTGGCTACTTTTGCAAAGTACCACAGATGACAGTAAGCTTTAACTTTCATTCGCTCTGAAATGTATAAGGCAGGGGGTGGGTGTGTGTGTTGTTGGGATTTACCTTTGTTATAAGCAGAGGCTCCCGATGCTCCAGCCCTCCTCTGAGCGTAAACCCCCACGGTGCGCCTCCCGACAGAAACACATGCACCGACCTCCAGCTCTCTGCATCTCTCGTCCTGTGATCCAGATCTGCAGATTTCTGCGACGCATGCCAAAAACTCTCTGCTTCCGGATAACGAGTGGCTCCCTCGGCATCCATTATACTGTTTACCAAAAAAAGAAAAAGGAAAAAAAGAACAAGAACACTGAAACATGTCCACTAAACAGACACAGATGACATAACTCAAAGCAGTTCTAGTACAAATACTACAAACTGATGTTTACCAAAGGAACAGGGTTTAAGAGGTTTATTTTCTGACCCAGCCTCCAGTTTCTGTTTACTGTTGTGCCTCAGCTTCAGTGTTGTGTTGATTAAAACCAGCTACAAATTTTGAAGCGTTTCACTCGACGTCAAGATGCTGACAGTAAAACACAAGAGTCGCCGCAATCATTTTAGATAAACCGATGAAAAATCTCAAGCATTGTGCCTTTAATTACCTATATAAATCACGCTTTCTTTATATACACATGTTGCACTTCCATCTTCTCCTCCATTATTTCCCAATTTGCAATGACTGCTTTAGGCAGGATTTTGTTTTTGTTATTCCTATGCCCACACAGTAAATGGATAAAAGCTGGGTTATGGAAAGTCTCTGTTATGGACAAAAATGCCATTTAACTGAAGTCTTCAAATAATATCAAAACATGTCATTATGTTCCAGTATGCTATACGGTTTTAATTCGGTTAGAAATCAAGTTGTGTACTGAACTGCATCTCAAGCAGAGGTTTCTTGGTGATTGTTTCCATAATGCAGCTGTAAACCCCTAACTGTGACAAACAATGGAAAACTGATGTCACTGTTGGGTTTTACAGTGAGTTTTTATGGCAAAGTGGGCATTAAAAACTGACAGGGAAATACATTTGTTAACTTCTGACAACAATTGTAACAACTTAGTCATATAAAATAGAATGTCACTTTATTGGGCCGTCAGTTTAAAAGATAAACTCATTTGCATTGTAGTCATAGGATCCTAAAAACAACAGTAAAAATGACCCCTTGGAATAATTAAAGGTAACTACAAAGTCCTACATTACAATTGTTTTAAGCAAAAATACTGTTAACAAATTCAAGATAGATCAATTTTAAAAAAATACAGATAATTGAGCATAGCTGAGTATTTTTTATTTACATTAAGTTATAGAGCTATTAATCTGAAAAGAGCACGAATACACAAATTAAATAGTAACTTCCCTGGTTGAGGGGGGATGATTATTTTTTGTTATTTTTACGTATAAAACGCAGTTGTGCAGGACGGATGTAAGTGTGTAGCAGTAAGTACAGAGCTGCTGTCATAGTCCAGACGCTCTGAATTAAACTTAATGCTCTTACATGAGAGAGAATTAAACACATTATCACTGTCGTCGACCGACAATGAAAAAAACCAAAAAAAAAAAAAAAACACGCTCGGCTAGACGAATAAATAAAGTTACACCGACCTACTTGTTTACCAAAGAAAGCCTTATAGAAAAAAAGTACAAGCTCTGCCAAAAGGTAAACTTCCCTTTTCGCAAGTTGTGTTTTCAAAAAATATTATTCCCAAACTCCCAGCGATACGACTGGACTTACCTGGGAATTCAACTTATGGATAAACCGGGGCGAACAGGAGAGCTTCGTCGGGCGGCAGGCAGCTATATCCCAGCTTTACCTCCTTACACATACTTCATCTTCTCCAACAGTTTATGCGACCAAACGACCTCCTCTGTCTTCTTAATTAGACGCCGGGCGGTACTTCCAGTCGAGAATGTGTCCAGTTCGGACCGCGACCGCTCAGTCCGTCCTCTGCTTCATACACACAGTCCCACAAAGAAACGCTGACACACTTCTGAGAGTTTAAATGAGCTAAGCTAAACCTAGCTCCCATGCACGGACAACAGGGATAACCGGTGTGGCACGAGCGGCACACGCGTGCCATCTACCGTTAGTTAGTTAGTTAACAGCAGCCATTGGACAACTACAGGTGGACCTCTGGCCAGGATTGGGATGAGACACCCCCTACTGGACATCTGACGCAACAACACAAACCACTGACTATCAATGGGATTCTATTCTATTCTATTCAGAAATTATTACAAACACTATCTTTAGGCATTAAAAGATGTCCATTTTCATCGACAACAAGCATTTAGACTTTAAAATGTATCGTTTAAAAATTAATTAGCTATAAGACATGAGAATCTAACAAAAGAAGATAAATCTACAAAGCAAAGCTGAAAAGTTGCATATAATAACATGTAATGGCTAAATGGGAAATAGTAGAAATAAAGAACATAACTAACGAGAACATTTCTGAAGAAATTTAAAAGGGGAAATGTCCAGGATTGCCTTGTGCCAAAGATCCCGTCTCTCACATGGACACAAGATAATGCAAAGCGAGAGTTAATCTATTAAATGCACTGAAGATGAATAAACTAAAAACATATTTTATTGTCTTTGTGAGCTTGCTACCTTGTTATGATTGTTTTAATATATTTTTCATTAAATTAAATATAATTCTTTGGAAGTTTTTAATATAGATCTTTGTGTATTTTTTGTCCAAGTTGACCTAAAAAGTGAACTATGAAAATGTGGGCCGATTGATATCTGATATTTATTACATTAACATTTCTGTGGCAGGCCCCAATACATAGTCTTGAACATGAAAAAGAACTGTATAGTCTTATAAAAAAAAAAAAAAGAAGAAAAAAAAACTAAGAAAAAGTCAATTTCATGGATGCTTTAAGATTATTTTTTGTATTATTTTATTGTAACCGGGTTAGTTAAAAGAATACCCCACAGTTTGTTGTTGTTGGGTAGAAAACAAGATGAAGAAGAAGTAGCAGGAGGAGATTGCTTAATTCCCCCCCCCCCCCCCCCCCCCCCCCCCCCCCATCCACCTGTGGGGGTATCACCCTGAGCAGATAGCCATGTTGAAATCCACCACAGTGTGTACGGTTGCCAATTTAAGTATTTTGGTTTTAGTCCACAAAGAGGGGAAAACCAATGCTTTGGAGGCAGGCTAATAACTGACTTATAAAAGCAGAATTATATATCACAACGGCCTGCCACACAGGTAACGTTCCCACCCGTTTCACGGAAATAGGTTCGCGTCCAGACGCAGCCAGCTTCCAATAGGGGAACTAAAAGAGTCACAACAAGCTTATCTCAGAGGGAGTTTATCGTTGTTATTAATCTTCAGTTTAAAGATATGCTAAAGAACTGGGAAAACGAGACTGACCAAGTTAAAGGAAAACGGCAGCGTGTTGTTGGTGAAAAGAGGAGGGACGACAACCCGATGGAATATGACGTAGAAAAACAAACAAATGTTGCCGAAAAAGACACGGAACTGTCCCAGCTGCTTCAAGAAACTCACAGTTTAAGTGGTAAATTGGCTCACAGTAGCACAGGGTGGGCCTTTACATTCTGCTCTCAGGTTCTTTTATGAGCTCGTTTGTTTTTCCTGTAGGCTACTAATAAGCTGGAATACGTTTGACCTTTTTCCCCCCCTTGCAGGCTCCATATTTAACTTTGCCAGCAAAGCTTGCAAGAAACTGACGGAGTCTGTTGCAGAAACGGCACACAGCCTCAGGGAAAGCGTGGAGGCGGGCAAACTAAACGAGTTTGTAGACAAGGTGAGAGCTCGTCGTGTGTCCTTTGATTTTTGTTTGTTTGCTGTTGTTTTTTTTTTTTTTTTTGTAATAATTGGAGGAATAACCTGCGATTTATCTCCCTGCCCGCAGACCATCCTGGGTGATTTTCAGAAAGAGCAGGACAAGTTTGTTCTTGGGAGACAAGCTAAAAACATTGGTGAGTAGCCACTTTTATCCAACAGTGGTTAGATATGATGAAATGTGTGAAGCTACATGCTAATGTAGGGTTGGACCGTATGACTGAAAAACTTATCACGATATAAGCGTTTCATACAAGTCGATATTGATGATTATTTATTTATTAAATTATTATTTAAATATCTTAATTACAACCAAACTGGTGGTGTAACCTTTCCTGTTTTAGCCACAGTTTTCATGCCAAGCCGTGGGGTTTTTTTTGTGTTTAAGCAGCTATGAGGCATGATGGCAAAACCTTAAGCTGCTGCTTCAAGTTACTCAACAGGTTGTTGCCAGGTACCCAAAACTGGTTACCTAGCAGGTTGTTGCTTGGTAACTAAAGAGTGAGTGAGTTGATGCCACCAGCCTTGCTTAGCTCCCTCTTTTTTCATATGAAATCTGATAAAAGTAACTGTAGCAATGAAAGTATAAAGCAACAAAAAACTAGTAACATTAGTATCCATTTACTTACCGTCCTATTTTGTCTTTCTCTGGCATCTTCATCTTCATACTGCCAGATGGTCTGGAACAATCTTCGGTATTTTTCTGCCGTATTTCTCCACGAAGCTGAAGTTCGTTTCCGATTCCAGCTTCCGATTCGGGAAATTCCACCTAATTTTCCACTACCTTCCGCATCTTTAATCGACTCTTGTTTAAAAACTACAACACCTAGACTCTTCAAACCTGGACTGGATTACTCCGCTCTAATAGAAGAATATTTAGAAACATTTTTTGCGATTTGTGGGACTTTTATGATTTGTGAAACTTCAATAAAGGTTGATTTTACCACTTTTTTTGCGTCTGGATCATACTAGAACTGCTCCAGCTCCAATACTACACCACCTAGACACTTCAAACAAATTCAAATAATGACAACATGAAATAAAGTCTGCCAGAGCCACAAAAGCTTACAAACAATAACACTGGTCCAAGGTCACCTCTCTCCATGCTCCATTCGTTTGAAGATATTTGAATATATTTCTAAACTTCATTCCCTAATGAAAAATTGGTGTTTTTCAAAAATTTTAACTCCATCAATAAAAGACGGACTTACGTTTCACACGTCTTCACTGGAGTTGCTAATAAATATGGCCGTTATTGTGGCGTTTTTATTAAAAACGGCAGCTCATAGAGCCTGTATTCACCGTCGAAATAACAGAGGTATTGTTTGTAGGCGTGCCTGTGCCACCGTGGGTCGGCTATGACGAAGAGGATGTCATACAAGAGCAAATCTTAGCTCTCTCAGCTGTCAGTACCGTCATAAAACTTCAACAGTATATCGTTGTGATAAAAAAAAAAACAACAACAAAATAAAACAAACGAAAAAAAAGAACTGTAACCCTGTTGTGTGATTTCAACGGACGGCAGGACAAAAGGAATTTTTTACGAAACCCTCCCGCTGGCGTGCAGTTTCACTACGACTTTGAGCAAACGCATCCCGTCGCCTTGGCGATGCTGGAGGAAGACGAGCTCCTCAGGAAGATGCGCTTCCATCTGGTCCCCAAAGAGTGAGAATGCTTCACCGGTGGCTTCCTGTTCAATATTTGGAGTGTTTTATTTCAAAGAAGAAAAACAAAACATACGTGAATGGAGTATGTTTGCTTTTCTCAATATTTTCTTGGGTTTAGGATGAAGGAGGAAGACTTCTGGAGGAATTACTTCTATTGAGTGTCTTTGATTAAACAATCGGCTCAGCTCTGACGGCACAGCAGGACTCAGAATGCCTGGATTCTGATCAGACAGGTACAATCTGCCGTCATGTACAGCTCTTATTTTGTTTTTTAGTTTGACTGGTTAACATGTTTACCTTTTAGAACAGTGTCCAGTATGATACGCACATTCCTTAGACTAGAATGTAAATTTTTTTACATTAAGACAAGCGATTTGAGTTGTTCATTTCTAACAAATAAAATATCTGAAAAGTATGCCGTGCATCATCATAATCACATAATCACCCAAATCTCACCAAATCCGAGTAAAAGCGAAAGCAACCTTTGACAGAGGTGTTCAAAGTGTGGCCCTGGGGGGCCACTTGCGGCCCCCTGGACTAATTTTTATGAGACCCACGATTGCAATTCAAGTTGCTGATGCAGGAGGATACTTTTTATTTTCAGTCAAAGTGAACTCGTTACAACTATCAAGTCTTACAATGGAAAATGTTGACAACACAAAGTATTCAATATAACCACGTTCTGAACTCTTTGAATCTACAATAATTCACACGTCCCCTTCCAACAAAAAATGGGACTACTTTACCTGTTTAATGTAGTCTCGTTTAGTTTATTAAGTTGGTAAAACAAAAATCACAATATTTTTTTATTTTTCCTTTTTTATTGTTTGTTTTTTTTCTTTTTTGCCCCCCAAATCATTTTGACTTGACGATTTTGGCCCATGTGACAAAACGTTTGGACACCCCTGTCTTATGACGCATACCTCGACAAATAAAATTTCCTGTTCTCCCATTTACTTACTTAAGGTCTAAACACTTCAAACACATGGATATACTTTGATCTTGCAGATCTGGGTGTCTGTTAATTGTCTTTCCTAGCCGCTGAAAGGCTTTCCTCCTTTATTGCGTTTTCCTCGATCAATGGAGAAAAGCACAACCACTTCATAACGGTCCCACTGGAGCGATGCGTTCAGGGTGATGTGCAGCTAAGCTTCCCATCTGGAAAGTGATACTTTAGGTCTCATCTGGCCAGAACACCTTCTCCTACATGTTTTGTATTTTGAAAAAGCAAAAACACTCACAGTTTGATGTCGCATTTCTCCAGATGCAGTTAAACATCCGTGCTCCCCAGCTGCCCAGAAACCCACACAGACTGAGGTAATTCATAAAATTTTTTTCAAAGCACGAACACAGCCGAGGCTTTTCTTTGGAAATAACTATACGAAATACAACTTATCCCACATTTTGTTTGTGCCGGCGAAGGTCGAAGGGAAGATCTCCACCTGGCTGCCCGTGTCTGAGTTTGTGATTAATGCTTTAAAGTCGTCCACGATTAATGAGGAGGAGCTGCGCAAACGTCCGGTTTTAGGCAAAACAGAACCGAAAAAACACGGTAAATCTTTGGGTTGAACCGGAGCATGAAACATTTCTAGATGTTTTGGTTTAGAATTCAGTCATTTTACTGCTTATTTTTTCTTTTTTGTTCAGAGGTCATTCCTGAGTGGGAGAGAGAGCTGCAGGAGGAGCTGGAGGAGTACGACGTGTTGGCCGATACCGAGATCCACGATGAAGCCTGGGACAGAGAGATCGAAGAGCTGCTTAACGAGGAACTGTGATAACGGCCTCACCAGCATCACCATAACGACGATCACATTAGTTGTCCTCTAAGAAGTCTAGAATTACCGTCTAACATCCTTTGTAAGGCCGTGATGCGACTATCAGAAAGTCCTGACCTGGTTTGGACAGTGAAGCTCAGGAAGTTGTTGCCGTTTCAGTTTCCTTCTTTCAACCCGAACCTGAAACCGTTTGTATTCTGATGGAGTCGCTGTGACTAATGCTGGAGACACGCTGTGAGGCGTTTTACCCAGAATTCCTTAGCTGGGCAAAAGTCGAGTAAGGACGAGTCAGCAGAATAAGCAGTATTTCAAAAGAGCTTATTTTTTATAAGCAATAATATTACTTGTTATTAATTTGGTGTTAAGAGATGAGCGTTGTTTTCTGGCAACGAACCGCCACGAAGAATAAAGATTTTTACTTTTGTGCTGAATGTCTGTTTTATAATGTATTTACCACCAATGACAAAAAACGTAACTTTTCTGCAAAATTCACCAACTGCACAATTCTTAAGTAGTGTAAGATAAGCAGTATTTCAAAAGAGCAGAAGAAATCTTATGGTTTTTGAACAATATTTGTTGTTAATCTGTTTCTAAGAGACGGCCGCGTTTTATGGCAACCTAGTGCCACGAAGCGAACATCTGATTTTTACTTTTGCAAAAAGTAAACTTTTGCAACCATTTTACCAACTGTAAATTTCTTGTGTCTAAGCAGATAAGTAGTATTTCAAAAGAACTTATGTTTTTAAAACAATAATATGACTTGTTATTAATTTGGTGTTAAGAGATGACCGTTTTTTTCTGGTAATGAACTGCCACGAAGTATAAATCAGACTTTTACATTTGTGTTGCACATCTGTTTTATAATATATTTACCACCAATGACTAAAAAATAAAAAAAACATTTTCACTTTTCTGCAAAATTCCCTAACTGCATAATTCTTGCTAAGTAGTACAAGACATGTAGCATTTCAAAAGAGCTGAAGAAATCGTATGATTTTTTTAACAATGACAATATTTTTTTGTTAATCTGTCGCTAAGAGATGAGTGCGTTTTCTGGTAACCAAGTGCCACAAAGTAAACGTCTGATTTTTACTTTTGCAAAATAGAAAATTAGGAGGCAGAGCGTTAACATTAGCATAAACAGTAGCAGTGCACTGCGCCCCACTAGTGCACTGCCTTGCCAAGCATTAGCAGAAGCCTTTTCCCTAAAATAAGCTTTTTAGCTATTTTTTATTATTATTTATTGACCATGTTTAGTACACTGAATGGAGGAAGTCATTGTATTCTGGAGAACGTTGGTTCTAACGTAATACTAGTGATACCCTGCATGCCATTGGCAGCATTTAAGCTAACATTAGCATTCTGGCTAATTTTAGCTTATACACTAATTATAACATACTGAATGAAATAAATCCATGTTACTCAACATGCTTGTGACTCTCCACATGCTATTTAGTGCATTGTACCTTACTTTGGCATTGATGCTAATTTTCAGCACCAGAACCGACAGGCACACTTTGGCAGGCCCCGTTTAAATTTCTTCTGAAATTTTCTAGTCATTAGTTTATTTGCCTCTATTTGTAAAATGTATTTCCAATTGTGCAATATTGTGTTAAATGAGAAATCTGCAGATTATGCTAATTTATTTTTACGCTACTAACTAATTGACAGAATAACCAATAGAACAATCCATCTGATGAATTTTGTAAAATAAAAAAAAATAAAAAATTCCATCAACTCCTTAAATTACATTTTATTTTTTATCACTCCTATAAAAGTCATCAGTAACAAAAAAAAAAAAAATAGAGTGTAAACTTGTTCAGGACGGCATCGTTCTCCCTCACGACAAGAAAGCATTTTCAAGTCGCTTCACACCGAGCAATAAACACAACTCTGGTAATGTACGGCTTTTATTTTACTGTAAACACAACACAGATTCTGTCACACAAACTCTTTAGACAAGAAACCGCTCATCAGGAGGTATAGAAAAGATGTAAACAGCACAATTTGGATTTTATCAGCATGTAAATCAAAATAAGACATACACAAGAATGCACATTTATAACAAGGAATTTGTACAGTCCTGCGTCCAAGGCATTTTATGTGTGCAGCTTCTTTTTCTTTTCTGATCAAATGGTTAAAAATGACTGTTTCAATGCATAAAAACTCCAACGGTTTATGTTTCTATTGCTTTTTATAAACGGAAAGTTTCACCACTGAAGGTTTTTTTTTTTTTTAAATTATTATTTTTATGATCACAGTCAGTAGGTACTTTACATGCTCCACAGTGTGTCATCGTTTAGTCCTACGGTGAGACGTCTCTTTGTTTAGAAAGTACGGGCAGTGCACAATTCAGCTTTTTTGGACTCTGCTGCTTACAGGTGCAACTTAGCAAACAGGAACATCTCTGAAATGGTCATTTCAGTAATTCAGTTCAAAAGTGAAAAATATTTCATTATGCCGCCAAAAGTATCCACTCGTTTGGCATCAGACATGGTAGAATCTAGACTCTGGACTCTGTTCTGATGGATCAGAAAAGTGTCCTTCCAGGTTGAGGTTGTGGCTCTGAGCAGACCAGTCGAGCTTTCCCTCAACAAACTCAGTCATCTGTGTCTTTATGGAATTTCATAATGCCCTATTTTGCAGGCATATTTGAACATTAGATGACCATCTCCAAATTGTCCAAAATGTCTTAGAATGCTGCAGCATTAAAAAAAAAGTTTGTTTTGAGGATATTACTGAAAGTTATTTTTGTTTGATTTGGTAAATGTTGAGGGGAGGGAGGAGCGGGGGTCTGTTTGACCTTTCATGACCTCTCGAAACATTTATCAATATGTTTAAAACGGTCGCCGCACAAATGAAAATTTGTTTCTGCACAAACGTTTATTTAATTTGAAGAAGGTGGAGGAGGGAACAACTTCGCTCAGGCGCTTGTTTGCCATTTTTGACCACATTGTTTTCTTCCAATCAACTTTCCATTAACTGTCAATTCATTTGGAATAATGTTTAAGATTTGCTTGAGTTTGGAGTTTTTGCCAGCTTTCAGTTGTCACTATCAAAACTAGATGTCGCCAAGTGTCTAAAGAATCTACATAAAACACAAGTTTCACTTTTGAATTAAGTTACTAAAAATCAGTAAATGTTTTGATGACCTCCTGATCTGTCTTACAAAACCACTTTAGAGCAGCATCGGCAACGGGCTGCCACATTTAGTCCAGCAACATCTAGATGTCTTTGCTAGCGGTGAGGCAGGAAATGACGTCTAAATCTATCCGAGGGTCTAAAGTTAGACGCCAGCCCCTCCAAGAACAAGTGGGTATAAACCATGGATGGATGGGTAGTTCTTGTTTTTGGCGGCGTTAACAGTTGCTGCATGTCTCTGACTTTTAGTCGACAAAGTTGTAAACATGGAAATGAAAAACAGTCAGCTTGATTCTTGCACTTTTACGTGAAGTAAAACCAATCCAGCGCGTTTACCTGCTACATTGTTGCCATAAAAAAAATAAAATAATACTAGTCAGTGGTTTAAGGCATTCGACTGTAAATTGGCTATTTTTGTAAAGCCAAAGTGTGATCGATAAGAGCGGCGTGAGCTTGTAAACGAAGATATTACAGCGTTTATTCCGGACTGAACAGTGATGCGTTGTTGAGTGATCACAGTGAGTGCGTTTTAATTCACACACATCTTCAGTTTAAAACTTATCGGCTATTGATAACCTCCCAACGATGAGACCTTACTCTTTGGTTCTAACGTAATACTTTAGACTTCCCTTTAAATAACGTGACACAATCTATTCCCTTACTTGACAACAAAATATAAAAAGCATAATAAATTGCTGGGGTTTTTTTCCCCCATATGTCATCTCACTGCGCATTGGAAAACTGAGAAGGAAAATAAATAAATAAATAAGAAAGCAGAAACTGCTAGAGATGACTTTACAGTCAGAATGTGTGATTCTGAATAAGAGTTATCGGGTCTATGAAGAACAGTAGCCAGCACAGGACAGGGATCTGAGACCAAAGCAGGATGATGATGAGGAGGATGATGACGGAGGAAATGTTTACATGAGTCCAATTTCCTCCAGCACGCTGCGAGAGGTCTCTGCATCCTGTAGGGGGAGAGCGGTGAGAAATCACTGAAACCACGGCGCCCCGCAGAGACGTTCTGACCTCTTGAACTTTTACACGGTTTCTCATGTTATGATAAACGGCTCCTATTTTATTTGCTGCTGCACAAACAAAAAGCGCTTCTAAATTCACCGCATCCTTCCAGCTACCAAAACGTCACCAAGTGAGGGAGTTTCAGAAGAAACTGATCTATGTTAAAGGGGCGATATTATATGAAATTGACTTTTTAAAAAAAATTTTTTTTAGCTCTACATCATAATTTTATTCTTCTCATCAAAAATATACTTGTAGTGTTGCTTTGATTCTTTCATGCATGTTTGAGAGATTCTTGTAAATTTTGGCATTTTGGACAAATATTACATAGAGCCTCAGTGGATAATGTAAGTGCTATATAAATAAATTTGACATTGACATTGAATCTCCTAAGAACGATTTTAAAGGCGTAAAAGGGGAGCGTTGCTGTGACGACGTTTGAAAGTGGAGTGTCGGAAAAAGTAGGACCTCCTTAAAGAGAGAGAGGCTCATTTCATGGTGTTAGTTTGCAAATTTGAATTTCTTTTAAGTTATGTTTGGAAATATACAGAATATTTATAATTAAAGGTAACGTCGTTACTTAATTGTGCTATAAAATGGCACTAAGTGCCTGGAAAATATATAATACTGCCCCTTTAAGATTGTTTTTGTGATTTAAAAGTCAACCTCTCCATTTTATTTCACCCTGTTTTGGACTGGATTAACTTTTCATTAGTTTATGCATGTCTCTTAATATTGTTCTAGTCGGTGGTTATTTAAGAAATCTACATGTTGAAATATTGTTGTAATTTTTCTCTCCGTTTAGCTTTTCGACATGTTGAGTCACGTTTCTGCCATAACTAATAAAACCAAGAACATGCAACAGATACCCATCTTACAGGTTGGAGTTGGTGTCATCGTGCGTAGATGTAGACCAGTAAAACGTTTCCTAAAATCGGGCCTATCTTTTTCTTCTTATTGTCGATTGTTCAAGATTTGAAATGTAGACGTCGGAGGTTACTGTGACTCTGCGGAGCTGTGCACACGCGCTCGTACGGATCAGTTTGTGAAAGAAAGAGAAGGAGAGACACTTACTTTGGCGTCCTAAGCCAGCGTTCAGCACAAAGGTAAAGAGAGGAATTTCATCAGAGCAGTGAGACAGAAAATCGACTTCACACAGAAAGAGGATCTAACATTTCAACTTTGATGCATCTGTGAAGACGTTGCACTTCGAGAGAAGAAAGCTCAAACTCTGTGACTACACCACGGAGATGCATGTTACACAAGAACTTTTCTAAATGTCTTTTTTTTAACAGCATGTTATATATTTATGCCTCTTAAACCTTTTCCACATTGGATCAGAGTAGAACTACAAACTTCAGTATATTTTATTTTGGATTTTATGCGACAGACCAGGCGTCAGCTAACGTCACAACCCAGACAGCCATTTTGGGCTTTGGTCCAGCTAAACAAACTTTGTTTAAAAACTACATGAAACCAATGAGCTTATTTAGCTTTGCTTATCAAAAATAGTTAGATTTTTAAATGTAAAAAAAAAAGCATTTATTTTTTGTTTTTTTAGGTTTTAACAAAGTTATCAAACTGTTTTGCACAAAAGGAACGCACAAAACTTTTCAATTGAAAATAATTCTTTTAAAAAGATGCATACTTTGCAACCAAAAGACAAAAAAAGTAAATTTTTACAAAAAAGAAAAAAGTTCACAGTATTTTTCTGATAATGCAGTGTATACATTACATAAAATATGTATTTTTTAATACTTAGTTTAAAATATTAATTTTTTAGCATTTTGGACAAATATTACATAGAGCCTCAGTGGATACTGTAAAAAGTTACATGTGGCTCTGTGGGTATGGAGTCAACATCTTCTTGTTGGAATGGACCAGTCAAAGTTCAAGTTGGTCTTTCACATAAAGTACAAATAAAATCAAAGTCTGTAATCTCATAAAATATTTTAAAAAGTTTAAGTGGTATGGATATTTCACACAATGTTTGGCACAATTGAGTTTCTTTCCAACAAGAAATATGACTTCGTTTCTAAACATCTGCCTGAGTGTTTAAGAAATGTGCTACATGGCATCACAGAAATTTTAAATTAAACGTTTACAACAGAAAAAAAACAAACTAGCTTAATGGTCATAAATGTGTGATTTATTATATATATTGTTAAAATCAATTATTACATCACTCCACTCATCATAACGGTCCAATTATGATTTTTATATTTGTTAGGAGGACAGATTTCGGTTGAGAATAAGTGGTCCTTGATTTATCCACACAATTTGTATTTGGTGCAAAAATAAATTTTAATATAATTCATCTATAAACACTTACCTTCAGTGGAAATTACATATCTAATTAGTGATATTTTTAACATTTATTTTAAAATACAAAAATAGAGTCATGTCAAACAGAAATTAAGAATCTAGATTATTGCTAGTCTTTGCTATTGTCTCAGACTTATTTTAATGTCACACAACTTCTAGTCATCATCAGTGTGACAGAACCCCCCCCCCAAAAAAAATATGTAAATTAATAACTTGTTTTAGATTCACACAGACTTTAACATGAATTAAAATCTGACAAAAACATCTTCTGTGAACCAAAAAAAAAAAACACACACACACACACACTACATCTGTGAATAAAATAACTAACATTAACCTCCAGTCTGTGTTTAAGTAGCTTCAGAGTTAGCATGACCGTACACAGTGAGCTGTTATTCATTTTTAAAATATTTTTCCTATAAACGCAAACACTCCTGTCCTGAGAGCAAATAGAAGACCGAAACACAGTGAAACTCCCTGCATGGTTGTGCTGCCGAATCTCCAACAGGGGGCAGTGTTTCCCCATAGAGTGACGGGGAGCTGCGCAGAACAAGCGACTCCCGTGACTAACTGAGCTAACGTGTCCTATTTAACCAAAAATCAATGAGCTTGAAATCCATCTTCTTGTTCCAAGAATGTCGCCAGTTAATTAACCAGGAATTTCACTCAAATTTTCAGTCAGAGTTTCTCAAAGAGAAAAAGATGGGGCAAAAATGTCTAAGAGGAAATTGAGCTTCATTTAAAAAAACAAAAACAAAAACCCTACAATGGATCATGACGACACAAAATGCAAACTTTGTCCTTTACAGCAAGAAAATACACAAATAGAAAGAAAAAATATGTACAACATTTAGCAGACCGTTGACAGACATGCAATAATGCATAAAATAAACAATTATAATAGCTACATAAATATATTAGCTCGATTTAAAAGTGATGTTTTCTTGTTCCAGAGGAGCAGTTTAAAAATAATAATAATAAAAAATCCACCACTGAATTTTAGCTGTGGTTAACTTCCTGGACAACACTTTAGCCCGGCTGTCATGTTTCGAGTGGAATTGAAAGTGAGGCCGACGATACACCCCGAACATAAGGTCAGGTGCTCAGAGGCCAGAGAGAAAAGGTACCAGGCACTGAGAAGCGCAGCATGCAGGGCGGACAGCAGCGGCAGCAGCAGCAGCAGATGGCAGCCAATCAGTACATAGGCACATTAAAGTACTCATGACGGGGCTGAGGGAGAGAAAACAAGACAACACTCAGTGGTAACAGCCTCCACCGCGTTCACACTCTGCTCCTCAGCAGCAGGACATGCAGGACACAGAGCAGCAGGCAAAATGCAGCATTTAACCACTTCATTCTGTCCTTCGTATTAAATTATCCGTTTAGACAAAGAGAGTCACACAACATCCTTGTCTACATCATGTTTCAGGGTAAAGTGGGGTAACTTAGCTTAGCTTTAATCCTAGCAAATGTTTTCTTGTTGCTTAAACGTTTGTCAGGTTACAACCACAATCTTTAATGTGTTTTAATGGGATTCAATGCAATAGCCTGAGAGAAAGTAGTGAGGAATTGTGATTTAGAGTAAAAGCGAAAAAAAAAAAGTCTTAATCTTAACTGGTCTGTTTCTGTTGGAAGGTGAACTTCGACCCTTGTCTTTATGCTACAGTCACTGCTCTCCATTCCACTCAGTGTAATACTACTAACACCAATTGGCAAGACCTTTGTTTAATTAGGTCAGTCACTTTTAAGGGGGATGAATATGTACTTATTTTATGTGAACTTTTTAATTATTTGGTAGAGGTCAGTGTTCAATTTCACAATTTGTATGTTGTTTGCAAAAAACCCCATAAAACCCAAATTTTGTTGATCATGGTTGATTTGTCTACAAAAAATGTAAAGGGTAAAAGTTCTAAGGTGTGTGAATATTTTTTACAGACACTACATTCAATATTATGCAATAACTGACTACAATAAACAATATGTAACAGAAAAATCACTTTGTACAAGACTCAACTCAACAGTTGTCCTGCTGATGTATATTTCTATAGAAGTCCAGATTAATTACATTGAAGCTTGTGGTTGCAATCTGACAAAATGGGAAGAAGTTAATATTGTAATACTTTTGCAATGTAAGTAATTGGCATGAAATCAGACATTATGAACATCTTATAGTTTGCAATGCTTTAACTCCGTCAGTGAGTCCGTTGTGCAAAGGTAACCCAAATGAGTTTGTATATTATGTTGAGCAGTGGAAAGTGGCAGTAATGACGCCAACATAAACAAAAATAAACAGAAAGACAGATTTTTGATCACAACACAACTGTACACCGTCAACAGTGAAGACACCACTACCAGGAAACCAGGGATGGTACTAGAAACTGAGCTACAGACAGATTCTTAAACTAAACAAAGACATACAAAAAAAAAAAAAAACCCTACAGACTCTAGTGGTACAGACAGCCTATACCCACAGACACAAAGTATTCACCTTAGCTGGCCTAATTCTGGAAAAGACCAGAGGCTTCTGACGCCATATTTGGGACCATCACACCTGTGAGGCAAACATTTCCATAAGGACAAAGACCGTTTGATCAAATCTACCAACCTACTCTACAACTCGTCTAGGGAATGTGCTCAAGAAATAAAAACACACAAAAAACCCCCAGATCAAATATGGACCACTTCAACATCTCCGCCCAGTTCATCTCTTCTCAACCTATCTCAGGTGTCTGCCACGCTGACCTGCTCAGAGTCCTCTGAGGCTTCATTAATCCTAAAGAATATCTGCCCGCTGGCAGCAAAGGAAGGATCAGGGCTTGAGAAAAATTTAATTACAGCCCTATCAAAATAGCTTCCACCAAATCCGCTGTGGTATGTTTTCTAATTACTGGGCTATGTCCTTACTAATGCTTAGAAACACAAGGCAACAGGTCCAAAATAAGCCCCAACTACCCCTGCACTGTTTTAGCCACACAGGGCTTATATTCTGATTTCTCATCTGGTTTTTTTGTCTTGTACAACTTCATTGTAACAGTAGTGCTTTAAAAACTCCAGCTGTGTACCCTGATTTCTACGCTGTGCTATCAAGCAGATTGCTGGTTAAAGTGTTTTCCTCTTGTATAACTTGCAGCAACTTCACCACAGGAGGTCTTCTTTTAATGTGGTCTGACTGCTGCTTTGATTATAAAACAACCATAACAAGAGGAGGCGCCACAATAAAAACAATTTATAGATAAATGAGCTTGGTTCTTTACTGGATTATAGATTTGTTGTTGTCGTTTTCAGATTTTATATAATGTTTAACCCCGTAAAGAGCTCAATTTTGAAATGGTGCAGCACCAGATAGGTAACTTAATGTTCTACTTCAAGGATTTCAGGGTCATGAAGCTGGTTCACGTCTTTCCAGGATGTATGGTCATTGGGCGGCTGATATAACTCTGGACTTCCAGACTGAAATCACAAGTAAAAGAACTGCATTCAAAAAAATCTACTCTGTTAGAAAAATAACAAATGTTGTCTGGATAGTATTACCCTTTTCTCTCGGTCTTAAAAAAAAACAAAAAAACTTCTCCAATTGACTTTCAGCAAGAAGCATCTTTTTGAAATGAAGGAATGATTATGTAGCCGCAGACATTATCAAAAGTCAAACTTCTTCCTGATGACTTCTGAAGATGTGGTCCATTTGTCAATTCGTCCACTTATCTGAGATTGGGTTGTGAGTGTAACAGGTTGAAGACTGGATCTTAAACATCTTAAGACATTCCCAGGCTAGCAGTGATACATGGACTCTTCAGTAAGCACTGGGTTCTACCCAGTTAGATGTGCTCAGAAAACTTAAAAAACAAGGTCCCCATTGGGTATCTTGATCAGATGCTTAATCTATATCAAATGTCTTCTTTTAATGTGGTGGGGAAGCAGCTCTAGTCTGAGTTGCTCTCAGTATCTTTATGAAGGAAGCTGCTCCTGTTCTTTGTGCCATGATCCATATCTCTGGACCATAGTTAGAGGTCGGACGATTGACAGTCCTGCAAATCGAGAGCTTTACTTTTTGGCTCAGCTCCTATATCGCAATTACAGCAGCAGTGCCTCTAGACAATGCCCCAATTCATCTACTGACCCATCATACCATTACCAATGAACAAGACACCTAGACACCTAAACTTTTCTGCTTGATGTAGATACTGAGCCTCAGGCCATTCCCCTTGTTCAGGTTGAGATCCATGGCCTCAGACGTAGGCCAGGAGTCAACTCTCATTCACTGTGAATTTTCCTCGTACACGCTGAAAGTTTGGCTCTTAAGAGACCAACAAAAATCATATTGTTTGGAAAAAGCAATGATGAGATCCTGCACTTTCCAAGCCAGACACAGTCCTCTCCACCTGTGTACCTTGATTCTGGCCCACAAATGCCACAGACGGCAGCGGGGACAAGGTGGAGCCCAACACGCATTGAGACCAGCTTGACTTTATGCTAAGGTCCTTAAACCTTAAAGCCCCACCCAGTATCCTACAGTCCTATAACACCTTCCAACAAAATGCCACTGGGGGACAAAGTCCTAAGTCTTCTAAATCCACAAAACATATTTGAACTGGACAAACGTCAATGACCCCTTCACCAGCTGTGCAAGAGTAAAGATATAGTCAAGTGTGGCATGGTCAGGACCAGTTCAAGTTTCGTAATGTTGAAGAGTAGGGGTGAGTCCAACTATTTCTAGCTGGTATCGCTCAGCCTCACACAACCAGCTTCTTACCAGTAAGGTGACATTCTAGACTCTGCTGCCAGAAATTAGTTTGCCGAGGCCAATGTCATTGCCAAACTTGAATGCACTAAAATTCATTATTTACTACCCTCATTTTCATGATTTCTAAAAGAAATTTTAGAGGCTGCAAAACAAAAAGACAAAGTATGACTGTTTTTAAATGTATTAGTTCAGAAAGCTTAAACATGGGCACCAAAGACCCTTGAAATGTAGGCAGGAAATGAGAATGTGTAGTGGAAAGAAAATGAACACATCTATCTTTTTAATTCTATAATTTGATATTGCAGATTTTGAGGATAAAAAGTAAAATACTAAATTTGGGACCAAAACATAAGATGTCATAAATATAAGTAGTTTCAACATCATTTCCCTGTTCAAAAATCAGAAAGGTAACCAATTGTATTTGCTGCCGTCAATATAAAAATCAACCCCGGTCTCCACAGATCCACATTTAAAAACCAAAATCAACATTTATATAATTTAACTTTCCAATTTATCTGATTTTCAACTCTTCTTCAAAAGTAAACTACAAAAAGCTTATCTTGAGCCGAAAAGCGTTGGATTATATTTTAATCTCTGTTAGTAGGGCTGCGGGTGTGTACAGAAAAATGTATAGCCGTGTTCATGCCAGCTAAAACCCTTTTAGTGCTGATGTATGTTTTGCTCAGAGTTAAGAGACAGTCAGACTGACAGAAACGCATGCAATCAGAAGTTCACGGCACGCAGAGCTGCAAAAACCCATGCTGACTGACTGACTTCACCAGTCTAGTTACCAATTAAATGGATGGAGGCACGGATTGGCCTTTACAAGATCTCCTCATTTGGCAAACTTCCCCAGTCTTCACTCTGGCTCTATAAATACAGAATTGAGCCAATCAATTTTGTTTCTGCTTTTCTTGTTGTGATTAAAATGGACATCTTGTTTTCACTCCACTTCTAATATCAGACACCATCCCACTGATCTATTGTATACACTAAAAGGGAAAGAGCTGAGGAAGAACTTACCACAATCCTCTAAGGATCAGAGGACAGTCTGTGCACAGACAGCCCAGCTGTCTGTAAATACAGACGGCTTCACCATTGTGTCCTCTGGCATTTTGGACTTGCCTGGCAGCAGCAACTGCCTCACACAGATAATTACAACGGGATTCATTTACATTCCCCAACACTGGATCCATGAATACGTTACCTAACCGTTTCACTTCAGTTTTGTCCAAATTCTTAGTTGAATTTGGTCCAATTTGTAAAATTGGAGACAGCTTGATGCCCCCAGTTTTTATACTTTAACGTACAATACTTTCACAATGAGATAGAATTGGTTCAAGATGAATGACTAAAGATGGGCATTTTTAATTTATGCGCAGTCCACCAGGAGGATGTTTGTGTATTATTGGTATATTTTAAGCTAGTTATGCATTGTGGGGTTCTGTCACCAAGAAGCCAAACCTGTGTAGCATTTTGTCACCGTGTATAGAAAAGAGTGTCCCTGTGTTCTCTCTAAATAACACTACTTTTCTCTGGTGGATGTTAATGGGCTCGTCAGCAGTGACCTGATTTCCCTTCCAAGAACTCATTAGCTGGGGCCTTTTGGAGCGCCGTCACACCAAATGTTGAGGAAAGACATACAGCAAACCCATCAGCCTGCTGCCTAACTGGTTACATTCATTGTAAACTGGTTCATATCAACAGTTTCTTTGCAATGCTTCTTGGCAATAAAGAAGCATTGAGGAAGAGCTCAATGCTTAAACTGTTGGATATTTCACCCTAAATGGTGCCACAATTTGTATGCAAAATGCATTTGTGCAGCCAAGTTGAGTATGTGGGTTAGGCTCATGAAAAGCTTGTCAAATCCACCTAGACCGTGCCAAACAGCTTATTGGTGGAGGCAGTGTGATGTTATGAGGCAGCATCTCTCTCACTGGAAAAAACAAGGCTTGTCATCACTGGGGGCAATCTCTGTACAAAATGATATTGACATGAAATATCGCAACCATTAGCAATTCCTTTTCTCCACTGCTAAGCAGGGTCCATGTTGTGCAATTATCAGACATCTTAGCCAAAATCTCTTGTCGTGAAAGAAAATCTCTGGCAATGAGCTTGAATCGGAGGTCTGTGGACATTTGGCGTTACAGATACGTTGAGAACTGATTAGGAGCTTCCATGACCAAAGATAACCTGCGACAAATATCAAGAAGTGTGTGATATTTCCTTGGCAAATCGTAATGTGTGACCTCGTCTTCTATTGTGAAACCATGAGCGCTTCTACGGTGGTCTCCCTTCCCTCCTGCTTCAACTCCATCTTTTCTCTGTCCGATTTTAATAATAAGTCCATTAATATCCACAACTTACTGCACCAATACATCTAGGATTCAGGATTGGAGAAGATGAAATACTTTGGATACAGTTTTGTTCTGGCCTGATCCCCACTGAACACTGGAGGGATCCATTCTGGAATGCTGTTCATCTCAAAATGATGAACACAACCAAGCTGGTTGTTTCCCACAAATCCTGGTTGAAGAATCGCATTCTGTTCCACAGCAGTGTGTGACCAAGCTGGTTACCAGCATGAGGAAGACGTGTCATGCGGTTGTGGTTGCGTATACAGTAGTTCTCCCACACACCACCGAGTCCCCTCAATAAGCTGTGTGAATATATCTTATTTCTTCAAACTTCAATCAAGTCCCATAACACCAAACAAAAGTCAAAAAGCAGAATATGGTGTCTAGGATTGGCAGAAAGGATTTGGCAAATTTATTTGGGCACAACCCATATACTTTACTCAACCCACAAATGAGGCACCATTTACAAGGAAAACACAAATTTTTCCAATGTTTGTGCTAAATATGCTTGTCCCTTATCATAGCGAAGTTGGATTGTTTTGTGGTCAGTGAGCGGGTCAAACATAACTTGGATGCCTGAGAATCTCCATTTAGTTTTCTTCTAGTAATCTGTGAAGCCTTGATCCCAGAACTACTATGGATGTTAACCCGCAGATGCCCTCTAAACATCTGAACAAAAGCTCCGTCATGCTACAGAGTTAACATTTAAAGGGCATATATCATGTTTACATTTTTTTATTTTCACTTGTATTTAGGGAGAACTGTATTTTTTTTTTTTTAAACTCATCCAAGCTAAAGGCAGACAAGAACTTCACCAAAAAAAACTAAATTGTGAAGAGTGATGACTTTAGGTGTGAACACTGAACTCCATGGTCATTATAACGTACCCTGACCCAAAACCACCTGTTCAAAAACAAGTTTATTTATTCATTTGGTAATTTCTCTAAAAAAAACAAAAAAAAAAAAGCTACTGCGACACCAGGATAACTCTACTACCAAAGTTATCCTGTTAATATGTAAAACGTAGTGGAAGTGAATGGAAGCAGCTGAAAGTGTCACTTTTTTCATAACATGTAATCAGCCTATGCCTTTCTTGCCAGGGCTTTGCTGCACTACAGTAATGCATCTGGCAAAATTTTATTCCAAGGACACAGTCTGTCATTTCACTTAACTTGATTATTAACTGTGCATAATATTAACCAAAATATGTTTTGGTGCAATAAAATTTCAAGCTAGTGCCAAATTTAAATTTCTGCTGTAAAATATTTACAGAAATACCAACTTTAATTTATTTGTTCCATATTTAGAAGATTTGTAGGTTTTTTGGCTTTAAGCTATGATGATATTTGCCCTTTGAAAACTGTGACTCCATAAGACATACGCTTTGCTATGAGGTCAGTATGAAGCAGATAACACACCAGAATCTCTCATTTTCATGTCATAATCCAGGTGTCAGATTTGTCCATTGCCGGTGTGTTAATTCTGATGGCTATAGTCTATCTAGGGCTACTGATCTAAAACTACAGGAAGGCCTACATTGAGTTTAACAAACTGTACCTGCAAACAGACGCATCTGAAAGTCTATATTCTGCAAATCACAACAGCAAAGAATACACAAGCACAGAGAGAAACATGTCAGTTTCAATCAAGATTAAGCGATTAAGTGCAAGAAACATGAAGCACACTGAAAAGCATGACAAGACAAATTACAAAAAATAAAATGAGGTCATGTTTAAGAACCAGAAAGAATTTAACCAGACTTACAGCAGATATGTGGTGGTGCATTTACACCAAAATATACATTTTTTGTTGTTATAAATGTGGGGCATTTCCATGACCATGTACAAAGATTGTTAGATTTTGAGAAAAAAAGTCAAAGCCCGAAATGTATTGTTTTTGTTTGGGTGATGTACATTGCCATATTTTTGACTTCCTGTAACATCTTAAAAACTGATATCCTGCAGACAAAGTGGTGGCAGGGCACTTCCATGGCTTCTCAACAACAAAACTAACGAAGAAAGTAACGTGCTTCAACACACATTGCTCCAAGTGCACTTGTTTTAGGACAAAATCCTGTCTGATGTCATGTAGGAAAGTGAATTTTCAATCCTGACACCAAGTCAGTTTTTCTAGACAGAATAAGTGATTGTAATAAGAAAACAATATACACACAGAGACTCCCATTCACCAACATTTACAGCTTTTCACAGTGAGTTGATGAGCTGCATCACTTGCGTCTGTTTACTAGACATTAATCATCATTTTAAAAGCTTGCTCATTTTATTTAATTGACAAAATTTAAAATTTATGTTCAAATCTAATGAAAAAGTAAAAACTATAAAGGAAGTTTATTGTTATTTAGGAACAAGACCTTTTGTTCCTAACCTCATTAGTAACCAAAATTCTCACTAATTTAACCATTATTAAAAGGCATCATTGCTACAATGTAAAAGGTGCATTTTATTTGTCGTTGATGTAAAAAAAGAAATGGAAATTAGCTGAAATGTTATATTATTATTATAATTACTGCTTTACCAGTGAGTGCAGGTCTTACCTCCTGCAGTAGGTCCGCCTGCTCGATGGCCTTCAGAACGTTCTTCTTGGACGTTTCCTGAGCCTCACCGCCCAGCAAGAATTCATCCAGAATGAAGTAGGCCTTCTCAAAGTTGAAAATAATGTCAAGCTCACAAACCTGAAAAAGTAAATATACACAGTACACGCTGCGGTCATTGCTAAGCTCAACTGGTGGCAGCCTTAGGCCTTGTACACACGTAGCTGGGTCTTTATAAAAACAAATATCTTTGTCACATCGTTTAAAAATAACATTGTACACACAGGATCAGTTTCAAAAAAGATTTTGTCCACGTGAACCCGCACAAATGAGAGGGTTCATGAACTTTGTTTTAAACATGCCAAACCAATAGGGGGCAGTGTAGCGCACAGCTAAAACCTCTTAATCAATCAGATTGCCTCAAAGCAACTTCCGGTTAAGAATTAAACATGGCGCCAGGAGGTTTGTTTGTGTGGACATATAGAGCAAACTACTTTTAAAAACCGTGTTAGAATAAGAAGTGAATGAAACCAAAGACGATGTCGATTGGGAATTGTGTCAAACAAATATGTGGATAAAATATTGCTACTTTGTTTGTCGCAGACTGCAATGCGCAGGACCCAAAATCTCCATTTTCCCATGCACACACACAAACACGAAGTTTTCTCAAATTCCCACTTTGGTTGGAACTTTTATAAGTAATCATTTGTAATGACATTCAACAGAGTTTTTGTGTGGCTGAAAGGCCAAAACACATTAAGATGTGTCTGTTTTCCCAGATATCTGGCTACGTGTGCACTTTAAAAAAAATTTAAAAAAACAATACAACATGAATGGAAACTGAACAAGAGATCCAAACGCACACTGCCAAAGTATTTATCCAGCAGCTCCACATATCTGTGGATGATTTCCAGAGTGATGAGCTCATTGTCCTGGTCCTCTATGGCACAGCAGAAATACAGGCTGGCATATCTACAACACAGGAAGAACACAAAGCGCTCAAATAAACCTCTTTTACCATAAAACAAAAACACAAAAAAACAACAGAAAAACACAATATTTAGAATCACAATCATCATTACAACATCAGTACAATCGTAAAGGGTATTGTAAATGATCATGTCATAATTTTCAGCGACTTTAAACGTGTTTGGTGCAGCACCTGCTAGGAAGAGATGACTTTACGCGTTACATAGAAGTGATATACAGTGCAGTTTCCCTTTGCACTTAAATACTGCTGAGAGAGGAGTTCTCGGCCGTTATTAAAGATGGCTGCTCATTGTGCGCAGCGTGTTCATTAAAACGCCAGAAGCCAGAGGAGGATGCTGAATCAGTTAAGCCCCTGCCACAGTTCCTTATCCCCGATAATCCCAGAGGCTCTCTTTAAGCATGTGATGATTGGCTAATAAAGAAGCTGGTCAGCTGGTCCCCTCCAGTCACAGGGCGGGGCGAGCAGAGGCGGCGAGGGATGATGGTCCGCAGAGTTGGTTTCAGACAAGAATAAAGGTCTTGCCTGCTTTCCGGAAACACAAAGGCAGTTTCTTGTTTGTACTATGATCCATTTCCTGTTATTGATTCAACTCTATAGGGGTTTTCCTTGTGCACTTCATTACGTCTCTCTTTTGCAAGTCATCACATTAAAATGATATTTTATAAATAGGATGCTTTCCTTCATAAAAATTATTCTTATAAGGATTTATGTCCTTAAACGTTTAGCTTTAGTAACAATATACTTCTGATCCTGCTGCTGATTCCCCGAAGAAGCTAATTGCTAAATATAGTCCAGCTACATAATCTCAGTATTAGTCTAGACAAACATTATGAAGACAAAGAAGACATGTCACTACAAAAACACAAAATATTACCAAGTTGTTGTGTAGTTCCTACTGCAAACATCTTAATGCACCTCAAATAAAACAAAACTAACTTACAAGTAACTTTTCAAAAAGACATGGGAGCTTGTTTAAAGTCAATACTTACCTAATATTGATGAAAAAGTATGAGTCCCATTGGTAGATTACGTTACAACGTGGAAAAAATGTCTGCCAGTAGAGCTAGTACATTTTTTAATCAACATCAAGGGATTATTTAGTTAAAACAAACTCCTATATCTTGCTGAAAAGTCACTTTTAAATTAGTTTTGTCATATTCCAAGTCCACTTCAGTGACAGTACTGCACCAATTTATAATACATTTATGCAAATATCAAAATACAGCCAACATGTTTCATATCTCCTAACCTTTCAATGCAGCTTGAACCTTACTCATAAGGGATCAAAACCAGCTTTTCCCTTTCAATTCACTCCGTGAGTATTCAGGAAACAAACTTAAATCGAGAATCTGTGGCGAGACTTTAAAACTGGTGTTCATAGACACACTCCATCCAGTCGGACTGAGTTTGAGCTATTTCAATAAGGAAAATGGGCAGCCCAGAAAAAAAACAGCAGTGACAAAAACCCTTCTCATTACTTAACTACAGCTTGTAAATAAACCTGTCTGCTAAGGCACCTTCAGTACCATGTTAATCTGTTCAGGCTGGGCCACCCAGCCTCACCAATAGTCTGCCTGCTTGCCCGTTGGCACAGCAACAGGATATAATGAGGGGAAAATTGATACTCCTCCTACTTGTAGTCTATTCATGATGGTTTTATCTCATTGCTCACAGCCGTTCCTGATCCGCCTGACCAAACCACATAACCAATTAGTCAAAGAAGGTTCAGATAAGATCGGGTTCTTGGACAAGCCCAATCACCACCCACCTCTTATAAACAATCTTTAGGTCTCTCCACTCCAGAAAGCTGCACATTTTAGGCTTCCGGGCTAAGACGGTCTGGACCAGCTCTCTGGTGATCTTCTTTTTCTCTTTGTCAGACAGAGGCACGTACCATTTCTGCAGCCGGAGCTTGCCTTGACGACTGAACAGAAGCATGAACTGCATCTGAAATGAAGGGATGACAAAACAAGAGATGTGAATGAAAAGATGAGAGGAAGGAGTGGGCGGCAAGGAGAGACAGTCGCACAATACGACAATAAACATATATAAAAAATAAATAAGAAAGAGCTAATTCTCTTTATGTGAAGGAGAAGGAAGCCATTCTGGTTCTGACAAGTTATGCCAAATTAAGAACATCGACATGGATGTTGTTATGTTTAAGATGCCAACCCATAATTCTACGTTTCACTAAAAATTACATAAAGATTATGGATTAATATAAATACTAGGCTGAATTAAGTCCTAAAAATGAGCAAGTTATTTATAAAACTGATAAAAAAAGTATTTTCCAATCAAGCCTTTGAAAAGCTACAACATAGCATTTCTGTATTAAAAATAATTTTATTGATCTCATGTATTCTTATTTTCTATTAACCTAAATTTATTGGGGGGAGAGGGTTTGAGCTGTGAGCAAAAAATACAAAAATCAATCTGGAAAAATAATAGATATCAATCAGTGTGCAATGAATCAAGACACATACTTTTTTATTTGTTTATAAGTATTAAAATAAATAATATAAATACATTACAATTTCCCCCCTTACAAATGTCTCTTTTTTTTTGCTTTGTGTCACAACATTTAAGATCAGAAACAAGTTCTGATATCAGACAAAAATAATCTGCTTAAATATAACAAATGGATTTTTCAAACCATATTTTCCCTTTCTGATAGTAAAAAAACCAACTTATCCAAACCAACCTGGCCCTGTGTAAAAACATCGTTACCACTCGCCTGCTATCTAATTGCAAGTAATTTTGCAAAACTAATCACTAATTGCCCCTTGGCAACAACTCCCATCAAGCATTTGGGAATATATTTTTAATGAATTCTTGGAGTAATTTGGGTAAACCCCTCTTGGGAAAGTTCAACATTCTCCCATGCTCTCTCCATTTGTAGACAATGGACTCTCTCCAGGCTGACGCATGACTTTGTTTCCCCAACTGTTCCTGAATTTTTTATTTTTTATTGTGTGGTATTGTTGTCGCTTAATGAAGTATTTGCAAATTGCTTTTTGTCTTTACTCATTGTATCTTTGTCTGGAAATAAAATCTGCCTGTCAATAGGAACCGCTTAAAGTTGAGAGAGAGAAAAACATATATAGAAAAAAGCCCTGGAAAATGTGTAAAAGAAAAATAATCTAGATATTGGGGCAAAGCCACCCGTGTCTTTCAATTGTAGTGACGTCTCTGGAGGCAACTGCAGTCACCTGGAGGAGCAGAAATATAAATAACTAATGTGACCTAAATAAATAAATTAATTAAAAAATATATATTTTTCTTGCACAAAAGAGCAACCTGCTATAAGAAAGTAAAAAAGACAAGGTTACTGTTTATGTATACTGTTTTCACAAGGCAGATTTAATTTTTACCTAAACAGTTAAGATAATAACCCCCTAAAATTAACATGACACATTCACGGTGTTTCTATGACAAAGTCCTTCTAGCTGCCAAACTATTCGGTCAATTATCACCAGTTGGTTAAACATCATCACACCGTTATGACCACAGCGGAGCGGAAGTGCCATTTAACGCCATTATTCTCCGGTTAGCACTGGTTTTCACGTCAGCTACACCGTCTAAAACACGATATTCCACCCATAATTTTAAGCCTTTTTAATTTCACATTCCAGCAACACAGCTTTAAAGCTACTCACCATGAATAACTGCACTGTATTTCCGTCTGAAGAGATGAGCAGCCTCACTTCCACCATATACCACAGGCAGATGAAACCTCGCTTTCGATTGGCTACCGACAAGCTGGCGATGGCTGTGATTGGCTAATACGTGTCGACAGTGCCCGCCTTCTAAGCGCTCTAATTCAACACTCTGATTCTTATTGGTTGCTTCTGACAGCAATCAAATCACGACTTTGCGCTAATGAGAACTTAAAAGCATCAAATATCAAACCAAAAACCCCGGAGATAGCGTGTATTTATTAAAGTTTTACAGAAAGTAATGTTTATTTAATGTAGTTCACTGACAATGCCGTTTTAATTAAGCATATGTTAAAGGAAAAGGAACGAGAATCAGGTCTGCATCGACCAGTATTTAGGTCAACTTGGAGTCTGTTGTGAATGGATGAATCTCAGATCCAACCTGCCCCAAATCTACAATTTTCTATACAACAATACAATAATCTGTGACAAATATCAGTGGACCAGTAAAAAGCAATGAAAAACTGATGTCAGAAGAGAGACACTTATTGCCCTAATGAGAATCAGTTCACTGACTCCTTTGAAAATTTTCCTGTACAAGAATGCTGCGTTTGAGTGCTGATAATTAGACTTGGATCACAATAACAAACGTGAACTCTGATCTCAGATAGATAAGTTCCCTTAATTTTTCTCAATAAAAACAATCAAAAGCTGGGATTATTTGGCGCAGTATTCATATACCTTGCACTTTTTGACATTCATAACATTAAAAACACATACTGATAAAAAACACTTTTGATTTGACCGATAAACTATTATTCAAGCACACAACAGTTACCTTGAAGGTTTTATTGATCCGTCCCTCATGAGTCTAGAGCAGTGTGGGCTACAACTTTTACCATCCAAAGAGCCATTTTGGATCTCAGTTCAGCAAAATAAAACATGCCACAAATGTTACATGACGCACTGAAAAGAGAACAAAAACAAAAAAACAACAACAAAAAAACCCACATACAATTATAATTTTGGATATGTATTTAGAAATTTGTCATTTTTAAATAGCTACTGTTTCATTTCTATTTTGATGTTTTAAAACAAAAAAAAAAACAATAAAAAACATTTTGTTTAAGAGCATGAACGACCTTTAGTGGACACCTCTGTAAAAAAAAAAAAAAAAAAAAAGGCACAAAGTTTCCAATCTAATGGTAAAAAATACACCTAAAATGCTTCTGGTACTTTAAGTGTCATGGAAATTTGATGAAGTTGTTAAAAACCTCATAATGCATTTATTATTTTCTCTACATTTCAAGTCATTAGTTGGTTCTTTGTCATCTGTAGCTTCAGTTGTTAAGGGTCTACATAAAAAGCTGTGACTAAAACATAAAACAAAAGACATTAAAAAACTTACAATAATGTGAAGAATTCTTTTTTTTTTTTGCAATGCACCGTTTGTCACAAACAGAGATACTTTTTACTATTTCACCAAATTAAGTCGTCTTTTAATGGTTGCAGATTTCTACGCTGTTCCTGCTGGACGGCAGCCGGCGATCGAAGAATACAGACCAGAAACTGTCACCGGTGTTGAACTAAGCGACGTGTTCGTCAGGCCACTGATGACCACTTGTCTTCTTTCTCTGCTCAGCGCTGACACGAAGCTGTCCACACAAGCACAGATGCCGTATAACAGAGCTACCCAAAGGGAGGCGTCTAAGTGCCACTAAAGAGTATTATGAGGCCATCACAGGCCCGTGGATTATAGTAATCCTGTCCACCAGAGTTGGGTATCACACACATGTCATTCCAGCACAGCTGAAGAAGAAGATGGAGGTCCCGGCTCACTGTGCTGCTGCGTTCTTCCTCCTGCTCCTCTCTCAGGGTAAGTCGCTGTGGACGTGAAACATTTTCCCTCATATTTCTTCATAGAATTTGCAACAATCACTGCTTATATTGTAGGACACAAGTGATTACTTTTTTGTGACTGAGCTGTGCAGTTTTGCTTTAGAGTATGACGGTTATTCACACACAGACTGAGTAATAAAGTAGAAAAAAAAGTGTCTGATGGGTCACTTCTCTTTTTCTGTGAGATTTAGCTTTGCATATTGAATTTTTACGTAACCCGTTCTTCTGACTGCTGTTGTTTTTTTTTTTTTAACACTTGTGCAGCCGTGATCACGGTTAGATCACAGGAGGTGAGACTGCGCTTGCACTAGAAGGCTGAGATCTGATTTAAGGTGAGTGACCTTGGATTGACTCCTCCTCTCCTCCTCCCATGCGTTCCTCAGGAAGAGGAGGCCGTCCAGCAGGAGGAGGAGCTGCAGGAGGAGCAGCAGCAGGTGATGGAGACGTGGACGCGGAACGTCAAGGCCTGCACCTGTGACTGCGAGTCCGTTGATTCGCCCACGCGCACCCCCGCTGCCATCTCGCCCGTGCCGTCGATGACCTCACTGCCACCACCTCAGGGTCACCCGCTGAACTGCATGCCAGGTGAGGAGTCTGCAAGCCTCTTCTGGCTTCTGCCGAGTGTCCTCCATTTGTTAGGAGGGTTTGAAGGAGAAACACCAGGGGTGACTACAGGGGGGGGCGCCTTACCCTTGAAATATAATTTTCCCACCCCGACCAAAGCTGTCAATCAGTTTGTTCATATCATATCATTCGTAGATTAGTGTTTTGTCCACGCTCCATGGCAGTAAATGACAGAAATGCGTCCTTTTGTTGTTTTAAAATTGCAATTAGTTTTTCTTTTAAATGGAACAATACATGTTAACTGACATTTACATCTAAATACATGAGGTTATAGCCACGTTGATCATTTCCGTCTCTAGTCCCATTGGCGTTTTGATGTAAATAATAACAATAACAAAAATCAGCCTCAGGCTTTTGCACACACACAAACAAAAACACTCTTTATAATGGAGAAAAAGAGGGTAAGCAAACAGTTGTTTGCAATTTGCAATCCATAACAGTTCAATAATTTTGATTTTTAAGTCGATCAGTTGAATAGAGTTAGCGTGACGGTGCTAAAAATACAACTGTATTATTAGCCAAGGCTAGCGTAGCTTAGCAAATCGCGTGATCCGTAAAAATTAGCCTGTGCCCTAAGCCACTGTAACAAGCAAATCGACTACATGGTTTTCACAAACTAAACAGGTATATGTGTTTTGTTTGGTGTTAAATTTGCTACTCAAGTTTGGCCCCAAAAAAGAAAAAAATAAAATCTAGACACGCCCCTGACCAACACATGCTAATGACGAACACTTCATCCAGACCCGTAGTCGTTTCCAGTGGATTTCATTGCCACCTTTGACAATTGTACGACTTTCTTCGCAGGATGGTGAATGAAAGGGGATCAACAATGACAGTTAGCGATTTAGATATGAGCCGTTGTGCTGAACAAGCCTGGCATGACAAACACTGTTTGGGTAATCCCATTACCTGTGCGGGAATGTGGTGAGCAGATTAGCGAGCTCAAAATAAGGCCTGCCCTGTACGCAGGAAGCGTGCTTCAGATAATGCCCCAAATATCTTCACCTGTCTTATCACGCCATTCTTTCGGTATCAAAGCTCAGCGTAAGCCGGATCACTGTAAATCTGGGTACAGGAACTTGGACCTTTCTGCCGTGTTCGCTGGTCTTTGTGATGCTGCTGGTGCTCTACTGCTTCCTAACAAACCCCTGAGGCCTTCAGAGAACAACTGGATTTATACTGATGTTAAATTACACACAGGGAATTTACTGCTTACTAATTAGGCAACTTTTTAAGGAAATCCGTTAGGTTTGATTTGCGGATCAGTGGCTGAATTATTTTGAATCGACTTCAAAGTAGGGCATAATTATGCTCTACTTTAGTCGATGAAACAAAAGTATATTCAGATTCGTGGTGGTAACATGACAAAATGGATGAAAGTTTCTGAGATATTAACAGTTTCTGTAAATGACCAATCATAACTTTATGGTCGTTTATTCAAGACTGGACCTTTTTTCTTTACTATCAAGCAGTTCAAAACATATTCAGCTCATCTAAAATGCTGAAGAGAGCATTCTGATAAGAATGTAAAAGAGAAATATCTCTTCCATATTAGCTTTTTTAAATTGACTTCGTGTTAATTTAACACCCTGCGATTGCAGGGGGAGCGATTAAATGACGATTAAATGAAATGTTTTTGGACACAACTAGCATAATTAGGGTTGGACAACTTATGATTTTGAACATTCCAGTTTCAGCTCCGATTCCGGTTCCTAACAATTCTCAATTTTGATTCCGTTTAGAGACAAGTAAAAAGAAAAAAAAAAGTCTACATGGTTTAAAAGAGCCACAGAGAACCAGTCAATCCTCGACTTCTTCATTTTAATTCGAGGAGGTTATGAATCTCCTTTTGCCTTTTACCAAAAGGTGTCGCAGTTTGCCTTTTTTACAGCCAGGTTCAAACTCTGCATGTCACTGACCTTTGAACTGACTACATGCCGCTGTGCATATATTGGATCTATTTGTTCTGACGTGTTGTTAATCTGTATAAACGTACTGAATTGTATCAAGGCTGCAGTATGCAACTTTCGTAGAAATTATTATAAATTTTTTTTTTTTACATATTTGTTGAAACTGTCTGTATGTTGTGACAGAATGGGATGAGACAGAAATCGAGCTCCTCTGCCTTCTCTCAGTGCTAACTGCAAACAACCAGTCAGTCAGGAGACGGGTCTTAGCGCTGTAAATCATGCCTGTGTGCGGCTGCACAAATATGAAAAAAACAACAACAAACAAACATATTTTTTGTAAAAGTTACGTACTGTAGTTTTAAAGCTGGAAGGTGAAGGGGAAAAAAAAACACTTTTTCCTCCACAGAATGCCCGTACCACACACCCCTGGGTTTCGAATCGGGATCCGTGTCCTCCGACCAGATCAGCTGCTCCAGCCAGGACCAGTTCACCGGCTGGTACTCCTCCTGGACCCCCAGCAAGGCTCGCCTAAACAACCAAGGATTTGGGTGAGTGACCCAGTTAGCGTCTTACCCTGCACATTCTGCAACAGAAACAGGATCTGTTGTTTGTTTGTTTTTTTGCTATAGGTGTGCCTGGCTGTCCAAGTTCAACGACCAGCACCAGTGGATCCAGATCGACCTGAAGGAGGTCGGGGTGGTGTCAGGGATCCTCAGCCAGGGCCGCTGCGACGCAGACGAGTGGATCACCAAATACAGCATCCAGTACCGGACCGTGGAGACGCTCAACTGGATCTACTACAAAGACCAAACAGGAAACAACAGGGTGGGTCCACCAAACAGCAGTCAGGTCATAAGAGTGACTGACAACTGCAACGTTAGTAAGAGCTACCTCTTTTTGTGACGCTGTTAATGCAGTGCATAGCAAAGGTATTGGTTCTGCCACCCCACCGAGGTGGTTTGTTTCTAATCCTGCAAAAGGATTAGAAACAAACCATTTATAGACATTTGTCTTCAGCTCAACACTTTGGAAAAATATATTTTGTTGCAAAAACAGGTACGAGGGATGGATATCTAGACCAGACTGAGGCTTACTACCATTCGTCTCTGCAAAAATAACTCTGGTTTCACCATAGATTTGTATTAGATTAAGGTTTGGACTTTGACAAGGCCATTCCGACACATAAATAAACTTTCAGGACTTCCAGGATTGTTTTCCCTTTCCCATCATTTCTAACTCTCTTCCATCTCTCAGAGGTTCAATCAGATATCTGATATCTGGAAGCAACAGATTGGGCTGGATTTCATTTTCGGCGTGTCAGCGTAAACAGGAGCTAACATTTCTCCTTCTCCTCCACATTTGCCAGCCAGGCTGAGCTGGTCTGTCCGAGAACCTTGAGGTTTTGTGGCTGCAACGTGACAAAACGTTCAAAGGTTCACAAGATATGAATACTTTTTTCTTTTCTTTTCATTTTTTTTTTACACACTGCTGCAACAAAATGTGTGGAACGACGACAACAAAACGAGTCATTTTGTTTCTCTTTTCCTCAGGTCTTCTACGGGAACTCTGACCGCTCCTCCACCGTGCAGAACCTGCTGCGGCCCCCCATCGTAGCGCGTTACATCCGCCTGCTGCCTCTGGGCTGGCACACCCGCATCGCCGTCAGGATGGAGCTGCTGATGTGTATGAGCAAGTGCATCTGAAGACGAAGGGGCCCGCTCTTTCATCCCACATTCACGCGTTTCCTGCCAACAAGCCAAAAAAAAGGATAAAAAAAAAAAAGGGCCCAAAAAAAGAAAAAGAGGGCATCGATCCAACACTGACACACTCAGTATCTCACATTTGTCCTTGAACATGCCTGCTGGAGACATCCACACATTTTCAATCACCAACGAAATGAAGGCAGTGTTGGATCAGCCGTTTGCGAACAAGGAGATGCTCACATCTCGCTTTGGAGGATTTAAAAACTTGAAAAAGCTTTGCATTGTTTGAATCAAATGAGCTTGTTTTATTGGAGATTTACAGTCACAGATGTAAAACATGAATATTCTAAAGTCATTACGCTTATGTCGAGTTAGGGATTCGTATGTTCCCTGTTTGGGGTGGGGGGGGGGATGAAGGATAAAGGAAAACAATAATAAGCAGGTCAACACAGACTATGCTACTAAATCGTGTCTGTAACAAAAAGCACAAACTTAATACTTGATCTCATTTAAACAGCTGATAAAACATTGTTCTGTTATAAATATTACCAAACAAGTAGTCACACGTCAGTATTAATATAATACATGGTGCTCCTTTGGAAAAACGATAAATTTCAAAGAGCGACGTACCGTGACAAGTACAGAGCGCACAGTCCGTACGGACGCACAACACGACGCGGTCACGCCTCTGACTCGGTGTGTGACATGCCTCGGTCCTCTCTCAAACACACACACACACACACACACACACACACACACACACACACACACACACACACACACACACACATACGCCGACACACGCACGCACACACTGTGCATGTGATGAAAAGGAAGTGAGGAAGAATTTACATGAGTCAGGACAATATTGCTGAGCCACGAAGACTCTTCAAGGTGCAACTTTTAAAAAAAGGGGGATAAGACTTGTTTCTGCAGAGCTTGCTCTCTCATGGCACTTCATTTCCAACAATAAAAAAAAAAACGAAGCAAAAACAAAACAGTGTTACAGTACACATCGTCCCATCACTGGGCTTCACTCTGAGATTATCTTAAAAGCTCCTACCAAATGGTTCGGCTGTGGGTAATCAGTCCGGAAACACAGCGGTGCATTAACTCCCAGCCAGGTCAGAGAGCAGGTACCTGAAAACGCTGCATTGAAGCGGAATGGGTTAAATAATATAAAAAATAAAATAAAAGCATGCGTTGCAACTTAAAGGACATGTAATATTGTAAACATGAGCGAACCGTTACATTAAAAATTATTGGCATGCCAGGTGAAGATGTTTCCCGAAGCTTTAAAGTTTAAAGTTTTTAAAATATTTTCTACCTCCCTTTACAGTCCTACTGTTTGTGTGTTCACATGGTAAACTGGGGTTGTCCCCCACTTTTTGATTATTGCTCCGACTGTAAATATGGGCCATTTAGGCCTCAATTAGGAGTACAAGTGATCAAAAATAATGAGTTAATCTAAAGTTGATTGATCTTACCAATCGTTACCAATATAACGATTAGTTGATGAGCAGCCATTTTCTTAAAATTCTAAGTTTAAGTTTTTCTTGTATCAACATAAAGGGCTACATTTTTTAATAATATGCTGAATTTAAGAAAAACATTGTTAAATGTTAGCATCATTTTGTGTCAGCTACTATGTGTTTAGATTTTAAAACAGAACCGCATGAATCTGCTTTTGCGTCCCGCACTCCAGAACGTCTCTCTCTCCCGTTCTGGTGTGCCAGCGCCATTTTTATTCCTGTATCGACTGACTCCGCTTAGGGTTCACCAGCATCGCCCTCTGCTGGATGGAGGCCAAACTACAACACTAAAACAAGGTCTAAGTGGACTTTATCAGTTAATCCGTTTGAACTCATTTAAATCGACAGTTAATTGTAAGTCGATTTTTTGTGTTTGAGTCTCTAGTTTCAATGCAATTAGCTGTTTCTCATGTTGAAGACTGACCAAGCACTCTTAATGTTCTTGAGAGGACAAAAGCAACGGACAGCATCTCAGATCCTCCACTATACAACACAGAGAGTGTGAGGTGCTAATTTTAATCTTTTATTTCATACTACCCCACCTGGAGTGTTTACTGGTGAAAGTCTTCATCTTAATCTCCTCCAACATAAACAAGTGGTTCCAGGTGAAGTCGCCAGTTTTGTTATGTTTCGCCGGAAATGGCTTTTCTCTGGCATTACTCACACATAACAGTTTGGTGTGTAGACAGCGTACGATGGTTGTCATGGAGACGGGGAGACTGAAAACATGACGCTCCTGGATGCTCTGTAAGAGGTGAACAGTGGATATTTGTCCTGCGTGAGTGGAAAGGAAATGGGCCCCTGTGTCATCCCATGAAGACGAGAGATGAATATTAGAAGATTTGTATAAAATTCTGATCAACTTTAAGTTCAGAGGTGCCAGCAGCAGCAACAATTACAATTTTGTTAAAAACAATTCTGTATTAATGTAGACCTTTCTTTACTCTCTGAATAAATATATTAAATGTAAAAGTTGGCTTTAAAAAAAAAAATAAAATCACAGTAAGATTATGCCATTAGAGGGACATAATTCATTCAAAGACTTTTTACACATCTTTACCCAGGTTGCCAACAACTATTAAGGTGCTATGGCTGAATAACTAGATGAAATAGTTGCTCAAATAATTTAGAAATTATAAATAGCAAATAATAATAACAAGCAGAAAGTCCTGGTAAAAAAGGCTGAAAGAGGTTGGAACACGCACTGCTACTTTCAGCAGAATGTGACAACACTGATGCAAATGAGGGTAAATAAACTGCTCTGACCTTAAGAACTAAAAGATCAAATACTGATAATATCCACATAAAAAAACACAAAGTGTTCCTTTGAGAGTCACTGCACCAGTATGAATGAATTTATGATCCTCTCGCTGCTGTAAAAACACTTTCTTACAGTGAGTCAGACACGCTTTTCTTATTTCTACGGCAGCTAGGGGTTGGAGAGTTTGGAGTGAGTTCATTTCTAAAACGGACTGAAGTCGAGCCACTGTGAAGGTTCTTTTATTCGCCAAAAAAAGAAAACAACTTCATCGTCAGCTTCAGATGTCCTCTACCATTAACTGCATCCCTAAAATGTGCACAACGCACAGCAAGTTTAGTGAGCTGCTTCAATTTAAACGCTCCTACCTAAATGATCTCAAAAACATTTATCATACCTTTCGCTCTATTTGAACCGCGTAAGAATGAAGCAGGAATAACGACGTGACTGCTAGAAAACAGTCAATGCAGTGTTCTATCATGACCTACAGAGGGCGCTGTAGGTCAGAGTATAGAAGTTTAGTTTACGGTTACATTATTTCTAAAATGGCCGCAGTTTATAAAGACACAATAACCTTAATGTCCTACAAATGAGCAGTCAGATGTTTGGACCATCTCACTGTCGGTGCAGCTGAGACTTTTGTTTCTTTTTTTTTTAGTAGCACAAGAATGACAGAGCAAATCCAAAAGGCGACTCGCCAGAAAGAAATTGCCATCCTGGGTGAGAGGGACATCAGTTCTGATGTGACCAGTTTCTGCTGTAACAACTGGCTCGACTTGATGTGTTCAGAATGCTTTAGTTTAATCTTAAGTTAATACTACACAGTAAAATGTACCATATTTCTATATTTAATAAAAGCAAAAAATACTTACACTTAAAATCTACACTTTACCTATCCATACATATAGATATATATATATCTATATATATAGATATATATACTGAATTTGTAACATATTTACTTTATAATACAAATCTGATTTTAGAATGACAGAAGTAATAATAATATAAAGTCTATCAAACATGGAAGCTTAAAAAAAATTACGACATAAAAAGGCTTTCGGCCCGTTTGCAAGCAGTGTTGACGACAGAAGGTTTGGTGTTTTGGTGTGTGTGTGTGTGTTGAGTGTGTGCACCCAGTTATGGGGGTGAGAGGTGTAGGAGCAACAGAAGGGAAGCGGGACACCGAGGCGGGAGGAGAGTGAGGGGCCGACAATTACAGCGCCGTCTCTTTCAGGTCGTTGAGGTTCGGCATGCGCGACCGGGACGGGCGTCCGAAGCCGTGCCCGTTCTGGCCCCCCTTGACACCCATTTGCTCCGGGTACGGGTTGCCCTCGGGCCGCCCCAGGGCCGACGAGTGCCAGCCGGGCTCCAGCTGGCCCGGCAGCGGGTAGGCTCCCTGTCGGCTCTTGAGCTGGGGCGTGCTGACCCCTGAGTGACCCCGGCTTTCGGAGAAACCGCCCTGAGCGGAGGCCGAGTTAGGCAGCGGCTGGTAGCGCATGTCGGAGGACGCCGTCTGGTTGGAGGAGGAGGAGGAGAGGTGCAGTAGCTTACGCAGGGACTTCAGGGGCTGACTCTGAAAGACCAACAAAGAAACGACCCAGTGATGGGGTTTTTCAGTTCAGAGCAGGGGCGGATCTACAGGGGGGATAAATAGGGGGCACATGCCCCCTCAAATTTCATGTCCTTAGCCCTACTGTGTTCCTCATATTCTGTATACACAATATGAGTAGCAAAATTTAATTTTAAACATGATTTTAAAAATATTTTGACAGAAGAAACAACTTGCCATTCACCATAAATTTCAGGAGTTTCTGAATTTTCCCACTTCACATTTATTCAAAAGATAAATGGCACTGCCTATTGTATTATTTTTTGTATTGATGACAGTATTGTTACATTTCATTCACAAAAACCTGTTCTTTATTGCTCCTTTTGCTCTCTATAGGATTGCAAAAAGGCACACACAGTGGGCAGATAGCAATATTGTTACATTTCAATTAAGAGATTCTAGATGATCCCACAGTTCTAGTCATAGTTTTTACAACGTTTTTAAGCGACTGTGGGTTTTACTTGCCATTCTGGTCTTTGCAGAGTAACAGTCAGAGTCTAACAGGCTGATATTAGCTGGTCAATAAGCCAGGCTGCTGGTTCACTTAGCTAGCCTGAACTCTGCTGCTTTACATACATTCTGCTCTAGCCACTTAGAAGCCAACTGCACTTCTAAAAAATTATTACCTTAATGGTAATAGTTGTTGCTTCTTTAGTTTTCAGGGTATAACTTTCTAAACACCTGACTTTCTCATTTTAGCAATGTGTGAAGATAGAGCGCCGAGCAACTCCTCTACTTTTAAAATGCCTTTCTCTAGCATTTTATGAAAAACTTTGGAACAGTATGAAGGAAAACTTGATTTCATTCCTAAATCTTCTTTACAAACCACTCTTGTGTTTATAAATGTTCAGTTTTCCGGAAGTTTGATGCGTTGTCCTCATTTAAGACATGCAAATAAAGTCAGATAATATCTTGGTTAGAAACCAAAATAGCAAATCAAAGTGAAAAATTGACCACGCCACACTTTCCTTAAAGGAAGTCTGATTGCTTTTACAGGAATTTAGCAGTTTTTAAAAAGTTACATAAAAAAAAAGATCACAAAGCAGTACATATCGGAAAAAGCATTTTTTGTGTGTGTGTGTGAGGCTCACTGGAGAGTGTGAATCGGAGAGTTTCTCCCGTGGCCAGTCCTTGTCCCGGTCTCGCTCCTGGTTGCGGTCTCTGCTCTTGTCGCGGCTCCTGTGGCGGCTGCTCTGGTGACCAGAGGACCTGGAGCTCTTCTGGATGACTGCGTCGATGCCTTCGCTGGCAGCCTGACATTCAGAGAGCAGAGGTGCGATTCAAAACACACTGTGGCCAAACTGAGAAGGAAAGTCAGTGAGCTCACTTTAAAGTGTATGCAGATTCAATAGTTACTCATCTGTGCTTTGATTGTCTTTAATTGTAGGAAATTAAATATAAAAGTTGCATCTAGGATATTTGTTTATCTAAAAAGCAAAATATGTGCCAACTTCTTCTCTCTTCCATCAAATAAATAACCTAGAGTAGAAATTAGCTCCGTTTAGCATTTCCAAACCATATATTCTTTTCCACCAGCTCTAGCTGCCTGATTCCCTGAGGCCAGATTGCGTTTATTTGTGCTCTGTCATCAGCAGTATCTCCCCCCCACTCACACCCACCCACTGTCAGCATCTGAACAAACTGCCGATTATAAATAGAAATGTGAATGGAGTCTCACATACTGGTTCCATGCTGCACCATTAGCGCTGCAGAGGTGGTAGACAGTTTAATATGTCAAAATATGGTGGCTTAGGAACTATTCCTGCAGCTCCTGCCCCACCCCCACTCCCTTTCTGATCTATACTCTGTTATCAAGTCAGTGGGTTTGCCAAGCTTGATCTCATGGTTTAGCGCTACGTTGATAAGCAGCGAATCACATGTGCTCAGCCGAAGCCTAAGCACTCTTGAATTGCTTTTGGATGAGCCAAATACAAAAAGAGACCTGTCTGATACATTAACTTAAGTGGAATAGAGTTTTTTGGGGGAGTTTTTGCACTACCACCAATACTGCAGCACGTTCCGTGTTCTATTTAGATTTCACAAGGTTGGAGAGTACAGAGAGGGACTTCTGAATGTTGGTAACAATCTCTCTAGATTACTAGGTTTTATTTAGGTTGTGGGACAGAGGCCTTGTATACACACCGCCAGGTCTTTATAAAGATAAATATTCACGACACATTGTTTAAAAACATGATATTGCACACACGGTTTCAAAAAAGATTTCATCCACACCCGCACAAATCTGCCCCTGAGAGTTGTTTTAAACATGCCAAACCAGCAGGGGGCAGCGTAACGGCCAGCTAAACCAATAAGTCAGCCAATCAAATTGCTTCCCGTTAGGAATTAAAGAAGACGCCATGAGGCTCGCTTGTGTGGACGGACAGACAGTTTTGGCGGTTTTTACATATACGTATATGTACTGTACATATTTATATTAGAATATAAAGTTAATAAAACACAAGATGATGTTGATTGGGAATTGTGTCAAAGCAAGACTGTGGATAAAATGGCGCATTATTTGTCGCAGACTGTCCCAAATCTCCGCGTTCCCCATGTAGCAACGCAAAACACAAAACAAACAGAATTTTCTCATTGCCCTACTTTGTTTGGAGCTTCTATAAATAATTGTTTTACAGATATTAAACCGTGTTTTCATGTGAATGAAAAGTCAAAACACATAAAAATGTGTTTATTTTTGCAGGTACTTGACTGCGTGTGGATTAGACCTCAGGTATCCATTGTTTTTGTGTCTGATCAACCATTTCTGCCGTTATTTGGACATATGGTTTGGATCATTATGCCACTGAAGGATCCAATGAAGGCCTCTTTTTAGTTTTCCTCCTTGTTAGTGCACAGCAAGCTGCTTGGACTTCATGGACATGTCCTCCTGAACATTACTTTTAGCTTAATTGAACAACTTCTTACTGCAACCTCATAGGGGAAGATGACGCGCTGGTTCATACTTTACATTGGAGGACAAAGAAAGAACTGAAGAGAAAGAATAACGCAATATTTCACCAGATTATATTTATAGTTTTTTAAATCCTTATTGTCCCTGAGCAATGCACTCAGTGCATCAACAGCAGGTCTCTATCACTGTTCTTTAAAGCAAGATTTGTTGTTGAAATGAAATGTTGACATGAAAAGAATTTAACTTACCATTTGAGTTTTCTTCTTTTTCTTTTTTATTGCTCTAAAGAAACCCTGCTTCTCCTTCTCTTTGGATGGCTCGGACGCATTCAGGACCACAGTATCTGGGCCAGTCCTGAAAATAAAACAAAGAGCACAGAGGTTGAATCCCAACTGACATAGAAAAGAAGAAGAAGAAGAAGAAAAAAAAAAGATCTGACAACTTGTGCTAAAGGCGCCATGTAATTTGGGGAGGATGTAACTGAATGTAGCAGCATTGTCCGGAGAAATGGTGAATGAATTTGGTCTTTTTTCATCTTCAGCGAAGAAAGAATCCAGGTACCAGGGGTCGAAGGCAGGCTGGCGCTTGGAGTGATTTGTCAAACTGCTGCCGTCCCCAGACAAGCCGGAGTCCCGGCCCGGGCCCCTGCTGTCGTGGAAAGAGTTGTCTGGCCGGGGAGATGGCACTGTTTGACAAACAAACACCAAAAAGCACAATAAACAGATGCAAAATGCAAGATTTTTCTTTTCACCACTTAAGTCTTTTTTTGTTATATATTAGAGATGCATAAAACATGCAAATAAATGATTCAATTTATTTTTTGAATAAGAACATAAAACATTAATTGTCTAAAGTGCGATACCAGCATTTCTTTTGTGAACGTTTGATCAATTGTAGCAAAGGATGCATTTGCAGATAAAAAAAAAAAGAAAATCTTTGAACATCAACATGTGAAAAGCGCAGACCTTTCTGCTGGACTTAGCATCAATATAATGTAGTGCCGATGTCTGTTGATTTTTCGGAGGAACCGATTAATAATTGGATGCCATCAGATGCTTAATAGGAGATTTTTTTTTTAAGAATTTCAACCAGGTGACGTTAAACTAGGCCACTTGAGGAGTTCTGGGTTAAACGTATTTACAGCAGTGCAGCACTTTGAAAAAGAAAAAAAAAGTATTATGGGTTAATGACCCTGTGTTGATATTCCTACTTATTTCTAATAACTGCACAGAATTTTCTGTTATAGTTTTGTATAGGTTTTTACGACTATTACCATTATTGTTATTATTAATCGTGTTTTTTTTTGTTTTTTATTTTCAGAGCTGCAGTTTTGGAGCTTCAACCTCACAGCAGCCGTCCCTCCAGACTAGCCAGCAGCAATTAGCAAAAACCTGGTGGAATTGCTGAGCTCATTTACTGACTAAAAACCCAGCTGTCTAGAATTGCTTTTGAAACTTAATCAGTGAAACATTAATCACCAGTCTGATGCGTTTCAGTTGTTGACTGTGTGTTCTATGACTTTGTATTGTTGTGTTTTTATGATACAGAGCACTTTGAAATGCCTTGTTGCTTAAAAGTGCTACACAAATCAAATTTGATCTGATTTTGATTCGATTATACGAGCTACCTCTCAATGAAACGCTGGTTAAAATGTTGTTAATAGAGGAGCCATGTTGTGATGACTTCCTGAAGGCGGAGTTTGAGAAAGACCAGGAGTTTCTTAAAGAGACAAAAGCCCAATTTCAAGGTGTTAAATTCCAAAGTCAAATTTATTTTTAGTCATATTTGATATATACAGGATTTTTTTTTTTTTTGAAACAGTTGAAGTTAACACTTGCTTCTTACTTGATTATGCTATAAAATGACACAAAGTGCCCGGAAATATGTACTACTGCCCCTTCACTAAACTTCCCTACAAAAAGGTCCAGGGGGTCCTGATCTAAGCCGCCATGTTTGCCTCCATGGCGCAGCGATAGGAAACAAACCTCTGTAGAAGCTGCCCACCCTCCTGGGCATGGATTCACTGTAGATGTTGCGATTCTCCTTGGAGGAACCTCCGTCTTCTGCCTGCTGGTCATGATACAGGCCAACCTGAGTTTGACAGGAGTAACACTGATCATATAAAACCTTTGCCCGGTAACGTTGAGCAAAGCGTCTCATCAGAAAAAAAAACAAAAAACATTTTTATTGGAAAAGAATGTGGGGGAGTTTTTACCTACAATCACTGGTAATAATAAAACAGCTGCAGTGACGAACTTGGCTGTGCTACCATAAGGAGTCACATTAGATGGAAGCAAAGCACACAGAGAAAAATAAAGAGGCGTCTGATGCAAAGAGAGAGAGAGAGACGGAGAAAGAGAGACAGAGAGCAGTTCATGACAGCAGCATCCACCCACATCCGCTCTCTCGGAAGGCTGGATTGTGGGTGGGGAATGGTGGGTGCAAAGCAGAATGTCGGACCTCGCTTTTTTGCCGCTGTGTGTGAAAAGATGCAGTGTTGTCCCTGGTGGAATCCCTTATTGGGGGTCTGCTGTGGGGAACTTCAGTGGGTGCCTGCTCGCTCTGTCAATGGAGACACGGCGAAGCATGAAGAGGAGCTCAGCATCACAGCACATGCAAATACACACAAGTGCAAAAGCCGTTTATGCCGTTTGTGTATATAAGTATACGGATTGGATGATTCATCCTACATCCTAACAAGAACCATGTGACCTTTTTTTATCATTATTATTTAGTTGTTTTGTTGCTTTTTTTTCTGTCTATGCAATTAAGTGGGTCACCAGATCCAGCTTCACTTCTAAGGACAAATCCTGACTTTTTTCGAATGCAGCTAAGGCTGTCGCAATAAGCAATTAATTAATTGATTAAGTAATTAAGTAATTAATCAATTAATCGCGTGATAAATTAAAATGAGCTTGATCTTTTCCATTCAGATGATTTCATTCTTTTTTATTTTTGAAGGGTAATTTTATTTGCAGAAACTTCATCATACATTTTATTTATGGTTTCGGTTGTGTGTGGTTTTACTTTTTGCTTACTGTTTTTGGTGGTTGTGTTTTATTTTGGATATGTAAAATATCTTCCAATTCCAGTGTGAAGTGTGCAAAATTAAAGTTTATTGGTCTTTCAGAGGCGATCTTGCATCGTCATACCATTACCAGTTATTTTGCAGTTATTCCTGTATTTATTATTATTGATTTAACATCAACCACCTGGCTATAAATTCATGTATTTACTTGTAAATGTTCATTAATACATATTGCCGCAGTTTTAAAAAGAAACTTGAACGTGAACTTAAATCTGCATGATGCAACATTTATAAAAATGCTTTTTACATCTTTGTTAAAACTATCACTATGTTGTGTCAGTATGTCATGAGACAGATAATCTATGAAAAAAATCCAGCTCCTCTGCCTTCTCCCAGTGCTAACTAGAAACAATCAATCAGAGCCAGGAGGCGGGTCTTAGCGCTGTCAATCATGGCTGTGTGTATGCTGTCTCACTTCGTACCATCACAACATGGTGACAGTTTTAACAAATATGCAAACAACATATGTTTTGTAATAGTTGCATAGTGCAGCTTTAAATGCGCTCAAAAAACAGCGTCACTTATCGCAACAATCGGCAGGACAATTTATCACGCAGGAAAATTAGTTATTGTAACAGGCCTGTGTGCTGCAATGCTGCAGGAAGAAATCCTGCGCTGCATTGCTGGACAAACAGGAGACTGAGGCAGCGTTATCCAACGCAATCTGGTGTAGGTGTGCGATATGACAGGACTCTGTGGGTGTAGGCTTTCCTTAGTTCGAGAGAGGTTCGCTGTGGGCGGACCACTGACCCTGCTCATGTCGTCCTCCCTGGAGGAGCTCCCGGAGTGGCGCGGTAGCGTGCGGTGCTGGAGCTGGGGCGACAGGAGCTGGAGGCTGCTGGCTCTGGTGGGGATTCCCTGGCCGACCAGCAGGCCCTCGTCTCCGCCGTGCGTCCTCTGGTGATCCCGCCGCACGTACATAGAGTGGCGGTGCGGCCGCTGCTGCGAGGAGAAAGGGCTGGTGTAGCCCTGACCGTATGACAGAGGGTCGCGCGGCGCGGACAGAGAGTGGCCGTGGCTCCTGTCTATGCTGCCGTCTCCCGGGTCCAGGGAATCGGGCGACTTGGCCTCCTCTGAAGCCTTGTGGCGGGTGGACGAGCGTCTGTACGAGGAGTCCAGCGTGTTGCTCTCTCTCTCCGAGCGCATGCCCCCTCGGCCGGTCGTGCCGGGCCCGAGCCGCTCCAACCTGCGGGACGCCGGGCTGCTCGGAGCCGTCAGGTCGAGGCAGCTGGACGGGAAGTAGCGCGACGTGGGCTCGTCGGCATACAGATGCACATCGTTTAGGTTTCCCACCGACTTGGCGTCGCTGAGCGTGCCGTAGCTCTTGGACAGGTTCAGGTAGCCGAACTTGGAGGAGGAGGGCGCAGAACCGTGGGAGTCCACGTAGTTGTGTCGGTTGTGTTTGTCCCCCGACTGCAGCGTGTTGGTCTTGCCTTCCACAAAAGAGTGGCGGTTCTGCTGCGAGCGGAAGTTGGATTTGAGGTACTTCGCTCCGGGTCCGTCCAGCACCTTGGAGCCCAGACTGATCTCGAAGTCGCCTTTGCCCTTGGCCTCGCCGGGGCTGAGCAGGTGAGGCAGGTTGCTGCCAGCCAGGTCCATGCTGTAGGCGGTGGAGTGGTTGAAGATCTGCGGCTGGTAGTTCTTGGGATGCAGGGTGGGGCTGAGGTTGATGGCCGCCGACATGTTGCCGTTGAGGAAGCTGTCGTTGCCCGGGAGGATGTCTTCCTGGCGGGGTAAGCTGGAGCACTCTCTGCTGCTGGACCGGTGGCTTCCTGAGCTCTTCCCCCCGTGGCTCCTGGGTGAAAGGACAACGTGAGCATCTAGAGCTAACAACTCAAAGAATAAGTTGAAGAGTCATTGGTGCATTGGTAAACACAGATTGAAATATTTGCATTCTTGATTTAGAAAAAAAAAATCAAACTCCAATGAAAAGTTCCAAGACCTGCACCAGTGACTCTTACAATTCAGGCCTGGAAAGGAATTCAAACGAGTTTTCAAAATGTTGAAAATATTTAGGTCAAATTTCAGACCAAAATCCAAGTTATAATCTTTGGCAAGACTTAAGTATTTCTATTCAGATGGTCTACATCCCAACTGCATAATCTTGAGCCAATTTATAAAGTGGTATAGGCAACAACAACAAAAAAAACCCACAGAGGTCTGAAGCTTTTACAAACCAGTTAGTCTAATAGGCATTTCAGTTTGGGACACAAGTGTCATAACAAACTATTCTTAAAATGCTTCATATGCATGAAGACAGCTAAAATGTGATGTGGCGCTGACTGCTGTAGGTAGTGTTGGCTCTTAGCTGACCGTGACTTCTTCAGAACTGCAAAGTGAATAGCATGTCAACTAAAGCTGCAGTATGTAACTGTTAATTTAGAATTTTTTTTTTTTTTTACATATCTGTTAAAACTGTCACTTTGTCATGACATCACATGAGATTGATTGACAGCGCTAAGTCCCTCCTCCTGCCTCTTATTGGCCTTTTCTGCCCGGGAGCGGTGCATTTCTGCAGATGACTGTAGAACCACTAGAAGGAGTTGGAGGAACTCGATTTTTTTCACAGATTATCTGTCTTATATTATACCATCGCTACATAGTGACAGTCTTATCAAATATGTAAAAAATAAAAAGTTACATATTGCTGCTCGAAAACAGCTGAACACCCGGGAGATGTTGACACGTCTGAACCAGCTCCGGCGCTCGCCGCTGACCTGCTGGGGGTGGTGTTGTCGCCGTGGTGAGGCTTCCTCTTGGCCGAGCGTACAGGTGTGGGCGTGGGCGGGCCGGGCCGGTCCACCAGCCGCAGCGTCTGGAAGGCGTGATGGTTCAGGCACTGCTCCGTGAGGAAGCGCTCCGTCGGGTTGAGCAGGAGCAGGTTCTGATGCGGGAGGAGGAGGGGGGGGAGGGGGCAGCAAATGAGTCCTCTGAACACACACATACACACACACACCGCACATCAAGACCTCACAAACAAGCTGGAACATCCAGTCATGCCTTTTCATGAGTCATCTTCATTATCATGAAAGTCAGGCTGCTGCTGCACATAATTGTGTCTTACAGTCACCAAACAGGCAAAACATTGACATAAAACATGATTTATGACACTTTTTTTCTCTCTCTCTTTCTCTTATCGCTATGTTTAATAACCAATCTCTGTAGCCTTTAATAAAAGCTGGAAACATGGACGTGAGGACGGTTCGTGAACTCGCCTCGTCCTGCTTCCACGCAACTGAAACTCCCTTTGGCAGCGACTTCTCTCGCTTCTCCCACAAGGACTGACAGAGGACAAAACTCTCTTTGGCAACCCGGCAGGAATCGACGAAAAGTTTTGCAAAATGAATGTTTGATCGCGTCGCCGAAGGCTGATTATTAACGAGGGTGATGTGTGTGTCCTCTGTGAAGTCGGTCCCAGGGTGACATCGTGTCAGCGGTGAGTCATTTGTCTGCTGAAAAAAAAGCGCAAGTGCAAAAATTGCGCAGCCCACATTCTTGACACGGAGCTCCTGTTTACAGTGCAGACGCAGCAATAACAGCAGGGCTAAGAACCAGGATATGAGCCGAGAGAGGCCAGAGCGGCGAGGAGGCAGCGTGCAGTCAGCGCGAGGATCAAGTTATTAGGAAAACTGGATTTTAATAAAATTTAGGATTTTCTTTTTGTCCTTTCTTTTTGTTTTTTTTCAATGTTACTATAAGGAGGAATTGACTGGAACTGGCAGAGAGGTGAAAGCAAGATGCTAAAAATAAATCTACCAGCTCAGCAAGGCAGAATTGATCTTTGCCAGCCCTTTTCTTCTTACCTTCAGCAGATCGAGCAGGCCTCCGCCGATGATCCCCAGGTACCTTCGCTCCAAAGTTTGGGGGTGGTTTACAGCAGGAAACTAAAATACAACATTTTTAAGAACGTTATTTGCGACCACTCATTGAATAGACC